>NW_026521772.1:6000000-6600000 GCF_021234435.1 Artibeus jamaicensis | reverse complement strand
ACTGTGTCGAAAAGAAAATGAAAGGGCATTTCCATGGTCACCTTATCCTCAAGTCCAGGGGCACTTAGGGAAATTCTGGAAAGAAAAGAGAGTCTCGGCCGGGCAAGGCCGGGCTGCGGGATGCAGCTGGCTGTGTCCTCAGCCAGACCTGCTCCAGGAGGTCACCCCTTGGAGGGCTGTGTCCTTCAAGAGCTCACTGTCAGCTGCAGTGACTCCTTCCCCGTCATGCACGCCAGGTCTCATCCTAAACCAAAATAATCTTCTTTTTTTTAAAGCTATTTTTAACTTGTCTTTGAACAACTAAGGGAGCCCAAAATGCTGTGAGTTTCTTACAGGCTTTAGGTTACAGAGTAGAGGCCTATCGTCCAAGAACACTCCCGACTGAGGTCCCTCTTTCCAAAGGAAGAGGAAACCGTCTCTGAGAACATGTGTAGCTGATCAGCCTCTGGTCTCCTCTCTCTGGTTTTCCCCACTTGGGGCTCAAAGTTAGGAAGGCTTCTCCGGTCAAGCTAAAGATGATAAGAACTCTCCTTCAGCCTGGAAGAGGGAGGTGTGACGGCCCAGGGCACTGAAAAACCGAAAGCCTTGGTCTGCCCTTGGGGTTAGCGAGGGGAGCTGCAAAATGCCTGCGGGGTCGGGACAAACGAGATCTCCAGGAACACAGACCAAGTCCTCCGGTAGGCAGACACTCTCTTTCTTCGGCACCCCTGTCCTGGGCCCCCTGGGTTGCGGTGTCCAGAACTGGTTACAGTAATGCATTCCCACGGGGGAACTGAGGCCCAGGAGGCCTCCAGGCCAAGGGAGCAGCGGCTCCTCACTGCAGGAGTGGACCGAGGAAGACAGCAGGAGGGACAGACGTCTACTAGCTGCAGACTGTTCCTCACCTCCAGAACAATTATCTCCAAAGAACATTGTGGTTTGTGAGTTTTGACTTCCTGCTGGGTCAATTGGGAGTAGGAACACCTTTCCTACAGGCCTCCCTGGGTTACTGAGAACTGGCGAGATCAGGGGGAGAAGAGAGGACCTGCAGGAAAGCGTGGACGCCCTGCAGACTGAAAGCGCCCGTGCCAAGCGGGAGCCCAGCTACCCACCCAAGGACGCGGCCCCGTGGCTCTCAGGGAAGAACGATGCCTGTGCATACCATATCCTTCTGCAGCTGAAGCCGCCTCTGAGTCCGCTTCTGGTTCTCTTTGACACTGCTGTCCAGGTTCGCAAATTTTGAGGTTCCTTCCTGAAAGAGAAGCACACACAGAGACGAGGATGGAGAAGGGCGATCCCAGAAAGAAGTGCGGTGGCATCTCGTGCTGGGTCCAGCCCCTATGCCCACCTGTCTGGACACCAGGAGAAATGAAGAGGCCTGCAGCGGGCTCCGGGCAGAGCCACCAAGTCCACTCTGGCTTGTCGCCAGTGGACTGTGTGTAACAAAACCTGGTGGCCTTGGATTGTCCTGTTCCCCCCTAATCTGTGATGAGAGCTCGGTTTGGTTGTAAAATCTATTGTCCATAGAAGGCAGGCAATCCCTAGAAGTGGAGACAATTTCTGCACACCCCAAATTCCGCTCAGAGCCATCACACATCCTGGAAATGGAGCGCTGTTCCTCTGTACATTTTGTGATTTCTATAATGCATGTGCCAGCGTTCTGCGAAAAGGGGCTATTTCTGTGGTTTTCTTAGCTAAATGAAACTCGCGTACAGGAAGTTCTCTGAGGAAGCCCAGCGCCACGGGGCCCGCAGACCTTTGCACATGCCCTGCTCTGCTTGCCCAGTTGGGCCACGCAATCTGCCGCCTCCAAGGTTCTGGAGGGTTACAGACCAGGGCTTCCTCCGGGCGCCTGGGGACAGGCAGCCCTCCTGTGCCTCCTCCGGTCTGTTGCACCAGCCACCTCTCAACCCTCCCACGTGATGGCTGATGTTGAGTTTGCTGACTGAGTGCGAAGTGCTTTCCGCTTTGTGGTTTCAGTCTTGTGAAGGTCACATTTTCCAGGAACCGTATGAATGGGAGACACATTTCACAGTTCAGTAGTGTGCAACTTGCACGTCAGTTTTCCCTGAGTCAGTTTCCCTGGGTTTATTCTACCTCCAGAGCATGTGACCTCTTGCAGGGAGGTGTCCATTATCTTCTGTCCCTCGCCAGCCTTATCCCAGGTCCAGGTCACCGCTGGGGACAGAACCCACAGTGACTTACTACCCACTTTAATTCTCCCTACGGCGATCGATCATTGGGAGCATTATCATTTAATAACCTCCTACTTAAAGTTTTTCCTGGGGATGAAGGGAAGCAGCCTAAAATGTGCCATCTCCTGTGCTCAGAGGGTGTGAGTCCACCCAAATTCTTGAAAATTTTCTTGGAGTGAGAAATCGAGTCTGACTTCAGGACGCGCATCCATCTGTTCCAGCAGGTCTTTCTGGCTCCCTTCCACTTTCTGGATCGTCGGCAGAGGAATTGTGCACAGAAATTATTGCAGATACACCTAAAATTCCTACCGAGGATTTCTGAAAAGTTAAAAGGTCCCTGACAACCATAGAAAAACAGAGATGGGAGGGTCCTTAAAAGAACACTTAGGAGAACTTCCTCCCTGGTGGGGGGACGAAGACCTGAGACCAGGAGCTAAAGACGAGCTGATGTCAGGACTTCAGGATCTCAGGATACGGAGAGCCCATCGCTGGCTGGAGAGCCAGCCGATGCAGTTCGAGGTGTCAGCTGAAAAGGCCACTGCCTGCTAAACCCAAACAGTTTCAGCTTCTCGCTCCCCAGCCCTCAGTCCTCTGCTCGGCAACGTCTCTCAACACCGATCCCTCGAAACTTCTCGAAGCTTTTCATAGGTTTTCTGAATGCGTCACTCTGGTGCTTTCCGCCTGCCTCTTTGCTGCTCCTGCTCAGACTTTCTTAGCGGTTCTTCTTTCTGCCAAAGTCATCTTCTTGTGTTTTGCTAAACTCATGTCTTCGAGAATACTATCCAGTCCCAAGACCTTAATCGTCACCTGTGTTTGGATGGATTCCGGAGCCCTCCCTCCACAAACTTCCCACTACCTCTCGCTCATCTGGCCCTCCCCCTTGTGCAGAGGTCTCACCACAGACTCACTTTCTCTTTCCATCTTTAGAAGAGTTCGGCTGCCCTCATCCATCCTGTTCCTGGGCGTCAGGGGGCATCTTCTCCTAGGTGCTACCCAGGCATTGGATCCTTCCCCATGTGTGCAGGCTGAATTATAGCTCAGAAGCTAATGGTAATTATCTGAATAGGTCTTCGCAGTCTCCTGCTCCTGCTCCGACCCTAGTGTGTTTGGGGGTTCACCGAACAATAATACATCTGTACCAGAGCCAAATTCTTGGGCCTTCCTAGAAGTTGTCCGAATCAATGCAACCAGGAAGAATTCTCACCAGGAGTCCCAGGAACCAAGGAAATTTAGTGGGGTTCTGCTTCCCTGATGTTCTGAAATATGTAGATTCTATAATGTACCTCCTTAGAACAATCTAAGTTCCAGAAATCATATGGAGGTAACAGGTGTAAGATAATCTTTAAGAAAAATAAAAACATTTTTCCAACGAAAGGAAAACAATAGATTCTTGCTAATTATTATGTTCCCTCAGTATTATAGACTCGGCTCACTACACCTATACAGAAGTACAAGAGAGACATTTAAGACTAAGGTTATCCAAAAAAAGACAATGACTCGGATATCCAGCCACGAACCAGGTAACTCTGGGAGTGGTACGTTAGACACAGAGGCTGGCAGCTTTGCAGTGGTTCTTTTGAGAACCTAATTACCTTGGTTTCGTTTTTTTACAGTTGTCCTGAGAATTAACACCCAGAATTACATATTTCATGTTAAAGACTGATCAACAAAGACGACCGGAAGGACCCGCGCGTCCATACGCACGCCCCAAACATCCCGCTATCATTCACGAGAATGCACAGGCTCCACGAATCCCTGGCCAAGTTTTCCATTTCTTTGGGATCCGGGCCACACGGAAGAAATTTAACTTAGAGCCCCGGGGTAAACTACGACCGTTAAGAAGGGTTTATGGGAACTTGAATGCCTGGATATGGCTTTGTCTCTGAGGTTTCAGCCAGACTGTCACCAAGCAATGAGCTGCGCAGTCTTCCATTTATCTCCTCTGCAAGGATGACTCAGACCTGCTGTGATGTGAACCTGTGGCTCCAGTTAGTCTCACTCTGTGTCACTGACAGGGAGACCGCGCAGTCCTCTCCCTCCATCCAGATGAGTTTCCGTCTCAAGTCTGCAAACCCAGAGGGGACGTGAGGCGGGGAGCAGGAATGTGGTCCCAGCCGTCATTGTTTACTGTGCTGTTAAGCAGTTTGGCCCAATCCAAAGTCAGACTTCAGCATACACTGCCTTGCTCACACCGTCTTCTCCGAGAAGGGCTGATAGTGGGCACATTGTTAAAGTCACGTGAATTGTAAGGCCCATCCAGGCATGTGGTCAGACACAGTCTCTGCACAGCTGCTGCATGCCAGGCACTGCCTCAGGCATTAGGGATGTGCCAGTGAGGAAGACAAACCCAGTCCCTGCCTGAAAGAGGCTTACAGGCCCTTAGAGAGACAGCTGAAATACACAGGCAATTCCAGCGGAGCACAGGGAAGTGCAAGGTCAGAGGAATGACAGGCTTCCTCTGGAGCACTCGCAAGGAACCTAATCAGACCCGAGGGTAATCAGGGAGGTTTCCAGAAGGAGGGTCTGCACAGAAGCATGAAGGAGGAGGAGGACTTAGAAGGAGAACAGTCAGGGAGACGGGAACAGATGCCCTCAGAGGCAGTCCTAATCTAACGGAGATCCCTGGGATGCCTTTTCTGAGTCACCCCCCCCCCACTGGACTTTCACTCCTATTCCAAGTGCCTGCCCTAAGTTTACATAAGCAGTTTACACTCCATTCATTTTCATTTGTTATGCATACTTTGGTTTCATATGTACATGACTTGCCAACTGCTAAAGATAGCTTACATTTGCATAGCGCTTTCAACTATTTTATCTTAGTTCATCTTCAAAACCCTTCTCTGAGGTCAGTCGACTAAATGCTATTATTGTCTCCAATTGACAGAAAAGGAAATGAAGGACAAGGATCCCATTTTCTAATTGTCCAGTTCAGGGCTTCCCACTGTGGGGCCCACCTCCTACTGTTTTATGAGTGTCCACTTCTCTCCCTCCCGCATGAGTCTAATCTCCTTGAGGTCGGAGGCTGCCTTCGACTTGGTGGCTCCTCCAATGCCTACTACGTAGTGAGTGCTCAGTAATATTTGTTGAGTTACTGATTTTCCTTCTCTGCGAAGCTGTGCCTGATCTCCCCTGTCCCCTCCTCCCAAGAGGTCCGAAGAAACACTTGTATGCCTAAGTGACAGAAGTGCGGGTTTGGCGGTCTCACTAAGCTGTATCCACACTCTAGCTCCACCACCTACCAGGTGTGTGACGGAGGACACATTCCTTACATGAGTCTTGGCTATCTGCAAAATGAGGCTACTAAGATCTCCTTTACAGAAATGTTGTGAAGACAGTATCTGCTCACAACCTCTTGTGTGCACCTTTCATTGCTCTGACTCATTCTCACTGTCTTTATCCACCAACTAGATGGTGAACTCTGGAAAACAGGATCTAGCTTAGCCATCTGCCTACTCCTGGAGGCTGATCTGACGCTTTACAAATATTAGGCACGCAACAAATGTCCAGAGCAGTAAAACGAACCACACTATACCTTTCCCGTAGTGCAGAAGTCAACACTCATTTGGCGTTCAGTAAATACTGCTGACTGAGATTGTGCAACCTAGTCCAAATAAAGGATGTGGAATTGCTGGCTTGGCCTCTGTCATCCTAGAAGATGTTTTGCTGAGAAGAAATATTCCAGGGCCTCTCACCCGCCTCACGGCCAGCGCTCGGTATTTGCAGAGCAGCTCATTAAAGAGGGACACACAGCAGCGCGGGTTTCACAATCTGGTTGCGTAACTGTGAGGCCAAGGAGCTGGACTTTTGAGTTTCCTCAGCGCCCGGCTTCTTAGATCAGGCAGTAAGAAAACAAAACACCTGCCTACTGGTCACTTCAGACTTTCTCATGGTACGGCAGGAATTCAAGGAGCCTCCACGGGCCACTCTTCCGGTGAATGCATTCTGGGGCTGTCAAGAGCTAGCCACACCCCTACCCAGGGCCTTACCTTCATCAGTAGCTCCCGGCTGGTCAAGTGGTTATTATGGTCCGAGAAGATATCCGAAAGCTCTTCAAACATTAGCATTCGGTCTCTGCAAGAGGGATGGAGGAAAGATGAACAGATGAAGAGTCAGGAAAGCGCTGCACCTCTGGCCCAGGTGTCCTTGGCGCCTGTGGCTCCAGAGACTCACCCTGAGCTCAGGGTCAGTGAGCCACACGAGCAGATAAAACCGATGACTTTCTTCATGCAGGGCGGCTTTTTTTATTTTTAAGGGAATGTGGTCACCTGTGCAAAGGGAGGAGTATATTTTCTAACCCTGTATTTTATGACCATAAAAATAGATGGTTAAATTGAGGATTTAAAAGTTGTTCAGTTGGGACTTGTTCTGTCCAGCAAATTAAAAAAATACATACACACACAGCTCTACGAGATATGAGAAATCTTCCTGGCCAGTCCCTTCATTTTAGAGATGAAGATGCCAGGGTCAGGGAACTGCCCGAGTTTCCACTAATAACTGCTAAGCGGTGCAGGTGTGGAACCCAAATTTCCTGAATCAAATGGCCAGTGTTCTTACTCTCAGAGTCAGAGTAGAGGGTGAACTCAGGATGGATTCAGGAGTCAGAGCAGGTGGGTTCAAATCCCATGCAGCCACCTGCCAAATGATTCTGGACAAGTTGCTTCTCTTTCCCGAGGTTCAATTTTCTTCTCTGTACAATGGAAATAGCAATAGTCCCCTGCGGGACTGCTGGGAAAGTCAGTGGAATCGCATCCGTAAAAAGCCCACGCTGTCCTTGCTCCTTTCTAGTTCACTACGTCTCCATGGCTACGCACGCCTCCAGGGTTACTGAGTGGATAATTCTGAAGGCAAAGAAGTAACAGGGCGATAGCCCTCTACACGCAGCGCTTTCATTACCATGAGAAAGCCGTTACTAAGAACTTATTTGTTTCAGAACGAGCGCTATATTGCTCTCATAATTAAGAAAACCATGAAAGCTATTCATATCTTGGAAAAAGTAATTAAGAAATTGACTACATGTCAGCCTAAATAAAGAGAAATAAATAGGTATCTTCTCTGTCCACTGAATGTTATGAGCATAAAAGGTTATAGGGAAAAACGATAGCCAAATAAAATATCTTAACCCTGTCACTTGAATTTAGCAATGGAAACCATGTAAAGCTAACAAGTGTCTTCTCTAAGGAACTGTGACGTTTGGGTAGCATCCCTGCTAAAACATGAACCAACCGCACAACTAAGAAACAAAGCAGACACCCGTGTTGTACAGAATGCGCCTTTGAGGTCTGTGTAAAAAGCCAGCTGGGAGAATGGACTTTGCCATGTGGTAACCAAGGAGATTAAGATACAAGTCCACTAACTTGTTTACTTGTGTTTTAACCTCAGATTCACTGTGGAAGAACCCTTTGGATGGCTAAGTGACTTTTCATACTGTTCTATTTATCGACCCCCAAAAGATAGGGTCACCCTTGACTGCAACCAGAGAAGGCTGTAATCAGGCCAGACTGCATTTAGCACCTGATCACCCTCTGTTTTTGATATCACAGTTGGGGAGCAGTGAAAAGGGGAAGGAGCTGGAGTTGAGGGTGCTGAGAACTCTGTACACATCCAATTCCCCGCCTATTTCCCCAGGGCCTATTCTCCAGTAATTTTATAGGACCCACATCTTTCATAACAGGTATGTGCAGCGGACAACCAATCAGCTGATCTTTCCCACAGGGTCATCTTGATTATTCAGACTAAGAGGAGGAGGAAGAACCTAAGTGAAGAGTGATAGTTAAGAAAACTGTATTGGACTTTGAAAAACTTGTCTGCCAATCTTTCCACTGATAGATAACAGTGTCATAAACAGACCACGAGCTCTGGAGGCCAAGTGGTGGAGGTTCCTATAGCCCGGTAACCCCAGGCCTTAAGATCAACGACTTCAGTTCTTTCCTCTTAACCTACCAAACAATTGCGTAATAAAGAATTTGACAATTCCCAAGTAGACCTTCATTTGATTGGAATATGAGCTCATCAGTAACCTTGAGTACTCTAGACTGTGCCAATCCCTTTGGGCTTAATCAGCTCAGAGTGAATTGATGAAGCTGAGTAGCAGACCTACTCTCAGAATGGAACCCCCCAATTCCACAAGAGCGAGCCTGCCCAGGGAGCCAGCTGGCCTCTGTCCTGACTGAAACTGACTACACCACGTACGGCGCAGACTATAAACAGTTTACACATTCTTCCCTGACACAGCCTGATCCCTTGATCAGCTCAAACCGAGGCAGACCTGCTGAGTATAACTGGCCTAGTGTGTGGCCAGGACACGTTCCCCAGCCTCTAAGTCTGTACTGCTTTCTCACCCACCCTTCCCTCCTTTTCGAGAAGTTCTCTTGTCTACAAGGGAAGCTCTGGAAATGGAGGATGCGGGGGGGGGGGGGTACTAAAATAATAAGGACATCAAATCGATAGCTATTCCAAAGCCTGCACCAAGAATTATGAAGACAAACAATAGGAAGGAACGCCTAAAGCTTTTTAACATCACTAAGATCGCTTTTCATATGCCAAAGCAGAAACTAACTAAATGGATTCTTATTGAACAGCAAGAACTAATGTCTGATCTGCACACAATATCCCTCACATCTAGGAGGGGCTTCGGGCTTTGGGCTTCGGGACGGGGCTGAAAAATAACCAGACACACCGGCCAATACCTGTAACTTCATCACTCCACAACCTTATCCCTCAAAATCCAGATGATAAGTACATCCTTAAAACGGTCCCTAAAGCCAATGACCTAGGATTTGGCACACTCTGAGAACGACAGTGATTTCTGCAGCGGCCCTGCCTCAAATCCAATAGTGATCATGCGTAAAGTGCGCCCTGCCTGGAGTGCACAGAGGCTTTCGAATACACCCCCCTCGTTACATAACACGCGCTTTGAAGGTGAGGACGCACACCATTTAGGCAGCAACTCATGGCCCCAGCCAAAGAAAGCAGAGCGGACACTTGGGAACTTACTTTGGGACCACGGCCCAGGTCTTCTTTAACCGATAGATGGCATTGGACTGCAGCGCGGACACGATGGCCCGCAAGGAGGAGAAATTCTTCAGGATTCTGCATTCCTGTGCGGAGAGTGATTAAAACATAAAAGGCGTTTAAATATCAATAACACAGTGAGCTGGTCATTTCCTGTTTCAGAGGTATCACAGCTGCTATGAATTCTTACCACGAAATAGGCAGCTGTATAAATACCGCACATCAAAAAGTGGCCCCTCACTCCCACCCTGTTCGCCGAAACACTTTATAGATTTTGGCACTGCGAGCTTGTTTTGCTCTCCTTTAATATATTTTTTGTGTTGTTGTTACAGTTTTATAGTTTCCAGCTCCCCTAGTAAAAACAGGAATGGAGGTGAGCGTGCAGAGCTGTGCTAGAGAAAGCGAACTTTCTTCTGCTGAAAGTGCACAGACGCCCTAAAAATACACATGAAAGATCAACGTATTCTTAAGCCCCACAAAGTCAACGGGGTAGCAGCCTCTTTGAGGTCAGATGGTATCGAGAAGCTCATAACCAACCCAGAGAGGTGTACATAACTTGGCAATGAAAATTCACCACAACTTGAACTTTGGCTTTTATGTTCTTAGCCCAGAGGCAATATTTTTATACACATTCATTTAGTTTCAAATTGGCCTGTGCCACAAACATAAACATGCAAAAACACCTTGGTACTTCAATGTTTCCAAAATAACTTGCGCTTTTAAAATCGAATTCATTTTTGGCAACGTTTTCAAAACAAAATAGAAGGAGAACAGGAAGCATTCTGGATGTCGTTTTGTGGGTAAGGGGAAAGGCTCCCTGATTCTGCAACTTAAGCTGCCACAGGGGGACGACGGCCTCCGCAGACAGTTGCCCTGGAGTCCAAGTTCTGCCGAATGAATGGCAGGGAGAGCGGAGCAGTCCGGGAGAGGGCCCCACGCCTACCTGGCGGGCGGGGAAGGGGGAAACACAGGGAGAGTGGGCCGCGCCTTCTGTCGAAAGAGACACTTCGTACACAGGCCTGTGGGAGTGGGATCCACCCACTGTTTACCATTAAGTGCACCGTGCAAGCAGGGGGTGGCTTTGTGCAGAACAGCTGGGGAACCAAGGTCCCAGAGTGGTTGGGCATAAATGCACATCGCTTAAAAGATCATTTCACAAAGTAATGCTAATCCTGAATATGAAGGAAAAACAGCATTCTCTAATTTAGCATGCCAAATCCTGGCCACTTAAAACTATGCCAAACAAACCCTCAAATATTTTCTTTAGAGTAAATGCCAAAGTACATTACAAAAATCAGGCCCACTCTTTTTAAATGTCTAAATGCCTTCCCCTTACTTCAAGGGAGAGAGAAAGAGAGAAAGAGAGAAAGAAAGAAAGAAAGAAAGAAAGAGAGAGAGAGAGAGAGAGAGAGAGAGAGAGAGAGGGAGGGAGGGAGGAGAGAGAGAGAGAGAGAGAGAGAGAGAGAGAGAGAGAGAAAGAAAGAAAGAAAGAAAGAAAGAAAGAAAGAAAGAAAGAAAGAAAGAAAGAAAGAAAGAAAGAAAGAAAGAGAGAGACAGCTCTGAACTACAGTCGGTCTGGAAACCGAGAGCATGGTTCAACAAAGGTTCAGAATCCAGAATCCTGTTCTAAGAATCAGGAGACTTGCAATAAATAAAAGAACTCAGGCACAGATATTTCATGCAAATTGTGATAAACATATGGAACACATTAGGCAGAAAGAGGCTGAAGCCAAGGGTTTAAAGGAGCAGAGAAGGCATCCGGCCTCATTTCTAGAAAAGAAGGTCTCCCTCCAGGAGATAAGATACAAAAGGAAAAATCTAGCAGGGGGGCCGGTCCAAGAAATGTGGTCATATTCGGTCAGAATTTTTTCTCTGTGTGTAAAACGATCAGTTTTCAAACATCCTCTCAATAAAAATTGACTGTGATCATGATGCCAGATAAGTGCAATGGATCGCGGCAGGAAGCCGGCGAGGAGTCTGCGTTCGCCCGCTCGACCGGGAGGGGCACAGATGCTCAGCAGGAAGAGACCACTTCATCCTGGCTCTTCTTCATTCCAGATCCCACAGCATCCAAGCACAGGCGATGGGATCTGGAGGGAACTTCGAATTATTCAACTCGTATTTCTTATTATCACATAAATGTGTGGTTTATATTTAATTCTGAACCAAAAGGCATTGTGTGAGCCACACTGTTGTACATACAGATGCTGTATTCTTGCTATAGATTTTCTAAGCAGTTGAATGAATTAGAGATACACAGACTATTTTCTTTGAGGCCTCAAAAAGACTGCAAATGATATGGCATTAATGGCAAAAAAAATGTTCTCTTAGCGTTCTAAGAAGACCAGAACAGTCTCATGCTCTGTCATACTCCGTCAGAACTTCTTTCTGTAGCTCTTGTTGGGAAATAAGCTCAATTCAGAAAAGAAAAACCTATAGTGCATGAGATAGTCTTTGTTTCTAACCTTTTTCATGTACTAAAAAGTCTGTGGTAACCTAAAAACCTGAAAAAAAGGCAAATTCTCTGGTACAATTATGGCCTTGTTCTTTAATTCAAGACTACTAAAAAGAATGTGAAAAAAGAGAAGGGGTGTGAAACTGTAAGCATCATGCCCTACAGATAGAGGCTTAATGACATATATCTATATATAGTAAGATTAAAAATGTGTTTCTGTTGAAGGGTGGCCCACATGGCCCAGAACACGGGCTAATGAGATATTTACAGGGGTGGGGACCCACCAAAATGGAATTATCTTCTGGAGGGCATACCCCTTGTAGTACCACTAGGTGAGTATTCTAGGAACCCACCTGTATCAGTCTACCAGCAGGTGTTGTTGTGAGAGGCTGCATTTGGCTTCAGTGAATTTTTTTTGAAGACTCTTGCAACGTTTGCCAATTTCATGATGGGTGGTTTATGAGCTCACCTACCCCCCTCATGCTGAGTGTTCAGCAGTTTTTGACCAAAAATCGCCATGACCCCCGTGCCCCACCCTTCCTATTCACCCATCCTCACATCAAGTGACTTTTTTTTGTTTTCCCGGATGAAAAACGTACTCCAAGGAAAATGTTTTACTGATGTGGAAGAGATGAAGCAGAAAACAGCAGAACTAAAGGGCACCCAAATTGATGAGTTCAAAAACTGTTTTGAGCACTGGAAAAACTGTCTTGATAGGTGTATTGCATCAAACGGAGAGGAGTTAGAAGGTGACTGAGGTTCAAACACATAAGAATAAATACACAGTTTCTTGTAAACATATTCCAGTTTGTCGGGGTTGCCCTCGTACATAGTAATTATTTTTCAAAATTGTTAATTATATACCTTTGGCTGATACAATTTCTTCTACCTAGAAAACAAAATCTTCCCCAATCTTCAAATACCAAGAGTTGTATCTATTATTCAAACTAAATGCAAATGCCACCGTATCCACGAGCCTTCCCCAGCCAGCGTGGGCAGAGGGGCTTCCCCCCTCCCCCCCTGCAGCGTAGGGCTCCCCCGGCCGAATCCTCTGCCCCGGGGGCTGAGACAGCTCCGGGACATCTGAGCTTCCTTGTTTGCCTACAGGTCCCATGAGACCAAATTCACTGTGCTCATCCTGTCTAGGTGACTGAAATACGTAAAACTGTAGCTTACACACTTTTAGAAGTCCACAAAATATTTGGTGGCCCCTGACTCAACACTGTCCACCTCTCCTCAGTGATGAAGTAAGACAATGATAAGGTCATATGGCACACAAGTGGCTGACCCACGACAGACACCACACTGACTCTCAGCAAAATGTAATTCAGGCCCAGGAACAGACTCTGCCCCTCCAGCTTCAGGGGTAAGACTCTCAGAAAAGCACCAGATTAATGTGCAATCTCTGTATCTCAGTCCTTAAGAAACAAAGATACGGGATTCTGAGAAGGCACTGGCTCTTCCAATCTGCAGAAGACAGGATGCAGGGACAGTCACTCCACGTAAAAGAGCAGTCCGTCTGTCACTTAGGCCACCAGTCTGTATCTACTGAACGCAGTGCATGCAGAGCTGACAGCGTGATTACAAGGAAAATGCCGACAGGCTGTCTCAACCTGGAGAAGCGGCAGTGTGGGGCTCCGGGGGCAAACAGGAGCAAGCAAGGAAAAACAGGAAAGAGGGGAAAAATAAATAAGCTCCCACGTTAAGAAAGGCAACTTGCCTACTTCAGCAGTAACAATGAACAAAACCCAACGGGCCCTCGTTCAGTCTTTCAATTGCCTTTCAACCAAACAGAAACGACTTAAACACAGGGATGAAGGAGTCTCCGGTATCTATTAAACACAAAGAATACTTTTTGAAAAGACAATTACGTGAGCAATGTTAATCCACTTCTCGATGATTCTGGCTCTCTGCTGAGTCTTGAGTTCTTTGCCCCCCAGGATGGTGCTGACGACGCACTTGGTGAGGGTATTAAATTGAGAGATGGTGGCTCGGATGGTGGGAGCCAAATGTTTGTTCTCCTTCTTATCCCTTTGAGACCAAATGCAGCCCAGGCAGTGGTGAGGCACTACTTTCTTGAACAGTTGCTAGAACAAAAGAGGAATTCACTTTAGGGGCAACACAGACATGGCCTGTGGCAAAGTGCGTCATCTGGGTCGTCTGTACATTGCTTCTTTTTTTTTGGAGTGGACAAAATAATCCTTTTCTACTTGATTTGCCTCATGGTGTTCAGTTCAATAGACAAAAGTAAGTAATTAATATAGTAACTGATCAGAGAAGCCCACATGTTCTTTCTAAACCTGCTCAACTGAAGAAATAAAAATGACCCCCCCAAAATTCAAAGCCCCAAAACACTTTGACTTTTCTGTCTCAAGGAAAGCAAAGTAAAAATCTACGCTGTTAAATTTAAAAAGTGATTAAGATTAGTTTTGACCTCTCACTTTGTAGGTTATATAAATGTCTAATCACTCTATTATACACTGAAACTACTACAATATCACATGTCGACTGGAACTGGAAAATGTTAAAGATTATTTTGACCTTGAAATCATGCCCACGGTGCTTTCTGGGCACTTCTGAGCATGAATGGTCTATAATGCATATGAAAGCTCAATGGCCACTTGAAAAGTGATCCATTGAAGTACAATACACGCGACATTCATCAATGTCACTATTTCATATTATTTAAAATGAAGAAGGTAAGGAGCATATAAAAGAAAAAGTTATTCAACCTGAAAATCATAACCAATGACATTTTTCATCTTCCTCTTATGCTATCATGTGGAACAACCACAAATTTGCTGAACAAATCGGATACTCATTTGCACAACAATTCAAGATATTGAAGAGTTTATATAAACAAAGAGAGAACACCAGGATTACTTTATATTTGCTGTCTGTTGTACTTCTGGGGGGTTAGTTGCATGCTCACTAGATAGAAACTCTGCAACTTTTCACACTGCTTTCTCCAAAGTGGTAAGTGCAGAAGAGCCCAAACCATTGTGATAATTCATAATAGTCCTTTTCTCTTTAACTGGTATGTACCAGCTGAGATCGAGCTATGAAACATGGCTGATGTAACCAAATATGTACAGCTAAAAAAATACTCAAACTTCAAAGGTACAAGAAGCACATGTGGAAATGAGCTGCAGATACAGTCACATGTGGATTTGGTGCATTTATTTTATCCTCATACTTTGACCTTTTTGCAGTCCTCCAAGTAAACAGTTCAGATCTTGAAATATTTATGAGTTTAAAGGGGGAGAAATATCCATGGGACGAGGTAGATTTTGTTTCACCGGGATTAAAATTCTCATTCCCCTCTGTGCACTGAGCCAAGGAAAAAGCACCTTCGCCCCGAAATGCAAGAAGAGCTAAGGCCTGAATTATTCAGATGACTGATTCAAATCACAGCTTCGCTCTGCATTTACAGGCATGGCCTCTCTCAAGGATTTGAGAAGACTTAAGTCACATTACCCCTGCCCTCGCTGGGGCCACCAGGACTGCCACACCCCCCCCCCCCAGGCTTTGAGCAGAAGCTCGTGTGAGGCAGAGAGAGAGGACGCACTGCATCCATGTAGGTCAGCTGCTCCGCCACGAGGTCTTCGGAGAAGCACGTGAACTCCACGGACCCTCCAGTCTCCAGTTCCTCTTCCTCTTCCAGGCGGCAGGGTATGGTGCTGGGAAACCCATCTGTCGATGGAGAGACAAAAGTCAGTTATTTTGGGGCCCCTGTATAGGACCCTGCCTAGGCAGTCCAACGGAACTTTTTTCTTTTAGGAAGGAAAGGGCAAATCCTTCAGAAAACCCACAGGGAGAGAAGGGTGAGCAAAAAGAGTGGGCAAAGTCCGGGGAGAAGCAAAGCTGGGCTCCGTTCTGGGGGTTACCCTCATCCTGGGCTCCCTCAAACCCTCTGGTTAGCTCAGGGACTACCCCGACTACTTCCTGAACCCCAAATACGCAATTCTTAATCACTGGGCCATTTACCACCAGAGGTCTAGAAGAACCAAATGTGAAGGCAGGTGGGCTTTGGGGAGTAAAATGGGCCACTGTGGTGTCAGAAATGTTGACGGAAGTCCTCAGAAATCTCAAAAAAGTCCTTGAAATTCTCAAAATGCTTGGAATGGCTTTCAGCTTCCGCCTAAATTTAAACAGGCATGAAACAGGACAATCTAAACTAAATTCACCTTCAGCCTTATTACAGATCAGATCATCGACGAGCAACTGACACAGGGTACAGGCTGAGGAAGTGAGTAACAGCCCTACACTCACTGCCCCGACTCGAAATCCAAAGCGGGAGGACTCAGCCCGGGACCTCCAGGCTGCAAGGCTAGAGTGCGAGGGAGGTCAGGTGACCCCCCAGCCTCCCTTCCCTGGAACCTTCCCAGGTTCCGGGGTTGCTTCCCAGTCTCATCCCCCTTCACACTGCTTGCTCTCCTCTCTGTTCAGTCTGTTTTCATGGAAAAATACCTGGCTCTATCCAGTTACACCTTAGCAGAAATTTAAACGTGTGTCACTACTCCCCCGGCATGTTTACTGCGGTAAGGCTTTTCTCTCTCGTAGAACAAAGGACGTCTAGGCACCTTGGGTCAAGTTGGGGTGGCCTTTTCTCAGTCTTCTAGCAGAAGGAGGGTGTGGAGAGTGGATCCTACATCGCTTCCCCCACCGAGGCTCCACACAAGTCTCGCCACCTCTGGTGGCAGGTGTGTGGCTGAAGGCTGGCCCCTCCTCACGGAGCTGAAAGCACTGCTGTGGGTGGGGGTGGGTTGTGACTTGGGAAGGCAGGAGGGGGTCGCTGCCCGCTCCAGAGCCTGGGACACAAACAGGCCTAGAAAGTGGAAACCCCAAGATCCCACCACGGTTCCTCCACACAACTCAGGTACCCTCTCATTCCACGGAGGAATGAGACCTCGAAATGCCAAGCAAAGGTTCAGAACGGGTCCCTCCACCTTCTTGCTAGCGACTCCGTCAATCTGCCTCTATCACTCTGCGGTGCAGAGGCCGGCCTGCTTCAGCCAAAGGGCGTAGTATGGTGGGCAAGGCTCATCTCCTTCGCTCAGCACCAGACAGGCCCTGGATGTTGCTGTGAAAGATCAGTGCTCCCTTCTCTCCGGGGCCCAGACCCTGTTTTTGCTTTCGACTCTCTTCCAGGGGCGTGTACGCAAAAACCTGAAGCGAATTCCACTTGTGAAAAACATACAGGCGAGATGGCAGATACTGGTATGAAATCGGGCGAGAAAAAGCATGGGAACCAAGTTCCTAAAACTCCCTTTCAGTTAATAATCAGAGGTTCGAGCCTTCTTGATAAAAAAAAAAAAAAAATCCAAACTTAGAAAACACTCATGCTTGGGTACCGCCTGCAAGCCTCTCCGAAGTCAGGCACCCTCCCCATCCCCTCTTCCGCCTGCCAAGTGAGCTCTTCCCTCGGTGCCTGGGCAGGGACAATGAACGACTGGTCCCACCAGTCCCCCAATTAGGCCGGGAGCCAGGGCAGCCCCAGGGGGAGCGCTGGGCTCTCGAGCGGCGGGGAGGCCCGGAGGGAGCCGAGCCCTGGCCGCTGGAGGAGAGGCCTGGTGTTCAAACATTCCCGGCAGATGAAGTCATCAGAGATACGGGTACTTGGCAGGCAGCTTCCGATGATGCAACTGCATTTTCCCCTCTCTGGTCCCCCAGAGCATAAAAAATTCAACAGGTACTGTTTAGAATTTAAGGTTATTTTCTTTGGCACTCAGGCAGCTTCCCTTATCGGCGTGGAGGAACCGTTTCCTGTGCCCCACTGAGGAAATCGGGCATCACTTCAGGGAAATGCCTGTCAGGGGCTCCAAGTGGGTCAGCTGTCATGGCAACCAGTGCCCAGCACGCCAGCTGGGGATGAAAACACCAGGCTGAAAGCCTGTCCTGACCGCTCTCTGGCTTTCTTCAAAGCCCTCCCGGCCTGGTAGCTCTTCCTTTGTCCCTGAAAAGAGGCAGTCAATTCCTCAAATAGGAAAAAACAGCCGCAGAAACTTCCTTTGGTGAGGCCATTGGAGACCGGAAGTGACCGGCAGCCCTCCCTGGCAGGGGGCAGATTAAGTAGCTGGGGGAGCAACACCTCCCAGCTCCCAGGAGGGCAGGCGCGGGCTGGGGGCGACTCCTGGCCTGCTGGATGGTGGCTGTTTGTGGTAAGCTTCCATTTGATGGAAGGAGGAGCCATTAGGCAGATACTCGGAGCAAATTCAGGTTCACAAGAAAACTCTTACAGTATTAGAGGAAACCCTGGAAAATTTCTTCACTTGTCCCAGTCCCAGTCCCTCACAGATAAAATGAGGGAGCAGGGCTAGGTGGTCTTGAAAAGCCCCTTTGCTCTAAAACTCTAGGGCTCTGTAATCAGCTATTGAATAACCTTGAGAATTCTACACCCACCACCAACTCCCCTGCACTTGCCCTTCAGAGAGAAGCCAAGGGCCCCTGTCGCTCAAGTGTGGGGAGAACACACCCTCAACAGGGCGGTTACAGAGTCAGAGTCTAGCTTTTTCCCTGCGACCAAACAGGCAGCCACTCACTGTCAGTTTCTGCTTCTTGCTTCTGAAACTGCTCCAGAAGATTCTGTGCTCTTCTCTCTGGGTCAGAGCCTGGCATCATCTGTTTGAGATAATCCAGCAGTTTCTGTAGGCAAGGGAAGTGAGGTGGCTCTCGGAAGTCCTCTGCGCATTGGTCCAGCCAGGCCCTGAGGATAGAGGCGATCGCACTGAAAAAGAGAAAGCAAGAGTCACTGCGCCCCGCTGGCTGAGGGGCGGGGTGCGCCGGGGCCCAGGGCCCGGCCTGGGCACAGTGCAGGGGAAGGCAGGCAGGTGGTCCGCAGGGGGTTCACCTAAAAGTTCCAGGCAGCGTCTATGGAATTAAAGCCCTTGAAAACAAGCGGACCACATTTTATTATTTTACGCAGCGGTTGAAGAGGAGAAAGATTGATAATTATTTTTTTAAAGGACTCTCATCTTTGGAAAAATCCACGTGGGACAGAAGAAGACATGCAGAAGGAGATTTAGTGAGCCTTGAAGCAACTTCAAAGCAGTCCGCACACAGGGAAACTGCCTGCAATTCTGGATTCTGGACTCGCTCCAATCAGAGACCACAAAACCCAGGGGCCTAGCATTTCAGGGCTTAACTGACTACAAATCCTGGGGATGAAGGGAAGTGCCCAGGTTCGGAAAAGATGAACGCACACATTGAATTTACAAAGATCACCAGGGTTTCAACGTAAGAACCAAGTGCGTCCTCTCAAAAAGATCCTTTTGCTCCTCCTACTACAAGAGAAGCTGACGTTTCAAGTGGGAGAAGTAGTGCGAATGGAGAAGTTCAGTTTTGAAAGGCAAAGGGGGACAACCCAGTCCGAGAACCCACTGTGAAGGTGACGGGGCCAAACAAGGTCGGG
The DNA here is from genome assembly GCF_021234435.1 of Artibeus jamaicensis. Classification (NCBI taxonomy): domain Eukaryota; kingdom Metazoa; phylum Chordata; class Mammalia; order Chiroptera; family Phyllostomidae; genus Artibeus; species Artibeus jamaicensis. The sequence continues at coordinate 6,580,949 of NW_026521772.1, read as the reverse complement.
GGTGCTGTGTGTTCTCAGCTCTCTCGGGACATGGTGCTTAGAACCGGCCCGTGGGATGCTGTCTCCAGGTGAGAGGCAGCCCCTCACTCGGTGGAAGAGATAAAGAGCTGGCTGACACAAAGGGTCACGAGTTTTGAGTGCTTCGAAGTCAAAGAAGGCGGCAGAGCCGAGTCCGGCCCCTGCTGGGCTGTGGCCTGCGGAGAGCACAGCTCCTGACCTCGTCAACCGTCAGCACCCTGAGAGCCACGGCACGTTCACTGACGATGGCCAGAGAAGGTGGCAGGAACCGTGAGTTAGCCAGGACGCATTTTATTGACAGAGAGATGACGCTTCATGGTAGCTAATGACCTACGTGAACAAAATTTTTCAGCTGAGAAAAATTTTAAAAAAATTTTTAAGTTATTATCTAATTATACTTCAAACACTGCTTATTCTAATGAACAAACCTCAAAGAGGCTAAAAGGTATTACGACCCACAAGTGTGGACCTGTAGGCTGGGCTTTCACAGGTGCCTCTGAAGTTCCCATGTCCCAGTTTCACGCACTTATGGTCAAGGTCTGAATGTGATGGACGCCAACTTAATGATTGATTTTTGGAACTGAAGTCTGAACAGGAGAAACATAAATTTGCTAACTGTTTTCACTGGAATGGATACTACTGTTTCACTAAGGCGAATAGGAAGGCATTTGGAACTACACTATTCACGTATCCATAGCACAAACAGGTAGCATAAACCATCAAGTAAAAGCTGGAATTTCAAACCATAGAAGCAACTCAATGTTCTCCAAATTTTAGTCTGGATTAGATAAAAAGATAAACAAAAGTTTCATTCCTTTCCAGAATGCTAGGAGAAATTAATCTTGGCTCTGAGGTTAATTGAAAACATGAGTAAGATGAAATTCACGAACGTCTAGTCGGCGAACCGTCAGTATTTGACTCGCTGCTTATGTCATCTGTTGTGTATCAGTGTTTCTGTCCCCTCAAACCCTAACCCCCAAACTGAGGGTCTTCTGCTCTCTGATAGCTCACATACAGCATTGATTATTTCTCCTCTCCTCACAAAAACCAAACATCAGAAATTTAAAAAGAAAACGATGAAGAGGCATTCTAATGTTTCATTTTTATAAGGAATGAGACTTTCTCTATGAATAATTTCCCTCATTCCTGATGAGCAGTGAGCCTAGAGCCGTGGCAGGCACACAGGCGGGGTGATAGCGTAGAACAAAGAAAAGCTACAGTTCGCGTCCATTGTGTTGACTCTTGCAGAATGACCATGCTCTTCTCGAAAGACAGATGAATTACGTAGGACCACTACTCAGCTGATATTCCTTAGACATTTCAGTGAGAGCATGCTCTTCCAATGACACTGTTGGAAATATAGGTGTAGAGGGATAATAACCCACATCATGTGATAAAAATCAACAGCATCCACCTGAGAACGAGCCCAGCAGCCCAGTGACCCTAGTGACCCCTCAGAGCTTTGTAAGTGACCAAAACCCCGGACAGAAATCAAAATCGCAGGTAAAGACGTGTATAAACTAAATCAATATATCTCATACTCCTTTCCCCCCTGTTATTTTCAAGATTAGAAAACATTATTTATCGACAAAGGCAGATGTTACAAACGTGTGTAAACTGAAACAGCGAGATATCCACTCCCCCTTCTTCTGACTCTGTTCCCATGAACTTCGGTTAGCAGTCTGGAGTGAACCCGTTCAGACTTTTCTATGGAGATATATTTAAATAACCAACGTGGCTTTCCCCTACCGAACAGCACGGACGGTCACCTCTCTACTCTCTCCCTCTAGACCTTTCCATTTCTCAGGGCTACATGGTGTCACCACCTGGATGCACCGTAACTGATGTAAGTGTTCTTCCACTGGTGTGCAAGCATGTAAGCTACTTGTCAGTCCTCAATTACCAGCAACTACAAAACGTGTATCCTTGTTTGCATCTCTGGGCACTGGTGTGTTTCTACGGGGTGCATTACAAAGAACTTGACTCCTGGAAAGCTGCAGCCTCAGAAGTCTGCTTTGTAGAGGAACGTACTTAGTTCCAAATGGAGGGAAGTGCAAAATGTGTCCCCCTCATCTCCTGTTTGAAAACAGCTCTGGTGATCGACTCATTTTACCCTTCGGGACAATGCCACTCCCCCAGCTGAGCCTGAGAGGACTCTGGAAGTTCACTACAAACCCAGACATTGAATGAGCTAGAAAAAGCATTTTCGCACAGTAGAAAAATGAAGGGGAAGGAGGAAGAAGAAAGGAGAGAAGGGAGAGACATGCACGATCAGCACAACACAACACAAAGCAGACCCCTGCCCTCCTGCAGGCAGGCCGTTTTTCAGGATGCCCGGTGCAGGGAGGAGGAGGCTTTCTGGACAAGTGCCTGAAGCTCACAGTAGCCTCATGTGTGTCAGTCCTGAGAAGGACCTTCCCATTCTTAATAGACTAAGAAGCAGATAAAATGTGAATGTGTAAGATTTCGAAAAAGGAGAGCAACATCACACAGTCGCGAGAGAAACCACCAGGCTACTGGCCAGTGGCTTCTTCATCTCACCCTCTTGGTTCCGCTCCAAGATCCAACGTACACACGAACCAGATCTGGTTGGTTAGGAGGATATAATAAACTTTAACGCAGAAGGGAAATCCTGGGTTTGAGTCACAAACTTATGGGCAAGGCGTGACTGTTAAACCAGAGAGGCTGCCCAGCTCTGCACAAGAAGGAGAATGGAGCCTGGAAAAGGAGGGCTGACTCCCACCCCAGCAGGGCCCCTGTGAGCGAGCACACCCTCAACTCCACGATCTGGAGCAGAGACATAACAACGCCTGCCTCATCCACCTGGCACTGACCCAGTGTCATTTCCAGTTACGCAGTTATCATTAAGGACATGTTGAGGCATCCGGAGAGAAATCGGTCTTCAAACTACTTGCCATAAGCCACAAAAGGGAGGTACTGAAAAAAGGTAAAATGGCCCAGTGAAAATCAACCAGCACTCCAGGAAATCAACTCGAAGAATCGGCCACCTCCCCCAGAAAGAATGACGCAGACTGCCTACCCTGCCACAACTCACAGAGCTGCGGGCCTGCTGGAGGCAAACGGCCACTGAGGACAGACGCCCCCCCCCTGTCCCCACTGCACCCCCTCCCCAGGCATCCTGCTTAAGACGAAGCAACCCAGAGACACCAAACGGCAATACAAACTGCAGGACATGATTCCTAAGTGACTTGTGAAGACTCAAGAGGTAATTTCTGAAACCAGACAGAGAGATGAAGACTGGCACAGCCTACACTCGGGAAGGAGACAAGCCAGCGCACGACCTCCTTTTCCAAAGTGTGCGCTGGTGGCTTACAGAACAAACGCCTCTGTCCCCAGGGGAGGTGGACATCTGCGTGAGCGTGTTGGGTACGTGGCCAGGGGCAGGCAGGGGGCCAAACTTCAGAGCAGAAGGGATGACCGAGGCTGCTTTTTCTACCTCCAGCTTTCTTGGCAACATGCAAAGCTTTGTAGTCCATGAACCTTTTCCAACCTACTGCAGGTTGACGTGGGGGAAGGAAGACGTGCTCAGACATCAATGTGTGGAACTGGCTGAGATACTTCCTTCTAAGAAAACAGATCTCTGGCGGGGGGGGGGGGTTAACCTGCTCATTAAACTGATACTTACTGGGTGCCCTTTATCTTCCCTGTTCACAAAAACTATCTATTTGGCAACTGTCACGACAGGACTAGGGTCCCCTGGAAGGATTTACCTTTGGAAAGACCCAGTCTAGTCAGGGCTTCAGCGAGCACCTCCCTGAGGAAAGAATGTTAACACTGAGATGTTACGGGCAAGGAAGAGTTAGCAGGGTGAGGACTGGGGCAAGGGCTGAGCAAAGGCCCTGAGGTGAGAGAGAGAGCAAAACACTTTGAAGGGATATAAGGACCTGTTTAAAGAATAGAAAGAGAGGGGAAGTATGAATCACGATGAGATTGGCTACACTTATTTATTTCTTAGCCAAGCAGAAATCACACTTAGTGATACCTGGTTGGAGATAATAGATACATGACTTAGCTGAGAGGTGGAAGAAAACGGCACAAAACTTTTAGCCACACCCCGGACCTTCCATGTGGGGTAGGAAAGCTGAGGTGGGCATTGTGGCTGCTATTATGCTCAAACCACGGATTTTTAATGCAGACAGAGATTGTTTAGGTAAATGGATTAAATCATTAAAAATCCCATGAGTAGTACTCTAGAATTGATAAAACGTTTAATAAAAAAAAAAACTTCAGGTATGAAGTCACCTCTCCCATAATTTGTACGTATGTAACCTCCATGGCAAGAAGCAGGATTACAAAAGGAATCGCTCTGTCCACTCAGAGCTCTTTTCCCTCCCCTGAAATCTACTGAAGATAATAATTTGTTGTTACTCAATCATCAGCACAAGATAAGATGTGAAACTATTTTTCAAAGGCAGCAAAGTGTTTTTCTATTTCAGGGTACTCTCCAAGAATCTTTTCCCAATATTGACGATCTACGTGGGGGGCGGGCTTTGGAAGCAACGTGGCTGGTGACGCTGCCACGCCCTCAGGGTGGGAGCCAATGCGCTTTGTCCTTTAGGGAAAAAACAACAATATAGACCTTGACGGTGACTCTGAGCTGGACCTTCCACCTTGTTCTCCTACTCACGGTTTTCCAGTTTCAGGGAAGACTGACAGGCAGAGGCTGCCTCTGAGACCCCTGGCTGGACAGTTCTCTGATGAGAAAGGACAAAGGAGGGCACAGAGAATGTTTTTTTCTGAAGAAGCCCAGAATGGATGGAAACATATCACCTGAGTGTGTCAGGTCATCTTGTAATGCTTTCTTGTGCTTTCTGTTGTGCATTTTTGTCCAAGTGGTGAGTGGGGATTAGAAGACCAGGAGGGAAAGTGGAAGAGCCATTGAGAAGCCCAGGCAGATAAATGCCAGCAAAGCCAGAGTGAGAGCTAAGCTCCAGAAGGCAAGTACAGGGCACACAACCAGTGAGGGGCTGTGGAGCTGTTATGGAAGAGACCCAGCTCCTGGGCGAGGACGAGGAAGGAGAGGACTGTGACAGGAAGGACACCAGGAACACCAGTAAATAGGGTAGAAGGGCCGAGAGTAGGAGGAGGTGAGCCCGAAACCAGTTACCCAAAGTCAAGGGTGTTTGCACCTATCGTTCATTCCCAAACTACATGGGCAGGCCTGGCATCTGAAGGTAAATTTACAGAAATTCAAAAAATTACTGGGCAGACACTTAACCCCATATCACCAAACCGCAATACTCGTTGTATCAGTGACTGCATTCCATCAGAAAAAGAGAAAACTAACAGCGCTCCCAGGCGCCTGCTGTCATGAGAAGTACAGTCCCCGCTGCTGTTCCGTCTCTGGAGTCAGACTAGCTGAGTCCTGGTTCCGTGGCTTATTAGCTGTGCCCTAACCTCTTCATGCCTCAGCTTCTAATCTATAAAATGGGATAATAGCACATCCTCCTTATAGAGTTGTTGTAAAGCCTAAAAAAGACAATACATGTAAACTCTTTAGTCCCTAGGACATAGTGAGTACTCAAAAAATATCAGCCATATATATATATATATATATATATATATATATATATATATATATATGTTTTTATATATATATGTATATATATATATTTTTTTTAATTGCTCTCTGTGAGACTAGGACTAAAATCTAAAGGAACTACACACAAGCCCCACAATGTAGTTGATAAAAATTGTGTCCTACTGTGTAGTTAACGGTTCCGATGCTGCTATGCATGTACCCTGGAACTGAACAGCTCAATAAATGAATGGCAGGTGGGAGAAGCCAGTTTTCTCATTATTGGAGAGGGAATTTACAAATAAGCTAAAGGAGGAGGCTAGAATGATCCTTGTAGTAATAGATTAGAGTTGGAGACATCACTAAGAACTCATGGTTAACATAATACAGATCCTGATGATTATACACAGAAATATCTGTACTATAGGTATTTACATAAGTCGTATACACATATATTTCCGAGCCACGTCAGCTGAGACGGCCTAAAGTAAGTAGCACCCATTAGCAGTGAGCACGCCTAGTACCCAGGATCATGGTTTCTAATACCAGCTCCTAATAAAAAGAACCAGGTCTCCTTGAAGAATTGGCTGATTTTAGACCTGGGGTAAAAAATACACAAGATGAGACTAGAGTATATTGTGGTGCCATAAAGTAAGGGGGGACTCAAAAAAAAAAAGAAAAGAAAGGGAAAGAAAGAAAGAAACTCACGATGACAGGAGTGTGTCAAAGTGACACAGGAGTCAACCAAAAGGGCTCCTAACAGCCACAGGGGGTGCAGTCTGAGCCACAAAATAAATAGGGTAGTAATGTATTAGAACCCAAATGTAACATAAATGTTTGTGAGTCAACACCGATTTAAATAAATGACTAAATAAATTAATAAGTGGGGAAGACAAATCTCCCCTGCAAAAGTTTCCAAATAAATTAGACCCTTCACCCTAAAAGAGGGGGAACAAAACTCCCCACTCTTTAAATGTGGATCATGCATAGTGGCTTCCTTCCAAACAACGTAGTATGAAAAGGAAGGGAAAAAGATGTTTTCTGTGAAGAAATCTGGAGAACACCACTTCAGCTGGATGTTCAAGGCCAACATCAGTGGCCATAAACCACTCGGAGGGTCCCGTGACCATTGCAATCCTCAGGGGTATTGGGGATGATAATTTGACGTACGCCTGAAGGAACAGGAGAGCTGGAATGCTTGCAAAAAGCCACGTGGCACTCAACCAGGCTTTATTTCAGTGTTACATCAAAGTAGAACTTGTCTTTGAAACTCTAAAAAAAAATCATGCCGATAGCACGTGTGCTTGATATCACATGATTAGAATGGCGTTTTATCTGATATTCCTCTCAAAGCCTCATAAACTCTGTCTAGCAATGAGAAAAGTATCAGTCCAATTACGAGGAAAATCCTAATAAAGAAGCATCTTACAACGTGCCTGACCAGTACTGATCTAAACCATGGAGGTCATCGAAACCGAGAAAGTCTGAGAAACTGTCCCAGCTGAGGGAAGTCTAGGGAGACACGACAACTAAATGTCATGTGGTGTCCTAGGTGGGGTCGTGGGAGAGAAAAAAGCAATTAGGTAAAAGGTAAGGAAACTGACCAAGTGCGGACTGTAGTTAATAATGTATCAACATCGGTTCGTTTATTAAAATAAATGAACTATACTAACGTTAGAATAAAAGACGTGCTCCTTAACCTCTCCACGTCTCGGACTCCTCACCTGTAAAGTGGGACCATCAACACACAGAGGTGATATGGGACTATTAAAGGGTATAATGTACTCACTCACCACAATTGTTTTTCAGGGGCCTCAATAACTCTTTACTCTCCAATTCCGCACAGTCTGAGAGGGAAGTCTTAATGTTACGTATAGGGTTCTAATAAAAAACTTGCAGAGGCCTTCTCTAGTTGTCAGGATTAGAATGGAATGTCCATCGGTAAGGACAGACGCCAGGGGCACCGAGCACAGGAAGCAGGCACACGGACTGACGGACTGACGGCCTGACCGATCTGGGCTTGCTTCTTCTTTCTCACATCCTGCCACCATCTCCTTCCCCAGGAAACAAGCCCAACTTCCACTTTCCTAACAGCTGTTTGGAGGCCTTGCTCAGGGTGTTCATTCAAGAATAAAGCCAAAGACGATAACATAGAGTAAAGGAAATAGTCCCCAAATAAAAGAACTCCGAGTGCTAACAAGCTAAAATATTAGCCACAATAGTGATACTACAACCTAGTTCATGTACTTCTGTCTGCAGACCTATTACTGTGACAGAGACAGATGGGGAGAACCTTGAGCATCTGAGATGCCAATGTGCTTTTTCAAATGTCAGTCCTGAGCCCTGGCTGGTGTGGCTCAGTGGATTGAGCACAGGCCTGAGATCCCAAAAGTTACCAGTTCGATTCCCAGTCCGGGCACATTTCTGGGTTGTGGATCAGGTCCTCAGTTGGGGACATATGAGAACAACCAATCTCACACTTTGGCACGTTGATGCATCTCTCCCTCTCTCCCTCCCTTTTCCTCTTTCTAAAAGTACAGGCATGAGGGCAAAATGGTGAGAAACCCAGGTCTTGGAGTCAGCTGGACCTGAGTTCAAATACCAGACCCCTCTCTTAATCAGCTGCTTGATCTCCAAGTACATACCTTTGCTGAAGCCTGGGTTTATATACCGGTAGACTGAGGACAGTATCGCACAGCCCACCTCTGACAGTAAAAGGAGGTATGAGAGCCAGGCAGGATGCCTAGGACAGTGAGCGCAGCACAGACTGTTAGCCCGAGGTGGCAGCCAGCGTGGTGATGATGGTCATCGTTCTCCTCATCATCTAGGAGGCCACAGGGTGGAGCGAGTGACAGAGTCTGACTGTGAGGTCCGTTCGCCTGTCTACCATGTGGAAAACTCCAGGAGATTCTCGGGGAACTGGTGTTTCTTCTTTCTGTATCAATGCTGTTACACTCCCTCCTTAATTGTGAGAAAAGCAGTTTCTGCTTGGAAGCCTGCTCTCTTCCCTTAAAGGCGCAGTGTTGATCAAAGATTTCCATGACTTTTAAAACTATCATTTCTATTTTTCTTTCTCCTGTATGGATATTTTAAAGACAAGACCAAGTTCTTTAACATAGCGTGTTACTTCTCCATTTCTTCTTTTGTTTTTGTAAACTTAGACTTTTTAAAAATATTCTTTCCACATTATAGCCTTTAATTCCCTAAATATGGAGTTTCACATCTCATTTTTGTTCTGTTCTTCAACCCTCTTTTTTCCCCTCATTTTTGTTACAACTACTCAGATTAATTTCAATTGCTTTCTTAGAGTACTTGAATTTGCTGGAGTGAATGAATATTGGCTGCAAACTCTCTGGGAAGACTTTTAAATGGTTTCCACTGTAAAGTTCCCCAGGCATTATAGAATCACGGCCAACTCTCTGGAACCCACCTCCCTTTTCTTTAAAGTCTCAGATGACGACCATGTACACGATTCTCTACCAGTGACTGGAACCTGGTGTCCCTGTTCGCCGCCGGTGGGAAAAGGTTACAGGAATGACACTGACGTCACTGAGCCTGGGCGTGTGGAGATGAAAGCGGGACGGTCCCCACAGTCCAAGGCCCTGCGGAGGTAAACACTGAGAAAACAAGACCAGGCTGTCCAGAGGCAAGCAAGGAACGTCAAAGAAAACAAAGCAGAAGCAGCTTCCACCTTACGGTGGTCGTCAAAGAAAAAAGTGTCATTTCCTGGGGAGTTTCAGACCTCTCTAAGTCAAGTCACGTGTACAGACATTCTGATCTCGGCTCCGTTTAGGAGCGTGGCGATTGGTGGTGACCCGGCTCCACGTGGAGAGCGTCCCTTCTTCACCTTCTCTTCGTTTCTGAATTCAATGACGGTGACAAGTCAGCACTAGGGAAAGCTTCTTTTTCCCAGCTGGCTGATTTTATTATGCTTTTTCATATTTTTTAAATATGTTCGCTGATTTTAGAGAGGAAGGAAGAGAGAGGGAGGGAGAGACAGCGATGTGAGAGAGAAGCAGCGACCGATTGCCTCCATATGCACCCGACTGGAGATCGAACCCATGACCTAAGTATGCGCCCTGACCCGGAATCGGTTTGTTATCCTGAATAGACAGCATTTTATCGTGTGAAAACATGAGCAGGAAGGAGGAAAAGGGTACAGGTAGAATGCACATGGGCAGAGATGTTTATTTCTGTCACAGGAAGTAAGTTTCCCGATTTTCCAATCCTGGCAACTTTAGGGATTGTGGAAATAAACACCGTAGGCCAGTCTAAAGCACTAACACCAGAAATCACTGGGTGGCAAAGATTCCAATGTCTAGAAGCCTTGGGAGTTGGATTCCTTGCAATGGAAGGAATTCTTGTTTCAGCCAGATAACTTTAAAGGTTCCCTAGATTGCATGAAGCCGGCACTGGGCATGCGCAGGGCTGGAGCTACAGGTGGAGGTCAGGGCACCAGCTGATTCTTTCTGAAGTGCGTGAAGCACACTAGTCACTTGTGGTCCAAGGCATCGGAAATCAATCTTGCATCCTGACTTGTTCCATCTGTATTTCCTCTCTTTCTTTCTTTTAAGTTCTCTTATCCTCCGTGAGGTTGATTAGATCCATATTTAGAAATACAGGAAAGACTGCCATCTTGGGACCTAGGGACCTGTATAAAATGTAAGCCTTGCTCTATGCTTTACAGCAAAAACCGAAAACCAAACAGCCCCTGAGCATTTTTCTGTTCGTGGTTAAACCCCACAGTGATTCCCCATCCCTAACACTCGCCCAAACCAAAGGCAACTGCCCTCAAACAGGATGTTTACTTCTTCCTGCCGTCTGTTTCCCACCTGAAATCACAAGAAGACAGATTCCCAGCAAAGGAAAACAATGGGCATTTTGCCGCTCCTTGTCTTACCCACAATGCAACGCTTCAGCTCGGCTCTTTGTTAAGGACCATAGTGCACAGTTGTGGGGTCACCAACCATAACGAGCGAATCAAAGACGCTGTGTATTTATTTATCTGTCCTCCTATTTTATCAAAGCTGGTTGGATACACAGCCTTTCCACCAAAGAAAAGCAGTGAAGGGTGCTTCTCAAAAAGTCAATGTAATATCTCTGTTTCTGATACTCATTTTCATTGGTAAAAAGATAAAGAGAAAGCTAAATAAATGTTATCCTATGTAGACACCATTCAACTTGAAAGGGCCTCAGAACCCACATATTCCAAGCACTCATTTTTCAGGTAAAAAACTGAAATGGAGAGGTAAAGTGACTGGGTCGCAGGGCTGGGGACAGAGTGATTACGGGAGATCTTGAACCCCAAGTCCTCCAGGCCCCCCCCCGGCCAGTCACCTTCCACCTTCTCATGGTAGGTTCCTGGGCCACCTCCGCACTGGACTCTCCTAATTACAAGAAGGGACATGAATAAATACATTGCCAGACACGCACCATCCTGTTCTTACACACAGTCAGAGTCATGGAGACGAGGATGCAGCCTCATCTGCACACCGCAGGGTTTCTTCCCTGGGTGCTGGGGACCTTTCGGATCAGGTCATTCTCTGCTGCGGGGAGGGTCCAGCTCGTACGTTGTAGGATGACACAGCGATCCTGGCCTCTGCCCACTGGATGCCAAAAACACCCCCACACCGAGTTGAAACCAAAATTTCTCCAGCTGTTGCCAAATGTGTCCTGAGGGCAAAACACCCCGTTGAGAACCACGCCGTCACCACGCCCGCTCCACATTTACCGGCCCCCAGGAAGGCGTCCATCGTCAGGCGCCAGAACGCCAGGCCTTCCACTCCCTTGTCGCCTATGGAGCAGAGTCGGGGCTCCTCTGACGTCCCCTCGGGGGACAAAGCAGGGGCGCCATTTAGTCACAAAAAGGATCAGGACAGGGGCGCATTTAGAGAGAGAGCGAAAAGCCAGTGGTGAAGTGAGACAAAACGTAACAAAAGGAGAGCGGGGAGCAGTGAGGGACACAGCAGAGAGGGGACTGGAAGGAAGAAAGAGGTCAGCAGACGGAGGGGCCAGCCTCCCGGGATTTGTAGGGCACAGCAGCCCACGATGAGATAAAACGGCATGTTTTCATCAGGCAGGATTTTCTTAAAAGGCAACTCAGTCTGAGAAAAAGGGTCAAGAACTTTCTACCAATTCACTGTGAGGCCTCGGGAAAGGACCATTGTCCCCAGATGATGGACTCCTGGGGCAGTTCTGTGTGAAGCTCTTTGTTAAGGCCTGGCGTGCTTAAGACCGTAAAGCCCTTTAAAACAGCTTATCCTGGAGTTCCACCCACGTTACGGCTCCTGGGGTACAATGACTCTGAATGAAGTTCTATAATAACAGGCCTTGGAAATAACACGGCTCTTCCCATCCAGGGTACAAATCAATTTTCCTTAACTACTACTTCCCAGAACCCTAGTTCATCTCAAACACCCCCCAGGGAACAGAAAAGCTCTGGATATTTTTCACTGGTACACTCCTTGGAGTGTGCAGGTGGCTAGTTGAATGGAAGCTCCAGACTTGACCTGATTCCAAAACACGTGGATAACAACACGCGTATTTCTGAATCGGGTCAAGGTAACATTTAACAAGCTGGCCTCTCAACGCTCACAGTGGTACCTCCTCTCCCACATAGGCTTAAAAAGATGCATTAGCACAAGGCTCTTTTTAAAAAGTCTCATTGTCGTTAGTTTTCATGGACAAACCAAATTAACAACGACAGCAACAAAACCCCTCTAACCCTGTGACTGGGAACTTTAAAGGGCGTAGGAGTCACTTGGGGATATTGTGAAAAGGCAGATTCTAATCTGGTCTGTGGCAGGGCCTGACGCTCTGCATCTCTAACAACTCCCGGGCAGTGCTCAAACAGCTGGTCTGTGAACCACGCTTTGAATGAGAAGGTGATATATCTAATCCATTCTCCAGAATCATCTATCTCATATTCTCAAACTCAGGCCAAGCGTTCGGGAGTCGACTGTCCATTGCCTGCCTATCAGGGAAAGTCCAAATTCTCTCGGGAGAAATTAAAGCCCTCCGTGCTATAGCCCGGATCTGGCTTCAGCTCCACCCACTCCGTTCACCCCACGCTGTGTAGTGTGAAGCGGCCATACCAGTTCTGTGTTGTCCCCTGAAAGGTCATGGACACTGCATGTCCCTGGTTTGGTCCCACTGTTTCCTCGGCCTGCATGGCTCTACCACCCAAATCTTCACACACGCACCTCATGGGACCTGCCTCAAATGTCACCTCCAAGGAGCCTCCTCCCCCAGGCTCTCCAGGAAAAAAGCATGGGTTCTACTCACCACACTTTGCACTTGGCATTCAACCGTCTACACTGGTGTGTCTGGATTTCTGGAAAGTTACAGCCCATCCAAGAAAAGACAAAACTACCCGGGGCCTATTTGGGAGTTGAAAAGACAGTTTCTAACCTTCACATGCCTGGGTTCAGGAGAAAAGGTCCATCGGTCAATCCTCTGAGTTAAAAACTCCGTAGATTCCTTCCTGCACTTTGGCCCCCAAATGAGCCTTTACCGCCAGTGTCCTCGGCACTCTGACACCCATCCCATCCACACAGGAACAGCACTGCCACAGCACTGGCCCCACCCCACATCACGGAGTTTCCCTGAGTGTCTCCAAGATCGTTCTCAGCAACATAAACTATCTTTCACTGTAAAAAACAAACACACAATGAACACCCCCTGCACCCAGACCATTCTCCATCCTATTTCTCTGTTCCCCTTTACAGCAAAAGGAGCCCCCAAAGTTGTCAAAGTCGCCATCCCTACTTCCTCCCTTTCCATCCTCGCTTAACCCACCTCTGCAAAGGGTCCAAGAGTTGCAAATGCAATGGGGAACTTCCCAGACTCCTCTGGCTGGATCTCTGGGCGGCAGCAGCCCTAGCTGGTCACTCCTCACCCGTGAAACCCCCTCTTTGCTTGTCTCCTTGAACACGCCTTCTTTTTTCTCCTGCCTGCCTGCCGCTCTGCTGCTGGACCCTCTCCTTTCCTAACTCCAAACACTGGAGAGAAGCAAAGCTCTGATTCAGCACTGTCGGGTCAGAAAGCCCTGTCCCACCGCCCTACCTGAATCTAACAGCCCATCTACTTCTTGGCACCTCTCTCCTCTCTATCTACCTTTCGTCCCCAGGAGGTCACATCCAGTCCCGCAGCTTTGAATACCACGGATAAACTAAAGTGTGGACCTCCAGTCCCGACTTCCCCCTGAAATCTAAGATCAACTGATGACCTCAAAATTGACACACTGAAGACTAAGTTACTGACACGCAGTCTCCAGCGACCTGTTCCCGCCCACCCGTGCGTCTTGTCCCGTGACGCTGCCGTTCCGTCCTACAACTGTTCCTATGCCCGTGCGCCCCATCAGCTCAGTCTGTTGGCAACACCTGCAACGCTCTGCAGAAGCCGAGTTCCTCTACAGAACCCTCGAGTCCACCCACGCTCTTCCTTTGCCTGGATCCTCTGAAGGGGCCTAACCAGGCTGCTTGCTGGCACTCTTGCCCCCACTGCCATGGCCAGAGCCAGCATAAGCCTTTAAAAATATCAGTCAGGTCTAGCACTAGTCTTCACAAAACTTTCTAAATGCTCCCCTTCCTCCGAATCAAATTCAAAGTGCTACCCAAGGCCTTTGAGTCCCCACGTGGGCTGGGACCCCCACCACCTTACAAATCTTATCCCCTATCAACTGCTAATTCACTCGCCCTGCTCGCCCCTCAACCCCTCCCTGCTGCTCCTGCCTCACGGCCTTTCCCGAATTCTCTTTGCCCTGGGTATGCATTAAGCCTAGGCGGGTGTCTGAACCGACGTCACCAGATCAGAAGGCTCGGTCCTGGTACCCCGTGTGAATCCAGCTCTCCCCCAGGATCCAGCCCCTTAACCCACCTCATCCTTTCTGCTGTGGGCTCTGTCTCTCTGCTAAAATATTGGCTTTGTAAGAGCTGGGACTTACTTATTTTGTCCATGGCTGTAACCCTTAACACAGGACCTGGCAAACAGTAGGCGCTCAATACATTTTTACTGGATGAATAAATGAGTATCATTAGACAATCAAAAAATAATTCCATGTGCTTATACATTATGGGAAAACACGGCAAAATTGCAAAGGAATAAAGCTCCACTAAACCACACTCCTCCGAGAGAAAAGTCTTGCCCCAGAGCTCGCGACGCAGCGAGAAGACATACTCACTTCCTGATCACCGTCTTGGACTCGGATGAGCTCTGGCCTCTGTCTTCTTCCCAGCTGGGGCTCGCCAGGTCCCCGTACCTTCACAGACAAAACCAACGACAACCAGTCAGCGGAGCTGCCAAGCAACTCCACGCAGGCTCAAAATAACAGTTACTCTTTGCAGGAGTAAGTCAGGAAAGAAATGCTTGTGAAATCGCATCCAAAATGATACTGCATCATCGAGATTTACTAAGTGGGTACATTGGTGTATTCTAGACAGAAAATGACAATAAATTGCCCTACTTAAAACTTTCTCTTAATATTTAACATTTCTTTGAATTTTTAACAAATGAAATTAGACTTTTCCTCTTGGCAGAAGGATCGGCTATTTCACGATCCTTGATGAACTCTCCAGCCTGCAGCCCGATGCCCCACGGCCCTGCCGTGTCTATCAGAATGGCTTTCACTCTGTGTCACACATGCGCACAAAACAACTCCGCACTGCGCCTCGGCTGGGGTCTCTTCCAGGGTGAGTCCTGCTGGAAAAGGGTTATGGAGATAAGCCTGGACCCTTGGGTCATGGCTGAGATAGAAACCAGGACTATAAAACAGAGCTGCTGTGGTGTCTCCCTCCCTGGAGCGGCTGTGGGCACACAGAGGCTGGGCTCACGGAGACACGGCAGCTGGCGGCCCAGCACCGGGGCCAGGGTTCCAGGAAGCGACAGGTGCTTAAATGTCTGCATCCGGCTCACGACACAACTCAAAATCTACTAAATAATCGGTCCGCCCCTGATGACATTGTTAGCTGTTCTTCCAACGCTGTATGTGAGCCAGCCTGTTTCATACAACTGTATTATATTTTATTTGGTTCAGAATGGACATTTAGTTAATTGACTTCTTCGGGAATCTTTACATCAACTTGTAATCCTTAGATTATTTCTCTAGTTTATGTTCCCATCAATGAAGCTCAGAGATTCCTTGAAGTTTCCCAAGCTGGCAGTCTGTGCCAAAGTTTTGATAACAGAAATTCTATAATTGGTGCATTTACCATTTTAAAGGGCATACTTTTATCTTTGACTGGTGGGATTAAAGGCCTCACAACCCTGATGGTTCCTGGTTCCTAGGATTTAAAATCTTTTAAAAATAAAAGTCCACCACCTAGTTTGACCAAATGCCAGCCCGTCTGGTCTCCCTATCACACTATCCTGGTAGGCTCAGTGTGTGCCTTAGGCATTAGTCCGCCCCCCCCCACCCCCGCACACAATCCACCTGCTCTCTTTTCAAGCTCATCAGCCTCGTGGACTTCTTGGCCGCCTGAAAATACTTTCCACGGCCTCCGCCCTCCCTGGTCTTCTTCATTCTGCCCTGCACCTGCTGTTTTGAGGGCTTCCAGGGCTGCCCTTTGCTTTTCCTGAGACAACAGCTCCATCAGATGACGATTTACTCAAGCCCATGTGAGCAAGGCAGGGATGGGAAATGGGACTCCAGGAAAATAAACAGAGTGGAATTTCTGGCTCCCCGCTTGGCCACCCTCATAGTGGACAAGCCCTCCTGTTCTCTCGCAGTCGGCTTGGTGGTTGGCATTAGTCGGAAAGGCCAGGGTGCATGCTGTGAAGAGTGGGCTCTTGGGGCCACCGTACCCCCCATCTGTGTGGCCAGAGCGATCCTCACACTCTTCCTGTCCATCTTCCATGGCTAAACATGGGACTTAACCTTTGCTTTGGTCATGTGCTGGGTTAGTCCATTAACCACCTCTCTGCTGATTCTGGAAATATTCCTTCTCTTCTCTTCCAACTGGGAGCCATGAGAGAGAGGAACAGAAAGGGGAGCCCCTTACAAGGAAAAGACGCACATTTTACCGTCCCAGTGACTTTTCTCTTCAGAGGTGTTTGGACTAAAATCTTCTTATCTCCCTACTCCTTGTCTTCACCTTAGCTTCTCAAATGCTGTGGCCCTTTCCCTGTGTTTGCCAGACTCGGAGCTGAGACATTGGCTGGGTGGCACCAACCCCTACCCCGTCCTCTCCCACAGTGACGAGCCACAGGAGCAGCCAGCCGTGCCGAGAAGGACGGAGCAACCTGCCCTGGTGAGCAAAGTTCTCTCTCACGGATGACGCCAGTGCCATTTTCTCAGAAACTGAGCTGACAAGATCACACAGCTGTCCCTCCCAGCCATCAGAGTGTCCCAGGTTCACAGCCAGGAGCACGCTGATTGACTGATAAGAATTTGGAGACCAGTAGAACCATTAACAATGCCTCATGTGTGGCAGAGGTCCGCATGGTCCAGGTGCTTGGGCTTGGAGTTTGCAGACACTCCTAGCCCTTCACCCGATATGCGGGGAAACCCGTTGATGGTGCTCTTATAGCATGTCCCGGATCTAAACACCTCTCATCACTTCCACCCTGGCTCAACCTACCGCATCTTTGACCTACAGCAATGCAACGGCCATCTAACTAGTCCGCTGGCCTCTGTGCACTGGTCACAGGATGCTACTCAATGTCAATCAGCTCATGTCACTGCTCACTTCAAAACCTCCCAGGGCCCCTACCTCACTAGAGAAAAGGCCAACATCTTCCCTGTTTCACAAGGCCCTGAGCAGCCTGCTCCTGACACCTCTGACCCTGCTCCTGCACTCAGCTTCCCTGCTTCCTTGCTGCTCCGCCCACACCCCAGGCATCCTCAGCCTCAGAATCCTGCACTCCCCACTGCCTCTTCCCACACCTGGGCCAATGGCACACTCGTCTGTCAGCTCTTTCCGGTCTTTGTTCCAATGTCAGTTTGTCAATGAGGCCTTCTCAGACCACCCTACTGAAAACACGAACCGACTCTAACACCACTGTCTTTAACACCTTCTAATACACTGTGTGATTCATTTACTGACTGCGGGGATTGTCCATTGGAACATAAACTCTGTAAGAGGAGGGTTTTGTCTCTTCTGCTCACTGCTCTTTAGAACTTAAAACAGGCCCCCAACAGGCATGTAGATGGCTATTTGTTGGGGTCAGTGAGTGGTTTAGTGGGGTTCCCTAAGCAGACATGAACGTGGACCTCCTGACAACTAGGTTCTGCGAGGCACCATCTGCACAAACAGGGGGCGGAACCTGTGTGTGCCTTCATTTCTAAAGGTTTGGGAGCATAAGAATGCTTTAGGATAGCTGCAGCCCTTCCAAAAATCTATAACTAAAGTGCAAAAGAAATAAAGTTTTAAGATTCTTATTTAAGCTAAGATCTTGAAAGTGCAAGCCGTGTGAAAATGCAAAAAAAATGTATATACAATTTTACAAAAGAGACCTTGAGAAGTGAGATAAAATTAAAGCGTCTGTATCCCTCTGGAGTTTAATGGACTGGGGATTACCTGCCCCTGAACTTTTACCATGAAGGAGAATTAACGCTTTACAGTGAAGAAGCTAGACCAGCTCTGGAATCGAGAACCCTTTAATGTTCAAATGAGGGTATCTGAGAGTCAGTGTTCCTAGATTAAGAGTATTCCTTTGATGTTTCCTGGACCCTCTCACAGCTTCCCATCAAAAACCAAAGTCAAGTTCAATTCCTTTACTCCGTGGGCGTAAATAAAGGGTGTGTGCACGTGTGTAATTAATGGCAGTAGGATAGCTACAGACGGACCTGTCAACAGCGTCACCTCCAATTTCTGCAAAGCCTCCCGAGGATTTGAGATCAAAGCCCCACCCTCTTAAGAAGGCTGACGGATGAGAAGCCGCCCTTCTTCAAATGGTAAGACACATTAAAGCACAAGCTGTCAGAATGACTTTGGACATGGCTGTCTCTGTATCACGAGGCACGAGACGGACTTGCAAACACCCTCTAAAGTGCAGCCTTGAGCAATGATTTACCGCAGCCTAAAAATTACTAGAAAAGGAAAAAACCAACATAATGGTGCACTGGTTGCTAATATTTAAACAGGAAACAGGTTTTCCAGCGGGGATGGATGTATTGTTTAGGGTCCGCCTGGGCAGATGAATTGTTTAATACGTGTTTGAAGGCAGGATGAGGGATGCTGCTGGTAGTTCAAAGAAACCCTGAGACACAACTGTGGCCGGGGATGGTCTTTCTGGCAGGGGCCTTTGCAGACTTTGCCCCCAGACAGAGCCGGCCCAGTGACGCCAGACCAGGGTGGGGGAAGAAGTCCCAAAGAACCTTCCAGGCTCCACCTGATTCTGCAGGTCACCCAATAGTAACAGCAGTTAAAAATTATCAAGAGCTTATTATATACCAGGCACCATGCTGAGTAAGCATTTCATATGATTTTATTTGTTCAGTTTTCAGAGTAATCCTATAGGATGATGACTCTTACTCCAATTTCACAGATGATCAAAAGGAGGCCCTTGAAAACCCAGCTCATCGGTGGAGCAGGAACTTGAACCCTCATAGACTTACCAGCCTCTGAGCCACTGCCCTACCGTACAAGCTGTAGTTATTTTCTTTATTTATTCTATGTCTCCCCTGCTCCCAGCTTCTACATTCTTCGAGGTTAGAAACATTGAGCTTTTTTTCATTCATTCACTCAGTTGTTTATTCTTTCACTCATTTCGTCCTCATCATTTAATGAATGGTTCCTAAGACCCGTGTCCAGGTACTAGTCTGGGCAATGGGATGCAGCAGTGAGCAAAGGAAAGCCCCTGTGTTCAAGGAGTGTATCCTGCAGGGGAGGGAGATATACAATAAACTCGTAATTATTTGATAAATACTAAGTCGGAGAGTAAACAGTGCAAAGGAGAAAGAGAAAGCTGGTGTGACTGGTGTGCTTGGAGGCTGGGAGAGGTTACTCCATGAGTACTCAGGGAAGGTCCGATGTGGAGGAAACAATGAAGTGGAATGCTTCAGGGGGCGGGGGAGGTTGTAGAACTCTCTCCAGGAAGAGTCTGCCAGGCAGAAGGGAGCGTCGGGCAGCATGTTTTTGAAACACCAAGGCCAGTGGGGAAGGAGAGACAGAGCCAGTGCAGGGAGAGAAGAGGAGGCACAGAGGGGACCGGGCCTGGCAGGTCACAGTAAGGAC
Organism: Artibeus jamaicensis; assembly: GCF_021234435.1. Classification (NCBI taxonomy): domain Eukaryota; kingdom Metazoa; phylum Chordata; class Mammalia; order Chiroptera; family Phyllostomidae; genus Artibeus; species Artibeus jamaicensis. The sequence continues at coordinate 6,561,218 of NW_026521772.1, read as the reverse complement.
TTTGGTTTTACTCTTTCATCTTGCTTACTGCTGTGTCCCTTGAGCCGGGAATAGAGCCTGCTCTCAGCGGACATAACATTTGCTAAATGCAGTACTGGCTACCCTCTACCGCCCTGAACGTCGGAAAGGCTGGGAGGGAAGAGAAGGGAAGAAGCTACTCGCCGGGGATGATGAGAACAGAGAGGGGGGAGTCAAGGAAGGAGACCTCACAGGAAGCTGCTGACTCAAGGACCTCGGGGAGCCCTGGCTCTCCTGACGAGCCCCAGCCTACGAACATCTGAGACATTTTTCTTTAACTGACCTGCAAGAACACAGGTCAGACCCGAGAAAAACGTTCAGAAGCTGACCTTGACTCGGGAGAATGACACGGGTGAAAGAGCCTGCAGATGTCTGGAACGGCACGTGACGCCTCGGTGCAGACTGTGACCTGCATCCCACGGACGGGCAAGCGGGCTGTTTTTCATTGCTCTGAGTAAGGAACGTCCTCCGGGTCGGGCAGCTCTCCTCCACCCAAGTCTGACCTGCGAACTGGGCTGTGGCCATCAAACCTACCTCAGAAACGTCTTGTTACCACCTCGGAGTTGGCTGTTCAAGGAGAAGGCAAAGGTCAAAGGCAACAAGGCAACAACGCCTTGTTCTCTTGGAAAGAAAGAAAACACTCCTTGTTCTGTTGCAGAGAACCAGCAGCGTGCCTTCTGCCCGTGAGGTCTCGTTCTGCAGGCGAGGACTTCCCACGATTAGACAGAGTCAGAAGGCCCCAAAAGAGCTGCCCTCCTCCCACCTGGGGCGTTGCTGGGAAGGGCCCTGTATTTTCCTTTGACTCTACAGGTTATTGCCAGAGTAGTCCCTCAAAGTTCAGGCAACATCAACAGCCAAAAAAGTACCTCATTTCACTTGATGGTTAACAAAAATGTTATAAAATTTTCCTTGAGAATACTACCTTCACCCAGCCACGACCCACAACTGCCTAGAGTGGAGACCAACAATAAGATAAAGATTTTATAATTACCACTCATCCAGAGAAAGAAAACAAAAAGGTGTCCCCTATCATCCACGTCTCTTCTTTGGCTCCAGAGCTTGGTGGCTCATCAATACCCCCTCCTTGCACTTCAGTTCATACTGATTCTAAAGAGCCAGCTGCAAATTCAGCTCACCAGCTCACCGTGACATTTTGTGCGGTTAGAACGAAGGACAACAGAGGATGTGGGGTTAGGACTGGCGACCAGGGTGCAGGCAGTATGCCGACCATCACAGAATCTGTTAATGAGTCAAAATTTTTCTCAGGTTTAAGGTGAATTAATGCCTTATTAACAAAGCAGTCAAGCCTGGGGTTCGGTTTCTCCCCAACTACAAAGAGCTGCTATTGAACAGCTTCTTCAAGAATCCTGTGAAATACATCGCGTAGACCCGCACGTGGTACATATGAGGTTAGGATCGTGGACTCCCCTCATTGTGAGGGCTACTTACTTCTTCTCCACTTACAAAAACTCACTAGAGCGTCACTTTACCTCAACTGTGCTTAATGACAACTTCAAGGAAGACCAAAGGCAAAAGAATTCTGTTTCCCAGGACGAGGGGTCTGATGTTACTTTGAACAGTTAAGTACGCACACACATAGAGGTAAAAAAAAAAAAAAAAAGGAAAGAAAAGAAAAAAGAAATGTCAAATGAGAGAAAAATGATGAAAAAAACATAAAATAACTCAAAAAACAGCCAGCTCTCTTTCCTTTTAAAGAATCAGAGATACATATTTTAAACTATTAAATTTACTTTAATAGAAGGAATGAATTTATTTCTCAGAACCACACTTAGGACATTTGCCCCTCGTAGTATCAGCTCGGAGCTGCACCCTCCTCCGACTCCTAACGGCGTAAGAGCCACCTGCGTATCTCAAGTCGCCCACGGTAAGAAGGCTTTGCCTGGGGGGTGAGTGGGGTCAGAACGCACAGGCCCCTGTGGACGGACCCAGAAAAGTCGGGGGATCTCTAAACAGCACGGACATTTGATGGAGAGCTTCCCTTCTATGGACAGGGTCCACAGAGTAAGCCAATATGTAAAGGAATTGGTGATCAGCCCCTCCCACCAGCTGCTAGAAAGTGGTCAAAAACACTGCTTTAGATGATCAAAGCTGAATTTAAAAGTTTCCAGTCGCCACTCAGAATACACGCACCTTGCCTTTCAGTTTTCTGTCAGTTTTGTTTTTTAGATTCCAAACAGAAGCACATTTTTTAAACCTGTTGAGAAAGTTGGTATTCTTTTCCAAAAAAAAGGATAGCTGTATGTCCTGCCTCCCTTTGCTATGTGAAAGAAGACAAAAGAAGCTACTTTGTAGAAACATGTTGTTTATCTCATTTCAAGCAGGGAGAGCCGCCAGCCTGGTTCTGGTCTGGGGAGAGGTCTCTCACAGCGTCAGCTGGAGCACCAATAAGCAAGGGCTCCACAGTGGCCACAGGCTCCCACGGGGGGGCGGGGGGGGTTGGTTTCACAGTGCTGCCGGGCGACAGTCAGGTCCGCTCAGCAAAAATAAAGACAGATGTACCAAGACAACCAACCCGGCAGGGAAGCAACTCATTTCCATTTTCCCTCGTGTGTTATGGTTGGGTGTAATTCTAAAACAGGACCAAAGTAAGTTCTCTGGTTAACCCCAAGCAAGGGTATCGATACAGAGGGGAACGAGACACAGCACCCATCATGTGGAGGCCAAGCCCCGTGTGTGGGTCCCCGCCATGCTGCCGCGGCCATGAGCGTGGGCCATGGCTGAACAAGGCATGGCGTCCCGAGCAGAACAAAGGTGAAGGGCAACCGACAGCTGACCTTCAGCTGCTGTGAGCCCGTGAGCACTAGATGTTCGGAGTCAATCTCCCTGACAAGAACTCCTTGTTTCCTATCAAGTCGTGAACAACTCTTCTAATAGACCAAACATTTTGTCAATGTTGTATTAGTTTTCTATTGCTGCCACAAAAAACCACCACAAATTTAGTAGCTTCAACAACATGAATTTTTTACTCAATAGCTGTATAGGTCAGAGACAATGGGAGTCGCACTGGGACAGAATCGCAGGGCCAGCAGGTGCTCCTTTCTAGAGCAGACAGATAATCCACGTGATTGCCTTCCAGCTCCCGGGGCCACCCCTTCCTCGGCTCCCGCGCCCCTTCCTCGACCGCAAAGCCAGCAAGGCAGCACTCTCCGACCCGTCTCCATCCTCACGTCTTTCCTCTGACTCTCTCTGGACACCCGGACACTCTAAAACAACCTGCTTCTTGTAAAGTCGGCGATTAGCAACATTAATGCCATCTGCGACCTTTGTTCTGTTCTACCATGTAACCCAACACATTGTAGGTTCTGGGGACTAAGACTAGACGTGTTTGGGGGCCACGGATGCGCATGTAAATTACTATAAATGTTACATTTCCTACAGTCTTCTTATCTAAACTGGCTTTTCCCCACCTGATAAAGCAGGAACCCACAGGAGCACAGGGCCTTTCGTGAAGTGTGTTCCCTATAAAAGTTCTCAGTGTTCTTTTGATGTCACAAGCACTTTAATACCCCCAAATTCTCACAGCCCTTCTTATAATTCTCTTTTCTTTTCTATCAGCAAATAATTTCCTCTTGCTAATAGTGACAGGCAATATGGTCTGAGTCCAAGGTACCTCTCAGCAATCTGCCCCCCCCTTTTTTTAACCCACAACACATACACCGTCAGAGGGTTTCTTGACTACAGAGTCATGGGTAAACACCCAGACCTAGAGAAAATCGAGTGAAACCCATCTGCTCTCACACAGAGTCTTAAGACCTGCCTTCCTGTCTAGAGGAACTCTCCCCTCAGCAGGACGCACAGCGCGTCTGCATCTCGAGCCAGAAAAGGAGACGACGCAGGTTAGCATTTCCTGAAGGCCTTCCCACTGCGAGTAGGATGAGCATCCTGCAGCCAACTGACCGATAAATCTCACTTTTGCATGCTTGGTAAGACAAAAGATTCTCCTTATTTCCACCTCTTCGGGGGCAGGGAGTTACTAAAGTAAATTAAGAAAATGATATGGCAGTATTTGGAAATTTTTTCCCATATAAGTGATTGAAATTAGACATAACTCTTAGAAGAAACAAAAGTGTAAGAAAAAGCATAGAAAAGGTTTAATTGTAACATCTGACATGTGCTAGGGCTGTAAGGGACCAGCACCGGGAACGGAATGTGTCACCAGAGTGAGCCGCCGCGAGGCCCTCAAAGGTGGGTTAGTGCCAGGGTCTGCTGCCTGGAACTCTCTGCTCACAAGCCCTCTCCTTGGTCTCAGAGGAGCAGAGGAAAGATGTGAGAAGCCCTGCCTCCTGCTAAAAGGGAAAGAAGTGCAGGGACCTCATAAGCACTGCATGCCAGCATGAATCTAGGACTATTTGACAAGTGCCCAGTCTAGTGCTAGAATTAATTAAAACAAAATTAATCATTTGTAAATGAGATTTTGCTAAAAGCAATTTGGAACATATTATATGCATTTCAAAAATGCTACCCAGCTTCTCATGCTAAGAAAGCATTTGAGAGCTGAATGGGTTTGTGTTACGAGCTTTTGAAAGGAGGTTTACTACGACCAGTCCTCATGGCTCCCAGGCGAATAAAGGCTTTTCTTAAAAGTGCACACACTCAGTCAAGAAAATGAGAAGATCAGCCCCAGACAGGGGGAAAATATTTGTAAAAGACAACTGGTAAAGAATTGTTAATCCAAATACACAAAAACTCTTAAAACTCAACAATAAGAATACAAACAACCCAATTCAAAAACTGGCAAAAGATGTCAACAGACACGATACCAAAAAAGATACACAGACTGACAACGAAGCACATGAAAAGTTGTACAATATCATATGCCATTAAGAAACCTCAAATTAAAGATACAGTGAGATACTACTGTATGCCTATTAGAACGGCCAGCAAAGAAAAGAGGCCGTATCAAATGCCGTCAAGGACACGGAGCAGTAAGTAATCTTGTTCATTGCTAGTGGGAGCGCCGAATGATATGGCCCCTCTGCGACACAGCGTAGCAGTTTCTCACAAAACTGAACATCCTCTTCTCATTTGATCCAGCAAACTCGCCCCTTGGTATTCACCCAAAGGAACTGAAAACTCTTCTCCACACAGAAACCTGCACAGCGCCCTTAATCATAACTGCCAAAACCTGAAGTCAACCGAGACATCCTTCGGTAGGTGAATGAATACACAGACTGTGGTACATTCAGACAATGGGATCTTAGCAGTAAAAAGAAATGAGCTATCAAGCCATACAAAGGCATGGAAAAACCTTAACTGCATGTTACTAGGTGAATGAAGCTGATCATAAAAGGCTATATACTGTAGGATTTCAACTATGTGACATTCTAGAAAAGGCTGAACTATGAAGACAGTAAAAAGATCAGTGATTGGCAGGGATTGGGGTGGGGGAAGAGGCAGATGACAGGCAGAGCATGGATTTTTAGAGCAATGGAGACACCCTGTATAACACTATCGTGATGGATACTATCATTATATATTTGCCCAAACCCGCAGAATGTAGAGCCCTAAGAGTGATGATCTACGTGTTTTTGGTGATGATGACGGGTCAATGATTATAACGAACGTCCCCCTCTGGTGGGGGACGCTGATGAGGGGGAGGGATGTGTTGAGGGCAGGAGGCATGTGAGAACTCTATACTTTCCACTCGATTTTGTTGTGATCCTAAAAAATTCTCTAAAAAATTAATTTTTTATGAAGGTATACACTGAGCTCTCACTTGCCTTGACAATAATGACACAAATCTACAGATTCGTCTCTCCCACTAAACATAGGCAGGTACTGGGCTCTGTTCACAGCTGCATCTTCCAATGCAGGTGCTTATAACAGGCAGGAGTAATAACCATTATTTATTAATTAGACAAATCATTCATAAGCAGCTACTGCCAGATAACATTCCTCTCTACGGTTAGGGCAGTGAACCAGACAGACATGGTTCTGAGCAGGGCAGACAGTCAGGAAAGAGCAAGATAAACAAGAAAGGTCATTTCAAAGAGTAGGAAGTGTCATGAAGAAAGAAAGACCAATGGTAACCCCCTAAGCACTTCGTACTGGCCAGCCACTATACTAAGAACTCTGTGTTATCAACCTTAATAACCCTACAGGTAAGGGTTATGTTTATTCTCACTTCATAGATGGGGAAACTAAAGCTGGTAAACTAAAGCAACTTGCCCAGTGACGCAGAGCGTGTAAGGGGCACCACGCTGGAATCCTGTTTGCTTTCCGACTCCCAAGCCCACGCTCCTAACCATGACACTCTGTGTCACGTGTAACTCAAAGAAAGATGGGAAAACTGCTTTCCCCATACAGTGTCCTAAACAAACTCTAAAAGGAAAAGGAAGCCTATCTGGCCCTTACGAAAGAATCCATGGAATTCAATAAATGTTTTCATTTTATTTTCGATCAGCTCTTTTCTATGGAGGTGTCTTCGCCAGCGAGGGCAGTGCCAGTTCTCATGGACGACTGGTGCCTGGTGTGGCCACGCTGGGTGCCATGGAGCACGGATCTAAGATCAGCAACCCGGTAGCGGTAGTGTATTTATGAAAATCCTCCCAGGCTTTCTCACGTCCTGTCCTCCAAGGAGACTCCTCTTTGGGAGGGAGCAGATTGAGGTCCGGGGACGTGGCCAGAGCACATCAGATAAACAGAAACATGCCAGATGCACAGACCCCACAGTGACAAACCATGGGAGGTGGCGATACGGTTTGCTGGGAAAGAGCTTCCAAGTCAGAAAACTGTACGTCTGAACTCCAGCTCTGCCCCTTACTGATTGAAAATTTCTGTCTCAATCACTGCATCTGTAAACAAGGGAGTAACGTCACGATAAATAAACTAAATGAGACAGTGTCTATGAAAATGCTTGGCAAGCAAACATGGGAAGAAGAAGTAAGTTCAAAGACCCACTGACTGAGTCTCCTCTCTGTGACCTCAGAAAGCAAATTCAAGCCAGACTGGTTTTAAAGCATAATGTTTACGGATAGTTTCAGCCTTAATCCCCTGCAGAAGTTCTTCACTGGGAGACCTCACTTGGAATGAAGGGCTCTTTCAGAAGATCGCTCAGTCCTTTCCCGGCTGTGGCCTGAGCACCCTCGGTGACTTAGCAAAATTTTCTAGGGACCTCGTTCACCACCGTTCTGCTTGTTCTGGGCATTCTGCTCATGTGTGCTATAGGAGATGCAGATCAGAAAGAGAGAGAATGATCGAGAAATATCCCCAAAGCAGCTAATGTGACAGCTGTCTGCAGAAAAATATAAATATTTGGACAAACATTTCTTGGTTCTCAGTGAGGTTCACTAGCTAGCTGAGTTAGGTTTCTCCTTCCATTTGACATTGGGTATTTTCAGAGGAAACTTATTTCTTTCCCCTTTTTAATGGTGTGGTGGGAAGAATATATTTTTAAAGTGGAATGTATGTTTAAAGTTAGAGAAGATAAAAATCTCAAAGCCCCAACACAAACAGCTAAACCACAATTCAAAAACTTTCACGGAGGATGAAAGAAAGCCGGTGAGCCCCGGATTAACTCTGACCCCTGGTAAGAAGACAGAAAGCAGGATTCCTTGTGAATTGCTGATCACCCCAAGTACAGAAGAAAGCAAACACATGGAATTAGCCATGTGGGATTTTAAAACCACCGTCTACTGGTCAAACACAAAGGCGCCTCCTGGCAGGATAAAAAAAAAGAAACCTATAAAAAGATTTTTTTTTTAAATCACAGAAAGCAAATAGTGCCACAGAAGAAAAGCCACATGATTGGAAGTCTTAAGGAAAACCAAAGCTTGACTTCAAATGGCTTTTCTCCAGAGGGAAATAAATACTACAGCATCTGCCTCCAATCCACTCTTGACTGGCTAGGATTAGCACATCCCACGACAACTCCTCAGTGTCGATTTCACAGAAGATAGGCAATCTGCTGTTGTGAAACCAAGAGACATTATTTTAAAAATGACACCAGGGACTTGCAAACAAGTCCACCATAATTTCCTGACAATAAAACAGTACATGCAGCTTATCTTCAGAAAAGGTAAGTTCACACAACTGAATTGATTACCTCCCAATTAGGGACATTAAAACCCCACAAAACCAACAGACGAATCCAGTGCTGCACAGATTCTGCATTTTGGTTAAAGTGAAACAAGGACGAACATCTGGTCACAAGGGCTCAGCGTGAACGGGAAATGAAGCAGGAATAAAGTATTCACGTTAAGTCTGTCCACATCTGGACAACTCCAGATTTCTGCAGAGGGAGCAAAATTAATGGGATTTGTGTCTCCGAACTTCTGCGGAACATGTTAGAGTTTCATTTTTATACCACCCCCAGTGGTTGTCCAGTTTCATAAATGGAAACCTTATCTCTTGCAGTAAAATATTAGGTTCTCAGAGTGGATCCAGGTTTTGTGGGGTCAGCATATATGATCTGAAGGATCTTCACTCAGGAAGAGGGCACAAAATTACGACCATCAATTATGTAGAAGGCACTGCAAGTGAGGGTCCCTAGAGGAGAAGTACCAGCAGCTTCACGGTAAGTTCATCCCACGGCTGAGAACCAACCACGCCTCATATTTCTGCTTCACCCACACGAAGCCTTGCAGCACCGGGCAGTTTAACAGGCATTCAGTGCTTGTTGATTCCACTCACCTCAGAAGCAAAAGAAAATATACTAAAGAGATTATATTCAAGGCCATCCAAGCGGTTCAAGATAAACCGTAACCCTCCATTCAATTATTCCTGAAATGACAGCTTGAATTAAATGTAATTTGAATTCATATTGATGTTGTTATTTAATCACTGTCATCCAGTTAGTACTTTAAAAGCCCCAAAATGTCTATGAGAGGGAGACAAAGAGAAGCCCTTTCAAAGCCATCACGTAAGAGGTGGATGTCCTGGAGTCACAGACTAAACATTCGAGTTCCTGTGTGCGCGGCCACTGTCTGTGATGGACAGCTGGAACCCTCGCGGGCTCCGTCACTGACTGGGGCCATCTGTGGCCTGTGACCAATGGGGTGACCCCAGGTGTAGGAGAGGTCACCCATCCCCAGAAAAGCTCGCAGCAGTTTCTGCCGTGTCGGCCTGTCCCCTCCCGCTGCCTGCCAACAGTGAGCATCCTGCGGCCTTTGTACAAATCGGAAAGAGCAGAGAGAAAATTCCCAAAATTCTTCAGGTTCTATTTATAGGTGAGAGGTATTATACAAGCAAACAAACTATGAAAGAAATGACTCACTAATCCCACAGGTTTATCCTCCAGGCTTAACATTTTAAGTACTACTGGGAAAAAACCTACAGAACTTCCTAAGTCCAGAGTTATCACAGCCAGATCAACGTACGATGAAGGAGAGACTTTTTCCTGCCTCCGAATACACAGAATGTATGATCCAAACAATTTCATTCGTATGCATCCATGAGAAAAATACCTTGAGAAAAACCCACTGTTCTTAATAACCTTATTCACACCGGAATAGGATTTGATTATTAAAAGGCCTTTCCTAAAACTGATATAACTGCATAAAAGTATTTAAATGTCTTCATAAGAATATTAATAAAAAACTTTCAAAGCCAAGGGAAAAATTAGGAGAAATGTTTCCAACATATGATAAGCAAAAAACCAATTTTGTTAACACACCAAGAGTTATAATTAAATGATCAATAATTAGATGATGATAATCCAAGATAAAAATAAGGATATGGAAAGGCAGTTTGCAGGAAACACAGATGCCCTGAGAGAATTTTAAACAATGCTAAACCGCACTCGTAAATGTAAAAGGCATCTGTCCCAAAGCAACGAGCTGTTTCTCCGAGGACAGGTCGTGGAGGAGATGGTTTCGGCGGCGCAGCGGGCCGGGGTGCAGGGAAGGCAGGAAGAGGCGCCCCCTCTGTACGTGACAGTGTGGCTGGTGCGGCTTCCTTGGGGCAACGCCACGATGCCCTTCACATTTTAAAATGCTTATATATTTTGGCCTGTCCAGCTCTCTTCTATGAAATTATCCTACAGAATTCTCAAACAGATACTTGGAAGATATATATTCAACGATACTCTTTGCAGCATTGTTTAAAATCCTTTTTTTAATTAAAAAACTGAAGAGACTTAACTGTCTATCCACAGAATAATCAATTCACTGAGTACTAGAAAGCCACTGAAAGGAATATGATAAATCCACCTACATGTGCTGACTTGGAAATAACAATAGTTTATGTTTCTTGAGCTTTCGAAATGCCAGCTGCTGCTCTGATAGGCCCTTTACATATGTTGATTCCCTTGATGAATAAACAAATTTCCAGGAAACAGATAAGTGAAAAACTGATAGAACAGAATGTGTATTATGATTCTATTAATATCACATTTAAGTAGGTAACTGCACGTAACAGATGGCGCACATGCGATGCACAAAGGTGCATACATGTATGTGTGCGCATGTCCAGGAAAACGGGAAGAAGCCAAAGGGCAGGGTTAGCAGTGATCACCCAGGAGCAGCCAGACCGGGAAATGGGGCTTGTGGAAAAGGAAATGTTCCCCAGTATGTGTTATCTGCCTAATTAGATTATGGGCTGCTTAATTCTTTCTACTCCTGTATATTTTTTAAACCTAGGGAAAGTTACTTGGGAAAAGGTCGCCATCTGAGAAAACATTCCTGTTTTTTTTTATGCCCTCCTATAGTCTGACAATCTTTAACAGGATGGCACATCGCTGTCAATTCCTTTTTAAAAATCTAGTTAAAATCAGTATTCGACAACTCCAAGAAAAACATCCTATCTCAGTTCCTTTCTTCTACGGGAAACCCCAGAATATAAGGATCTGGATGAGAACTCTCATGACTCTAAAACAATCATCTGGCGTCTTTTTTGAAAGACGAAGTTTAACTACTAGTAAGACAAAAGTGCAGAGGGAGACAGAACTGCCGGCATGGGAACTCGGATGCTCACTGGTCCACTGCCTGTAACGTGCGACTCAACGACACAGACCCAGGACCGGGTTCACCGCATGTCCACACAGCCGCCGACACCTGGTGCTGGCTGGCAGTTGTTATCACCGCGTTTCCAGCCCCCATTCACTAGCTGCTTCCTATGGACTTAACACTGAGCTCCACACTTAACACATATTAGCATATTTAATTCTTGCAACAACCCAATAAGATTTTGGTTAATTATTTCCTGGAATTACACAAAATTATAAAGACATGGATAAAACTTCAGGCTGGCAAATAGTACCTGAAATCTTAAAACAACTGAGTCTCAGTTTATGGCGTGTACAAGTATCCCCAGCTCTTCTGTAGATTTTTGATGAGCTAACTTCACCAGGATAGACCATACGGTGGCTCCTGAGTGGTCTCCACGCCCTTCAATCTATGCCTTCCCCTCAACCCTTCCTCACACAGGTCTCTCAGCACACCTGGTGCAGGCAATTCGGAACTTCACCCCTCCCTCTGCAAATAGCCCTGCATTTCTGTCACTGCTCACCCGCCTTTAGGTCCTTACCTGTCCAGCAGTAGGCCCAGTACTTCTTTAGTGGAGGCAAAGCCTCTGTACGTCGACAGGAAGATGCTGATGTAGGTGAAGTCATTGTCCCCAAAAGCTGTCAGCAGGTTCTCCACAAGCTTCTGCAAGGTGCCAGCTTTGATGGTCCTGATCTTGCAGGTCTCGTACTGACTGACTGTGTGTCCCGGAGGGAGCTGGTCCCCTTCAACCTGCACAAGAAATGCGTGATTACGACCAGGAGAAAGGGCTCGCTAAAGTGCAACTAAAAACACTGACACCGTTGAATCAGAGCCTGCTGCGTTCTCCCCTGCTCTTAGTTAATTCCCTTACAAGTCCCGTAAGGCCGTCCCTCAGCTGTGAGTGCAGCAGAGTGGAGTGGTGGGAGGTGGAGCGGGGTGTTCCCTTCTTGTCTAGAGGTAGAGGTTTTACTTCCTCGGGTTATATGTGCTCCCTCTACTCACTATCCCTTCCAGAACTAGGTTGCCTACACATTTTATCAAGAGTGTTTTCTACGAGCCCAGGATGGAGTTCAGCAAATGCTGTCCATCATTTCCTTTGTATTATTCCATGGTAAGTTTTCAAACTCATCCTTTTTAAAAAAGTATTATTACTGTTTGCATTCAGTACTATTTTGTATTAGTTTCAGGTGTGCAAACTGTTCCCTCGGATAATCCAAGTGCCTGTCGGGCACTATACACAGTTATTACAACATTGTTAACTATATTCTGTATGCTTTACCTTAAACCCCACACCCGTTTTGTAACTGCCAATTGGTGCTTCTTAAGCCCATCACCTGATTTCACCCAGCCTCAAACTTGCCTCCCCTCTGGCCTCTGTCAGTTCATTCTCTGTGTCTGTAAGTCTGTTCAAGCTCATTCTTAAAGACATTCTTAAAGAGCGGTGTGCTGGAGCTGACTCACGCTGGATTTGGACAGCTGATCGCCAAATTTTTTAGGATCTGTGTGAGCCAGCTGGTACCATGCTGGTCTCGTGAGAAATCAGCCATGGTAGGCATGTGTGCACCATGGAGACCTAAGGAGAGCTGACCACGCTCTGATGTTCTTCAGTCCATGGGAGGCAAAATACTGTCTCATTTAGTATCATCGGCAATCAGCACAGTTGACCGAGCTGCCCTGGGCTGATTCCCGGGGAGTCATGGAAAGGGTGGGTGGGTGAGTGCATGACTTCTTCCTTCTGGAAACTTGCAATGTACGAGAGAAGACATTTGTTCAAGAGAAGCAGCAGCAGCTGTCACTTGAAAATAAAACTGTGAATAATATGAGTAGGCATAACTGCACCTTGGAGGCGTACTATAATACCTAAGGAGGGATTAGTGATAAAGTCTGTAAAGCCTAAACAGTGAGTACAAAGGAAGAGAAGTAGATGGAAGAAAGATATGGGCACACTTTATATTCTACAATAAATCTGTGCTAATCAAATTATACAGAGACACAGTATTCAAAGTTTAACTTGTCCTTCACTGGCACGAGGGAAGATGACCTCCAAAGAGAATCTTTTTCTAAAGCAAGGAATCATCCCGAGTGATGCAAAGAATCACCAGGCAATTTCTCTGAGTTGTGCGTTTGAATTGTTTTATATCAAGTTCTTCTAAATTGAAAGAGTCAGGCATGTGAAAATTCCAGGAGAGGGGTGGAGAAGAGGAGACGGAACCTCTAAGTGGCGACAGGGCTTACTACGTGGCGTGCCTGCCTCTTCTCCCCTGGCCTGTCGGAAGTTCAAGCCCTGGGAGGCGGTGAGCAGGCGGGACTGCCTCCTGAAAACCAAAGTCCTGGCGGCTGCTCTCAGAGGGGCGTGGGAAGACCTTAATGCCACCAGGTCTACCTGCTCCCGGGAACCCACACGAACTCGCCAGCTTACGTGCTGGATGACTTTATGTCTTTATTTAATTTTGAAAGATATTTTTAGTTTACTAAAAAGGGGGACCTGATTAGGCAGACACCATCTGTTCCCTGAGGCCTGCTGACTCAGGCCCCGGCCTAGTGACTGCTCTTTATCTCTCTGTGTGTAGCTTCAGAGCAGGCCTAATCTGTCTCCCCGCAGTTAACTTAACCGGAAACAATAAACGAAAAAGATACCTCGTTTTAAAGCCTAATTACACTGTTAAGTGCTCCATCCAGTGCTGCCCTGTGTGTGCTGCGAAACACTAGTTTCAGATCGAAAGGTGCCGCGGTCCAGTTGGGGAACTAGAGTTCGAGTCAACACACGACTTCACTTTCGAGCTTCTTCAGGTCTTCCATAGGCTGACGTGTGATGAAGCTGACATGTGATCAAATCCCAGAAGGAGGATTTGATACGACATTTGCAAATGAGCTTCCCTTTATTCTCACAGGGTCGTGCGGACCATTAGAATGACCAAAGTTTGGGAAACGTTCCTTTTTTTATCTTCTAACATCTATATTTCTTTGATCTCTTTCTTAATACCCAAATTTAGAGATGTTTTGTGTGTTTTACTTTGTCATTTCAAATGGCCTGGCCAAAATACTTATCAGCCTGACAATGTTAAAAAGTGAGAGTCAAAGTACATACTTTGAGGGCAAGTATTAACGGCAACAAAAGGAACAGCTTCTCGGACGCAGGAATCTTCGGGCTCCAGTTTTCTAAATCGACCTTCCTTACCTACGACAACGTCAGGGCTCCCTTCCCAAACAGCTTTGTCATTTGATGATTCTTATTTTACTCGCAATGCAAATTCCAATTTAAAACTAAATCTCTTCTTATGGAAAGTTATAACTATTTAAAGGAACTCATTTTTTCACTGAGCATTGATGTGGCCAAAAATTCAAACACAGAGAAGAATGCTTGTCAAAAGACCTGATGAAGACGGTCCCTTTCCTGCCAGAAAGCAGCTCGGGCAGGGAGCCACCCTCCCCCCTGGGAATGGAGTCACGCTGCCCATTAACCCCGTCGCTTCCTGTCCATCTGCCTTTTCCTCTGGAAAAAAATCTCAGTGTGCGTGCCTGACGCCCACAAGTCCCGTAATGGTTTTTGTTCTCGGTGTTTGTATCTGTAAATTAGGAAGAACTGGGTTTGAGCTAACAGAATGGCTAATAAAAAACTTTGAATATTTCAATTTTAAAAATCCTTCCCTAAGGGCAATGAGTGAGCAGCGATGGCAATATCATGAAATGAAGCACAGGAATTGCTCTGGTGCCTAAAGTCACTCTCCCCCAAATTAACGGTGTGTGCTGGGGTGTCAGGGCCCTGCCCAGTGCCACCTTCTACACATCTGCTAAGCACCTTCGCATTCACTTGCTATAGCAAGGGAAGGACCAGGTTTTTGAAGATGGGTTTTTTTCCTAATGAAAAACAAAAATTAAAGTCATCTGCCCATTACTAGAATTATTGTGAAGTAAAATTATACACAAGTGAAACATGAAAAATAGACTCTGCCTTATGGTCGGACTGGAGAAACTAAAATGTTGGTTTCATTTTTGCAGCAAAATATTCAAAAGCGACATAGCCCTTTAAGAGGCTTTAGGATCTTTTTGTTTGTAGTATCTCGATACCTTTGAGTTCTAGTTTAAAAGGAAAGCTGTGGGGAGGCAGGCGGAGAGCCTTGGCAGACGAGTGTTTAATAACCCAGACTTAGAGGCAAGACAGGGAGGCCGAGCCCGCCCCTGGGTTAGCACGCTAACAGGAAACAGCTCAATCTGGATCTAATCAGAGACCATCGCTTTACTGACAAGATCATGGTACTGAGGCCGCAAAAATGTTTCATGACTGTTTTTGGCCAATCTTTCGGCCATGATAACTCAGCTTTCCCTAAGAGAGTGTCTGACTCCTGAGGGCTAAACATGCAAAACTCTGCCCGACGGCCCTGGCCATGGAACGTTCATCAGTATCAGTTCTGGCGTGAGAGGGACGAAAGAAAGGGAATGTGGAAGATGAAATGTGCCACATTTCAATTCTGTTTCCAGTCACAGAGAAATGCGCTCTTTCGTCATCTGAAACATAAACTGTTAACAAGCTGGGTGTTTCTATGTCGAAAAGAAAACGGTCCTTCAATCAAAAAGAATGCACAGTCGTCTGGTACTTTCACAGGGGAGGTGCTAAAGAAGCGATCTCGTTAGCCTGGAGACAGTGTGTCTCTCCCTGTCAGGCTCCATCTTTACTGCACCAGTCACACTAAGAAAACCTAACACCCACACCCAGGGCTTATAGACTTCAGGCAGGTACCCGCTGCTTTCTCTGCATGCACCTCGGAACACAAAGACACACTATGCTCCCTTCTCAGATGCCCCACAACCACCATCTGAGAACAACAGAGAGCCACATATACCACAGGGACACCAGGAGGTGACTCACCAGTACGCACCGCCCACCTGTCCACAGCACACATTTATATGTAGAATAAACATTCTGGCCATGCAAAGAAACAATACGTGTACGTAAGGGCACATGGAAGAGCATCACGCAAAGCCAGCGCGCCCGAATATAGGGAGATGTTTACCTGTGGAACAATCGGAGATGGAAGGCATCTTATGGCATGGGAGGTCAAGCTCAACGCCAGCTTCTGCATTATGTGAACTTCTACTTTGGGTGGGAACTCACTTTTTTGCTAGGGTAGGCCTGCCAGGAGGCCCAGGTAAATCTTAATTTCAGGTAAATTATAGATAATCGAGTGATTTGGGGGCATAAGTATGTCCCATGCAGTATTTAGGACCTACTGGTGCTGAAATTTTTTTCTTGTGTATCCGAATTTCAAACTTAATTTGGCACCCTGCATTTCTATTTGGTAAGGCTGGCAACCCCAGGTGAAGTGCATGCCAAGGGCAGAGAATGGATCTCCCATTCGTTCACTCATCTACTTACTGAGCCACACATTAACTCAACACCACTTTGTGCAAAGGAAAACAGAACGCAGTTCTGACACCCACGTTGTTCAGTATGGTGGAGGACAAAGACAAAGAAGCCATTAAAATGCCCTGTGAGTAACATGGCAGAGAGATAGGCAGATGTCGTGGAAGAACCAGGAGGGACCCAGGAGAGAGGCTGCATCAGAAAAGCCTTCCTGAAAAGGTGAGGCTTGCGCTGGACTTTAAGTCATGAGTGGGAGTTGACAATGCAGGGAGGGCGTAGCAGGCAGAGAGGCCAGCACAAAAGCGTGAAGAGGGACAGAGGTGTGAAGTGGGGAATTTGGAAGCGAGGCAACAGCTTGGGTAGAGACTTTGTGGGGTACCACACCTGGTGACAGAAGGAGTCAGACTGAATCGCGTGGCGCTCAGACTCTACCTCCTACAGGGGGAGCACGGCCAGGGAAGCCCTAGTGAGGAGGGTGGGTTTGATGGGAGCTTTTAAAGCTGAGAAAGTGGGGTAGGGAAGTTGTTGGTACTCCAGGTGAGCAGCGGTACAGGCCCTAACTCGTGTGATGGTGATACGGCTAGAGAACGTGGTGGGCAGGGGCCGTATTGAGGGACTATCCAGGAACTGGTGAGGCTTAATGATGAAGGGGGTGAAGATGAGGGAAGAGAAAGAACCGGGAATGTCTCCCTCATTTCAAGCTGTGGGTGATGGGAAAGATAATGGTGCCACCCAGGAGGGGAGGCCCGGTTTTTGTAGGGCAGAGGCACTAAATTCTACTTTAGAAATGCAGAACTTGAAGCATCCCTCGGATGTTCCATCAGGCAGATAGAATCTAAAAGGTGGGGTGGGCAGCGTGTATAGGTCAGGAAGGGCCGTGGGCCGAGGGCAGCCCCAGAAAGAGCACCAGAACCAAGAGGGTTCCGAGAGTAAACTGTCAAGCTCTAGAAGAAGCATCTGAGCGTGTGGCGAATTCACACATCGCCTGGTCTGGGGTGGCCTTCCTGGGCAGAGAACCCTGAAGAAATCTTCACTACGAGCCTCATATATGTGCCGACATACGGACCTTCCAACTAGTTATGCAACCAAATCGAGGTCTCGCCAGCAGTGTGCGGGAGCCAGCTCACACTGCTCGCACGGCCACCTGTGCGCACTCCGCCTCACCGCCACACGATGTCAATGACACCATGCTGGAATCATGACTTTGGCCATGGTGGAAATTTACACCATGGAAATCGGCAAATTGGCTGTCAGTCAGGACTTTTGTTCTAGAGAGGGGATCTTTCAGCACACCACGGCCAGGGGTCCCTCTCAGATTACGTCAATGGTAAATGCCAGTGAGACTTCCCTTCTGGTTGACCATTTTCTCATTCTGCGTCTACTCCAGTAAAGGGATTTGTGTTGTCACTATGATACTGTCCGTACAGAAGATAGAAAATTATGCCTCTGAACCAAGAAGAAAACAGACGTGTGAAGGAGGGGGAGGAACAAATGAACGTGCTCTGAAAACAGTGCGAGGAGGTCCCAAAGAGTTGACTTTGCCTGAAGCCACACACTGGAATGCGGTCAGCTTTCGATGGAGGGTTGCCTTCCACCTCCGGAAAATGCTAAAGGAGCTGCAATGATAAGCCACAGCCAGTGTCTTACCACACAGACATCCCAGCCCTCCACCATCCTGTCTCAGCGGAGTTTCCCAGTCACCCCCAGAAAGTCCAGAACTCTCCCCCCCATGCCCCCCGGGAAGCCGGAAGTTGTGTTTTCCATCCCTAAAGAACAGTAGCCCCCAGCTGTGAATCCGCTCAGGCCAGTGCAACCCGTCACAGACGCAGTCTCCTGACACAAATCCCTCTCTCTCTGACATTCTGCCCTTCCCTTAGGGATTCCATAGTCTTCGAGGGGGTAGATGCTGGAAACCAGTGGATTCCAGGGAGTTTGTGGACTAACTTATTCAAATAAAATAATTTCACTTTTATATGCTACCTTTCTGCTTGAAACTCAGAACGTTAATGACAAAGATGTTTTAAATTAACTGGGGTTCCATTTCCACTTCTTTTAAAAATGTTTTTCAATATATTTTATTGATTATGCTATTACAATTGTCCCATCCCCCCCTTTATTCCCCTCTGCTCTGCACCTAACCCTCCCACCGGCATTCTCCCCGCTTAGTTCATGTCCATGGGTCATACATGTAAGTTCTTCGGCTTCTCCATTTCCCACACTATTCTCAACCTCCCCCGGTCTATTTTGTACCTACCATTTATGCTTCTTATTCCCTACCTTTTCCCCCACTGTCTCCCCACCCCCTCCCCACTGATAAGCCTCCAGGTGATCTCCCTTTCTGTAAATCTGTTCCTGTTCTACTTGTTCGCCTAATTCATTTTTGTTTTTGTTTTTGTTTTAGGTTAAAAAAAACAAAACAAAGTTGATAGTTGTGAGTTTGTTGTCATTTTACTGTTCCTATTTTTTTATCTCGTTTCCACTTCCGAGGCCAACTGACTAATGGGATCTATGACAATAATTTAAAGTTTCAATGTCTTCTAAAATGAAGAAATCACGTGCTAATCTAAGAAGTTCAAGGATGTAGAGTTACGTAAGGGGAAAGGTTTGAACTAAAATAGTCCCCGTTGCATTTGCCAAATAACGTCACAAATCATCACATACAGTTTGGTATCCAGAGTGAACTGACAAAATTCACGATCTCAATCAATCAGTCTCTCTCTCTCTCTCATTCAAAGCCTCAGATGCCCAAGGTGTTCACACTGTGAGGGCCCAGCTGTTTTAACAGGTGCCCTGGCTGTCTGGAGTTGGGCTGTTTCTGTGCAGCCCAGCTGCCCTCTGTCTGGAAAGGTCAACAGGGGTGGTGAGCTTCTGTGTGACCCAATACTCTCTGTGAACCAAGCCTGCTATGCATGGAGGGCTCCCCCACTGCCCAGAAGCTTCCCCAGCCCCCCATAAATCCCACCGACAGCTCCCACGGGCTTTATCTCCTTGTGAGATTCTGCAGTCCTTCACCAGTCCTCGGGCAGCTGAGGGGAGGTGGAGAGAGGGCAGGCGGGGGCGGCGCCTGCCTGGTCTTTCCAGATGTAATCGTCACTTTGATTAGTACTCTGCACACCACATTAAGGGATCGCTCATCCTCCCTATTTTCCTATGGGTTTAGTTTGGTTATAAGCAAAGTAAACATTTACCTCCCACCGTTATTACCACCTATTATCATAATGATTAAGCATAAAAATCAAAGCTCCATTACCAAAATGCCAGAAAATCATTACTGTCCTGGATTTCAGATTTCCAGTCCATGACTCTGTCCAGACTGTTTCCTTTTTCCTCCCAAACCAAATCGAAGTGGAGTTAAAAATTCAGATGTAAAATTTAACTTCAGACTTCCCACGCGCTCTGGGACACAGGGCCCCTGGTGAGCCCTCGGGCCCCGACTGCTGCATTAGGTACCGGTAGCATCCTTAGACCACAGGGTTACAGAGCTTACTACCCACAGAGCAAGCAGGCCGCTTCCAAACATACTGTCAGGTAATCAGAGCTAGGTCAAGGTAGGGAGGCCAATTTAGTCTGAGTACATCTTGACAAGAAAAAAAATCTGAGATGTTCTAAGTTAAATTACGGCAGTCCGGAGAAGAAGAAAAAGGTGGAGCCGTTAGGCTAACCGCTGGGGGTCAGCTAACAAGAACGCCCATGTTCCCGAGTGCGTGTTGGAACAATGAATTAACTTCTATGAGGCTAATTCCACAATTATCTAAAAGAGAGAACAGCCAAGGAGCCTCACAAGAACTTTCTGGATTGTGGCCCCACCACTAACCCAAAGGAACAAATACTTCTTCCTATGGACCCTGCGCCTGTCCCAGAACCAGCTCCCTCACCTTCCCCCACCCCGTTCATCTAGAGCCGATGTACGTTCTTCGGAAACAATTTACATCCTTCCCCTCCACCACCACCTCCGTACTTAATGGAGGAGAACACTTCCCAATCCAGGGGGGCAAACAGTTGCCTCCCCACCTCACCCCCCAACCCGGCGATGCTGCTGGTGGTTTCCGCTTCACGCCCCAGGCCCCAGGTCTTCTATCCTCACTAGCAGGGGCCCAATAAACCCTTTCTTTGATAAGAATTGGGCTGTGGCAGTTAAAATTTTTGTTTCACAGCCTCTCTGAAGGATAGCCTGACTTAAACTGATTTTTTCTCTTCACAACTTTTCCTCGTCATAAGCTGTACATTAGTTCTAAGAAAACCGCCCCTGCGCCCCAAATGAATAGGAAGAGAGGCGTCACAGATATTCATTGAGCACTTGGGTCCGATACTGGATCCCTACACAATAATCTTCCGGCACAGGAATTATTTTCACTTTACTGGAGGAAACAGAGTTTTGGAGAAGTGAGAGGTCAAACCCAAAGCTACCCAGCCAAAGAGCACAGCTGACCAAGTCAGGGTATGACACCAGCCCTGTCTTTCCATGACAGTGTGTTGCATCAAAACACAAATCGACAGCATCGACTATTCAACCTCCGTCTTTGTGCACCCAAGACTCTCAGAACTCAACAGCCCAGAATCACCACGTATCACAGCACTGCTGTAAGAAAGACAAAAAATTAGACAGTAGGTCTTCAGCTGCGTTGAACGGTTAAAGAACTCTTTAGGATTCTACAGATAAAAGGAAATATTGTATAGTATATAAAATACTAAAATCCTTCTCGTTTCACTTCTTTCCCCTTCCCCAACTGCTTTCACCAGAAGATAGTTCTTCCTACATCGAATGCTCTCTGACATCTTCCTACCTCCTGGCACTGACTGAAATCCTAACACCTACTGGTGAAAAACGTTGTTTTAGTGCTAAACACCCTCTTTGGAGGAAAACAAAAATCCCCCTCATTATTGCAGCTTTTAAAATGAGTAAACTAAGTCTAAAAAAATGAATGACTTCACCCAAGATAAGGCAGGAAAATAGCATCATTAGGTAGCTGTAGGAGAAGCTACTGGGTAGCAGTACAGGAACCCATGTGGGGCACTCATGTTCTGCTCTGACTTCCTGATTCTTATTTGATTTTCCTACCTGATAGATTTATAAATCTCTCTAGTCGAGAGGCAATTTCCTTCTGTGTTTAGAAAGAAAGAGAAATGAAAGCAGAATGGCCATATCACTGATTATGGAACAGCCAGACAAAGTGGCAGGTTTGTAAATGCTTAACACAAATAAATAAAGGAGAAGATAGAGTACAGAAAGGACTAACAGCTGGTGGGGGGAAAACCCACCACTAATCCAATTTCTCCAAATGTACAGAAACTAAAAAAGCAACTGTTTTGTTCACTGGATTTTACTGTGTCAAAAATATATGTAAAAAGAGACACATCAGTTGTAAAAAAAAATTTATCCTAATAACATGCTCATCATTCCCATGGCTCACAACCTACTCTTGATGTCAGTCAGTAAAAACAGCAATAAAAGAGTTTCCATTGTGCCAAGACCCCAACTGAGTTGCTAATGGAATCTATTAAAGAAATGAAGGAGTTACACTCTGTAAAAACCTAACCGTAGAGATTATAACATGAAGGTGCTTTTTTTTTCACTTAATGGCATGGGAGAAAGAGATGTGTAGAGTTTAATTACAAGTGCATATTTAATATATAAATGCCAGGTAAATAGCAGGGGCCTTATAGAGAATTTTGGAACTTATGGGGATGAAGATTTCTTTCAACCCTGAGACTCGGTGATAAGGCAGGCCAGCAGTTCAATTAATAATCACTGAGTACCTGTTAGTGACTTCTGTGTATCTCAGCTGTGGGCCAGAATAAGTCTTTTTAATTGGATTGTTTGGGTTAGTTCCTAAATGCATTTGAGTGTATTTATTCATTCAACAAATATTTGTTGAGTCCCTACTATGTGGCTGCCAGAAGTCAGAGATAACAAGAGAGAACCAGACATGCAGATGCTAACTCGGATAAATGCGCCTCCAATGCAACTAAATAAAAAGGAAGCAGGTGCATCAGCCACCACTAACTGGACCTGCGCTTGTCTTACGGGGTCCCAGTTTCTACAGTGAGAATCTCCAAGTTACCTGATCCCAAGAGTTTTATGCTGCTCTGCTAGAAATACCATATGGAGATATAGTTGATTCCATCATTGCATGCAAACACGCAAGCTAAGAATATAGAAAGAGAGCAACTCTTTTAATCAATACAGTGTCCATAGTCACTGCGGATGGGATCGCCGACCAAACTGAAATAAATATATGCCATTCTGGCCATAGTCCCTCTGCATTTGTATGAGTCAAATCCATTTCCCTTTCACCCAGAAGCACCGCTCAGCCTCACACAGATAACAAACCAGACAACCAGGGTAGGGAAAAAGAAGTTTACAGCTGTGAGCTCACAAAACACAGAGTTCACTCCCGTGTTGTTATTAATTATTGTTTTTTATTTTCTATATGAACAACTAACTGTAAGCCCACTTTTGCCCCACCCTGTAGGTTCAGAAAAGGCCCTAAGTTTTAGTTGTAGTAGTTTGACTTTCTGAACATGAGATATTTTAGGATCGTTTTTTGTGAAAAAATGGCACTGAAAACTACACATTTGTGGATTTACTGGCTTCCTTGAACATACTACACAGTTTTCAAGAGAATCGCCTGGGGCTCCGGGGTAAAATCACCTACGCCTGGGCCCGGATTCCAGAGACTCTGATCAGCAGACCTGGAATAAAGCCAGAAAGCTGCATTTTAACCAGCATCCCAGGTAATTCCAAATTCAGCAGACCCATTGGTTGCCCCTTGAGAAATACAGTGCTTGACAACATAAAAGCAAATATGTGTAAGTTCCACCAATAAGATAAAGGAGAAGTTGATTAATCAATATAAGCTTAAACAAAACTATGCGACCTCTATTAATCATAGTCTCCTCATCTGTAACCTGGGAATGGCACTGCCTTTACCTTCCTTAACTCACCTTGATGTCAGGATGACTCACAAAAATGTGCTCTCAACTGCTTGAGATAAAAGGGCTGTAGAATAAGCTAAGGTATTATTAACACTCATGCCAATGACCCGACATGCTTTCAAGAAAACCACGTGATCCTTCTTGCAAGCAGCTTAGGAAAGCCAATGGGTTTTCGTATAAGAAGGGAAGGTATGGCTCCCAGCACAGAGTTCACCTCTGCCCTCATCCCTCTTCCAGCTGGTTGTCCATCTTACAGACACACCTCACAACCCACCCCCCGTGGCATCCCTGCAACTCTCTCCCCTTTTTGCTAAGATATCATTTTCTCAAGAATTAACACCAAGAATTAGTCATTCTAAGCAGCCTATATGTATCCATGATAACCTTACAAAGCAGATCGATTTACCATTCCCATTTTACAGACATTTTACACAACACTGAGACCTGGGGCCAACTGACCTGCAGCAGGTCACAGAGCTAAAGACTGTGGAAAGCCAGGATATTCAAATGCTAGTGGCCTGGGCCCGCAGTCACGCTGAACCACAACCGTGCCCCCTCCCCTTCGACGCCCTCCTGCTATAGGCCAAGGGCTAGCTCCTCCTCCTTCACGCACCCTCCACACCGAAAGGCTTCTAGCCTCAAGCCTCTTTTCCTCTGAACCTGTTCTCTTCCTGCTAATCCCGTACATACTTCCCCACAAATGCAGGGGTGGCAAAGCCAGGTTTACAGTTGTTTTATGGAAAACAATGCAATAATTAATAAATAAAAATAGAGGAAGGAACGACTTGGTGTATTCACAACTGTAAGCCTCCTTTTTCCACCCCTGTATTACATTATCCTCACCTATCACAAGTATTACACTAACTCCCAAATCTTCATCTCCAGTGCTTTTCTTCTAAATTCTAGACCAGAATCTCCCGTTATCACACATCCACCTGCATAACCCATAAGGAACTCCAATTCAACATGTATAAAAAGAAACTCATTTTTTATTCCTCTAAAACCTCTAGCCTGAAGTTATAAGCCTACAAATTGTCCTTATTCCCATGTTATCTCCCCCTCACCTCCAAATCCAACTTGTCTGAGTCCCTAACTCTGTCCACTCTGTTCTTCTTCACCATCCTCACGGTCTTGCCTTAATGTATATCTATTTCTAAATGGGTAAGTATAACAAGCACTTAAATAATCTCACTTGCCACTAATCTTGCTAAAATGATCTTTCTAAAGCAAATATCCTACTTTCAGAATGAAGTTCAACTATCTACAA
Organism: Artibeus jamaicensis; assembly: GCF_021234435.1. Classification (NCBI taxonomy): domain Eukaryota; kingdom Metazoa; phylum Chordata; class Mammalia; order Chiroptera; family Phyllostomidae; genus Artibeus; species Artibeus jamaicensis. The sequence goes on along the minus strand of NW_026521772.1, from coordinate 6,536,692 downwards.
AAGTTACGTATGCCTGTCCTATGACACAGCAATTCCATTCCTAAAAGATGTGCGTGTATATATACCCGTATTTTTCGGACTGTAAGACACACCTTTACCCCCAAATTTGGGAGGAATAATGGTTGTTTAATGCTGCTGTTCAGTTCTGTTTACATTTACATTGGTGAAATATTATGCAATTTATGTTATTAAATATTGCACCACATTTTTGCTTCAAAAATTTTTTCCTATTTTTCTTTAAAACCTAGGCATGTCTTATGGTCCTAAAAATATGGTATGTCCACCAAAAGACATGGACTGAAACATTTACAGCAGTTCTATTCTTAACAGCCACATGCTTTCCACAGTATATTGTGAGGATTTGTTTATGTACAAGCATCCTCCACCAGACTGTGAAGCTTTTAAAGGCAAAGCCCAGTCACATTTATGTTTATAGCTCCAAGAATCAGCCTGTGGCCACGTCAATAAGCATTTCATGAGAATTAGTTAAAGGTATGTTTTTAAGATAAAAATTAGTTTTTTCTCTAATGACTCTACCTAATGACATTACGTTCCCTACAAAAGCTTTACTTGGTCCTTCCAAATTCAGTCAAATTTAATAATCTGAACGTATAAAGAAGAAAAGTCTGTATACATCCAATAAAAGTGTGCAGTGCTTGACCATCATCTTAGCTGGACTGCTAAAGTAAACACTGTTTTAAATTGTTCTTACAGTATCCACAGTGCTCTTTTAAAGAACACAAATCAGATCGTGTTACTCCCCTTCCTAAAAACTCCCACTGGCTTCCCCTGGCACTCGGAATGACAAGTAGACTTCTACCAGGCCCCCAAGGGCCCTCATGCTGACCTCCTGGACTCACCACCAAAAACCACCTCCTCCCCTAACCCTAGGCCGCAGTGGTCAGTTCTCAAAACACACCATGCTCATTCATATTGAATGATATCCGCATTTGTTCCTTCTGCCCAACAGGCTGCTCAGCCTGACCTCGTGGTGGGCCCTTCCCCTCATTCGCTTCCTTTGATCAGGCGGTGTCTCCTCAGGCAACATCCCTGCCCTTGGCCCACCCCTCTGGTGTCACGCCCCCCATCTTCCTCCCTTCCCCTAGGCCAGGTCGCCTTATCCATGTTCATTTCTTTAGAGTGCTGACTTGTTTATGTGTTTGTTATTTGTAGATGACACAACAGCAGAGTCCTATCTGGTTTGTTCACTACCATATCCCTGGAGTTTAGAATGATGTCTAACACCTAAGGACTGTCCATAAGTGTTTGTAGTAAAGAGTGAAACACAAGTAAATGTTGTAACTAAATTACACACTATTTAAAAATCTGAACTCAAGGCTTACTAAACACCATAGATCTGAAAAATACAAAACTCTGTCCTCTGAACTAAAAACCTTAGGTAAACAAAGTGAACTGATTCAGTCTCTACAAAGCAGTTGAGAACTGAAGTGAATTTATCAAAATGACTGTTCTGAGCTGCTTTTCAATCTCAACTCCATACCTGGTTATCATGATTTTAAAAATTACTCCAGAATTCCTTTCTTACCAAGATCCACATGCAGGAGACCTCCAGTCAAGATGGCGGCATAGGCAGACATGGCTCACCTCTTCACTCAACCACATCAATCCAACTAAAGTTAGAAAACTATCACTTGGAACCATGAGAAATCGAGTTGAATGGAAGTCTGACAACTATGAAATTACAGAAACTACATCCACTCAGGCTGGTAGGAAGGGTACAGACACAGAATGGGTTAGTCCCACACCCATGTACAGTGGATAAAAATTTGGAAGGGATATCTCAGGAGAGAGGAGTCCCAGCCCCACACCAGACTCCTCAGTCCAGGGTTCCAGTGCCAGGAAGGTAAGTCCCTATGACCTCTGGCTGCAAAAGAAAAAAAAAGCAGGGATTGAGTTGGTAGAAGAAACTTCTGGAGCCCCAAGAAATCCCCCTTAAAGAACTCAGACACAGACTCACCTACTGAAGACTCACTCCCTCTGAGCTCCAGCAACAGGGTACCAGCTTGGAAAGTACCAGCAGCATACAGGGAGAAACTGACATGCCCAGCATCAAGGTGAGCAGAGGCCATTGTCCTTTTTCTAAACCTTACCCCCAAAGAACTATAGAGCCAAGCTGGTGCCATATCTGAGACTCCATTAATCTGGCTAACACTATTTGACCCGTCATGGAGATTCCCAGAGACTCCACCCCACCCATCTAATGGGCCACCCAAGCTGCTTTTCCATATGAATGGCTGGTCTGGCTCATGCTTCACATCTTCCTAAATTCTCTCACACAGCCAGCCTCAGTGAGCCCCAGGCCTGGCACTAGAATCAGCCAGCCTAGATTCACAGCCTGGCTTCTCCTGGGAATCTCCAATCCCAGCACAAGTAGCAACCATCTTAAATTGCTTTATTGCCCAGGCAGGGTGCCCTGGGCAAAACACAGGTGAGGGCTGAACTTGGCCTGCATCACCCAGGAAACCCCAAGGCCCATGCACTCAGTAGACAGCCACAAACAACACTGGAGCACCACCACCCTGCCCCTGCACAGCTGATCATCCACGGAGGGTGGAGGTTCACAGTAAGTGGCCACAGCCAATCGATGTAGCTGACTCGCCTGGGTAAATCCCTCCCATTGATCTGCCAATAGCAACTATGGCTCAACTACAAGAGGAAGGTATAACCAGCCCACAGAAAAGTCATACCTCAAATACCCAGCTTAGGTGATAGGGGAGGCTGTGCCACTAGACTCTAAAGGACACCTACTACATTAGGGCACACTACCAAGACACAGAGTCAAAGCAGCTCTACCTAATACATAGAAACAAATACAGGGAGGCTGCCAAAATGAGGAGACAAAGAAACATGGCCCAGATGAAAGAACAGATCAAAACTCCACAAAAAGAGCTAGATAAAATGTAGATAAGGAATCTATCAGATGCATAGCTCAAAACACTGGTTATAAGGATGCTCAAGGAACTTAATATGGACCTCAGCAGCATAAAAAGGATCCGGTCAGAAATGAAGTATACACTAACTGAAATGAAGAACAATTTACAGAGAAACAACAATACAATGGATGAAGCCAAGAATCAGATCAATGATTTGGAACATAAGGAAGCAAAAAACAACCATGCAGAACAACAAGAAGAAAAAAGAATCCAAAAAAATACTAGGATAGTATAAGTAGCTTCTGGGACAACTTCAAGAGGTCCAACATTTGCATCGTAGGGGTACAAGATGGAGAAGACAAAGAGAGAAAAAAAATGGAAATCTATTTCAAAAAATAATGAAAGAAAACTTCCCTAATTTGGTGAAGTAGACATGCAAGTCCAAGAAGCACAGAGAGCCCCAAACAAGATGGATACAAAAAGGCCCACTCCAAAACACATCATAATTATACTGCCAAAGGTTAAAGATAAAGAGAGAATCTTAAAAGCAGAGAGAAAAAAGAAGTTAGTTGCTTACAGGGGAGTTCCCATAAGACCATCATCTGATTTCTGAAAAGAAACTGTGCAGGCTACAAGGGATTGGCAAGAATTATTCAAAGTCATGAAAAGCAGGGGCCTACAGACAAGAATGCTCTACCCAGCAAAGCTATCATTTAGAATCAAAGGGCAGCTAAAGAGCTTCCCAGACAAAAAACTAAGACAAAACTAAAGGACTTCACAATCACCAAACCATTATTATATGAAATGTTAAAGGGACTCATTTAAGAAAAAGAAAATCAAAACTATGAATGATAAAATAGCAACAACACATTATCTATCAACAATTGAACCTAAAAAACAAACTAAGCAAACAAGAGGAACAGAGACAGAATCATAGATACGGAGAGTGTTTTGATGATTGCTAGATGGGAGGGGAGTGTGGGCAGAATAGATGAAGATGTGAGGTCATTAAGAAGTACAAATAGGTAGTTACAGAATAGCCATGAAGATGTAAATTACAGTATAGGGAATGGAGTAGCCAAAGAACTTATACGCATGACCCGTGGACATGAATGAGGGTGGGGGGAATGCCTGATGGAGTGGGGGGTGCTGGGTGGAGGGGGGCAAAGGGGGAAAATCAGAACAACTGTAATAGCATAATCAATAAAATATAACTTTAAAAAAGATCAAGACACCAAATCAAACTACACATACCAAGGATCTCTCATTCTCTGAAGCTGACATTGCCCTCATTGTTCTATCAGATATAAACACCACTGAGCCAATTGCTTGCTTTGAAAACAGAGAGTGGGAATATGCACTTGTTTTGACTTCTTACAGCTCCAAGTGGGAGTATCCAAGGAAATGAATACACAAGCTAATCAAGCAGATACATGATATAAGGGTAACCACACTGCAAGTTTACTTGTGGGGTGCTGAACTATCAAGAAGCCTCCAAAACTTCCTGCATGAAAGACCTAGTATAAAGTAAGGATTTCCTTTGAAGCCTTTTAACTTTCCCTTCATCCCATGCTGGGTTCTAAGCCTTGAACACTGAGACCATTGTCTGAGGTCTCTGAATTTATAATAAGTTTTATTACTGAAACAAGTAAGCACTCTAATGCCTTATTCTAGGACACTTAGTGAAGGTGGTTTCTGCCCCACAAGGCCAACCCGCTACCTTGATCATTAAACCTTTTAAGTGCAGGTCTAGAGCAGCCTTGCTTTGCCACAAATTTCACTTTCATTCATTTATTTATTCTGAAATATTTATGGAGCTTTGACTGTGTTCGAGGTGCTACTATAAGGCAGTGCAGGGACAGAAGGGAACACAGACGTAGTCTCTATCCTCATGAAGCCAACATTCAAGCACAGAAGACAAATATTAAACAGACAATGTAACAATAATCAGCTAATGACACCAGACATCATTGCTCCTCATAAAAAGATGCTAAAAAAAAAAAGATCAGGGGATCAGATTTTCTCTTCGTGATTAGGGAAAATTTCACTGAGGAAAAATAGAGATCGAAATAATTGTAGGTGTTCATCAGGTAAAAATGAGAATGAGATCATTTCAGGTGAGCAAACTTCGTGTGCAAGCCCCCTGAAGTGGGAAGAAACTTGGCACAGAGAAGGACAGAGAGAGTCAATGTGGCCATGGGGAGTGAGGCAGGGGAGAGGCGTAGGAGATGAGCTCAGGCAGAAGAATCCTGATGTTTAACCTAGTATTGATGAGAAACCATTAAAAGATTTTAAACAGGTAAGTAAGTATACGGGGATGCAGGATAACATGGGTGTCCATGATGAATGAACTGCAGGGAAATAAGGAAGGATCCAGTGAGAACACTACTACAAAAGGGCAAGTGTTTCAAACTATAGACCAAGGTCCTCCTGCGTCAGAATCACTTGGGGTGGTTCTTAAAAGCAGATCCGTGGGCCCAACCCCCAACCCACTAAATCCAGATCCGTGTGACTGGGGAATCTGCACGTAGCCCCAGGATGTTATAATAAACGTTAATGACCGAGAGGCAGAGTAACAATACTACAGGATTTCCAGCGATCATTACATGAAATAAACGACGACTCAAGCAAAATAATCTGCTTTTACTTGGGCATGACTTGCCTCTTCTAAAACTGCTGTTACTGCTCTCCTTCCCAGCTCCCTTCCTTCCTTACCTGTAGCGAGGGACCAATTTCATTCTTTATCCATAGCCAGCACTTGACACTACTTTTATTCATAGTGGAAATGTACACGTACTTGATGAGCTCCCGACTGAAGCAGATCAGAAGAAAGGAACACATACGTTAATCAGGGTTAACTGCATGTACAACTCCAATTCGGACTAGCAAAATGCAGATGGGGAATGTTACCTTCTGTGTATATGGCCCTTGCTAATATTCAAAGCTCTCTTATAGGTACAATCTCATTTGATCCTCACAATAATCCCAACTTACAGGCGAGGACACTGAAGGTCTCCAAAGGCCAAGTAATTTACCTGGTCACGTGACTGGTAACTGACAAAGGCCAGAGCCAAGTCAAGACCCCTCAAGTTGCAAAGTCACACTGACGAAGCAGTGCCAGATGGTTCCAGGAGGTCAGACCCCCATTTGCTGATTGAAGGTCCCCGCGAACTGCCCTGTGCCCTTCAGTCTACACACGGCAAGTAGTGAGAGCCTGTTCCAGGTCAGGTGCTGTGAGGGACGCAAAAACTCTCAGGTCCTCTAGTCAATGTGAGGTCAAAATTTGACTTCTACCTCTATGGGGGTATGGAGAGGGGAAAGACACCGCTGTAGGCAAATCGGGACTTAGCGGTTCCACTGTCATCAAAACTGTTTAAAGACAAATATTTAGGGTTTACCTTAACAAGACAGAGGTCACAGAACTATGGGAAAATGTAACTGTCTTCATCGGACAAAACATAAGGTTCTCTTGTCCAAGAGGCGTAATAGGCATGTTGCTGCCGTAATTGCATGTTTGGATTTTCAAAAATGGAGTCTCCTCTCCCGTTTGAAAAAAAGCTGCCATTTTCCTTTCCAGGAATGTGATTTCACTTAACAACGAAGCTAATAATCATGGGCTCTTTTACTTGGTGCAAACAAAGAAAGCACAGTCTCTGCAGGTGGACACTGTGGTCCTGAGTGTGACGTGGATGTAAGGACCCGGTGGGGAGTGGCTGCAATATTACATAACCAGTGAGGCTGCGTGAATACCAATTACATCGCTGTGTACCACTCTGTCACTCTAACTAAAGTGTTTAGGGGGCACTTTTCTTCACATCAAAGAGCCCTCCTCAGTCACTTTTGTAGCTAGTAAGTTTAAAAACCCTATTATATCGAGCCAATGAAATTGCGTACACAACCATTGTGTCCAAAATAAATAATGAAAGAGGGGGAAAAGAAAAAGATACGCTTCTTCAAGGACGAGAAAGGCAACTGGGGAAGAGGGCAGGATGTGTAGAAGGCGGCCAGGATAGGACTGAACCGAAGAACTATCTTTGCAGCTATGTCTTCACCAGAAGGAAGGACATTTGAACAAATAATAAAGGAGAACTTCCCCATTCTGGCAAAGGAAATAGACTTCCAGGAAGTCCAGGAAGCTCAGAGAGTCCCAAAGAAAGTGGACCCAAGGAGGAACACACCAAGGCACATCATCATTACATTAGCCAAGATTAAAATGAAGGAGAGAATCCTAGAAGCAGCAAGAGCTAAGGGGACAGTCACCTACAAAGGAGCTCCCATCAGACTGTCAGCAGATTCTCAAAAGAGACCTTACAGGCAAGAAGGGGCTGGAAAGAGGCATTCCAAGTCATGAAATCCAAAGACCTACATCCAAGATTGCTCTGTCCAGCAAAGCTTTCATTTAGAATGGAAGGGCAGATAAAGTGCTTCTCAGATAAGGCCAAGTTCAAGGAGTTCATCATCACGGAGCCCTTATTATATGAAATGTTAAAGGGACTTATCTAAGAAAAAGAAGATAAAAAAGATGAACAGTGAAAGGACAGCAAACTGACAGTTATTAACAACCACACCTAAAACAACAGCAAACTAAGCAGACAGCTAGATCAGGAGCGGAACCATAAAAATGGAGATCACATGGAAGGTTAGCAACAGGGGAGTGGGAGGAGAAGGGGGAGAAGGTACAAAGAATAAGTAGCATAGACGGTAGGTAGAAAATAGACAGGGGGGAGAACAAGAATAGTATGGGAAATGTAGAAGCTAAAGAACTTGTGACACGTGGACTTGAACTAAAGGGCAGAATCTGAGGGAGGGAGTGTGCAGGGGGGAGGGGAATGAAGGGGGGAATAGGACAACTGTAATGGAATAATCAATAATATATATTTTTTAAAAAAGAAGGAAGTACAGCATTTCCCCAGTCCATTTTGGTGATTTCTGGGCAGCTAGCAGGCAGCTCAAGGCACGTCCTGATTCATTTTGCCAAAAAGCCACGAGAGGCAGACACTGATGTCACGCAAAGCAGGGGTCCGTATGGAAGAAAAACTGGTGAGAGTGTTCCTGGTTCGGTCGTTCGTTAGTGTGGACACTAAGTATTTCTCTGTAGCCCCCACATCTAACTAATCCCACCCCTTCTGGTCAAAGGTCGCTGAGACAGGAGGAAAGAGACAATACCTTGAACATTTCCTTCCAGAAGGTCTGGAAGGAAGTTGTTCAGAGTGTGAAAGAGATCATGGGAAAATCAAATTTTGAAGAAGCTGGGATATTTAAATCACATTACGGTGACGCTTCATGGGGAAAGTTAATGTTCGGCATAGTTATTTCCCAATGAGGGGCCCTTTAAACACCAACATTTTAGGAGTTTTATTTATCTAATGGAAACGTCTCCGAAATGAGTTATTTTTCTGCCTCTGGAAGTACAACATCCTGGGCATGACTCAACCTTCCTTTCACAGCTCGGTGGGCTGCCAGGGTCCCAGGGGAATCCAGTATCTGCCCCCAGAGACACTGGGGGATGACAATGCTTATTCCAAAACCGAAGGATCGCACACACCCAGGCCTTTCCAGTTCCTGTGCCTGGTCCTCAGTCACCATTTCCTTGCTTTCATTTATCCAACAAACACAGTCGCGTCTTCTGTCTGCTGGGGGCTGTTCGAGACTTGGGAGACAGTGTGGGGGGTGGGGGGGAGGACAACAGCACTCTCACGCAGGAGACGATCGACCTGTCAATCAGTGACACATCAAAGGGTATGTAAAACAGTGGTTAAGTGGCAATGGGAGCAAAGGTGACACGGGGACAGGGAGCCCCTGAGTTGGGGGGGTGCGGTTTCAATGGTTAGAGAAGGCCTCACCAAGGGGTGGTGTTTGACAATGACCTTCCACCGGAGCTGTCGGTTTTTGTAATTATGACTCTCTTCCAATTTGCTGCTTCTACCCAACCAAAACCCAGAAAACTTCATTGTGACTCCAGATAAGTAACCACTTCTGTCCTGTGTCCGGAACTGACATGGCAGGTACTAAGGATGACAGCCCTTCCTACGGAGTGAGAGATGGATGGGCTACTCAGAGAATTGGTCCATTAACTTTCAGTTTCAAACAGGCTCTGGAAAGCTGAAACTGCCCAAAGTGAGAGGGTGTTAATTCTACTCGTGCTTTAGAGCACAGGAGCCTGTAAGCATCGTAAAACACTGGCCTCCCCCATGCTCCATGACAATGAGCCAGCCTGCTTCTCCCCCTTTCCTCCCAAACTACATTTTTTTCCAGCTTCTAGACTAGCCCCTCTCTGCCTCTTGCCACCTAGTGACAGTGACACTGTCCAAGCTTGGCCCTCAACCCTCTTCCACTTTCATATCACTCATTCTTACCCAAACCCTTAACTGGGGAAACTCAGTACGCTATGCCTAAAATTGAAATATTCCTGTCATCCCCTCCACCAGCGCCCCAAACAAGCTCTTCTTCCCACACCCCTATTTCTGACACCACTACTCTCTTAATTCAATGACATCAAAAGCCTTACAGTTCTCTCTGACCCCCGCCTCTCACTGTTCAAGCAGTCTCCTACGGATACCCATGCGTGCTTTCTTCTAGGTGTTTATCTGCCCTGTTGACAGGAGAAAACAAAAACAACTATTACTCCAGACGTAATGAATTATCACTAACGCAAAGTGACCGCATTAAAGGATTCAGAGAAACCTTGGAAGAAAGCACTCGTGTTCCTTAGAAGCATCAGAAACCCCAAAGGTTAGGAAAACAATGTTTTTTGAAGTTAGTATAAACCTTCTCTAACAGGGAAGGGGGGGGAGTCAAGAAAGGCAGAAAAAATATTGGAAATGTGAAATAACAGAAAGTATCTAAAGATATTAGGGAGGCTGCATTAGGTTTTCCGAGTGGTTAGAGATAGAAAGAAGGACCCCTAATCGAGCCTGTACACTTCGGGTAGCAAGCATCTACAAGTAGGGGCAGTGAAGGGTCACAACGAACTGAGTCTTATGGAAACGTTAAGGTCAAGTAAAAGGGTTTTTTTTTTTTTTCAGCCATATTAGGAGCAAGAATGAGGAAGGGAGCGGCTCTTTGCTGATAGCGGGGGTGATGTTAACTGATAACTGAGAAAAGAGAACCAGTTCACCCCTCGCAGGCTTCTATCTCCACTATCAAGGAAAACGATCTTCCAACTGGAAAGCGCAGGGCTCACAGGGTGAAGAGGGAACTAGAGGCCAGGCTACAGAAGGAGATAATGAAGCACTTAGCCCTTTCGGTGACTCCACGTCTCCAAAGCCAGATAAATGGCCTGAAAGGGCACTAAAAGAACCTGCAGATGTGATCTTAATACTGACGAAGGGAGTCTTCCCAGAGCATGGAATCATGGGGCGTCTAAAGGCTGGCACCGAGAAAACATGCCGATTCTCAGACAGGAGTTAAGGTACACCGAAAACATGGCCTGGGTTGCCGGCCCCCAGATGCTGCCAATATCCCGGAGGGTTGGTAGCGATGACCACTAAGAGCGATCCTGAAATCACGGAGAAAAACAAAACCGTATCAAACTAACTTCCCATCCTATTCTGACCCTAGCTAAATAACATGGAAGGCTACAGAAATGATGTTCACGGATTCTAAAACCATTCCAGCTCTTTCCTTCAAGCTTTACAGATACAATGAAGCTCTATGAGTTGAAGAGTTGTAGAGACTAGATTTGTACCAAAACCAAATTGTCAAGGAATGCTGAATGGGGAAGCCATGTTAACCAGTGGGTACTGCTAGGAGTGAGGATGTCTTCAGCAATAAACCAGTTTTGTTTTCACCACAGTGATGAAATCATTGTAATGAACGAAGTGGATAATTATATAGAAACTTCCTAAACGGAAGTGGAAGTTATAGCTGATACACTGACTTAATGAATCAGAATTTTAGATGTTAAAAAAAACTGGAAAAATAGCTAAGACTAATAAAATTAAATTTAACGATAATAAATATTTTCTACATTAATTCTTATATCAACTCTTTAAATACAGGAAATCTTAGCTGAATGCAAATCATGAGTGTAATACATTTGCAAAGAGACCAAATTTAACTTATACATAAACACCGCTACTCCTAAAAACAAACACGTAAAATTGCCAATATTCGACCATTTTTAACTTACAAATATGGCAATTTCATACAGCTCAACCTAATGGAAGATTATACGTGGTGTGACAAGAAAAGTACAAAGTGCTTTGGGGTCAGAAAAGGCCGGTTTCCCACCACTCGGGACACCAGGGTGGATTTACGGAAGAAGAGGCGCGTTGAACTGGAATCTGAGTGATGGCTGGAACTTAAACAGGAGATCTGGGGAAAGGACGGCACTTCATTCAGAGGTAACGGTGGGAAAAAAGACCCTACACAGGGAGGTAGCCTCGTTAAGTCACAGCGTGGAGTGTGTAAAGGTAAAACACAGGAAATGATACCAGAGGGAAACTGAAACAAGACTTTGGAGACCCTCAAAACCACAGGGATGAGGGCTCTAAAACCCGAGCTTCCTACAAAGGCCAAGTACCAGGTTTGGCACTAGGAGGGACTCAAGTGTGGATGAATGAATGAGTGAGTGAACTATTAGTGATTAGCACAGGACAACTAGAGGTCAACATAAGCACAGCTCCTGATTGCCTATTCCATCCGTCACTGGAACCAGAGTACTTTTCATTTACAAGGGATCCTAAATGTCATTTGGTCTAACTCCCTCCCCCCCTGGAATTCTGGGTGACTACCCACAGGACTGGAAATACCCAAACCAAACAGAGGCTAAAGGCTGCCTGGCCCTCGGCCAGTTCCTAGTGCAATCTAGTTCACCCGGGGCCAAATCTCCAAAGACGATTTCGGTTCAGTAACTACTAAATAGCGTGCTTTCGGGCTCTTTCCTGAAAATGAGCGCCATCTAAGTCTTCAAGTTTCAGAAACAAATGTTTGGTGGCTTTTGAGGGCAACTGTTGTTTCAACATCAAGCATGTCAAAGGTATAATTTTAAAGAATCTGGCTCCAGGAGAAAAAGCTGAGGCATTAGTCACATGTTTTACATTTCTTACTCCTGCCTGCCAGATTTTTTTTTTAATTAAGAAAGGAAAAATGGGTCAGCCCAGAAGAATTTTTACAACTGTCAGAATAAATACAAGGCCCATGCAACCCCATAAACTTCGTTTTTTAAGTCCTTTCCCCCGCTCTGTGGCTTTACGTATCCCTTATTTAGAAGCGAGCCAAAAGCACCGGCCCCAGGGGCTGCCCCTCCATCTCACGTAGGGGAAGGACGTCTCCCATCAGGAGGGGAGAGGACTGATGTGACCCCAGACTAGAGTACAGCCTCTTCTGACATCACGGCACAGTGTGGGCGGAGGCCCGAAGGGTCCAACAGAACCCTATCCAACCCAGCCTGGCTCCAAGGTCACTTAGAAGCCATCTGCTCCTTAGAAGAGAAGGGGAGCGGGACCCACAGTGGAGCCAGGCAGCAGGAGGGGTCTGTCATGCAAGCGTGGCCCTCGACTGTCACACTCACTCACGTGCCCTCATCCCATATTGTGCCACTGGGCTCCTCACGAGTGCCCCAGAGTCCTGAAATAGGACGACAGATTTCTCAAGGGAAAAACCACAAAATAAGGCTTATTAACCAATAGCAAGCGTCGTTGCTGTGAAACTCCTCAAGATAAAGTCCAAATGCATTCTTTTGTCTGGGACATGAGAAATATAACAGATGTCAGCACAAAATTCAAACGAGAAAATAACATTTAGGGAATTTGTTCGTGATTGCAACTATGTTCAAATGTGAGCCTGTGAACAAAGACTGGAGGATAAAAAGCAACAGTTTAAATAATCACTATAGAGGTAGGATTATGGGTAAATTTTTCCTTCTTTAAAATAATATGTATAAAGTTATGTATCACTGTGTTAAGAATAATAGTGCTTATAAAAGGTTCTTCCTTCGTTTCCAAGGCAAATGTACATGCCATTAAACTCCTATACAAAGAAAAGTTAAGGAAAGTGTTTCTGACAAAAAGAAAAAGGATCGGAAGCAGTGAGAAAACTCGATTTTAACACAGCCAAATACACAGGGACAGTGTGAATAAAAACACCTAACAGATCAGAAGCCACCTCATAACAGAATTCTGAAAAGTGCCAGCACAGACTTTCTGTTTTGCCTGAAGTAGAAATTTAAGCATTAAGAACGAAAGATCACAGAGCAGAGGCAAGTTCAAGAAGGTGAGAGAGCAGTGGGGGCTGAGTTTTATTAATGAAAATAGAAAAATACACAGATTATATTACACGATTTATGTTGCTTATTTGTAAGTCCCTTTGCTGACGAAGGCTGGCAAGAGGAGCACACCCAGAACGTGCCCCACACACAAGCCTGGCACCAAAACCTCGGAGCAGGAGGGTCGCCATTATGTGCGGAAGGGCATCGGGTCCCGCCACTGAAATGCATTAGATGGAGCAAGGCTACAGTGGCCTGATCCTGGGTTAACACAGACTGAAGCAGGCTGCAGTCCTCAGATACAAGATCAAGATCTGTGAAAACCGGTAAGTAAAATAACTTTGGAATTCAAAGCAGAACTGGGTTCCAAAGTTCCATCCTTGACCCATGACATACAGGTTTATGTCACCGAGAAGCCTGTGGATGAGCCCCAACTACCATGCCATACCATCTACAGGGGTCGCCAGCAGAGTTAAGTCAATTTTCCTAAGAGTGTGAAATGCGTAGATCAAGGAATGATGATGAAATTAAAGCAAATGCGGCACTTTCCTTTTTTAAAAAAAACTCACTAGTTGAAGTATAAAATATAAATTAAATCCACCTCACTAGATATTTCCCCTTTCGTTCCAAAAAATGGGATTTATGACATGACCAAATGGCAAAAAGATGTCATAAAGACACATGTTTTAGAGCAGAGATAGGGTCAAGCACTTTATAAGATGCTTGCTGAATGCCGACCGTGGCTCAGATGTGGTCCTGGGTGATGGGAATACAGACAGTGATTAAAAGTGCTCCCCACCCTGGAGGCACTCAAATGATAGGACAAAGAGAAACATTAGCAAACATAGGATACGGTGTAAGTGGTGTAATGGAGCTTCTGTAAGGTGCTAAAGAGACCCGGACAGAAGGGTAATTGCGCCAGAAGAGGGGCCAGGAAAAGGAGAGCAGAGCTGACGCTGGAGCTGGGACCCAAAAGGCCAGCAGCTCATCAGTCGCTCCGTGAAGGGAAAAGCACTGCAGGCTGATACTGCGGCATGAACAGCGACCGAGGAAGACAGCGCGGCCCAGAAACGTGGACCTGCCGCCCTCGATGAAATCTGCGACCCTGGCTTCTCAGCTAAGACCCGGGCCAGTTCCTTCCCGGAGACAGGACCACACAGGGAGTGGCAGGGAGAGGTGGAGGGAAACCTTTTAAACCTCCTCCTGCCACGGAGAAGAGTGCCATCCACCCTTCCACCGTAACTCTGAGCAAAGCAGGAGCTCAGGTTAGGGCTCGGGGCTGAAATCAGAGCAGCCACCAGCTCTTATTGGCCCGGTCATCTCACGTTTTACGAGCCTTTATCCCTCAAGCAGACACTCGTTTGTGGACTGTCCAGTTCGACATTGCATAGAAAGCCATTTTTGTAAAGAGTATCAGAATCTTTCAACTCTAACCAAAGAATGTTCCTGAAGAAGCACTTTCACCGCCTCCAGCTCCCTGGGAAACACTTTTAAGGGAGAGAAGGCAGCAGGCCCTGCGAGGATTCCCACGGCAGTGAGCTGGGTGAGGGCTGGATCCCAGCTCCGCCGAGCTGGTAATGCTGCTTTGCACGTAGATGACTGTTAAGCATGTGCCTTGAGTCCGTGTAGAAGTCCCTTCTCCTTTACCCCACACAGAGCTAGCAAGACAGAGACTGTGTTTCTCGGTAACACTGAACAGGAGCAAGTCACTTACTCAGCATTTTTGTACAAGAGATTTAATTTTCAGTTACAGCTCTGAGGACAAGGGTCAGCTGGCCCAAGTCAGCTGAAAAGGCACACACAACAGAGAATGCCTGAAGGGGTTTGAGTATCTTGAGAGAATAGGAAAGGACCTTCAGATGCTCAGGGGGGCTCTGCATGAATAGAAGGAAGGTCAGATGCATGGGCAAGCTGCCAGAGACCCTGGAGGCTATTTTTAACCCAGAAGGAGAACAGGAAGGAGCAGGAACAAAAACCGGAACTCACCCAGGAGAAATGGAAAGCAAGAAGGAAACAACTGTAATAAGCAAATGGAAAGACAGTGAGAAAAAATAGATCTTAAAACTAAAATTACATTCCTAACAGGGAAGCCAAGAACGCTGTAGGAAAAGGCTGAGAGCAAGAAAAAAACCACAGAAAGCAACAGTAGGCCGACTCAAAGGAAGCATTTTAAATGCCAACATCTATGAGGGTCAGGGAGGGTCGGTTAGTAACATTCTTGCCTCTGGCATTAGGTCATGAGTTCAAGTCACACGTTAGGATTTGGCCTCAAACCAAGCTTTGATTCTCTGGCAGTTCTGGAAGGCTGGAAGCATTTTCCATTCCGTGGGGCATTAATGTTACCACCCTTTTCTGCAACAAATTAAAAGTACTAGAAAGAAAGAGAGAATCGACAGCTGTTATTTCAAAAAATATGCTGGAGAGAAGAAGAAAAAGAGAGAAGGCAGAAAGTTTCCACATGCAAGACAGTCACTGATAGGATCCCATGAGCAGGGGTACTTTTCCCCACGTCCCATCTTAGAGAGCAATCTTGCACACACTTTCAGTGTACCTAGAATACCAGGAGTAACGATGGGGGTGGCAGAGAAAGCCCTGCTGAACCTGAAGGTGTATCAGGTAATAAGCAAGTAGGAAAAAAATGTAAAGAAAAGACAGCTTCCGGGATGAGAGGAGAAAGGCGGGACTAAGGAACGGACCATAGGCCCATCAAGCACTTGGATGGCGAGGAGAGAGAAGGAACAATAAAGCCTTTAGGTTAAATAAGAACAAGAAAAATTCTTATGTTTGCACCACAATTTACATATTAAAAGGTACTTTTATATACATTCACTCACAGGATCCTCACAAACTCACAGGCAGAAGGGAAAGCCACATAAGGAAACTGAGGGTTTAAAAAGTCACGTGGCATTCTGAAAGTCCCAATGTCAAGGGTAGGTCAGCCTGTTCCTAGTTTGGGGCTTAAGGACTGCATTTGGCTATGGACCTATGGCCTGGTGAGAAATTTTATCTTTACTTTAACTTCAGCAGTCTGGAACCTGAAATGTATGGCACAAGCACAATTTGCTGACGTCACAAATTATGCCCAATGAAGGATGATGACCAATCTTAAGAAAAAGTGCTTCCTGCCTTCCCATCACCGTAATAAAGTCAATAAAAAGGAGAAAATAAATCAAATAAGGAGAAGTAGCAAACACAGAAGACAGAATACAGCTCACTGGTAAGTGGTAAGGTGTTTTTCTTAAGCATAAAAACAAGAACACCAAAAAATTTATGATACAGGAAAAGTGAAGGAATCGAACATGTAAAATATTGGGGCCCAAGTATAACTGTCTTTCCCTTGACGGGCAGCCAGACAGGGAAAACAGCAACAGATATTCCTTCCAATGAACAGGAATTGCCACATTCTGCCATGGCCCTTCCTCCCCACTGTGCAAAATGAGACAGTGAAGTCAGAAGATGCCTTAAAGTCTTGCTAATACTGTTTCCCAATCAAGCAATCTGGTTGGCATGCAACCCAAGCTTCGGGGGCACCTGCCCCTCCAAGCTTCCGTGGCAGCGCTGATCCTGCCGCGAGCCCCACCCAGCGCCCAGGGAGCGAGTGCCCGCCAGACCCCAGCACCGTGCCAGGAGCCTGCCCTCCCGGACGCCTTCACTCCTCCCACGGAAGAGACCGCTCTTCTCCTCCCTGGGCAGGTGAGGGACTCAGGCTCAGAGAGGCTAAGTGACATCACGGCTCAGGCCCACCACAGAGGTCACATGGAGCGGAGGCCAGTTTGGTCCTCAGGGCTGTCTGGCTCCAAAGCACAGGCCCCCGACCACTGCACTAGGTCCTCTCCTCCTTCAGCTGGGGCTCCTGCTGGAAATGCCCCTGAAAAAGGACGAGCAACCGGGAGGTGCCAGCACCGACACGGGCCCCAGCTGAGCAGAAAGGACCATGAGCTAACTCTCCAGCCAGGCCCTGGTGGCTCCGGGTCTCACTCAAACTGGGTTGTCATTTTCAAAATAGATACGTTCATTGTGTTGTGTAATGAGGAGGGGTCCACACCTGGTCAGAAAACAGCAAATGTTTCCCTTCACAAACCAGCCAGGCGCTTCTGATTTCCTGAATTCTCTCTTTAGGAGTATGAGTTTACCTCAATAACAATTTCTAGCGTGGCTATTTTAATTGGAAAAGTCATGACTATAAAGGATTTTATTTTTAGCCAATGGCTAATCCAGTTTCAATTATTGTTTGCCAGTATCCATTAAATGCTCTTCAGTTACAAATTGTCCACAGATTCTAGCTCCATCTGCGGTGGCCGGAGTCACGACCATGAACATGGCACTTCAGTAGGAAAGAGTTACTAGCAAGCGGGTTGCAAAGAGCCTTGGCTGACAGGACTGACCAAAGACAACCTACTTTCAGCAGAAAAGGCTTGGCTTTGGCCTTCAAATTATCTTCAGAATTATGAAACTGGAAGGACTCGGCCTTGGCTTCGCTTTTACAAAAGCTGAGAATGGGTATTTAAGTCAGCAGGAAACAAAATAAAGGGAAAAGTTGAATTGCTCAATTCTTTGCTGAAAAGAGCAAACAAACAGAAACCGTCTGGGGGAGTGAACACAGGCTAAGATGAACGGTGTGGAAATGAATTCAAATGAATGGGCCACAGATGGCAGGAGCATTTAAATGCTCGGAGACGCAGGCTAATGAGTGTATGAGGGCGAACAAAATGAAACCACGGCCAACACACCATCCCACCCACAAGCACCACCAGTATCGCCCACGGAAGTCACACACTGAACAACAAGCAGGAGGTGGCTTTGAGCGACCGAGCCAGGCAGAAACCCCAGGCGCCGGAACCCAGTACACAGGCGCACCAGCGAAAAGGCGCAGCATCTCCCCAGTGTTCAGCCAAAAGGACGGGCGGCGAACGACATGACGTTGTCCACACGGGAGTATCTGAGCTCCCCCCAAGGCAGTGTCTCCCACCTCATGTCGTAAACTCGTTCCTTCCTTCTCTTCCTCCTTCCTTCTTTCCTTCCATCCTTCCTTCCTCTATTTTTATTCTTTGTTTAAAAATATTGATCAGGATTTAATCAATTATACAGAAGAGGCCATGCAGTGACATTTCAAAGATGCACCAAATCCTAAAAGATAAATTCTGAAAAGACATTTTAATTTGGGTTGTGTGTGCATGTGTGTGCGTGTAAGACAGAAGGAGAGATTGAGATTGTGGTAGCAGTAATCTAGGGAAGCATTAGCTCTTACCAAATTTGTTTCATCGTAAAATGAGTGGAGGTAGCGATCAGGGAGCCTTCGAGAATGGCAATGCAGCGGGCAGGATGGATAGTGTCAGGGTTTAGAGACACTGAGCAGGGGGAGGGAAAAGACCAGGACACCTAGGCATAGAAGTTCTTGTGTCCCTAACACCACATTTTTAAGTTGAACTACTGCTGTCTAAAACACAACTCTGTAATCACAGTCCTGTGGGTTCCATATTTACTCTCTCGCCATGGCCTACAGATTCAGTTTGTTTTGTTTGCAGGGAAACCGAAGACTAAAAAAGAAAGGAAGGAAGAAACCACCAGCTCTTCCAAGTTCTCTGGAATCAGAACCCAGTGGTGCTCGCCGCCTGGTTCACGGTGAGCCCAACTGAGGTCCCGTCTCCTGTCTCTGGATGGGACACAACAGCAGGCCTGGGTCTGGTGACTCTGCAGGCCTCCGTCTGCCCGTGTGTTCACGGAAGAAGCCGGACCTCAGGTCCCCAGGACATTTCACCCATGAGAAGACGGTGACGCTGACCCCAAAAAGCCAGAGGCTTAGAGCCACTCCTTGAAAACAGGTTCCGAAGACCCACACCTTCCGGGACCCCTCTTCCCTCCCTCCTCCCCTCACCACCCCCATCCCCATCTTCACTTCCATGCCCCTTTAGTGCCCCACCCCCCCGCCCCGCATGCCCCAGGCTGGCTTCTTTCCAGGGCATCCACCCCTGAGCTGTCAGTCATCTCTCTAAAATGCAAATCTGACTGTGTCCCTGTGCTTAAAGCAGAGTGACGGCCAGAGGACTCAGGACAAAGCCAACTCCACCACACAGCACGCCAAGTTCTCAAGGACAAGGCTCACACCTTTCTCTGGGGCCTCCCTGTTGGCAGTTTCCCAGCAGCCCCCTCCTCTTTCCCCCGCTGAGCCTCACACAGCGGCCTCATATCCAGCCACCATGCTTTCCCCCATGCTGTGCTCTCTGTCTGGACTCCTGTCCCCAGGGCCCCCCATACACCCTCATCTCACGTCTAGTCATCCGTCAACTCCTCACTCACGGCCCTCCTTCTGTGCAGACGTCCTGGGGTGCCCACCCCTCACGCCCATCTGATCTGCGTGCTCCCTGGCACAGTGCAGATCTGTCTCACACCACACTCATCCGCACGCACCACAATCTGCAATAATCAGTGGGGACCATTTCTGTCTCCCCTCCTACCTGTAAGCTCCTTAAGAACAAGTGGCGTTTAGCTTTACTTTGAAGTCCCGAAATTTAACATGGGCACCACCATAAAGTAGACTATTGAGGGACCAATGAGTACTCTTGCAGGCGAGGTTAGCAGACTCAGACACAGATAATGAATCATGTAAAAGGACATGCAACCATAGTGAAGGGTTCACACCGGATGTGTTTACTAACAAATGACCCAGGAACTGCCCAACACTCCAGACTCCAGCTCAACTCTGCAGATATCCACACCCACCAGCACACCAGGCACTAGCTGGCTGGCTCGGCTGCTCTAATGGCGTGAAGGATCATTTAGCATCTCCCCCCATTTCACCAACAATTTCCGGCTTTGTTTACAGAAATCGCTTTTTTTTCCTATAAAAAGTGTACCATGGTAGAAATTCAAATATCTGGTTTATTTTAGTTTATTACTGCACATTTTCATACAAAATGAGTAAGATTCTGATTATTTAGAAAGGGGAAGTGTAAAAAGATACAATATGCCATGGAAAAAGGACACTGAGGGAAGGGCCTAAGAAGGGAAGTGACAAATGCCAGCCCGGGCGCCAATGGAGGAGCTCGACGATATTGACCTGCTGTTCTCCTCTCCTACCTGAAACACCCCAAGAAGCCTCCTTTATAATTACATGGAAATAAGAATGAAATATGTCTATAATATTGATTTAACAGAATGTCTAGTTTAAATATAAGGAGTTAATGTACCATGCGCCGCTTACATTTTGCTGGCATGTGGTTGCTAAGGGCAGACATGTATTTTGAACTCAGCTGGGGGTCCCCTGCATGGGTGAATGGAAATGGGTATTCCTGATGGCAAAGCAAAATGTTCCTTGCACAGACTCCAACCAGTTTTGGAAGCAGTGAAATCACCCAACTTGCTGAAGTGATTGGAATTTACTGTCTTTTCTTGATTGGTGCAGGACTCCATATTATTGGGCTATTCTAGAAACATGGTCCCAAGGTCAAAATGAATACCAGTTGGTCCATTTACAGATGGTTACTAACTTTTGACATTTACTTTCTAAAGCCCAAGTTAAACATTCCCATAGACAAGAATAATGCAATGCAAGGGCCAGTTTTCCCAGATGAAAACAAAGATGACCAATTGTAAACTAAGGTTACCCTCTAGGGCTTATCTCCTTATAGCTCTAAAACCGCGCTCCTGAGCTGGCCAACCACATGCACTCATAATACCCTTCAGTCCGTGCACGGCCCTTCTTTCTTCAACACTCAGTCATAAGACAAGCACGACTGGCCCTGGCTGGTGTGGCTCAGTGGATTGAGCGTGGACTGCAAACCAAAGGGTCACCAGTTTGATTCCCAGTCAGGGCACATGCCTCGGTTGCCGGCCAGGTCCCCAGGATGGGGTTTGCGAGGGGCAACCACATATTGATATTTCTTTCCCTCTCTTTCTCTTTCCCTCTCTCTAGATAAATAAGATTAAAAAAAAAAAGACAAGCGCAACTGGACCTCTTGCTTTTAAAAGGCATTAGAGAATTCTCCATTTACTTCACTGCCATGAATTTTCTTTCCTTTTTGTTAAAATGGATAATCACTACCTTTGTTTGGGCCCTGCTTTTTTCCAGAAAGGAAGGAAGACAGCTATAATCATTACCTAATTGATTTCCCTCACTCCCCTGCTCCCCTCCTCCTCTTCATAAGCTAACGTCTTCATGCTGATGTTGTTTTAAATGAGGAGCAACCATGCGTTCACATTTATCAAGACAATATTAGCCTCCCCAAAAGGGATGAAGCTTGATCTGTTCATTCAACAAACGTTTATTGAGTTTCTGCCAACTAGATGGCCCCGGCTCCCACCTCACCAGGCTGACGATCTAGCGGGGGACCCAAAAACTAAGCAGGTAACCACGGCAGAGGAGGGTGGGCACGTGACACGGAGATGGAGGACGCTCCCGGAGCACGCAGAAGGGACACCTCCTCCAGACTCGGGAGATCAGGGAAGCTTCCGGGAAGTGACATTAGTTGGAAACTTGAGGGACTATATGCCATTTGAAGGCAACATGAGTCGTAATGCCTCCGAAACACCAGGGAGAGTGGATCTCAATAGTGTGTCCAAGCGAGAGTTACTTCTGAATCCAGATATGACAAGTGGTTCCCTTACCACTGTCCCCATATAACCCACGGACTGGCCACAACTCACCCAAAGCGCTCAGTTTTATCACATATTTCCAGTTCCTTTATTTCTAATTATATTCTACTTTCTCTGAACACAAACTGTCCTATTCACTATCTTTACCAGCCTCTCAGCTATGCAGCATTTCCACTCAACCCACCAAGGGCATGTGTGGGAACAGGGTGACAAACCCAGGCCATGGGGAAGGGAGGCGCTGGGGCCCTGCACAGGGACGCGTACCCCCTGAAGTGTGTCCCTGAGCGTGGAACTGAGAAAGGCCGTGTGACTCTCCGCGGGCCACTCCACTCCCCACAAGCCTTGCAGAAGTGGCCTAGTCCTACCAATCCTGTTCCTGAGACAAACGGCCCTGCTTGGAGCTTATCTTACGTGGACACATGTGCCTGTCATATTCTAAAGACAGCGGAACGGGCTCTTGACCCCAAGGCCCCTTACTTAACAGTTGGATCTTTCTCCTCTGTTCAGTCACAGATGGTATATTTCCTGCTTCCTAAGAATACAGATATTTTCTTAAATCATTTCTATATTTCATGTCAATGCACAATCATAATGCTGGGGCCACAGACAAATAAGCTTTGACCACCTGCTCTTCCAAAAATCACTGAACATGCTATAAGCTAACTGAATGGTTAGCTTGGCTGGCTAACTGAATGGTTGGCTGAAATAACTTTTTAAAATCTCTTCCAATCCCGAGATTTTATAATTCTATGACATAATCGAAGCCATTTTTCTTGGAGAGCTATACCCCAGTAAAATTAGCCTAGTGTAAGATGTGACTGTAGAATAAAGATTGGGTTGCTGTTTCAATAATATTTGGTTTTTCAAAGTTGCCCCAACATAATCCCGCTGTCAGTGGGCAAAACTGCTGCTGCTACACATATAAGTCAACTCAGCCTGGGCGTGGTCGGTCATGGGATTTACAGCCAAAGACAGAGGACTTTACTCCGACAAACCAACTGAACACAAAATTTAACAAACACAAAAGAATGGCCTAAATGTGGTGGATGGTATGCTCCTTCCTATCTAAGGGTATGAATTATTTTGCTAGCCTTCGCAAACTGAATCTTAACTGTGTTTTGAGACCTGAGTACCAAAAAAAGTATCCTCAGTGTTTTCAGCTTTTTGATTGAGTCTTACAGACATGGAATGAGAGCCATGCCCGCCTTCTTGTGCTGCCTAACCTCACCCTGCTTTATGCATCCAAAATGGAAAACATATTGATAAGACGCACATCTTCACAACTAATATCTCTGTTTGTAGCTCAAGCTGTCATTCAAAACGTCAAAGAAAAGAAGGGAAGAGAAAGCGAGCCACGTTGCTCAAGCCTCTTACCAGGTGCGATACCTAGGGTAGAATAGAAGTACACCAGAAGTATGCAACACACTTGCTCTTCTGAGCCAATATTCTCTTCCAGTTCCCTGGCAACAGCCTTAGGGTCCCAGACAGTTCCTGGCAGCAAGCAACTAACCTTGTGGGTTCAGATCCAGCCTCTTCCACTTCCTAGCTGTGTAATCCTGGAAAGCAATGTAACCTCTCTGGGCATTAGTCTCCATGTGGGAGTAAAAGATACCACCTTCTCCATAAGGCTGTTGGCATATTTCAGTAATACCCTCATCTCACCTCTATCTCTAGTTCACTCTAAAACTGGTTGCTGTTTTTTGAAGATTGTATTTATTTATTTTAAGACAGAGGGGAAGGGAGGGATAAAGAGGGAAGAGAGAAACATCGATCACCTGCCTCCCACATACGCCCAAATCCACAACCCAGGCAGGCACCCCGACCGGGAATCGAACCAGGACTCCTCGTCTTGCGGGATGATGCCCAACCAACTGAGCCACATCGGCCAGGGCTAAAGCTGGTTGCTTTGAAGAATTTTGAAAGGGTTACAGGAATATAAGAAAATAAACATGGAGAAGCCACTGAGTCCTAAAGAGAAAAAATTTATAATTGCTATGGTTCAACTGGTTGAGTCACATTTAATTAATTAAGTCTGGAATTTCAAAGGATTAAAAAAAGACCTTCCTAACAAAACACCTAAGACCCCCCCCCCAAAAAAAAAATGTGGCATCAGAGTTGGAAAGGTCCTAAGAAGTTGCTCTCGAGGACTGGGGTGGTAGCAGCAAATACTCTGTTGAAATGGGAGGGAAGGAACAGATTCCTTGTCCCTCCCCAGGACAAGAAGCAATCTTCTGCCCTGGCTGGTGTAGCTCAGTGGATTGAGTGCAGGCCTGGAAACCAAACAACCGTGGTTTGATTCCCAGTCAGGGCACAAGCCTGGGTTGCAGGCCAGTTCCCAGCAGGGGATGCACAAGAGGCAACCATACATTGATATTTCTCTCCCTCTCTATAGATAAATTAAAAAAAAGAAGCCATCTTCTAACATTATCCTCCCTCTCAATATTTCAGCTCCAATGCTAAGTCTGGGGTGAACCAAGTCTAAACACTGTGTAAACTTGAGAACACGGGAGAGGGGGAGAGAATGGAGTCCAGTGTGGGGAACAGTCAGTGAGAATACTGAATAGCTGTGAACATCTACGTGAACCATACTTGTGTGTTTGGGACTTACGGATTAACCCTTCCATCTCCTCATTGCTATTGTGTTTGGCTAAAAAGGAAAACTGTCACCCCAGCAACATCAGTCTCATTAGAAGGAGAAAAACAACCGTGTCAGGAGATGTAATGACCCTTTTGAAGGTAGCTGGTTGAGAACCTGGGAATCACTTTAATACCGCGACAGGACAAACCGCATCGACACCACATTTAAATAAAATGTTTATACACAACCACCAAACACCAAGTGATGACTCGCCAGAGCGCCAGTTCTCCTTCCTCTATCAGGCCTATTGGTGAGGCAACATACTTCATTTTTAAATGGCATTCAGAGTGAGGTACCAATCTGTTCAATGAAGACTCCAGGTCAGGCTACACCTGCAGCTGTCACTAACAGTTTGCTCTCCTAGTGGGTGGGACCTTGGCCCAAAGAACAGAGCAGGAAAGCCCGGCGTTGAAGCAGCTGGGGAAGCCCAGCGGAGGCCTGTGGCAGCAACCAGCAGACCCGCAGCAGAGGAAGCTGTGCTGCTGGCCCCCTGCCTTACGTTCTGGGAGCTGCAAGCCACGTGTTGCCGCTGGTCTTCACGCAAAGCCCTGGGCAGTTTGGTTCCAGTTCTCCCTCACACCCCACCTCTGAATGCTGCTCAAAGCACTCCAAATTCTCCGAGACCCAAAGCCAATGAAGAGTGACCTACCGCTTCATCTTCACTGCCCTCAAACCCACCCCTAGGAAGCCAGTGCAGCTAGAATACCGGCGAGTGGGCAAAGCCATCCTCAGCCCCCCACTGGGCCTGCCATTACTTTCTTCCTCCGGGCTTTCTGTGTGGCCTCTCACTGCCCTCTCTGGGAATTACTTCTAGTTCCCCGTCAGGAACTCCATTACTCTTCCACTTGCTGACGTTCACTCTAGTGGACCTGTCGCCATGCCTTCCATTTCTCGCGTCCCCTTTATCTGGGATGTGTTGAGGGATCCACTAGGAAGTGATAAGGAATAACCTCACATGCTCCCACCCAAGATTTTTTTTTTTAATCTTGCTGATGAAGACAGTGCTCCTCCCAAAGCCCAGATGTCTGCACGACCTGCACACATGCAGCTGTGGGCGCTCAGCACGCATCTGCCTCCTCTCGGGCTGTAGAAGGGAGGCAGCGATGGGAAGGCTGCCACCTCCACAGGAAGCAGATTCGGGATGGTCTGTCCCCTGAGCATTCTGGGTACTGCACAGAAGTCCAGGAGTAGGAGAGGGGCTGCCAGCACCAGTAGGGGGAGGACCTACAGAGGAAGGGGGGGCGGTCCGGGCACAACTGCTTGTGCCTCTTGTCTGTCGGAGCACTGCTTTCTGGTCCTGCCACTCTGTGTCACCTTCCACGCCTCCACCACCCCCCTCTATTGCCAAATACCTCAAGATGTTTCTAAGAGGATCTGAATTATTGACGAACCCAGGGAAGATGCTTTGGAAAACATTAAGTACAAAAACAGACAAACCTGAACAGCTAGTGCAAATGCTTGGTCTTTGGCAGTTCCTTTTTAAGGCCAAAAGAGAAGGGGGGTGGGGGGATAGACGCCTGCCTCTGCTAAATGATAATGATATTCACAGAACAACAGACAAGGCAACTCCCAAGTTCACCATCTCTCCAGCTTTACTCACCCCTAGCCATCTTGCTCCTTTATTGGCAGCCTGTTGAATCTGGACTCTTTTCAGGGTGACATGGTAAACGGCTCCTTCCTCTACCTCTTCACCCCAGTCCTGAATCGAGCTCTACCAGGGGATGGGAAAAAGAGAAAGAAAAAGGTTTTTTTTCCCCCTCTCTGCAAACCACAATCTCTCCCAGCTGCTTTGCTGCTTACCCCAGCACTCAAGGCAAAAGACAGGCTGTTCAAAATAAGAATTACAATCAGAGCAATACAAGACACATTGCGATACAGGGAATGCTGAGATTTTCTTGGCCTCCAGCCCTTTCCTGTGGTATCAGGATCCCAGGACTATTCCATGTAGTTCGTTTTCCTAGGCTCACTCACGTAGCTGAAATCATTTTTTTAAGTCTTTTCTTTTTCTTAAAGAAACTGTGGTACAGTCCTGATTAACTTTTCCTCCTTAAAGGGAAAGGAAAAAGAATTCATTGGCAGAAAAAGTTTGTGCTTTTAGAAGTGACTCAGTTATCTGAGCGAACTACATTTTTGACTCCAAGCATTTAAAATGCCAAAGGTCCTCACTCTTTTGGAAGTCAAATGCTTCCCATTTCTTTTTCTCCTCGTATTGTTTAGAGACCCAAAAAGTTAGCAGGGGAGCGGTGGGTGGGAAGTTTTTATTTCCATAAAACCGTCTGGCAAGTGCAGAAAAAGCAACACATCATGCAACTTCAAGGAAACCGTGCGCCTGGGCTCCCTGGATTTCCAGGACCCCGGCTAAACTTGAAGTTCGTGTTAAAGAGCCGCTGGGGCACAGAAGCGCTCCGCGGTTCGCCCAGACCATCAGATCTTTTTCCTTAAAAGTTTTCCATCCTTGACGTAGATCTGCCCCAGACACACCAAAGCCAAGTGCTGAGAAAGTAGGTATCGCTGAGAGGGAGGGTACACGCAGCGCGAAAGGCATACAAAGCAGAGCGCGAAAGCTTTAGCTCACAAGAACAGGACCGGATTGCTCCGTTCACTCCGAGTGAGTCCAAAACATGCCCAGAGAAAGCGGGAGAAGATTCCCCACCAGAGAAGCCTCGGGAGAAGGCAGAGAGTTCTCGTTACCATTTTAGCTTGCCAAAGCAATTTCATTCTCAGTTTTCCCTTCGGTACGGGGACGCGGCATGACGCGCCCTGCTCCCAGGCCACAGCGGTCTCGGCGCGGGTCAGCCCGTGGCACCCCAGGCCCCCAGTGTGCGCGGCCCCGGCGCTCCGAACACGGACGCACGCTGCGCCGCCGCCGCCGCCGGTGCGCGCGCGACTCTGGCCACAAAGGGAGCGCGGCGAGCGAGCCGCCGGGAGGGCGCCGTAGACTCCTCCCCGCGCCACTCCGCCACTCTGTGATGTAAGGCTTTCCCGTTCGTGCTTGGAAACGCACTCTCCCCTCCTTCAGTCCCGGGGACAAAGTTAGCGTGAAATAATTTCGCCAGCTCTGGAAGTGATCGGGAAACGACCCTTTCAAGTTCATCAGGTTTTCCTGATGGTCACCAGCTGCCAAAATAAAAATTGGATGCAGTGCGGGAGGGATATAAGTGTGTGTCTTCTTCCTTCGCGAAAAGACAGAGAGACAAGGGGAAGTGCAAGAAGGATGGGAGGCGAGGGTCGGAAAGACATTGATTATCTGCCTGTTACTGAATTTTGATAAAATCATGGCCACCCCAATAAATGTAACAATACTAAGGAAGTTCTTTTCTTTTTTTTCTTTTAAGGCAAAAAAAAAAAAATTACCCAGAGGATGTACCAGAATCTGTGCCCAAGGGCTTAACCCTGCCCCACATCAGCCCCGTACCAACAGGAAATAACTCGGCACTTCTACCACCCATACAAACCTTAAGGCTCATCCCACAGTATTTGGCCACGGTGGGAGGGAAGAGAGAAAAGCAGAGAAGGTTCTGGCCGAGACCGACTGCCAGGAAATTGGGCCAGCGGTGGCCCTGGAGGGCATGTGAGTCTTTGTGAGTTGTCATTCCCTCCAGTTGTCTGTACTATAGGGACTGCTGGGATAATAGCCACAAGGGGGCGGAGAGGGAGGGAAGGAGGGAGCTGGGGAACGCCATTCATGAGGGGCCTGCCAGAGGGAGTTTTGTCATAACAGAAAGATCTGCTGTCAGGACAAAAGATTGTGGCCATTTTTAGATCCAGTGTTAATAAATCAACAACGAGATGCCAGATGATAGTGTAATCAAACTCTGGCACATGACAGAATTCCATGCGAATGATACAACCTTTAGGGCTCATGCCTTGTATACTCTTCATCCTGAAATGAATTTAATCGCCTTTAATGTTCTTAAGACCTCTCACTAACTAATTGCCACGGTAAGGCATAAGGCAGGCTTTGGTTAATAATAAATACATCAGGAGCTGAAAAACTAGAGAATCACATGCATTAATGTTCCCAGAAGGGCGGAATGACACTGAGCATGCACCGGGGGAAACGGCAGGATCTCTGGATGCTTGGGGACATCTTGAAGTCTCTCAGCCAATCCTTCTGTGACCACCAGGACAGCTCCCCCGTGTCCTGAGGAAAATCATGTGGAAGCCCTCCCTCTCCACTTCTTCAGGATCCTCAGGCCTCCGGGCCCGCCCCTACAGAACCTGTTCAGTGATTTTGAAGACCACAAGATGCACCTGAGGACAGTTCAGTAGCCCATAAGATTAATTTCACCCTAACTTGAACTTGATTTCTGGCTGTAAATTTGGAGATGGCTGGAGATTTTCCACTTCGGGGATATCAAGCAGTCTCTTTGATCTCGCCCCTCCCAGGAAGCCTTCCTGGACAGGAAAGCTTATAATTCAACATCTCAACACCATCTCTCCAACCCCCCCCCCCCCCATTTCCCTGGCTGGCCACCTGGTGTGGAGAGAAAAGAACAGGCTTCCAGCAGATCCAGCTTCAAATCCACACTCACATGAAGAGGGACCTCAGGCTCTACTTCCCTGAGCTTTAACGTCCTCATCTGCAAAGTGAGACAAACATCTACCTCACAGAGTTTGAAAAGGATTAAATGAAATATGTTTGCAAACCATCTAGCATATGGTAAGTGCCTAAAAAAAGTTCCATTCCTTATTATTGCACTAACTCCCAAACTATTTTCCCAGAGTCACTGAAGTTGTGTATATACGCCATGTGGCAAAATCTACAATGATGTCTTCTCACTGAAGTTATCATTTCAGAGAGGTTTTTCCAAGAATAGCCACTTGTATTCATACCTGACAATGGATGTGATTTCGTCCAAAGCTGGTAAAAAAAGGGGGGGAGTGGGGGCTGGCTTTATGCTAGATAGAGCAAACTTGTATTACAGTTTATAATTTTTTAATATTTCTTTTTAAATATTTCACCTGCAGGCAGCTCAGTCAGTCTTACCTTCTTATACCTGCCTTTAGGGTAAAGCATTGTCCTCATGGTCAGTAGGTGGGATGGGTAAACCAATCAGTCATTTGC
This sequence comes from Artibeus jamaicensis, assembly GCF_021234435.1. Taxonomy (NCBI): domain Eukaryota; kingdom Metazoa; phylum Chordata; class Mammalia; order Chiroptera; family Phyllostomidae; genus Artibeus; species Artibeus jamaicensis. The sequence continues at coordinate 6,507,293 of NW_026521772.1, read as the reverse complement.
AACTAAGTTTGAATTGTTTATCAGATTAGGGTACCCAGGACCTAGCATGCCCCTAAGAAGGTAGGTCAATTTTAACTGAAAGGAGATCACTGGTCAAGATGGAGGCATAGGCAGACATACTTCACCTCCTTGCACAACCACAAGAAGAATTACAACTAACTACAAAACAAAACAAAACACCCAGAACTGTCAGCAAATCGAACTGTATATATGTCCAACAGCCAAGGATTTGAAGAAGCCATATTCATCCAGATGGGTGGGAGGGGCTGGGACGCAGAGTCAGGGCAGAGGGGATGCAGTATGATACAGAGACGTGGCCATGGCGGTATAACTGGTGGTCCCACATTCATGTATAGTGGATAAAAATCAGGAGGGATACCTTGGGAGAGAGCGATCCCAGCCCCAGCCCAGGCTGAACAGCCCAGGGTTCCGGCACCAGGAAGATAAAGCCTCATAACTTCTGGCTATTAAAAACCAGTGGTGTTTGGGGCAGCAGAAGAAACTGACGGTTTCACAGGGGAGTCCATTTAAAGGGCCCGCACAGACTCAGAACATATGCAAACCCACCCACTCTAGGATTCACCACCAGGGCAACAACTAGAAGGGTGCCAGTTGCATACGGGGAGTGGGTGAAGTGATTGGCAACAGGGGGAGTGCCAGGCAAAACTCCAGAAGCCAGGCAGCAGCATTGTCCCCTCTCAGACCCAGCCTACCACACAGAGCCACAAAGTGGCGAAGTGGGTTGCCCTGCCCTGGCAAAAACCTAAGGCTCCTCCATACAACATAACAGGTGCATTAAGACAGGGAGTCAGAGCAGCGCTACCTAATACACAGAAACAAGCACAGGGAAGCTCCCAGATTGAGGAGACAAAGAAATATGGCCCAAGTGAAAGAACAGCACAAAACCCTAGAAAAAGAACTAAATGAAACAGAGATGACCAACCTGTCTTATACAGAGTTCAAAACACTGGTGATCAGGATGCTCAGAGAACTCATTGAGTACAGCAAAAACATAAGGGGAGAAATGAAGGTTACACTAAGTGAAGTAAAAGAAAATCCTCAGGGAACCAACAGTGAAGGGAAGGAAGCCAGGTTCAAATCAATGATTTCAAACATAGGAAGAAACAAACACTCAAGCAGAATGCAAAGAAGAAACAAGAATTCAAAAAAAACAAAGGGAGTAAAGAAGATTCTGGGACATCTCCAAAAGTGCTAACATCCAAATCATAGGGATGCCAGAAGAAGAAGAGGAAGAGCAAAAATTGAAAATTTATTTGAAAAAATAAGGAAAGAAAACTTCCCTAATTTGGTGAAGGAAATAGACATGCAAGTCCAGGAAGCACAGAGAGCCCCAAACAAGTTGGACCCAAAGAGGACCACACCAAGAGACATCATAATTAAAATGCCAAACGATAAAGAGAGAATCTTAAAAGCAGCAAGAGAAAAACAGAGAGTTACCTACAGGGGAGTTCCCAGAAGACTATCAGCTGATTTCTCAAAAGAAACTTTGCAGGCAAGAAGAGACTGGCAAGAAGTCTTGAAAGTGATGAAAAGCAAGGCCCTACAACCAAGACTACTTTATCTAGCAAGCTATCATTTAGAATTGAAGGGCAGATAAAGTGCTTCCCAGACAAGGAGAAACTAAAGGAATTCATTATCCTGAGCCATTATTACATGAAATGCTAAAGGGAGAAAAAGAAGAAGATGAAAACTTTATTTAAGAAAAAGAATAAAACTATGAATATTAAAATAACAACAAACTGACAACTACCAACAACTACCAACAACTGAATCTAAAAAACAAAAACAAACTAAGCAAACAACTAGAACAGGAACAGAATCATAGATATGGAGATCAGCTGGATGGTTATCAGCTGAGAGGGGGAAGGGGGAGAATAGGGAAATGGTGCAGGGATTAAAAAGCATAATTGGTAGGTACAAAATAGGGGGATGTTAAGAATAGTACAGGAAATGGAGAAACCAAAGAACTTATACACACAACTCATGGACATGAACTAAGGTGGCAGATTGCTGGAGGAAAAAGGGGTACTGGGCAGAGGGGGAAAAAGAAGGAAAATTTGGGACAACTATAATAGCATAATTGATAAAATATACTTAAAACTTTTTTCATCACTGCCAAAAATAAAAGAGATCAGTAATATTTTATATTTAGTGTACAAACTTTTGATCTCCTTGGTTAATTTTATTCCTAAGTATTTTATTTTTCTGATGCTATTGTAAACAGGATTATTTTCTTAACTTCATTTTTGGATTGTTCTTTGTTAGTATATAGAAATAGAAGTGATTTTTATGTATGATTTTATATCCTGCAACTTTACTGAATTCATTTTAGTCCTAACAGTTCTTCAGGCGATTAATAGCAGGCTATTCAGCAGGACACAAAAATATGGAGCAGCATCCTATATTCATGGACTGAAATACTTAATATTGTTAAAATGTGCAACTTACCCAAAGCAATCTATAGATTCAATGCAATCCCTATCAAAATTCTAATAGCATTTTTTATAGAAATAGCAGAAACAATCCTAAAATTCATATGGAACCAAAAGGGATACTGCATAGTCAAGGCAATTTTGAAAAAGAAGAACAAAGCTGTAGGTCTCATACTTTCTGATTTCAAAGCATATTACAAAGCTATAGTAATCAAAACAGTATAGAACTGGCATAAAGACAAATATATAGATTACTGTAACTTCATGAAGAGCTCAGAAATAAATTCATGCATACATGATCAACCTACCTTTGACAAAGGTGTCAGGAGTACACAATGGGGAAAGGATAATCTTTTCAACAAAAGATGCTGGTAAAACTAGATATCCACATGCAAAAGGATGAAATGGGATACGTACACCAAACATAAAAATTAATTCAAATGGATTAAGGACTAAAACATAAGATATGAAACTGTAAAACTCCTGGAAGAATGTTGGGCGGTGCCCTGCCTAGTTTCAGAAGCTGTAATCCCCCATGGCTAAGGCTGAGTAAAGGACCTTGGGAACACAGCCTCTTAGAAGACAAAGTTTATCTTCCTTGTAGGGGCACCACCTCTGCACCCTTTCTCTTCACCTGCTTGGTCCCAGGTGGAAGACTGGTTAGCCAGTGACAGGTAAGATTCCTCAAAAGAGGGACGACTTAAGACAAGCATGGTTGTGAAGGGGCCCATAGGGAAGGACTTGGGGGGCTATGGAAAAAGGAGGTGATGGACCCTTACCCCTTGGCTTGACATAGTCTGAGTCCTCATTCTGTCTGCAAGAAGTCCCCTAATCTCTTGGCTGCCTTACTTCCCCTGCCTGATTTAAGCCTGAAACCATGCCTGAAGCCTGAAACAATGCTGAAGGTGGTGGGCCCTGTGCTGGAAAGGGCAGGTTCCCTGGGCCAATCAGGCCTAAGAAAGAATGCATAAAGTCCTAAAAAACCTACTTTACTAATACCCTCAAATTAAATGGTAAGGGTCCAAACAGGAAGTGAGTTTATTCCCCAAAGTTTTATGGCCCTTTAACTATCTGACCTTGACTCGGAATAAGCCCTCAGAGTTCTCTGAATGTTATCTATTGTTTAATCACTTCTGCCGGGCAATGATTGATGAGCATTATGTATACACCTGTATTCCTGTGCAAACTGAACCCACTAAAAGTCTGTCAAGGCAAGGGTTGAGGCTTTCTCCTCTTGAGAGAGTGGCCACACTGTCCCTTTTCCTCCATAGGACTTGGTAGTCTGTGTGAATTTATCTCATCTCATCCATAACATCACGGACCCCAGGAGCCGGCATCCACGTCAGAAGTATACACTGATTATGTGGACATAATACCAAAAACATACACACAAAAGCAAAAATAGACAAGACTACATTAAACCAAAAAGTTTCTGCACAGAAAAGGAAAGAATACCAACAGAGTGAAAAGGCAACTTATGGAATGGGGAAAACATTTTCAAACAAAAAATATGATAAGGGGTTAATATTCACTATATATGAGGAACTCCTACAACTCAACAGCAGCAAAATAAATAACTGAACTTTAAAATGAGCAAAGAACTTGAAAAAATATCTCTCTAAAGACATACAAATAGCCAACAGGTATATGGAAAGGTATTCAACATGACCAATCAATCATCAGGGAAATGCAAATGAAAACCACGATGAGATATCACCTCACACTATTAGGTTGGCCTTTTTTTTTAATGTTGACAAGGATGTGGAGAAAAGGAAACCCTTGTGCACTCTTGGTAAGAGCGTATATTGATACAGCCATTATGGAAAAGAGTATGCAGGTTGCTCAGTAAGTTAAAAATAGAACAACCATTTGATCTAGCAATCCCACTTCGGGGTATACACCTAAAGGAAATAAAAGCAGGATCTCAGAGACATCTGAGTGCTCCCTTGCAGCACTATGCATAATAGCCAAGAGATGGAAGCAACCTAAATGTCTGTGCATGGATGAATGGATTAAAAGATGTGGTATACATGTACGATAGAACATTGTTCAGCCTTAATATAAGGACATCGCGTCATATCTAAAAGACAGGTGAACCTTGAGGACATTATGCTGAGCAAAATGAGCCAGTCACAGGACAGTACTGCATGATAGCACTTATATGAGGTATAGATATACCTTATATCTAAAGTAGTCAGGCTCGCAGAAGCAGGAAGTGGAATGGTAGTGCCAAGGGCTGGGGAAGGAGGAGGAAAGGAGGAGTTGCGGTTCAATGCGTATCAAGTTCCAGTTATGCAAGATGAAAAAGTTCTAGAGACCTACGGTACAACATTATGATCAGTAACACACTACGTACTTAAAAACGTATTAATAAGGAGGGAAAGAAGATCAGAAAAGATCTATACTTAACAAACCAGGATGTTACTAAATAGAGTTTTGTTACCATATTTGGTGGTCACTGATAGGAGCAATACTACAACAGAAAAGAGGGAAGACATATGGAAGAACCCCAAACTGGAGAAATAAAAGAACTTTCTTGCGTTACAGTTTCACCACAGCCAATAAACAGAGAGCTAGTAAGAGCAAACATAGCAGCTGGGGTGCAGATCCTTTAAGAAAATCCATCTAGAAGTAGAAAAATGTAATTTATGTACTCCGTTCATTCACTTGTTTTTTTTTTTTTTTCATTAGCCTCTATGACACTACACTTTCCCAGCTTTTATTCTACCTCTCTGGCCACAAGAAAAAGTGAAAAATATAAAAATTATGATGGTGTACACTTGCCTGTGTAGGATGACATGGAGAAACACGCGTGCGCCTGGCTGTAAATGGTGAAACGTTTGGCATTGGAGAGCCAGGGTGTGAATTCCAGCTCCGGACAATTTGTCAGACAGGAGTTGGACCCTTGCTGACAAGGGTCCTCGGCTTCTTCCTTGTTCATACCAAGAGTGTTAAATACACTGTGCTCCATAAAGTACCTAATAGAATACACTTGGAACATAGGAGGCCTTGAGTAAAAACATATCTCCTCCCCTCCCTACCCCTACACTTTTTCTCTTTAATGTAATTCTGGGTTCACTTACTGCTCTTGGTTGCAGTCTGCATTCTGTTTACATGTTTGCTTGGGAAACAGGTTGTACTGCATGATGGAAAAATAATGGACATTGTACTTGGATATAAACAGTGAAAAAATTGTCTCGAAGACAGAAATATTAGCACAGGATGGTGACAAATGGGAAGGCCCCATTGTCCTCAGACTCACTGCTGAACTATAATGCCCTAGGCCCAGTGAAAAGCCCGGAGGAAAACAGTTCTAAGGGATCAACAATCACAACAGCGCGGCGGCTATGTGAAGAAGCTAAGTGCGAGGTTGGGATTTTCCCTCCAACCTGAGGACCACTGAGTGCACGTTGCGTCTACCTGCGGACAGCCTTACCTAAGCCAATGAGTCTGAAAAACCTTTCCCATTTTTGAATGGAATGGATAACAGCCATTGTACAACATTTTTTTCATAAACTATCCCTTCACCTATCTGTTTGTCCCCCAAAACAAACTTTTGGTGGAGGATATAAGTGAATAAACCTGTTACTTTTTTGGCCCCTTTCCCTGACAATATTAAAGTGTTGTCAAAATGCAGACTACTGCGCTTTTCAACATCCCTATGAAATGCTTCTCTCTATTCTTCAGGCCTGTGGGCTGTGTTGCTTGCTCACCAATTGACTTCAAGTTCAGCTTCCCACCATCAGCTGGGCACCCTGAAGCGCTGTTTCTAGCTGAGCTAACTGGGGTGGCCCTACTTACTTACCCTGTGCTTAAACTTTCAGCCTTGCTTTGCATAGGGTAAGGACCCAGTTGTGAGTGGTTAAAGATGAACAGTCCTCTAAACACTCTTTAAGCTATAGAAAGGTGCTCCCATTTTCTGAGGGCCCAAAGGGATTTTATTAATTACTGCAAAGATACTGTAAGATATACATCAAAATTCTCAGTGCTCTGTTATTAGGTTCTCTTATTAGGTAAGCAATGCACACGCCTGTATTAGCTGTGCCTGCTACAACTACAGAAGAGGCTGCCCTGGGGATAGACAGTGGAGAGAGAAGGAACAGAAGCATCGTGCTGAACGGATGTTGGGCCAGAGGCAGGGACTCTTCTGATCACAATGACAAGCATTTTTCAACAACTCCTTTACCGATTGTTGGGGGTTACACTAAATTGTCGATGCTGCTCCCCTGAGGAGGCAGCGGCTTACTGGAATACTATGATACTATGTGTAACTCGGACTAGTGAGTATTAGTCTTCATCTAATTATAGATTTCTGCAGAAGACAAAAGGACAGCTAAGAATTTGTCCACATGGTTGAAAACATGCAACAGTTGGCTCAGATGCAAGGCCTGGTCCATGTGACACACGGCAAAGCATTCTGCACACCGTGGGGTGAGTGACCTGATGCCACGAGGACTCTGACCCAAATCGCATGACTTACTGGGCAACTAGCCAAACCGTATCTGATTTCGGGGCTAAAGGAAACTCCTCTCTCCATGACAATGGTACTGAAAATCCAAGTTACAACTGCTATAACCTCGTGGCTACGGGTGGTGACTCTGCACTCAGAGACACCCCAATGTGAGTCCTACATGCAATACCCCTCTCTGAGGCGAGGTCTTCATCATCTCTAAGCCTGGTAAAAATAGGGGTACAAACAGCTTCATCAATAGCTCATAGAATGAAGGAAGTTAATCCCCACTGAACCTCTAGCACAGAATCCAGCAGCACGATTCCTGCCCAGTACTGTCTCGGGCAGTAGGAGTCATCCTCGTCAACGTCACCATGGACATATCCGGCTCTCCGAGCCTTTACACACGTGAGTCTTCCTCTGGGGACACCCTTCCTTCTTCTCCCCTCTCCCGGGGGGACGTCCCCTATGACGTGTTCTCCTGGCACCATGTTCCTCTCTGGGTAGCTCTACCACAGTGGTAACTTCACGTTTCATTGTGTAGTTAGTCACTAAATGTCTGTTTTCTGCAGACCCTGCGAAGGCAGGGGAAATGTCGGGGGTTTTCTCATCATTGTATTGTAGCAGTTCACACAGTGCCTAGCACAAAACAGACGCTCAGTAACTATCTGATCGATTGACAGATAAATGCATAGATAAATGCCATGTTATAAATTCAGTAAGTGCTTAGTAATGGTTGCTGAGTGATATAAATAAATCATTCAATATCGTCTCTACATTAAAGTTGCTTGTACTCTAAAAGTAGAGAAAGGACATCGAGACAATAAATAAAAGCGAAGCCACAGACCAGCAAGTACAGATTCGGACAGGAGGGCAGGCCGAGCGATGTGTCATTGAGAGGACGCGGAAAGTTGGTCAGGAGCACGCACTCTTAAATGACTTGCAGATAATTACAGCCTTTATGAAAAACAAAGAGAGAAACACGGGCTGGGAGGAAGAGAGGGAGGTCTTCCGGTGAAGAGGATGGCAGGTTCAAAGGCTGGTATTTGGTGGAGAAGTTGGCTCATAGAGTCCAGGGAAATTAGGTTTGCAGAAAGTAGCTGGTTGGAGGAGATTCTTGAATTTTTCTTAAGGGGAAATTGCAATGATAAAACACAGCATGAATAGGACGATTCTGATATTTGTCCAGCGGTTAGCTTTGAGGGAAAAAAGTCACCTGGAAGCAGAGCCACCTAACAGGAAGCTGTCGGAGTAAGGCACCTGCCAATAAGTAACACCTAGATCAAGGCAAGATAAGGGTTTTGAAATAAATGAATGAATCTGTGTGATTTTTGGAAAAATTAATGTTGCAACTTGATGATAGTCACCGTCTTGCAAGTAAATAAGAGGGAAAAGAGAAAAACCCTGCAAGGTTTTGAGATCTTGGAATTGAGGTGAGGACACAAAAATAAAGAAAAAAAGGGAAGGACTCTCTTCTTTCGGGAAAAAAACAGTTTGGTTCTGACGAGAAAAGAGATGTGGAAGAGTGACTGGAAGGAAAGATAAAGACTAGAAAGAAGAAAGTGAGTCACAAGTCGGTATGTATATAAGGAAGTTGTTTGAAACCATAAATCATATGATTTCTCCTTGATGGAACAGAAACAGTCTCAAGATTCACCCACAACTGAAGAAGACCAAACAAAGTCGGAAGACAGAAGAACACAGGGAGCTTGAGTTACAAAAATTAATGTGGAAAGGAAAGCTCACACAATTAAAAATTCTCCAACACGCTAGTATCAGTCTTGGAACACAGACAGTGGATTTTAGAATACTGCAAATGCTGAGAGAGATACCTTCTGTCATGATCACGAGGTGTTACACATACTTGGGGAGGGTTTCCCTGTTTAAAAGCAAGCAGAAGTGTTTTTTTAACTCCGGCTAGTTATGCTAATCTACGACACTCTTCAATAAAATGAAACCAAAGTTAGTTGAAAGGCTTAGTGTGGTCAGTTACATAACACCAGAATTGCTGAATAGCTTAAACACAGTGTTTTCCCAGAAATATTTGTCTTTTGGATGAAACCAAGACTGGAAAGTTTCTGCCTCAAAGAAGTTTGAGGAGGTGGAGAGAAAAGAAAAACACAGATAATGGAAATAAAACTTTAACAGTTATTAACCAAAATGCTGCAAATATTGCTAACTGTTCACACCAAGATAGACAAAAAACACAAGGAAAAGCGACTTTGGCCACTTTAGAGAGTGGACTGTGGATTGTATGTCAATTAGATAGGGTTTCTTTTCTTTTTAAATCAGGAAATATCTCATATATTGCCTTTGCCAGGAACAGTTTTAGACACAGCGTTGGTTCTTTTGATTTTTCTTGTTAAATTGGCAGATCCGACTCATGCTGACCCCTACAGATCCTGTTTTGTCTAAGACGTGAGGTCAGGGCTATAGAATGAAAATAGGCTGAGTTGGGGGCAGGAGAAGGGGAGGTGCCATGACCTGGGCGTAGCCAACTTCCGCCAGTTAGGCAAATAGCCCCCGCTCTAGAAAGCTGCACAGAGCTCTCACTCCCAGGCTGGCTTTTCTGCACTTGCCCTCCAGGGATGATGGTGGGCGATGATGATGATGATGACGACGATGATGATGACGACGACGATGGTGGGGTGTGTGTGTGTGTGTGTGTGTGTTTTGTGTAGAGGGTTTGGGGCAGATGCAGTGGGAAGTGAAGTATTGGGTAGTGTATGTGTGTGTCTGTGTTGTGTGTGTATTATAGGAGGGAGAACTGATGGAGTAGGGTGTTCTTCATGTCAAACTTTAATCATAAAATCTGAAGATTTCTCCCCAGAATAACACCAACCCAACAGAAAGGCTTTGTAAAGAAACAGTGCAATCATAAGTTATGTGGCAACCTCATAACAAAATAAGTAGTATATTTTTCCTTATAGCCAGATAAGCAATGTGTTTAACACCATTCAGAGGAGCTTCTGTCCTGTACCTTGCCGGGACGGCCCACGGTCATGTGAACGTGTACCAGGCCTGGGGAAACCACACCGACCTCGGCAGAGGGCTGTGTGCGCTTAGGCATGAGGACCAGCTCGCATTCCTGGAAGACACACCCAACTTGGGCTAAGTTTTTGGTCTCCCCTACCTGAAACGGCTTGGGGTAAAGTAGGGATTGGGGGATGAGTGAGAAACCCTTCACTTTGATTAGTTCTATAAATTTATAGCAGACTCAAGATGTCCTAAGAAGGTCTAGAAGATGCTAGAATCAGTTCTGGAAATGAAATTCACTTTGAGAGTAAGTTCCAAGGATTCCAAGACAAAAGTGGACCTGCTAGGACTTTGTCGTGACAGTTAACCATGGGGACGAGGGCGTCATCCCAGGGTGGTGGAGCAGCAGCAAGACGTCAGGAGCCTGGCCATGGGCCTCACTTCGTGAGCAAAGCTGCCATACCCGCCCTGGACTGCCTGTCTCTGGACCATTTTGTGAGAAAGAGAAACAGAATTCCTTATTGTTAAAATCATTGTTAAAGCTCTCTGCTACAGGCAGCCAAATATATATCCCAGTTAATATACCTGTTAAATAGACAGAAACTAGTAAAGGTAAGAAAGTCACTTAAGGTAAGAAAGCCAAACACCAGATCACAATATTCTAAAGTATATGCTAATGTACTGTAATTGCGAATTGTTCTAGGCACTGAAAAATATTTCTTGAACTATTTATTATTAATTCAGTGAACATGAAGTGAGCATTGGCCGAGTGTCTGCTACATACCAGGCACCGTGCTACGCAATGCAGAAATCACTTCCGACCAGACCGTTGAGGTACACGCCCCATGGTGCGAACAGATGAGAGGGAGGATCAGACAAAACACACACATTGCCAGGCTGATGAATGCTGAGAGAAAGGTTGCAACTGGAGTATACGGGCTAAGCCTGTAGGATTCAGGGATGCTTTGTAGAGAAAATGATCTCTAAAGTGAGCTCTGAAAGATGAGACAGGACTAGAGACAGGACGGGAAGGGGAAGGGGGGTGAGGGGAGAACACACAGGCAGGAGGAACAGCCCAGGAAGGCCTGGGACTTAGAGAGGTCGCAGACTGATCGGCCCACCAGGCATGGCCCACCAGTGCACCAGACACACCAGGCAGGCTGCTGTGTGCCTTATGAGCTCCGTGAGCGACAGCCACTGTGTCCTGGCCTCAAAGGCCCTGCTCGGCTCCTGCAGACTCTGGCCCATGGCGTCTTTCGTGGAGTTAAAACCACCTCATATTTAGTCTTCCTCTTTTCTTGCCGCCTTCTATTTTTCCCAGAATCATTCTTTTTTAATGAGCCCTGCCTTCTCACGATGTGTCCAAAATGGGCCAGGCTCAGGTCTGTCATTTTTGCCTCCAGCGATGTTTCCGGCTTAATTTGCTCCAAGACTCACCTGTTCATCTTTCCAAAGGCCAGCGTGCCCAGAGAGCTCTCCTTCAACATGGCATTTCGAACGAATTATGTTTTCCTATCAGCCTTCTTCACTGTCCAACTTCCACATCCTTGCATAGTAATTGGGAATAGGCTGGTACTGTGAATTTTCCCCCCAAAAGAAGTAGCACTGTGTCTTCACTTTTTGAGCCCTGATTTGTCGTAATTGTGTAATCCGTACCAACGGGATGTATGTCCCTTGGACACACGAGGTGTGCTTCTGTTGTCCTTTAAGTGATCCCATTATCCTTTCACTAATCTTCTGTGAAGGTTCGGGTAAATAAGTAGCTGTTTTAATGCCTTTAACAGAGCACACACTATGTATGAGGTGCTGAGTTGCACGCACTGGTCCCAAACCCAAAGTAAGGGAGGCAAACGAGGGTGTAAACAAAGTAAGCCAGCAAGAGGCGAGGGTGTCACTGTGCACCTGTGCGGGCCCACCCAGACTCTGTGCGCCAAGCCAGTGTGAGTGCTACAGTCTGTCCCACTTGGAAAGGCCAGCCTAGCACATCCCAGCTGAGTGACACACTGGCACGTGTCTAGGGGCAGGAACAGAAGCCGGAGGGGAGGGCCCCTCTCAAGTGTCATCTCGGAAACACTCAGCGCCAGTGCGATCTCTGACCAGGGAATGGGAGAGAAGACCAGCTAGTGGAATCTCTTTTGGGGGGGGATGGAGGGGAGCAATTTTAGACATACTAAACTCTGTGAGCCACCAGAAGGAGACCTGAAGCAGGAATAGAATTTCAGGGTCATGGGGATGGGGTTCAGGGAAGTCGGGAAGAGAGAAGAAGGCAGCAATCCAAGCAGAGGGAAAGGCACGAGCCCAAGCCTAAAGGTCAAATGTGAGGGCACCACAGACCAGGCAGAGGGAAGGCAGCCGCCCAGTGTGGCCACACGGCCTGGACACACTGCCCACTGTACCGGTCACTCACTCTCACCAGAGCACTCCACGGTCACGTGGACGGAGAGTATACTTTCACCCAGTGTGGAGGTTCCAAGCTCCTCTGTGCTAGGGTGGTCTGTGCGAGACTCGTGCCCCTGGGGTCGGTCAGGATTATGTACAGTTTAGTTACCACGGCATGATTATCACCCCTTTGCAGGTACAAATACTTTTGCACTGGTAATCACTAACACTTTCTGTCACTTTGCAGTGGGCACGGTGATTCTGCTTGTTAGTTCCCTTAATTCTCACAAAGACTCCAAAAGTAGAGGTATTACTATCTCCATTTATGACCTAAGCAAGTCAAACGTCCAGACAGCAAACAGTGTGAATGCTGGAACCCAAGCCTTTGACTCCAGGTATCAAGCTACTTTCAAAAGAATACATTTTGGTCCTCAGGACATGTATTTGCATCTTTGCTATTGCTTGTGTTACTGAGGACTCAGGGTACCTTATAAATATATTAGCTCTTCGTATCCATTAGTAGTTAGGGTCACATTCACACAGTTGCCAGCGCCGAAGAATTATGCCTACACTGGCTGTCTTCAGAGTGATTTGTCCTTTTCATTCTCAAAACTGCTATCCTGGTTCAGGCTCATACTGCCTGGCGCGATGGCCCCATCCCTGCCTCCATACAATCGTGTAGGTAGCAGTGATGCTCCAGGTGCTGGGCATGTGGTGGGGATCTGTGCAGAGTCCCTGCTGACAGTATGGGGGGGGGGGGGGAGAGTAAACAGGACCTTACAAAGAGTGAGAACTCGCTAAGGGAGCAGGTGCATGGCGGGCTGCCTGAGGAGAGGTGCCTAATCCTGAGTCCAGGAGTCAGGAGGGTCTACAGCGGAGACTCTAATGGGAAGCAAAAGTCAGCAGATAAAAAGGGGTAGAAATGCTCAGCTCAGAAAAAAGAATGGCGTGCGCAATGGTATGGGTGTCAAAGAGAACGAAGCAATTTCACGGACAGAACGGGATACAGTTTGCTATGCCTGAGGATGAGCGCAGTGGGAAGGGGTCGCTGGGAGACTAGGTAAGGGCCAGGCCACAAAGAGCTTGGGAGCCGTGTCACGGAATCTGGATTTTATCCAGGGCGATGGAGACCAGGAAGGGTTTCACCCTGCAGAGTGACGGGAGAAGGACTGCACTTCCGAAAGATCAGATTGCCATTTGCAGAGCGGACTGGAGCAGCACCGTCCCCACAGACACATCATGTGAGCTGCGTATGTAATTTTAACGTTTCTAGAATCCAAATTTTTAAAAGATGAAATTAACATTTCATTAATTAATTACCAATGCTCATAATATACTTTCTTTAACTCACAGTATTAGAAAGAGGTAGGGAGAGAAATGAACACATTGGAGAACTGCTCAGGAAGGAGACTAGTAGAAATTTATTGCAAATGAACTTTAGTTCACTTTACACACTGGGATTGAACTAATCTTCCTGAAGTATAGCTCTAATGAAGATATTCTCTCGCTTTGATTTTTCCTTTTTTTTCCTGTTGCCTCTTGCCCTCTGCCTACCAAATAAAGCCCACGCTCTTTAGCCAGCAGTGGGCTGTGACTTTCCCCGGTGTCTGCATCCTCCCGACCACTCTGGGGGTTTCTCTGCTCCCACCTGCAGGCCCCCGCAGAGCCTTGCAGAGAAAGAATGAAGCGCCCGCAGCTCAGCGCTCTGGAAGGGAGCGTCAAACGGTTCCTCCTGCGAGTCAGGCCCCGCATTCCAGGTCTAACTCCTGGCTTGGAAATCTGCCTGGTCCCTCTGGGGTGGGGACCCTGCTTCTTGCTTTCCATTCCATTCTTTTCTCCTTCCAGAACCTGGAAACCTGCCCATAAACCTGAGCTCAGCAGCCAGAGCCTGCCAACGGCTGACAGACTTTCTTATTTCCTTATTTCTGATTATACTTCCAAGGGCCACCTGCTCCTCGATGGCCCGGTAGCAGCACCTCCCAGCCTTGAGACTTGTTACCCACCTTGCGCAGCACCGACTCTTCCTGCCTGGGCGACCGCCTGCGGCAGTTTCCATATACCTCTACCCATCACTTCTAACCCCTCCCTGGCCTGCCACCCTAGCCGTCCTCGCTGCGGCTGCCCCATCCCGGTCAGTGGATGGAGCCAGTCCACCATGTCTTTTGCAGTGAACCGGGCCATTCTGAACAGCGTCTTGAGCTATGACAATTGGCATTCAGTGTCCTGCAGATTGCAGCCCCCCCCCACTAATGACACTTCTTTCTCATGTTTTACTCCAAAGTAAAGAATTCCCAGTGTTGTTTGCTATTCACACCCTACAATTACAGACCTTCCAGATTTATTCCTGTCAACTGCTTCCTGGAAAGGGCCTTATCCCATTCCATCACCATTTACCAAGGGATTCTTAATAAATAATAAGCCCCAAAATATGACAATCCATATTCTCCTCCCCACCCTGCCTGGAAATCACACATCTCCCTCCTCTGAAGCCCTGTGGCTCATTATCTGAACTTCCATCGTGGATTTCAATGCATTCTTTCTTTTTTCAAACATCTTATCTGCCTAAGCATATAAATAAACATCTTGGAAATAAGATCCACGTCTGATTACTTAGCAAAGAAAAATAGCTAGGGAAGAGGGAAAGAGGGACTTGGCTTGATTTTGCAAAATGAGTAACAGGCCATCAAGGATTATAACTGAATAAGCTCACACTGTTAGGTGCCTGCTTAGAATCCTTAATCAAATCATTCCAGAAACATGGGGGTTAAGAGTCCACGTCCATATGGACTTAAGGAAATTCATTGAGAGTTCCCTTAGTATGTATACACACTCATATATATACATATATACTTTATAAGTATATTCAGATATACTTTATTTTCTTCCTTTTTGCCTTGCTATTTGGAGTTATCTCTTTGCATCTCTCCTCCCCCGCCCTTCCGAATTCATCTGCAAACTTCCATCTCCTACCCCAAGGCTCTGTAACTCCCACACCAGAGCTGGAATACATTGTCACATACTTGAAATCCCTCCACTTCTCCCTTTAAGCATCCACTGGGTCCACAAGTGTAATTAAAGGGGACACAGCAGGTTTCTTCACTGATAGAGGAAAACTCAAGAGCTCAGGGAACAGCACAGTGGTGCCCTCCCCTGCCTGTCTTTTTAAAATTCAATGGCAACTGAAAAGACACAGGTAGGAAAACCAGACTGACAAGTGGGTGTTCTGTTTTGTGTTAAGGGTGCAGGCTAATTCTTGCGCCCTGTGTCACACACAGCCTCTTTGTTCCCGGCAGTACATCTAGCCACGGGGCATCTACTGCTCTCTCCTTTCGCCTCTGTCTATGTCCCAGTGTGATGAGGGGGAGTTAAGCAGACTGTACATCATTTTCCAGCTTTCTTCTTAGGAGCTCTGGATACTTAAAAAGGTATGACAATATTCTCATCAGATCCCCATACGGTAGCTACACACATTCCCAACAGACATCAAATAACAACCATCCATGTACCATAATGTCTGTGTTCCACCTGCATTATTCTGTAATATTAGACATCAAAATGCAAGTACATAGAGCCAAGTTCTAGGCCATTAGGTTTGAAGGCCCAATGGCCAGGAGTCCTATGATGTTAGACTGATATCAAAACATCAGGTTTTATGAATGAAGAAGCATTTCGTTATGATCAAACATGCTTCAAAGTGCTTTCAAATGGCTAGTCATTCCTCCCAGCTTCCCTGCCTGGGGAATGACTTCCACTTCCCTACTTAAGGTGCTGAGTTCCCTTTAAAAACATCAGAGAAGATTCTCTCTTGCCTCACAGACGTGATGGGGCAGCAGAGTCAGTGACAACCTTTCGAAACCTTGTGTTGTCCAGGTTGAGAGAAATGGTCAAGCCCTGTCTTCCAGACGCTTCGCCTGGAGCTGGAGACCCCAGGTCCTCGTGGCAGGTACCTGGGGACAGAACGCCATCAGCGGACAGTCCTCATCCTTAGAGCCCACATCCTTTTCTAGCCCAGCACAGGTTGAGATGAACCTTGAAGGCAAGGAACAAGAACTGCTCTGTTGATTAGCTTGAGAGGTGGCTGGACCCTGGAGAAGTGAGGGGGAGGAGGGAGGTGATGCGAAGGTCATTTATTCACGCATCAGAAGCTAAAACAAAGGGAGCACTTTGAAAAATAAAAACAGAAAATAAAAATGGCTACATAAGTCTGAGAAAACATTTTTATAATCTTGAGAGTTTAAACAGGCATAATCTTTTTAGAGCACAATTTGGTAATATCTATCAATATTAAAAACATACATTCCCTTTGAACAAGTAATGTCACCGTTTGGATTTATCCTATGGATATATAGAGAGTATTTCAACAAAAAAAATATGTACAAGAACGGTCACTGAAGCAGTATTTGTCATGGTATTTAAAAATACATCAAGACCTGGTTGGTGTAGCACAGTGGATTGAGCGCCTGCCTATGAACAGAGAGGTCACCGGTTCAATTCCCAGTCAGGGCACATACCTGGGTTCCAGTCCAGGTCCCCAATAGGGGGCGTGTGAGAGGTAACCAATACTTGTTTCTCTCACACATCAATGGTTCTCTCCCTCTCATTCTTCCTTCCCCTCTCTCTAAAAATGAAATAAAGTGATCAAAATGTCCACTAGAGGAGTGCAGGAACTGACTGAATAAAAATGACACCCATATAACGGATCACAATGGACTGGTTAAAAGAGTGAAATGGATCTGTGAGTGTCAATATGGAAAGATTTCTAAAACACATCTTTAAGGGGAAAAAGCCAGGTACAGGACACTGTGTATAGTATAATCCCTCATATGTTAAAATGCACACATATACATGGACATGGGCCCATAATTACATTCAAGCTTAGACGTGGAAAAGTCTCAAGAAATGGTCAGCTGTGGGTGGTTCTGAGTAAAGGACTCTTGGGTGGAGAAACAGCTAACAGGGTAGGATTGAATTTAGGAGAAAGCTCGGGCTGGTTGGGTTTCTTATCTGTGCTCCCCACGTTGTTAAGAACTCTATTGTTGTTTTAAAGGGTTTCTAAGTTAATGACTCCAACCCCAGCTAGGTGTGTGGTCAAAGGGAGAACAAAAATAGATTCTTCGCTGAGCGATCTATGACGCCCTCACGCAGCTGAGCTGAAGGGGAAGTGTTCTGGTCCATGGAGAGGAAGACGCTGGCCTGTACAAAAATGTTTGCTGTGCCGAGGGCGGAGGGGGAAGTAGAAAGAAGAAGAGCAATAATTGCCTCATCTGGGTTTTTATTCGAATTTAATTTTTTCCACTTACTTTACTTTGAAAAAGACACTTGTAAGTGGAACTCACCCTTGCAGGAGAATATGAGGGACCAAAATGTTGCCCCATATAACACAAAAAGAGTCAGAAGAAACACTCCTATTATTTCTTCACCCCACCTGCCAATCAAAAGGCCAAAGTGGAGGTGTTCAGAGGAAACGGTAACAAGGCTACTTAGCAACAGGCTTTGAAGAATGAGTAATAGAAACCAGCCTCAGAGAACAGAACTTCAAGAGCTGCTGGTGACTCAGTTACTACTGAACAGCATGACTCCATCTTCTGGAGCCTGGGAAAGAAAAAAACAAAAACCCCTTTTGCTTTTGCAAGCAGCCATGAACTGCGCCTTCATTAATCCATTTCAAGGTCCAGGTCGGTGTGGCGTAGCCAGTGTTCGTGCTCACGGTGTCCTTTGAGACTCAAAGGAGTCCACCGCACTGAGGTCTCACCTGTCACATGGCTTCTGTGTGCGAGGCACAGGGAAGCTTTCTACTGGCCAAGACCTACGTCAGTGGCTTTAGTAATGGAGCAAAATTTATCTGAGTAGAATATCTGCTGGTGCTAGCCTAGCTACAACTCCTATAGGATCAGCATGACCTCAACGATGTTTTCTACCGGCCAGTCAGTCCCAGGGGAGGTACAGAATTTCCCGTTCATTACCAGGGCAGAGGAGGGTCATCAGCAACGTGGTAAGCCTTGTTGGCTAATTTCTAAATGCTGCAGCTTCTTCAGGGAAGCGGGCATTCCCTCCGGGCAGGTTACTTCAGCTATTACGGCACAGGGCTGACAAGACCAAGGTCATGAGCTTATTTTTTCTGCGGGCGAATGAGCTTTGATCTGTTTCATGGCCACATCCTGTATCCCTCAGTCCAAACGGCTGTTTCAAAAATGGACGCCCTATGACAAAAGGGACCAGTCCAAAGTCCCCCTTGAACCAATTCAAGTTTATCATGCCCCAGGAAAAATGATACAAAGCATATCAAAAGTATTAAAAGTACATCACCGGGTGTTTATTTCAAAGGGAGCAGGAATAATACCACCAAGCAGACCTCAACGATTGGTACAACTGCTAGCTGGTCATCAAACGACAATAGCTCTGTATTCTGAGACAGCCACTTCTTAAGGTGAAGGCTATCACGCTAACTATGAATCCATTTCTCCAGTAAAATGCTACTTTAAAAAAATGATTTCGTTTAGCACGTGAAGAATGTTCTGCCTCTTTACAGGAATTCCCCCAGGGAGGAAACTGCAATGAGTTCTGTCAAATTCGATGCCCTTTGTAAGCTTACCACTCTGTTTTTATGTCAAAACTAAAGAAAACGCATTTTAGTCACTATTTGATCTGCACATTTTTCATGCTGAACAGATATGGATTTTTTTCCTTTTATAAACTGATAGTTCTTTAAATTACCCCAGTTCGTCCCTCAAACACGTTCTTCACCCACACACCATGCATAAAATACTTCCTTCTTTTTCACAGAACCCAACACTGATGATTTTCTACTATGCATAAAAAGAAACAAATTTACAAACTGTCTCACACTTCAATCTAGCTCCTTGTTTTTGAAATTTCCAACATATTTTTAATTTCATCTTTATTTTTCCCCATTACCAATTTAGTTCTCTTGTACCCCCGCCCCCTGGGAATCACCACACTGTTGTCCAGGTCCATGAGTCCTTTTTCCTTTTTGTTCAACCCCTCCACCCCCTGACCAACCCTCCCACCATAGCTGTCAGCCTGCTCTTCATCTGTGAGTCTGTCCCCATTTTCTGCGTTAGTTCAGTGTGTTCATTAGACCCCACACACAAGGGAAATCACATGGTATTTGTTGTTCTCTGACTGCCTGATTTCACTTAACGCAATGTTCTCCAAGTCCATCCATACTGTCGCAAAGGGTAAAATTTTTCCTTTTCTTTGGCTGTGTACTATTCCATTCTGTAAATGTCCCATACTTGTTTTATCCACTCATCTATTGATGGACACTTGGGCTGCCTCCATATCTTGGCAATTGTAAGTAACACTGCAATGAATGTAGGGGTGCCTACGTTCTTTCAAATTAATGTTTTGGGCTCCTTCGGATATATTCCCAGAAGTGGGATCGCTAGGTTGAAAGATAGATCCATTTTTTATTTTTTGAGATATCTCCATGCTGCTTTCCCAGTGGGTGCACCAATCTGCATCCTCACCAATAGTGCAAAGGGGTCCCCTTTTTCCACATCCTCACCAGCACTTGTTTACTGATTTATTGATGACAGCCACTCTGACGGGTGTGAGGTGATACATCATTGTGGTTTTAATTTGCATTTCTCTGATGATTAGTAACATTGAGCATCTTTCCTATGTCTATCGGCCATTTGTATGTCCTCTTTGGAGAAGTGTCTGTTTAGGCCCTTTGCACATTTTTTAATCAGATTATTTGTTTTGGGGGGCATGGAGTTTTGTAAGTACTTTATAAATTTTGGATATTAACCACTTAGCAGATGTATTGGTGAATATGTTCTCACATTCTGTGGGTTGTCTTTTTATTTTGTTGATGATTTCTTTTGCTGGGCAAAACTTTCTAGTTTGATGTATTTCCATTTGTTTGTTTTTTCTTTTGCTTCCCTTGCCTGGCGAGATATATCCAATTAAAAAGTGTTCCAAGCAATGTCCAAGATTTTGCCTCCTGTGTTTTTTCTAGGATTTTAATGGCTTCGGGTCTAACATTTAAGTCTTTGATCCATTTTGAATTTATCCTTGTGTATTGTATAAGAAGGTGGTCTAGCTTTATTTTTCTGCATGTATCTGTCCAATTTTCCCAACACCATTTATTGAATAAGCTCTCTGTAGCCCATTGTATGTGCCTGCTTTCTCTGTTGAGCATTAATTGACTATAAGGGTGTGGGTTATTTCTGGGCTCTCTATTCTGTTCCACTGATCTATGTGTCTGTTTTTGGCCAGTACCATGCTGTTTTGATTATTGTGGACTTATAATATAGTTTGATATTAGGTAGTGTTCTTCTTTCCAACTCTGGAGAGTTTCCAGTGGTTCTTCCAACTTTGTTATTCTTTCTCAGGATTGTTGTTACTATGTGGGGCCTTCTGTGGTTCCATATAAATATTTCAAATATTTTAGTTCTGTGAAATATGTCATCAGAGTCTTCATAGAAATTGAATTGAGTCTATAGATTGCTAATCCACAAACATAATCTCTGAAATACCACACGTACAAGTAACTGAAGCACACATAAAGACCTAGAATTAGCCTTGAGGACTATCTCACACACTCACCTTGACCTAGAATTAGCTTTGGAGGTCATCTTACATACCTTGAAATCTGAGTGCATGTGCAACTGTAAACTCTTTGATCTGAAGTTCACAATACTACATATAAGAATCCCCGTTTTTAAGCCCTAATCCCAGAAAATGGGCAGCTGCACTGCTCTTTTACTGGTATGAGCCTATCGTCTGGGGGAGGAGAAAGTTTCACCTCCTCTGTTCCTTTCTACAGGTGTCACCTGGAAGACTGAGTCTACAGGAGGCTCCCAGATCCAATAATGTCAGGTGTACAACTTGGCCAGGGAGTGGGCTGACACAGGACCTTCTCTTTCAGAAACTGATCCACCTATCACTGCCCGTTTGCCTTCAAAGAGCACTGAAGCCAGGCCTTGGGAAAAGATACAGCTAATTTCCTGGAGAGTGAGCCTATTTTGGAAATGATCTGAGAAAGTATTTCGTCCTAATCTGAGAGACTTACACTGATCACATATGTCTTGTCCCAAAACCTGAGACATGTGGCTGAACCTTGGATGACACACCTCAAATCAGGCTGAGGACAAGGATTCTGGGAAATGAAATCCATGCCCTTTTTCCACCCTAGAATTTCTATTCTTCCCAACCAGTTAGTTCTGCATGGCTTATCAAGTTACCCACAGTTCCTCTGTTTAGCCCCATAAATAGGTTAGTATATAAAATAAAGTGCCGTCAAATCCCTCCAAATTATGAAGGATTATATTTGAACATCATTTTACTTAATAAAACTATATAGATGTAGTTCTCCCTTACTACTTGTTGATGAGGTCACTAGAAAAAAATAGCCCTATTATTTTCAATGTCTTTCCTCTCCTGTTTATCTTTAATATCCCTCTTCTCCCTCCCTAGCGTTTCCGTTCTTCTCTCTCCTATAGGACAGAGCCCTTTTTCTTTTTCACTGTTTAATTCTAAACACAGCCTCTGCCAATAACCTTAAGCTCTTGCTGCATCATGCTGATCTGCACCAGCTGTGCTTGTGGTGGTTCACCCATACTTATAAGGGGGTCTCCTTAGATCTTCCTCTGAGAACACGATTCCACATATACATCTAAAACTCATAACCAGTGGGATGAAAACTGAGCCAAGGATAAACAGACCCTGCTTTGAACTACAGAGCACATTAATTTTTTTTTTAAAAATACAACTGGAGAAAAGAAAAATGTTACCCAGAGTTGTAGCTTAAAGATTTTCTTGGACATGTACAACAAACTGTAAAATGATCTGTTCATTTAAACATCCCACTTGCAAATTTAATGTTCATTTTCCCAATATTAATGGGAGGAAGAGGCAGGGCAAGGCAGGGAGTGAAGGAAGGGAGGACTGACATCATGAAAAATTCAAATGACTATAAAAAGTACGCTCTCAAATTAAAAGAGAGAAACCGGGAACTTCATCATGTAACTGCAAAGAGTCTTCGAGAATCTTATACAGTTATAAAAAAAAGAAAGAAAAACCAAGTGCATGGAGCACCTTTTGGGAATTAGAGTCAAATGACGTTATTCTGCAACTTCGAACACATTACAATCTTGGATCATCAGTTTTCCTATCAACTCCCTCCCTAAGGGGTCACTAGCAAAGTCACCAGATGGTTTGTGTACACTGAATAGTCTGGCCCGAGTATTTTCCATTATGTAGCCATGTGGAATGGTCCTGTGGTTGAACATGGTCTGATATTGTGAATGACCATCATTAGAATGTAATCACCCTTCATCTCCACCCCATGGCTACTGCGTTCCAGATTCTCCAAACCAAAATGCATTTGTCCTAGCTGCATAGGGTAATGGACAAATGACCCTGGTTTTGTTTTTTAAAAAACTGCCCAGCTTATAAAATTATTTATTAGTTTTAAAAACTCTGGCTAACCTCAAGATCAGAATCACAAATGTGATTTATCTGACACAAGAGGACATCAGCAATCTAAGGAAAGTATGATGAAGTTAACTTTTTGTTACAAAGCTCATCTACTTACAAGTTACGTTCCAAAAAGCTCTCTTCGAGTCTGTTTCTCTATAAATCCAGGAGGACATTGAACAAGCCACTGCTAATAATCTCAAGTTGGTGGCAGGCAGAAATGGTGCTTCCACTGAGGACAGCTTCAATCCATCTGGGAAAGTTCTTAGGTTGAAAACGTGTAGGAGACAGAACTTCCATACTCATTTTATGCACTTGAAGTAGTTAGAGTAAGTTTCTGAACATTAAAAACAACAGTGACATGATTTCAGGGTCCCTAGAAAACACCTTACTCTTTCAGACTTCAAGCACTGAATTATCAGTTCCTGAGTAGCAACAATATTAGTACAAAAATGGAAGCCCCACCAACAGGGGTTTTGGTGGAAGAGCTCTCCCCAGGAGGTCAAAGTTTACATGGCCCTTCACGATCTGACCCCTGCCACCCTTCCAAGTCCAACTCCCCCTACACTGTCTGCTTGGAGCTCTGCCTTCCACCTACATTGAACTTCATTCCCCATTCCCTCTGGCTTCTACACCCTTGCACATGCTTTTTCTCGCTGTATGCACAAAGGACTTCCCTCCCCACCCTCATTTCTTCATGTAATTCACCCTATTCATTCTCCATGTCTTAATACATCACTTATTCCTGCAAGTTACTCATTACTCTTAACTTGTCATAACCCCCCAAATTCAGGTAAAAATGTCCCTCAGAGATGCTCGCTTATAACCTTGTATTCTTTTTAATTGCCCTGCTCACAGGCATGATGCTTTTTTTATTTTAGCTTTTTAAATTTTTATTGTTGAGATGATGATTTTTTTACACCTGTATTTCCCATTGGATTGTAAGCTACACAAGGCAGGGGTTACATCGGTCCTGTTGACAGCAGTTATCCAACAAATACTTAATTGGGTAAATGACTCAATTCACTACTCTATATTTACTAAGATGGGGATTAATTTATTTTAGATTTTTTTCATTTACTGATATCCGTCATTTTAGTAATGCTTTTGCTTTGTTTGATGTTTAATTTTTAAATTGTAAAAGATACAGAGAGACACACACATACAAGGCCTGTCCAGAAAAAGTCCAGCCATTGTTAATATAACGAGAATGGTGTGCATGACATCGATGAAACCTGGCAGTCAAGGAGAACAGGCTGGAATGCGCATGTGTGAACAATGACGACTTCACTGCACTAGTCAGTGGGGGCAGTAGACGCCATTGAGTGAGTGTGTGTACTGTGAGGCCGTCACATTCAAAATAGCTGAGCAAATAGAGAGATGAATGAGCATCAAATTTTGCATTAAACTTGTACATTCCTCTGCACAAACTAGTGAGGTGATTTGGAAGGTCATGGCTATGAACAATTGGTGATTGGCAGCTTCATCACAACAACACGCCCACTCAGGCATCAAGTCTCCTGCAGAATTTGTTGCAAAACAGCAAATCACCTAGGTGACTGAGCCCTGCTACAGCCCAGATTTGACACCCTGTGCCTTCTGGCTTTTCCCAAAAGTAAAAGCACCTGTGAAAGGGAAGCAATTTTCAGACTGTTGATGAGATTCAGGAAAATACAACAGGACAGCTAATAGCAGTTCCAGCAAAGGATTCTGCAGAGTGACTTGAACAGTGGAAGAGATGCTGGGAGAACTGTGTGAGGTCCCAAGGCACCTACTTTGAAGGGGACTGAGGTGTCATTGTCCTGTGTACAATGTCTCATATCTTCTTCAGTAAATGTCTCTATTTTTCATAGCACACAGATAATTTCTGGACAGACCTTATATGTGTATATACTCATATTCACATCACTACCATATAGAATTGACAAAATGTTAACAGTTGTGTGTATTACTTTCTCTATTTAAAACTATTTTCAAAGGGCCAAAATTCAAATGGTTTTGTGATCAATGCTTAATTAACTAGAGAAACAAAATGGAAGCAATACTATTAAGCATTTGCTCTTTGCCAATCATTGTTCTAAATGGCTCATATGCTCCTGCCCTGGCTGCTGTGGCTCAGTGGACTGAGTGCTGATTTGGGTACCAAATAGTTGCCGGTTTGATTCCCGGTCAGAGCACGTGACTGGGTTGTAGGCCAGGTTCCCAGTAGGGGATGCACATTAATGTTTCCCTCCCTCTTTCCTTTCCCTTTTCTCTAAAAATAAATAATAAATAAAATCTTTTAAAAAAATGGAACTCCCTTTTGACCCAGTAATCTCACCTCTGTGAATATATCTGAAGAATCCAGAAACACTAATCCAGAAGAAGGGGGGGAATAGAACAACTGTAATGGCATAATCAATAAAAATAAATAAATTTTAAAAAAGAAAAAAAAGAATAAATGCACCTGTATGTTCACTGCAGAATTATTTACAACAGCCAAGATGTGGAAACAGCCCAAGCGCCCATCAGCAGATGAGTGGATAACAAAGTTGTGGTACATCAACACAACAGAATATTATCCGGCCATTTAAAAAAAGAAGGAAATATTACTATCTTACCTTTCATGACATCATGGATAGACTTGGAGATTATTATGCTGAGTGAAATAAGCTAGTCAGGGAAAGCCAAATGCCATATGATGTCAATTATCTGTGGAATCTAATAAACACAATAAACTGACAAAGTAAAAACAGAGGCCTGGATGCATGGAGAAGATTGACAGCTGCCAAAGGGAAGGGGCAGAGGACCAGCTGAAAGAAGGTGATGGGATTAATCAAAGACACACACATATATATGTACACACACATATAGTGTTATTTTTCATAAATGTAGGCAAAATACTATCTGTATTTTCCTGCAAAAAATAAATGGTTCATACGCATTGCATATTCAACCTTCCGAAAAGAATATGATTATCCACATTTTACAGGTGAAGAAACTTAGATTTAGAAGGTTAACTATGGCCCAAGACAGTAAGTAATACATCCCAGTGAACGTCACTACTATGTTTAAACCAAATTCTATTTAAATCCAAAATCCACAGGACTGTCCTCTTTATTGTTTAGATCCTCAAATTCTACCCATGTCTGGAAGGAGCTTGCACTTTTTGCTCTAGAGAATGTACTTTTCATATACGCAATTCATCCATTCATTCTCAACAATGTCCACTCAGTGCCTACTATGAGCCGAGTGCTGTTACCTCGTTATTGTGCAGAAAACAAAGTCAACCATGGCACAGCATTTACAAGCTTTCTTGTTAATTCAGTTGAAGAACAGTAAATACAGTGGTTAAGTAGTGGGCATTCTCCACTGCAGAAGAAACGTGCACCCACCCAGGCAACAAGCAAACAGCATTAAGAGGCTGAACAGACCCACCACACGCACGGTAAGGATGACAAATGACAAGCTCATTCGGACCAGATGGCCCCCAAGGTTTCTCCCAGTTCTACCATGACTATAACCTTGTGGTTGTGGTTGGAAAGGATGTTACTATGGGACCAGATATTTAAGAGTCATATTTAAAAACTGGCTATCATTTATGATTTCTACAGTGTCCTATAGCTTGGTTTTCACAATTAAAAAAAAAAGAAACCTAGGAATGAATAATTTGGCTCTTTCCTTCATGTATCTTGTCGGTGCTCAGTTCACTCTCTTCTGGTGACCTACTGGTTGGCACCTGTGTGACTCTGCAGTTCAGGCCTGGCACGGGTCAGCCTCTGCCCCTCGTCCTGGCAGCCCTTGACTCCCTTCAGGAAAAGGATGAGCCCGTGGCCCCTGTCTAAAAGAGGTTACTTGTCCTTGTATGCGTCCTTTGTATTGAGCACCTTGCCGCAGTTCCACTGATAAGTCCTGAACGTTTGGGAACCACTCGCTTCCTCTGTGACAGCACCGTCAGCAGTTCGGGCTTCTCACGGTAATTGCTCCGGACTCCCATTGAAACCCGGGCTCGTTCTTGCTCATCCAGACCTACGGCCCTCATTCAGTCCCTACAAATGACGTCCCCTCCCACCTTGGTAAAGCACGATTCTTCTGTCCTGGGTTTCAAGTCTTGGCCATTTTCAGCTTCCTTGATCAGCATTTTGTTGTGCGACAATCCAGATTTGTCCTTGCCTTGCATCCGTCTACTTCAAATGAATGCTTTGAGGCCAACATGCATAGCTTGTGAGCATGACTTGACCATGAGGGTAAACACGAGTGGATGGAGAGGTCATGCTGCTCACTGAGGACTTTTTCATCGGTTATTTGCTTTTACTGTCGCTGCTTTTTCACTCTACACGTATGTTGCTGATTTCTCAGAAATCCAGTAAAATTGGAATGGTCCTAAACTGTTGGCAAGTGCGATCCACAGAATAAAACGTATGCCCTTTTATGACGTCAGGGGAAACACCAGGAACCCCCAAAATTCTGTCACTTGGATGTTCTTCTCTGGGCAAGCGCCAATGTGTGAGGTGGTTGTTTATTTGTCTGTTCCTTTGCTCATTCATTCATTCAGTAAACAGCCCAATAGTACAGTGATGTAACTTTGAATAAGACAGATAAAGTTCCTCAGTGATTGCCAAGTACTGTGATATACACAATAAATTAATATACATTAATTTATCAAATAAATTAATATACATAAATAAAACAAAGTAAGAAAAAAGTGACAAGAGCACACAACATAGCCTGTGGAGATTGGGAAAAATTCCCAGAATCTGAAAGATGACTAGGAGTCAGCTAGGAAAAGCAGGAGGAAGGCCATTCTAAACAGAACAACACCGTGTCCAAAGTCTCTGGGGCTAGTGACACTGGATGCAATCTTTTAAAGAATGCTAACTAATCCCTTCCTATCAATGACACACCCGGAACTCTACATTTCTAGAAGTTTCCTCATCTATAGAGTTTCCTGAGATTCCTAAGCCAGGGTTTCTCATCGAGTAAAGCAGGTGATTTTCTCAGAAGGCAGGTCACGGGACAGAGTTTACAGTGCAGGTTTTCAACTATTTCTTCTTCCCTGCCCCTGAGATAGGATGGGCCTTTGAACTAGCTGCTCACCGCCATGGGAAGAAGTGCAGCCTCTCCCAAATACCCTGCGTCTGGAATCCGAGGGAAAAATCTAAATAATGTCGTTTCCTCCTCACATGCACCCTCAAAGGAGAGTTAAGTCCCAAGGACAGCAGATGCTTCCTGTGCCTTCCCTGGGAACTGCTGCGGGTGGGAAGCTCCTCTCTCCCCAGCGCCTGCCTTCTGACTCCCGTCAGGCCTGTCCCGACATGCGGAGTTTTCAAGGGGATCAAAAGAGACCCTGAGGGTTACTACGGTGAACACATTTCGGGAAACAGTGGGCTGGAACCGACTGCTTTGTGAACTTCTCCCTGGAGACCGAAGGACCCTGTGAATACAAGCCCCACAAAACTAATCTTCCCTCCCTCCCTTCCTTCCTTTTTCTAAATGTACCTGGAGTTTTCTTTACTCTCTGTAGCAACATGCAGAGTAATTTTCACAACTGGTACAGGGAAGGCAGGGTTTGCTCAGGACTCCGCAGTCGAACAGAGCAGTTACATGGACAAGAGCAGAAGCGTTGAGAGGTTTTTTGCAGGAGAAAGCTCTTTACATATCAGTCCCGTCTCGTCTCCTTAGAGACGTTTGCCTCTTCCCATTCGAATGAGTCACCTGAGCAACCTGAATCAGCAGCCCGAATAACACCGTGCAGAAGCCAGCCTGTCACTCTGGTTCATGAACACTGCCCCTGAGGGGCACACTGCTGACTGGACAGTGTCACCCCGCCTCGTACAGAGCAAGGGGGGGCGGGGGGTAAAGCCGAGCGGTTCTAACATGCCCCCAAATCACTCACGTACCTCAACATGATGCTGCTGAGTCAGGGTTGACTGTCTTCTCCCACGAAAGGTCACTGTGGGGGAACCTTCTCGAGGACAGTCTCATTGGAGTCAGGCAGCCGTGTCATTTAAAAACAGAGAAAGGACCTAGGAGTGTGGAGCCTTCCAGAATTCGGGGGAAACCTTGAATTCAGGCAGCAGGGGCCAAAGCCAACAGCTGTACAACTGGCAGGTCGATATGGTGTGATGCCTTATACTTCCCCACCTCACTGACTCACTCAGTAACAATACAAGTCTCCATCTATCGCTTCTTCTATAGGAGGCGCTGTTCTAAGTACTTCGAGTGCTATTGCTCGGTCCTCACCACAACCCTGGTAGTATGCCCATGTTACAGATGAGCAGCCCAAAACACAGAGGGAGACTTCGGAATTTAATGAGGCCACACAGCAAGTCTGGTCCTAGCTAGGTCTGTGCTCTTGGACCCCCTATTATTCTACGTATGCAATAAATGTTTACTAAGGGCCGACTGTGCCAAACACTGTAACATCGGACACACACGGATGGATGTGAAAGAGGCCCTGCGGTTGAGGAGCTCACGTGCCAGGTTGGGGAGAGCAATACAGAAATGCATGCACGCAGGTGCCGTTCGTGTGGTGCGTCTCGTGAGCTGCATAAGCAGCGGTGTTACGAAACCACACTGCAGGGTCACTGACCCAGAGCAAGGGGCCGAGGATGCTCTCCCTGATGAGGACACTCGAGCAGCTTCCAACACCAACACTAAAATGTAACCCCAGTGGCAGGTCTGATGTCCAGGGTATGCCCCTTCGGTTAAGACTATGACCCGCAACGGAAACGTCATGACTCAGACGGTCTGACACTGGCGGGCCTGGGCCTGTGGCCCCAGGAGCCAGCAGGTGAAGATAAGATGGAAAGCGGGTCGACTGGAGCTGGAGGCACTTCCCTGACACTAGGCATGTGTGCCCTAGCGCGGGAGCGGGCTGTTTGGTGAGCTGTGTCCCAAAGGCACAGGAACACTGGGGAGTGACCCTGGCAGGCTCTGACGTTCAGGGAAGCAACAGGAGTTCAGGGCCTGGGTGAACGTACCGGGTTCCAGACAGCCAGACTGTTCACAATTGGACCCCGGTCAGCAGGCAGGGACAAGTGGAGCGGAGCTCACTTCCCCAGGAAGCAGAGCTACGCGGAGCCGCAGAGTTCGAGGACCCCGTTTCCATGGAGTGGAGCCAGGCGCAGGATGCGGTCTCCATGTGATACTCCGACTCTGTGTGGGAGAACTGGGAAGGGAGGCCCAGTCACACAAACCGGGACGACACTTTGAGAAATGAAGTAGCCGGGGGGAGGAGGGTGTAAAGGGGATAAATGGTCATGGAAAAATACAATAATAATAATAATAAAGAAGTGGAAGAAAGTTATGACCTCGGTGCTTGTTCACACCAGACACTGCAGGGCCAAGCTCTGTGAGAGCAAGATTGTTCCGACTGACAAGCTGAGGGCGCTGCCCGGGCGGGATTAGCCGAAGCCTCGCAGGGAAACCAAATGCAAAGTCAGAGGGATTTAAACAACTCTGGCAGACAGCTTTCTCAGGAGCTAAGCATGTAAGACAAAGAGAGATAAACTTGAGCTTGAATCCTACCCTGCCACTTACCAGCTGTGTGTCTTTGAGCACGAGCCTTAACCTCTAACCTTGACAATGTTTAAGAAAAATGTACCTGTGGCCGTGACAACTGAGTATATTGATGAATTTGAAAGCGCCAAGTCCAGGTCCTTGCACAGAGTACGTGCTCAATAAATGGTACTTTCCCTCCCTTACAGACCCCAAATGAATACTATTCAGCCTCAACACTCCATTACTCATTGCTGGAGATACGTCAACTCATCTCAGTAAAAATACTTCAAAGCACTTTTATATATTCATAACTTACAAGGCAGTACATTTCTATCCCTTCGCCTCATATTAAAGTTTGTGGCAGAGAGAAAAAGAAATGCATTCAGAATCACAAAGAAAAACCCTGGTGTCGCCAAACCACAGCCTTCAAATTCACCGAGAGCTGACTCTTCAAAGACTAATACAACACACCCCCGCTGCTTGTCCAAACTGTCACGCCATTTTTTAAATTCTCCCTCTTCCTGTGCCTCAGATGAGCATGAGTTCATCCCCAAAGCATGTACAATGAGCACATCACTATTTCCTCCTCCGAGAATGGGATGTTACCCCGTGCCGCCCGCTCCTGAGCTGGAGAGAGAGGAGGAGGTCATATGTCCCGTCCCCATTCACTAGTTTCATTTCACACAGAGCTATCCCTGTCCCCTAGCCAGAGAGAGCACTGCTTATCTTGGCAACGTTCTCACGAATGGAAAACAGAGACGCAGAGAAATGCGGAGCATTGTAGATGACTCAGTGCAGATTCAATCAGCAATAATCACCACCCCTTAGTGCTCTCCAATGGGGGGCCAAGTGAGTCACCTTGATACATGGAAGTAGCAATGTTTTGGTTGGTGTTACAATTTAGAAAATCAACATATTACTGTGAAAGTATGATTACATAATTACTATAAAAATGATTCATGACTCAATGATCAGATATGTATTTCAACCTATGTTCAGTGGTATTGACATACTGCTTCAGGGTTATAGTAAGTGAAGGGCAATGAAACTGATGGACATGTCTCAAGGGCAGACAGTGCAGCCCGAGAGAAAGAGAGGGAGAGAAACATCAATGTGTGAGAGATACATCAATCACTTTCCTCTCACACACCCCCAACTGGGGACCTGGCCTGCAACCCAGGCACGTGCCCTGACTGGGAATTGAACTGGCAACCCTTGGTTACAGGCCAGTGCTCAATCCACTGAGCCACACCAGCCAGAGCCAAAAGATAGAACATTTTTATCACCACTAAAACATGTCTAATCTCCTCACTACTCCCTTGCTCACTTTAAAAATTAAAAGATACTGAGATTTTAAAAAGACATTTATTTTTACTACTTGACCATTGTATAAAGGTTTCATTTTTTTCTACTATATGCAGGTATTATTTATAATTTAAAAATTATTTATGTGATGTATTACATTTGTTGATTTGCAAATATTGTACTATCCTGGCATCCTTGGGATGAATCCCACTTGGTCATGGTGTATGATCTTTTTAATGTATTGTTGGATGTGGTTTGCCAATATTTCTTGAGGATTTTAGCATCTATGTTCATCAGTGATATTGGCCTGAAGTTTTCTTTCTTTGTTGTATCTTTATCTGGTTTTGGGATTAGGATGATGCAGGCTTCCTAAAAAGAATTTAGGAGTCTTTCATCATTTTGGATTTTTTGGAATAGTCTGTGAAGGATAAGGGTTAGCTCTTCTTTAATTGCTTTCTAGAATTCTCCTGTAAAACCATCTGGTCCAAGGCTTTTGTGTGTCAGGAGTTTTTTTTATTACTACTTCAATTTCATCTGCTATTATTGGTCTGTTCAGGTTTTCTGCTTCTTCTTCATTGAGTTTTGGAAGATTATATTTTTCTAGAAATTTGTCTATTTCACCTAGGTTCTCAAATTTCTTGGCATACAGTTCATAGTAATTTCTTACACTCCTTTGTATTTCTGTGGTGTTAGTTGTAATCTCTCCTCTTTCATTTCTGATTGTGTTTATTTGGGTCTTCTTTCTTTTTTCTTGATGAGCCTGCTTAAAAGCGTGTCTATTTTATCTTTTTAAAAAAACCAGCTCCTGGATTCATTGATCCTTAGACTTGTGCTTTTAGTCTCTATGTCATTTAATTATGCTCTGATCTTGGTTATTTCCTTCCTTCTACTTGCTCTGGGCTTTCTTTGTTGTTGTTCCTTGAGTTCTTGCAGGCGTAGGGTTAGGTTGTTTGTTTGAAATGTTTCTATCTTCTGTAGGTAGGCCTGTATTGCTATGAACTTCCCTCTCAGGACTGCCTTTGCTGTGCCCCATAAGTTTTGGGTTGCTGTGAGTTCATTTTCATTTGTTTCCAGAAACTTTTTGATTTCTTCCTTGATCTCATTCTTGACCCATTCATTGTTTAATAGCATGCTATTCAATCTCCATCATTTTGAATATTTGGGGTTTTATTCCTTGGGGTTGGTTTCTAGTTTCAGCCCCTTGTGGTCAGAGAAAATGCTTGATATGACTTCAATTTCCTTGAACTTGTTGAAGCTTGTTTTGTGTCTATCATGTGGTCTATGTTTGAAAATGTTCCATGTGCATTTGAAAAGAACGTGTATTTAACTTCTTTGGGAATGAAAGGTTTTATATATATATCAGTTAAGTCCATTTCATCTAGGGTATTGTTCAATGCCACAATATCTTTGTTGATATTTTGTTTGGAAGATCTACCCATTTTTGACAGTGGGGTGTTGAAATCCCCAACTATAATTGTGTTGCTGTCAATACATTTCTTGAAGTCCTCCAAGATTTTCTTTATGTATTTTGGTGCTCCTGTGTTGGGAGCATATATATTTACAATGTTTATGTCTTCTTGGTGGATTCTTCTCTTGAGTATTATGCAGTGACCTTCCGGCTCTCTCTTTATAGCCCTTTTTTGAAGTCTATTTTGTCTGATATGAGTATTGCTACCCTGGCTTTTTTTTTACCTGTCTGTTTGCTTGGGAAATTTGTTTCCAGCCCTTCACTTTCAGTCTGTGTAGCTCTTTTGTCCTGAGGTGGGTCTCTTGTAGGCAGCATATATATAGGTCATGCTTTTTTATCCATTCAGCTATTCTATGTCTTTTGATTGGAGCATTTAATCAGTTTACATTTAAGGTTATTATTGATAGGTAGTTATTCATTGCAAAATACTTCTATTTTAAGGGTGTATTTATAATAGTTAAAAATTAATCACTACACTGAAGATTAAATATTTTAACTTCAAATGTATTTGATAAACTGATTTGTGCTATACAAAATTTATAAATAATTTCAGTCAGTTATGAATATTCATGCATAAGAAGGTATGTAACTAAATCTGGCCAACAATAATAAAGATTCAACATTATCTAGATGACCAAATAAAATAATTTTAAGTAAGTTTTTAAGAAATTTTAAAGTTTAAGATCATACTTTATTTAAATAATTCACAGAAGAGTATAAGACTAACATTTCCAGCAGTGTAATGAACTGAATACCCTAATTAACTCTCCCTCTAAAAATAACTTTAAAATGTTGGATAAAATAAAACTAAGCCCTGGCTGGTGTGGCTCAGTGAATTGAGCACCAGCCTGAGAACCAAAGGGTCACTGGTTCGATTCCCACCCAAGGCACATGCCTGGGTTGTGGGCCAGGCCCCTGGTGGGGGGGTGCATGAGAAGCAACCACACATTGATGTTTCTCTCCCTCTCTTTCGCCCTCCATTCCTCTCTCTGTAAAAATAAATAAATAAATAAATAATCTAAAAAATAAAAATAAAACACTTTTTAAAATATATTGATGAGCTGGCAAAAACATTTAAAAGTTTTAAAAGTCAAAACCTATATGAACACAGAACCTAGAGATAAGCATCAAAGTCAGCTTTCATTTAGAGAACATTGGCCAAACCAAGCAACCTAAACTTTTGTTTTTTGTAACACTTTTTAACTGCCTACCAAAATTCTATCTGTGCTTCCCCTCCACAGTAACCCACAGTCAAAAATTGTAAACTCACAAAGAAAGAGAACAACATGTGCAAGAGCCAACAGAAAAAAACAGATA
The DNA here is from genome assembly GCF_021234435.1 of Artibeus jamaicensis. Taxonomy (NCBI): domain Eukaryota; kingdom Metazoa; phylum Chordata; class Mammalia; order Chiroptera; family Phyllostomidae; genus Artibeus; species Artibeus jamaicensis. The sequence continues at coordinate 6,473,017 of NW_026521772.1, read as the reverse complement.
GTAGAACAGAGTTCATAGCTGTTAGAATTGCCAATTCAGAACAGAAAACCGTTACATTTAATATTGTTGAGAAACACTCCTCCATGAGTCTCTCTTATTCCTGCATGTCTTGCTTTGTAGTCCCCAAAATCGAGGCCTGGCTTATCTTTACCCAGACCATTATTCAGGCCTGTGTTTGCAGTAAGTAACCTTACAGGATGAGGTAACATCTCCCACGTGCTCACTGTGTACCGTAAATGGGCAAGTTTCCCAAGGTCAGCGATTGTCTCCTGTGCAGGCAGCTATCTGTGCCTCTCCTCTAGGAACTGGGAGACAGGGAACCAAAACAAACATGCTGACACTCGGGCTACTGCTTTTTCTGTAAATAATAAAGTCTTTCATCTCTGGTACAGGAGTCTCGTGTCTTCTTTCAGCATCTACACAACTGTGGCAAGCTAACTTGCAACTTGTATAAAATCTCAAATTTTATCTTTCACAGTTCTTGACAGTCTTAAAAAATAAAAATATGAATAAAAACCACGAGTTAAAGAACTACTAGAAAATTTTAAAAGAAACAGAACTTCTAGAAGTAAAAAATACAATTGAAATGTAAGGCCCATTGCTTGATTAAAGGACAGATTAAACACAATTGAAGAGAGCATTAGCAAATTGGAAAATATATCTAAATTTAATCAAAAGGCAACATAGAGAGGAAAAAAGAATAAAATTTACATTGAAAAAAGAAAATAAAAGAATCTGAAACAGAATTTAAGGAATATGAGCAAAGAGTGAGGAAAGCAAACATAAATCTTATTGAAGTTACAGAAGGAAAATAAAGCAAAAGTAATTAATTATTTGAAAAGACTACAGAGATATTTCCAGACTAATGAAAGATGCCAATCCATATATTTGGGAGGCCCTATGAATTCTAAGAGGTTAAATAAAAAGAAACTCACACCTAAACACAGAAGAATAAAACTGCAAAGCAGCAAAAATGTGGAGGAAATCTAAATAGTTAGGGAGAAAAGGCACTATATTCTATGGAATGAAGTTATACTTTTGGCTAATTTACAACAGAAACAGTGAAAGGCAGACACCAATGGAATATTTTCAATGTGCTGAGAGAAAGTAATCTAGAATTCTGTACCCATGTAAATGATCATTGTAAAAGTAGGCTCAAAATAAAGGCATTTTCAAACAAACAAAAAAGACAGACTTTTCCTACAGTTAGAGCCTTAGAAAAGGAGATTCTAAAGGAAAAAGCAAAATTATCTGAGATGGAGTGAAAATGAAAAAAGAATTAATGAGCAAAGAATGAGATTCTATTTTATAGCAAGTAGATTGGAAAAATTAAGAAATCTGACAATTCCAAAAGTTGACAAGGATCGAGGAAAACTTTATGCACAGCTGGTGGGAGTATAAATTCATATCACTTTGAAAAACAATATGGCAATAACTTATAAAACAGAACTTGTATGTATGTAACTCAAAAATTCATCTAATACATATTAAACTAGAAAAACTCTTAACACATAGGACACTCTTATACTGGGGCACAAGACACCATAAATATGTTCATAGTGGCACTGTTTATAATAGCAAAAAATGTAAATAATTGACCTGCCCATTAACATAATGAAAATTAATGAATTACTACTATATATATATTAATGTGGCTGAATCTGAAAAATCTTAGAAACATACTAAGTAAAAAGTGAGATTTGGACTCTAAACACAGTGCAATGAAGGCTTGAGTATAGTAATTTCTCATGGCAGCGTCTTTCTCTCTTCACAGAAAGGAAGTACATGTGACTAAGCTTGGCAGTGAGCCCCTCTCTCCCACAGCTTTGCATCTTGAGCAGAGAAATGTGACAATAAAGAAAGGGTGAGGAGCAGTTCGGAATTTGTACCAGGCATGTGCCCTAGGCTGTTCCTACTGACTTGGTTCCTGTCCCATTTTTAAGCCTAGTTTTCTAAACTACTCATCAGTTCTGTGAGCCTCCCACTGTCCTCCAGTAATTTCCCATTTTCCATAAATTAGTGAGTCCAGGTGTGTTGCTTGCAACCAAAGAATCCTAACTGATACACGTAGCTATCAAGCAATGAATTTATATCATTCCACCTGCTATGATTAATCCTTAGTGATCAACTTTCTCCCTGTGATTTGGTTTCCCAGTTAGGTTTGGCAGGCTTCCACGAGGAAAATGCCTACTTGTATAGTTTAAGGCCCAGCTGCCGGTGCTACCTGCTTTGGCTGAATCCCTTTGGGTTATTACTGTCCAAGGGGCACAACCCTGACTTCCTCTTTTCCAAGCTGGCCAGTGATACTGGCTACACTAAGAATCCATGGCTTCAAGGTGTGAGAAAACCCATCGTTGCATCAACTGTTATTTAGGGTGCCTTACCTCCTCGGTCTTTAAAACGTCCCATATTCGAGCATGATCGTCCTCCAGCCAGTGTGCTGCACTCTCCACCCTGGTGGAAGGTTTGAATTTAGACACCGATTCAGTAGGCTCTGCCACGGGCTGCCCCTCCATCCTGAAAGAGCCAGGCAGGAGGCATTACGAACCTGTGTGGAGGAAGAAAGTGAGATACAGGTGAAAACATCAAGTAACGTAAAAAGAGATATGAAAGCAAATTATCTTATTCGGTTTGTGAATAATGAGACCATTGGAGAGAGTATCACAGAATCATCAACTTTTATGGTCACTTTTTATGTTTTAAATATTTGTTACTGGTATTTTAGCACCAGCTTCTGGAGGTAGACACACGTTTTGGTGATAGATGAAGGGATATAAATTTTAAAGCTAAGTGAGAAGCATTGTCTATTGTATCTTCCTGTCCCTCTGTTCTGGTCCCTTCAGGAGGAGAGACGGGAACTGGTGGATGTAAGACAAGCTTGCGTGATATTTTTGTATTTCACATGTAGGAGAAGCACTGGCTGTGGCATCAAGCAGCTGTTGAGGGCCTGTCTGTATGAGACTTCACGCTGAGCATGCACAAATAATGCGGCAGTTTGGCTCTTGACCTTAAGAAGCTTAGTGTGTCGGGGCAGAAAGGGCCAGGGTTGTAAACAAGTGATCACAGTATAGAGTATTGCAGCACAGTGTGCAAAATGCCACACTAGCCCCGTTTCCGAACTGCAGTGGAAGCTCGGAAGACGGTCCTCTTTGCTACCCATTGGCAGCGTTACTTCCTGAGCTCCAGTTTCATCAGCAGTTGCTGCGAAGACAATATTTAAAACTTGATATCTATTCCATCAAGTCTGCTTCCTTGCTATCTTCCCATCTGCCACTGGCTTACTCAGAATCACATCATGCCTGCTCTGTGCCATACTGTCCTAAGGAATCTCCTCACCTCCAGTCAAGTCCCCGTGAAGCTACCCTTCTCCGGGGAATTGTTCTAAAAAGCAAATCTAATAATGAAGCTCTACCTACCTGAAACTCTTCCCAGAAAATAAAACCCAAACTCCTTCATGTGACATCCATGGCCCTTGCGTCTGGCTTCCTCGCCTCCCTCCTCCCACCACACCATCCTGCCCCCTCAGCCACTCCGAGTCAGCCTTTGGAAAGTACTGAGGGATCTCAACTACATCCAGTACCTTTTGCCTTTGTTTGTGACACCAGCCCTCCACCCCACCTCCAAGAGAATGAGGACTCCTCCTTCGTTAATCTCTTCACATGCTCTGGACAGATTTCTACCCTGTCAGTATAACACTTTGTTAGATTTATTTGCTCTCAACTTGATGTCCACAGTCTGGTCTTCTAAGCATCTTGACACTAGACATGGTGTCATTTACAGAATAAGTACTAAGTAAATGTTTGATGAATTGGTTAATTCAGTAAATCATGAGGATGCGGTGAAAATGAGGGGACAGAATGTAATATACTCAAATAACAGATTTAGAAGTCAAGTGACCTGTTCTCTTTAACATCTTTATTGACTTAGTGGGCTGGAAGCTCTTCACAAGAAAGGGCCAAGTCTAACATTCATCAACACTACTAAGCAGCGAACACTGCAAGCTGCAATTACTTAACAACAGAGTAGTTTTCATGCACACGTCCTTGAGCAATTGAGCATGTCTGCAAAAAGCAGGCCTTCTGCTCACTTGACCTACTGCCTAAATCAAAGTAAGTGGAAATCAGCATTGCTGAGTCGGGCAGTGTGGGTAAGTCAGAGGATTCAAGAGAAGGATCTTGTGCTGCGGAGTCACTTCCCCGCCTCACATGTTTCATCTGTAAGCCACGGAGAGCAAGTCATCCGCCTGCAGAACAATGATGAGGAAGCTGCTAACCAAAGCCCATGTGCAGTCGGAAGAAAGCTGGAGCACTTACTGCACTCCCACGAGGAACCAGGAAACAGAGACTTTATAATTAACGAACAAAATTCTGCCATTCTAATAAATGATCCTGACACATACACGCAAGGAAATAAACAAAGCAGAGTCATGCTGAGATCCTGCGGTTTCCGTCCAAAATAAATAAATAAATAAAAATAAACAGGCAAAATGGAAACAGGCCAGATTAGTAGGGAAGGAAATTCCATTGTTGTTACTGGAGATAATACTGTAAACAACAAATAATAAATCAAAACCAAGTGGGAAGACTACATTAAATGGTTTGGCTGTGTCCTTTGTATGTCATGGAAATGTAACTGGATAAAATCAGCAAACTACAAAATCTCAGGGTGAACAATGGGGCGCCTTTAAGCCTAATGTACCCCAGTGACCCCACGGCTCTTACTCTACAGTCTGCCCACAGCTGCCTTCTCATCTCTGCAGTGTGGGTGAAAGTTGGCAAACTGTCAGTGTTGGAGACTGAACTCTGCTGTGTACTGACTTCCCAGATTGTTCCTTATCCTATTTGGGAAGAAGATGCAATTCTGAGTTTTCGACCATTCCAAAGCTCTGGGAAAACTAAAGATGGATGAAGAGAGGCAGCCAGCTCTTACGAGGCTCTTCAAGCATTTTGAGATCCTCCACCCTATCTGAGAGGTGAGGCCTTTCCACCCATTCTCACCCAATACATCTCTTCACTCACAAAAGACTATATATGCAACATACATTGAGCTCCCACTGCATACCGGCCACGGTGCTAGGTATTTTCCACATCATCTTTAATCCATACAATAACCCTGTAAGGAGGCTATTACCAGTTTACAGCAATGAAAGATTAGATTCAGAGAAGATGAGCAGCTTTAATACACTGCTTAGAAGTTGTGGAGTTCCCCAGTAATGCTCTCTGCCCTAGGTCAGTCCAGAAGTCCTTCCACCCTCACCCTGACCCCAGTGCTGGTGTAACACAACCCCTCTCTTATGCCCCTCCCCCTGGAACAAGAGTTCAAGTGTCAGCATTTAGCTCACTGGCACAACAGTGTCCCCCTGAGAGACGGTCGTATCTCTCCCATAGATGAGAGTGGGATAGAAAGTGAGAGAGAGACATGGGGATACAGACCACCCCTTTTCTTTTTACTCTCATGTCAACTTCTGGCCAGGGCAGGCTTTGTGAGTGTGACCTGTGAGTGTGACCACACAGGGCCTGGGGCTCAGAAGAGCCCCACGCTTGGTTGAGTGTTCTGTTGTCACTGTATTGAAATCCTTAATTATTGAGCAATTAGCCCTGCTTTCTCATTTCACACTGGGCCCCACATATATAGCCCATCTTGCAACTGGCCTCCCCTTTTCCCCTTCAAATCTGAAGTTTCACTCCATACCTTCTTTAAACAATTCACGCATTATAGGTTTCCTATCTATTTCCCTAGAAGTCTATGTACTGGAGCCATTTTTTATTAGCAGGCAGGGGGAATATGTAGACCGTCTCTGCCTCTGACGTGCTGCGTGTCTTAGAGCTGAAGGCTTACAAGCCAAGTTACACACAAATACCACCAACACAAGCTCCTTCGCCAGGCAAGGTGAAACCACTGTAAATCTAAAAGGCAGACTCTTCAGTTCTACTTAATAACTGATCTAAAATACCATAGGCCTTAGGAGCTCTTGTGGAAATCGGTTTTGAATAACTGTCAATCTAAAACACTCAATATCTGCCCTGGCTGGTGTGGCTCAGTGGATTGAGTGTGGGCCTGCGAACCAGAGGATCGCAGTTGGTTCAATTCCCAGTCAGGGCACATGCCTGGGTTGCAGGCCAATTCCCAGCAGGGGACGCATGAGAGGCAACCATACATTGATGTTTCTCTCCCTCTTCTTTTCCATTCCCCTGTAAAGATAAATAAAATCTTTTAAAAAATCAAAAAATAAAACACCCAATACCACTGCAGAATCTTTTTTTAAAACCACTTGATCGTCCTTAAGTTGGAGGTGAGGTGGGGAAAGGAAGCTGTGTGTACACAAAGGCACATCCAGCCAGAGAACAGAGAAGCAAGATCTTGCTCCGAAGTTTAAAATACAATTGCTTGAGAACTGGGTTTGTTTTTTTAGTGTAAAAGGACTGAGATGACCCACTGCTTCCACTGCATGAAAGAGAGAAGTAGACGAACCAGGAAGGCAGGTTTGATGGAACGGAAGGGAGGTGGGAGAGCTCAATAGAAACTGACAACAGAAAGTGGTGGAAATAGTAATTTGATTATGATTATATAAATAATCAAAACAATGATATGATTATTAATGAGAAAGTACTTCCTTAAGGAATGTTTTAACTTTAAAATTTACACTGTTAAGGTGTATATTTTCTTTTTAATATATTTACCACTCTATGCTTGTGATATAATATGTATAACATAGAATAATAGCATTTCTCCCATCCCTTCCAAAATAATCACTGACTGATGGCCATAACATGTTCTATGGTCATCACAGAGGACTCAGTTGACAGCTTCTTGTCCTAAATGACATTACGTACTAAAAGTAAATGAGTAGCTTCTCGGGGGCTAATGTTAAAGTTGTAAGTATAAGTGACATTTGAGGAACACAAAACTTTAGCATTATTAGTGCTTGCCGTTGGATTAAAAATTAGCCATAACTCCCATTAATATTTTTGAAACATAACTTCAAATTAAGTGCTAGAGCATAATTTCACTGAAATCTACGTGTATTGTATTAATCCCCATGCTGGATTTTGATAAATCAATCTGTACTTTACCAAATTTGACTTTCCTTCTGATGATAGTAAAAAATGTATGAGACAGCCCTCTAAATCATTATCTTTTCCTTTTCCCTCTCCTCTTTATAAACTTTTTGAAAGAAAAAAAAAGTGAGCCATGATGCAGGCATAGATAGATACATTGTGCTTCTTTGTACAACCAATAAATAGTATGGGACAACAACAAATTTAGAAACAAAAAATAACCCAAACTACCAGAAAATCAAACTGTATGGAAGTCAGACACCCAAGGAGTTAAAGAAGAAACATTCATCCAGACCAGCAGGAGAGGCAGAGACAGCAGCCAGTCAGAGAGGACTCGAGGCAAGGCAGCAGCTGGTGGACCAGGCAGTCCCACATTTGTGTGTGGATAACCAGGAGGAACAACTTGGGAACAAGACAGACCGCACAACCAAGGGTTCCAGTAGGACAAATAAAGCGTCAAACCGCTGGCTGTAAAAACCTGTGGGGGTTGAGGCAGCAGAAGAAACTCCTTGCCACACAGGAGAGTTCATTGGAAAGACTCACAGGGTCCTAGAACATACACAAAACCACCCACCCAGGAATCAGCATCAGAAGAACCCAATTTGCTTGTGGGCAGTGTGGAAGTGATTGAAAGCCAGCAGAGAGCAGAACAAGGGGCATTGTTCCCTTTTGAACCCCTCCCCCAATTACAGCATCACAACACAGATGTGGTTGCCCCGCCCTGGTGAATACTAAAGCTCCACCCCTTACCACATAACAGGCACAGCAACACACACACACAAAATAAGGCCCAAATAAAAGAACAGATCAAAGCTCCAGGAAAAATACAACTAAGCGATGAAGAGATAGTCAACCTATCAGATACAGAGTTCAAAACACTAATAATCAGGATGCTCACAAAAATGATTGAGTATGGTCACAAAATAGAGGAAAAAGTGAAAGCTATGGAAATTGAAATAAAGGAAAATGTACAGAGAACCAACAGTGACAGGAAGGAAACCAGGACCAAATCAAGGTTTGGACTAGAAGGAAGAAATAAACATTCAACCAGAACAGAATGAAGAAATAAGAATTTTAAAAAATGAGGAGAAGCTTAGGAAACTCCAGGACAACTCTAAATGTTCCAACATCTGAATCAGAGGAGTGCCATAAGGAGAAGAGGAAGAGCAAGAAATTAGAAACATCATTTGAAAACATAATAAAAGAGAATTGCCCCAATCTAGCAATGGAAATAGACTTCCAGGAAATCCAGGAAGCTCAGAGTCCCAAACAAGTTGTACCCAAGGAAGCACACACCAAGACACATCATAATTAAGTTACCCAAGATTAAAGAGAAGAGAATCTTAAAAGCAGCAAGAAAGAAGGAGACAGTTACCTACAAAAGAGTTCCCATAGACTATCTGCTTAGTTCTCAAAAGAAACCTTGCAGGCAAGAAGGGGCTAGAAAGAAGTAATTGAAGTCATGAAAGGCAAGGTCCTACATCCAAGGTGACTCTATCAGCAAAGCTATCCTTTAGAATGGAAGGGCAGATACAGCGCTTCTTGGATAAGGTCAGTTAATGGAGTTCAACATCACCAAGCCCTTATTACATGAAATGTTAAAAGGACTTATCTAAGAAAAAGAAGATCAAAAATATGAACAGTAAAATGACAACTATCAACACCCAAACCTAAAATAACAAAAACAGAGGACTTCCGCCAAGATGGAGGCATAGGTGGATGTACCGTGCCTTCTCACACAACCAAGATTAGAGAAAACTAAATATTAGCAACAGAAAACACAGCCAGAACACAGAAAATTGAACTTTTCGGAAGTCCGTTAACAACAAATTCTTCAGCCTGACTGGTAAGGGGCGAAACCAGCGGCTGGCGGAGCGGGGTTGCACAGGAAAACTCAGTCAGATGCGCGGAATCCAGGCGCAGGGTTGGACCTAGTGAGCGACTGAGCGAGCGACCAGGCGAGCGACCTCGGGGGAGACAGCGGGGCAGCGGGGCTGCGTGTTGACTGAGGTTGCACATTTGTGCGCGGGTGGACAGGCAAGGGAGTGGGCGGTTGGACCGGGCCGGCAGGTCCCCACGGCAAGCGGCAGTGGAGGGCGCCGCCATTTCCCTGCTCTGACCCCACCTCCACATACCCCAGCGACTCTGAGTGGCCCGGCCCAGGTGAACCACCTAAGGCTCTGCTCCTCCGCACCCAGCTGTGAGAAGCGGCAGAGGGGGTCGCCATTTCCCCGCTCTGGCCACGCCCCCACATACAGCGTCACAACCCAGCGACCTGGGAATCCAAGGTGCCCCTTCTCACTTAAAGGGCCCGAACAGACCAAGAATGGCGCAGGAGGATCTCAGAGCCCCAGAGCCAATAGATCTAAGCGATGAAGAAATAGCAAAACTCACAGACGCACAGTTTAAAACATTGGTGATCAGGATCCTCACAGAACTGGTTGATTATACCGACAAATTAGACAAATATATGAAGGCGAAACTAATTGAAATGAATGGAATTGCACAGGACACCAATAGCAATGAAAAGGAAACTGGGACTCAAATCAATGGAGTGGACCAGAAGAAAGCAAATAATGGCCAAACAGAAAAGAGTGAAGAAGCAAGAATTCAAAGAAATGAGGAGAGTCTTAGGAACCTCCAGGACATCTTTAAATGCTCCAACATCCGAATTATAGGGGTACCAGAAGGGGGAAAGGCACAGCCACCAGTGGAAAACTTATTTGAACAAATAATAAAGGAGAATTTCCCCAATCTGGCAAAGGAAATAGACTTCCAGGAAATCCAGGAAGCTCAGAGAGTCCCAAAGAAGTTGGACCCAAGAAGGAACACACCAAGGCACATCATAATTACATTAGCCAAAATTAAAATGAAGGAGAGAATCCTAGAAGCAGCAAGAGCTAAGGGGACAGTCACCTATAAAGGAGTCCCCATCAGACTGTCAGAGGATTTCTCAAAAGAGACCTTACAGGCAAGAAGGGGCTGGAAAGAGGTATTCCAAGTCATGAAATCTAAAGACCTACAACCAAGATTGCTCTATCCAGCAAAACTTTCATTTAAAATGGAAGGACAGATAAAGTGCTTCTCAGATAAGATCAAATTCAAGGAGTTCATCATCACCAAGCCCTTATTATATGAAATGTTAAAGGGACTTATCTAAGAAAAAGAAGTTAAAGAAACATGAACAGTGAAAGGACAACAAACTCACAGTTATTAACAACCACACCTAAAACGAAAGCAAACTAAAAGGACAGCTAGATCAGGAGTGGAAACATAGAAATGAAGATCTCAAGGAGGGTTAGCAACAGGGAAGTGGGAGGAGGAGAAGGGGGGAGAAGGTACAGAAAATAAGTAGCATAGACAGTAGATAGAAAATAGATGGGGGGGGCAAGAATAGCATGGGAAATATAGAATCTAAAAGACTTGAGACACATGGTCATAAACTAAAGGGGGGGTAATGGTGGGGATGAGGGGTAGGGTGGAGGGGAATGAAGGGGGGAATAGAACAACTGTAACAGCATAATCAATAAAAAAAATAAAAAATAAATAAATAAATAAATAAATAACAAAAACAAAAACAAAAATGAACTAAGCAAACAACTAGAACAGGAACAGATTCACAGAAATAGAGATCACACGGAGTGCTATCAGCAGGGAGAGTTTGGGGGGACAATGGGGTAAAAGGCACAGGGAATAAGAAGCATAAATGGTAGGAATAAAATAGACAGCAGGAGGTTAAGAACAGTATAAGAAATGGAGAAGCCTAAGAACTTATATGTACGACCCATGGACGTGAACTGAGGTTGGGGAATGATGGTGAGTGGTGGGTACAGGGTGGAGGGAAATAAAGGGGAGAAAAAATGGAACAACTGTAATAGCATAATCAATAAAATATATTTTTTAAAGTGTTTAATATTCTGAACCTTACTGGAACTACTAGGTGTTTGTTGTCGTTACCTGTTAGGTCCATACTTTTCCTTCTGCCCCAGCAGGTTCCACCATATACGTTGACAATACAGTATTTCTGCCTTATTCTCTTGGCACACATAAACTCTCACTTCTGCCTGAAGAATTTTTTTTTAACTCAACTCAGATTTCTCCTGATCTTGAAAATGCCTGGCATTTGCCCTTCTCCAGTATCTTTCAGTGATACTGATATTTTTGCAATTTCTTTTCTCCTATCTTCTCTCATCCTCATTCTTCCTCTTAATGACCTGGGGTCCTATGTAGATAAGACAGGTTTGTTTGTGCTCATCTCCTGTTATCCTCAACTCCTCCACCTAAAAGTCTATCCATCAAGAACAGTCTTTGCATGTACTCAGAGGTTCAGAACAGCTCACTGCAAAAAGCACTGAAATTCCTGTCAGAAGGCTGGGTTCAAATCATGAAGCTACAGTAAATTCTCTGTGTATTCCTTGGGCAAACCGGTTCACTTTCCTTGGCCTCAGTTAACTCATCTTTAATATGAATACACAGATCATAAGACTGCTGAGACCCCTTACATTTGTAAAACAAAGCATTTCCAAATGTAGAAAGTATTTTTCCAGTCAAGCTGAGGGACTTACGCTTCTAAACAATGCTGTGAGTTCTGTTTCATATATTGTGCTTATTCCCACATTATGCCTTATTGAAAAGTTGAACAAGCAAAACATATTATAATAGTCCCTTGGCATTCATGGATGTAACATCTGAATTTTGAGTATTCGAGAACAGCATAAAATTCTCCAACGCGTAGTCCCTGCATGTTTGGTTGGGCTTTGTAAACCTGGTGTTTGGGGTGCTCACCAGTCCTTGGAATCCACATGCGGTTCAGTGATAGACGTCTCTGACAATGATTGCAACGGTGATATTTAAAAATTGGGGGATCTAGGAAGGTCTTAAGAGTCAGCCTTCCCGATTGTGGGGGCTGCGTTTGGGTGAGTTCACCAGTCAATTCTTCCTGAACACAGGACAGAAGCCACTCTCCGGCGTCCAGGAATCCAGGGTGCAGATAAAGACGGAGACACAGACGGACATCGATCAGATGGAAAGGACGCCAGGAAGCCGCAGCGTGGACAGTTTCCTAGCCCTGGGCAGTATTTGCCCCAGGAAAGGGGACACTTCAAATCCTTGCACAGCAATACTAGGAGTGGGCTGCATTTAAAGTGACGGCCTGTGTCGCTGCAGCAGGAGGTAAGCAGAACCTCCGTACCCTCCCTCTTTGGAATCTCAGCAGCATTCCAGTCTATTTGCTTTCCTCACCTAACTCTGGTCTCCCCTGCTGGACTGCCAGCTTTCTGGGAGCAAGACTGGACAGAAATTCATTGCTTCCATTTTTTTTAAAAGCTCAATCATCTCTTTTTTAAAAATTATTTTATTTTCTTGCCACTGGGTAAAAAACTTCACTGGATTAAAAGATTAAGCCTTTACCATTATGATGTACTTGGAACAAATGTCAGTCATTGGGCAATCATTTTCAAAGGCATTTTAACTATGCACTGTCTCACTCAAGACAGCAAGGCTGCAGGAGAGAGGCTGCAGTCAGAAGTGACTTTCTGAGTGCAGCTGTCTCCCGTTCAGCGTAGAAAATTAAAGAAGTGCAAAACATTCCTGCTCCATTCAAGTTGATATTTTTTTAAGAGGCTGGTCCAATTGCACTTCAGACTTTGTGTACTTTTTCCCTCTCACTGATAGTATTTGGCAGGAGTTTTTCATAGTAACTCAAAAAAAACCCCAAAAACCCCAACCCAGACTGGGTTTGCACTCCCCTCGTGAACCTCTCTGGAGAAACGCTGCTCTTTTGCCCAGCAATTCCTGCTCAGCACAGAGTGCCAGCACAAGGAAAGCAGCTGGGCTCCCTTCCCGGTCTCGCGCAGCCGCAGCTGGAGCCGGAGCAAAGCTGCAGCACAGACGTGGGGGAGGGAGAGGACACCTGCGCAGAGCGGAGGCCGAGTTGGAGGAGTCCCCGAGTATTCTAAGGGAGACAGACTTCTCAGGGGCTAAATTCTTTATGGCCTGCATTTTTTAAAATCGTGGTTGAATTTACTGGGGTGACATTAGTTAATAAAATGATATACATTTCAAGTGTACGATTGTAAAACACATCATCTGTATATTGTAATGCATGGTCACAACAAAAAGGCAAGTCTCCTTCCACCATCGTTTGCCCCCCCTTTTACCCTCTCGAGCCTCCCCCAACCCCCTTTCCCTCTGGTAACCACCATATTGTTGTCTGTGCCTATGAGGGGATCTTTTTTTTTTTTTTTTTTTGCTTAATTGCTTCACCTGTTTCACCTAGCCTCCCAGCCCCTTCTGAAAGCTTTCAGTTTGTCCTCTGTATCTATACTTCCATTCTGTTCCTTAGTTTATTTTGTTCACTAGATTCCACATATAGGTGAGATCATATGGTCCTTCTCTTTCTCTGACTGGCTTATTTCACTTAGCAGAATACTCTCCAGGTCAATCCACCCTACCCCACAAGGTAAGATTTCCTTCCTTTCCGTGGCTGAGTAAGTATCCCACTGTGTAAATGCTCCACAACTTTTTCATCCATTCATCCACGGATGGACACTTGAGCTGCTTCCAAACCTTGCCTATTGTAAATAATGCTACAATGAACATAGGGGTGCATATATTCTTTCAAATTAGTGTCTTGGATTTTTTTCAGATATATTCCCAGAACTGGAATCCCTGCATCATAACACAGTTCGGTTTTTAATTTCTTGAGGAGACTCTGTACTGTTTCCCACAGTGGCTGCACCAGTCTGCATTCCTACCAACAGTGCAGGAGGGCTCCCTTTTCTCCACAACCCCACCCACAGCTGTTGCCTTTTGACTTGATAACAGCCATTCTGATGGGTGTGAGGAAATATCTCATTGGGGTTTTAATATGCACGTCTCTGATTATTGTGACATGGAGCATCTTCTCATGTCTATTGGCCATCTGTGTGTCCTCTTTAGAGAGATGTCTCTTCAGGTGCTTTTGCCCAGTTTTTAATAGAATTGGGCTTTTTCTTTTTTTGGTGTTGAGTTTTATAAATTCTTTGTAAATTTCGGATGTTACCCCCTTATTAGGTATATCATTGGTAACTATGCTTTCCCATTCAGTGGACTGCCTTTTTACTTTGTTGATGGTAGACCAATATCCATGATGAACATAGAGGCTATTGTAAAATCCTCAACAAAATATTAGTAAACTGGATCCAGCAAAACAGCAAAAAGATCATACACCATGATCAAATGGGATTTATTCCAGGAATACAAAGTTGGTACAATATCTGCAAATCAAAAATATAATACACCACATAAACAAAATGAAGGATAAGATCACATGATAGATTAATAGATGCAAAAACAAGCATTTGATAAAATCCAGCAACCATTTATAATAAAAACTGTCAGCAAAGTGGAAACATAGGGTACATACTTTAGCATAATAAAAGCTCACAGTCAACATCATATTCAATAGGTGAAAACTAAAAGCATTTCTTTTAAGACTGGGAACAAGAAAGCATGTGCTCTTTCACCACTCTTATTCAACATAGTACTGGAAGTACTAGCCACAGCAATCAGACAAGAAGAAATAAAAGGCATCAAAATTGGAAATGAAGAAGTAAAACTGTCATTACTTGTAGATTACATGATACTGTATATAGAGAACCCTAAATATTCCACCAAACAAAAAAGCCCTACTAGAACTGACAAATGATTTCAGCAAAGTAGCAGGATGGAAAATAAATATTCAAAAACCAGTTGCATTTTATATACCAATAATGAACTATCATAAAGGAAAACTAAGAAAATAATCCTATTTACAACTGCACCAAAAAACTACCAAAGAACAAATTTAACCCAGGATGTAAAAGACCTATACTCAGAAATTATAAGATACTACAGAAGATATAAATAACTGGAAGCTATACCATGCTCACAGATACAAAGAATTATCATCATTAAATTGTCCACACTACCCAAAGCGATCTATAGACTCAATGCAATTCCTATCAAAATATCAATGGTGTATTTCCAAAAATTGAAACAAATATTTCAAAAATTTATATGGAACCCCAAAAGACCCTGAATATCTACAGCAATCTTAAGAAAGAAGAAATTTGGAGGAATTATGCTACCTGATATCAAACTATACTATAAGGCCACAGTAATCAGAAAGCATGGTACTGACATAAAAACAGACATACAGATCAATGGAACAGAATAGAAAGCCCAGAAATAAACCCACACATTTATGGTTAATTAATATTTGACAAAGGAGGCAAGAACATATAATGGAGTAAAGACAGTCTATGACATAGGCAGTAAAATATCAAACATTTCTCACAGCAATATTTTTTCTGATATATCTTCTCAGGCAAGGGAAACAAAAGAAAAATTAAACTAAAAGTTTACGGCCGGCATTTTTATTATGATAAAAATCTCACTGATTACGTCAGCTAAAATGAGATAGAATGTAAATCCCACGACTGTAACAGACACAAGTGTTTCACAATTCTGTGGACTCCAGCTTTAACTGACCAAATGAGGGCAAAATGCAAACACCATTAAGGGAGCACCATCTGCTACAGCAGTCACAGGCTAACTTTTATCTTCAAATTGAAGATGGTCGAGCTGATTCAGGTCAGACCCATCCTGTAGGTCCTAACAGTAAAACAGCAACATGGATAACATCCCCCATCCGCCCACCACAGTGAATTTAGCCTTCGCCTGTGCTGGGCTCTGGGCTTGTACTTCATAAGCATCAGTTCACCCTCCAAACAGCCTCAGGAGAAGCTCAGATCATGAGATTAAGGAACAAGCTGGAGAACATTTCTCCAGCCATAACCCAGAGTTACACCCTCCCCACCATACTGTGCTGCCCTACTTCCATGATCAATATTCCTATTACAAAATAGCATCACATCAATGTTGGAAACCTGACTTCCCAGGAATCAGAGTTCCAGAAAGGATTCCGTCCCTCCTTCGAAAAATGTTAGGTGCCAGGAAGGAAATCCGTTGAGTTTATCAGTTAATACACAAAATCATTTTTGACTTCCAAACAGACTGGCCTTTCCACATGTCGGGTTAAAGAGCAGTCTGTTCTCAATCTTTTGTTACCAAAACCAGAGATCTAATCTATTTAATTACAGTCATTTTACTAGGCCATGGGATAATGGCAGCTCCTGGTGGGGGAACTCTCTTTCAAGAAAATGCTTCTGGAAGAGGCATGTTTGGTGAACTGGCACAAAGCCAACCCTCAGCCCCTCTCTCGGTCTCCAAGCAGCAAGGAAACCATGATTTCTACATATACCATGTATTCTTAATTATAATGCTTTCATTACATCAGATAGCATCTTGCTCCACACAGAGGACTCTTGATTAGTTTCCCACAGTAATGATTAAATCTAGTTGGTACTGCTGAAAACCCAGACACCAATTTGCTAGACTAACTAGATGCAGAAAGTTTTACATTCAGAGCAGCATCTTCATTTCCATCTAACGATGCTGTTCCTTCCCTGATCTTGACCTCTGAAATAAGACTAAATGCCTGTGAGTAGTGCCGGGGCTACAGGGATGGGTTTAATATTCCCCCAGCCTAACTTACATTTTTTACTTTCTTCTCAGCCCTTTTCCTAAATCTATACCTGCAACATAACTTGGCAAACCCATCCCATGTGAGACCCAAAGCTCCATGACCATATACACAGAGGATCACTAAGAGATAATGAAATCACGAACGAGAAACCACTAGGGATGCTGCGTCCCAACTCTGACTCTTACACGAATCTTGTGGGGTTATCCCCTGGTGGCCTGTGTGGCCAGAGCGAACTCAGACGTCAAAGCCCTATCTTACGGAACACAAAGAAGACACCCAAGGACGCCATTTTCGTCACTAAATGCAGTTAGGTTGGTCATGGTATTTGAAAAGATGGAATTATTATTTTCAATTGTTTTTGAATAGTCGTTTAGTGAACTCTGTAAGGACACTCCAACTTCCTTTTTGCCCCTGTCCCGTCAACCTCAGTAGGTGCACCAGAGAGAAGGCATCCGCATTCATACGATGTTGCCTGAGAGGCAGGTGTTGTACGTGCCCTGCACAGTGCGTTAAAGATAGAACCTCACATCGTTTTTGGAGTTGAACCAAAAGATCTTAAGCCTAAATAAGACAACTGAAAACCACATTCTATTCTCAAATCTCAAATGGGTTTCCAAAAACATATGTGAAAGCTGTTTTGCATAGCAACACGGTCAGGAGTATTTTCAACTCAGCCTGTGGTGAGAACCTTGCTGGGCTATCTGAAATAGTCACTGAATTTGAACCTACTTTTCCTTTCGAACTGCAAATATTCCTCGCAGGGCCAAGCCTGGACTTCTCATCAGGCCTCAGGGCACCGCCAGCCACCGCAGTCTTTCCAAAGGCTGCACTGAGTGACTTGTGTTCGTCTGCAGGGCTTCTGTGTTTGATCCTAGATTGTATCCTCACTAAGGTTAAGGGTTAGTGTTTTAACAGATGCAGCCGCAGTCTAATTGGCCCATTTTATCCACCCCTTTTCCACACACACAGTATTTGGTAGCCAAATTTGTGAAAGGTCTCAGTTTCAATGCCAACCAAGGAGGGGTGGATGTGACATGGGACTGAGGACCGGGATGGGCGTCAGTGTTAGTTTCAGAGGCAGTTTGAAATCCATCTCAGCATCTGTCTGAGGGAAAATGGGATCTTTTCATTCTGTGTCACCATTTCACTCCAGCTGGGTTGCAGTTTCTTTTCTCTTTTACCTTTCCCTCCCGAAACCTTTACAGGACTTTCCACTTTCTCCATTCTTTTTTCACCGTCACAGTTCGACCTCACTATTTGCAATAAACCCAAGTGGAAACCCGATGAGTCTGTGACTTGGAGTCAGACCTCAGCACAATAGCAACTGGGCTAACAGACTACGGAGCACCCCTGCCTTCCTAGTGGATGGGGTCGCTGGGCTAATCTGACTTGCTGCAGCAAAAGGGCAGGCTTCCGGGGTCATGACTGCTAGCTTGCGTAAACTGTACCCAGCCCCTGCAGAGGAGGGAAGGGGAAGTCTCCAACATCTTACTTAGCTGTGGCGTCATCACTGTGTCAGGTGTACCTGAGGCAGGAAGAAGATAAACAAGCACGTGGCATCCTTTAATCAGCCTTCATGGTGAGAGTTCTTAATCCAAGTCATGGAAACATCCACAATCATATGAAGAAAGCAACGTATTTCAAAACTATAGGATACCACTCACGGATACGCTTTGAAATGATTGGGTAGGTGAGTGTTAGAAGAGAGATACGCACAAGTGTGTTACAGGGAAAACTCTGGGAGGCATTAACTTGTCATTGAAGTAACACTGAAGCTCAGAAAAGTTAAGCAAATTGCTCAAGGTCACATAGCAGAATGGCAGTCTGAAAACAGATCTGTCTGATTTGGAACAAAGCTTCCCTTTCCATTCTGTCATGGCCTCTCAACTTTTTCACAGAATTGTGGCCACGTTTATTTTTGGCTTTGTAACTTTAACGCTTAAAGAGAAACACTTGCCCTTTGCACTCAAGTAGCAGCGGACAGGCCAAAGGGGTTATCTGAAAGGATCTGTGCTTCCTTAGCTACCAAAGCTGAGAGTCTGCTTCTTCCTACTTCCCTTCACGTACGTTGCACTTCACATTCTCTGGTACGTATCTCACTTCCCCAGCTCTGCCCTTCCAGAGCTAAATAAAGTTATTCCACTTTTTTAAAAAAGTAGCGGAAAACAGAAGAAAAAATGGGCATTGTCAGTTCTTCCACTTTTTATTCACATATGTAAATTTTTGCTACAAAAGTATGGTGCTCTGTAAGTCTAATTATTTTTTAAGACTTTCTTTAAAAAGCATGTGGAACCTATTACAGTACTCACTGGCTTCTTCCCTGTGCTTCTGCTCTGCAGGGCGATGGGTTCGTGATTTATAGCTCCGGTGAGCGCAGCCTTGGATTCACGGCTCCAGGCTGACTGTGGTTGACACTGATCCTGGATACCAGGGAGATTTGCACTGTTACCCTTACTATAGACTCAAAATGATGAATGTGCTGGTGAATCTCAAGTTCAGCATCACGGCTGCTGGGCACTCAGTCCATGTCTCCACTTGAGTCCACACAAAAAGAAAAGTGTGAGGTTTTATTTTTTTTTCTTTTGTGTGCTCTGAAAACCCAAGCCAGTTACTTTATAACATCATGAAAAGGATGAAGTATAGTGAAATCAGGTCCAAATAATCTTGAGATCTTACCTGAGAAATAAGTGCATTGGTTAATTCGGCCTAGACATCTGTCGACAGGGTGCCTGGGTAAAGGTTGGTTAAATTTCTCTCCCTCTGTTTCCTTGCCACACACTTCCAAAGTTGTTTAGCTTCTACTCCACTGCCTACTGGACCAATTAATCAAAAATAAATCCTGTGTTCTCCAAATTAAAATCTGGCATCACAGCTTTTCATTTCTAACCGGCTGTCATAGCTGGTCTCACATAACCAGAGAGGAAATTGAAATAGAAAGGCAGGACTTCAGATACACTCAAGCAGCATATCAGTGGTGACATCAGTTTTAAATATGAGTCCCAGTTTGAGCCACTGAGCCGGCCTAACACGCTCACCCTCCGTTTCCCTCACTCTCTTAGGGAGAAAAGGCAGCGAAGGGAGCTCAACTCCTGCGTGGGTCTCTCCGCTGGGCCAGCGCGTGCCAGCACCTTCCTCTGGGTCAAACCTTCTATCCCTCTGCAGGACTTCCTTTTCCCTTTCAACCCACTACACCCCGTCACAGCTGAAACATAAATGCAGGGAATGTCTGACACAGTGCCCAACACAAAGAAAGGCTTTAGACAATAAAGAAATTGTCGACACCTTTATTAAGTTTCCCTGCACAGACTGCAAGAGCTTGCCCTGAAAACAGCGCCTACTGCACACAAGGACCGTTTAACGAAGTGTGATTTACATACTCCGCTTTACTTTTTGGTGTATGCTGTTACTCTTGACAAATGTACACGTGCAAGTTATCAACACTAAAATCCAAGTGCAAGGCGTTTTCTTTACCCCACGACACCATTCCCCATGCCCCTCTCAGCTGGTCTCCCCCATCACGGTGTCCCGGCCACCACGGATCTGCATTCTGAACATACACGGCACGCTTTTCTGGAGTTTTATGTCACTGAATATCATACATTGTCCATGCCTTTTTGTCTGACTTCTTTTACTTATACTTACTTTGAGATTGATCGACGTTGCTGGATGTCTAAGTTCATTTCTATTGCTGAATAGTGTTCCACTGTCTACTGACTACAGCAATTTTCAACCTTTTTCATCTCATGGCACACATGAACTAATTGCTAAAATTCCACGGCACACCAAAAAATACATTCTTTGCTGATCTGACCAAAAGCAGGTATAATTTTGATTCATTCCAACTAGACAACTATGGTTGTGTTGGCTGTTGTCATTTTTTTCATGTGACAGTCTAAGGGAAAAGAGGTCAGCGCCCCTGACGAAACAGTCAGGTGCGACATGTTTTAAAACTCCGGTGGCACACCAGGGTGTCCTGGTTGCCAGGGTGTCCTTGGTGATGGTTGAAAACCGCCTGCCGCTGAACGGGAGAATATATTCACAAACTATATATCCGATAAAGTGTTGGTATCCAAAAACATAAGAGACTCATACAACTCAATACAAAAAACAATCCAACCAAAAAGTGGGGAAGAGATATGAAAAGATACTTCTCCAAAGAAGACGCACAGATGGCCAATAGACGTTACCAAATATTCGATGTGCATATTCACCTACTGGTGGACATTTGTGTTGTTCCCCGTTTGGGTTACTTAAAAAGAAGGGACATTTGTATGTGATTCTTTGCGTGGACATAAGCCTTAATTTCTCTTAGATAAATACGTAAGTGTGGAATTGCTTGGTCATGTGGTAAGTATATGTCTAACTTCATGAGAAACGGCCAAAATTCCTTTCCAAAATGGCTGCAGACTTTTACATTCCCATCAGTGGGGTATCCGAGTTCCAGTTACTTCGTCTCCTCACCAACAGTTGGTATTTCTGGTCATTTTAATTCTACCCTAATGTTTTTTTAATTATTGTATTTTTCCATTACCGTTTAGCCCTCCTACGCCACCCACCCCTCGATCGCCACGCCGTTGTCCATGCCCTCGGTCCTCGGTCCCTCCACCCTCCGACCACCCCCAGAGCCGTCAGCCTGCCTTCCATCTGTGAGTCTGTCCCCGGTTTCAGTGTCGGTTCAGTGTGTTCATTAGGTCCCACACGTGAGTGAGAGCATATGGCATTTGTGTTCCTCTGACTGGCTAACTTCACTTGGTATAATGTTATCCGGGTCCATCCATGTTGTCACAAAGGGTAAGATTTTCTTCTTTTCTACAGCTGGGTAGTATTCCATTGTGTAAATGTCCCATAGTTGTTTTGCCCACTCACTGACTGATGGACACTTCAGCTGCTTCCACATCTTGGTGATTGTAAATAACCCCACAGTGAACCCAGGGGTGGCCACTCTAATGTGCTAATGGATGTGCAGTGATATCACACTGTCATTTTAATTTTCGTTTCCCTAATAAGTGGCATGGAGTATCTTTTCATGGCTATACAATCTCTGTATGACTTTGGTGAAGAGTCTGTTGAAATTTGTGCATTCTTGTAGACTGTTCGTTGGTTCTGCTAGTGAGTGGTAGGAGGATTTTATTTATTCTCGAAAGTGGTCCTTTGTCAGAGACACACTGATAATCTCCCAGGACGAGGTTTGCCTTTGCACGAGCATTTTCTTTCTGGTGTTTAATGAGGAACAGACATTTTAAACATCGATCTATCCAATTCAAACATTTTATTCATGGTTTTTGTTTCCTATCTAAAAATGCTTTGCCTACCTGAACATTAAAAAGTTTCCTCTAGAAGTTTTATAGTTTTAGCATTTACATTTCGGACTACGATTCATTTTACGTTAATATTGGTGGGTGACAAAGTAAGGTTGAAGTTCGTTTTTTTCTGTGTGGGTAATAAGTTGTTTTGGAGAATTTGTAGAACTCATTTTTTCCATATTGAATTACCTTGGCATCTCTGTTGAAAATCAATTGACCATACATATGTTGGTCTATTTCTGGCCTCTAATGAGTTTCATTGATCCATGTGTCTCAAGTGATGCCAGCAACACACTGCACTGATTACTGTAGTTTTACAGTGTGTCAAAATCAGTAATAGGAAGACCTCTAACCTCATTCTTATTTTTCAGAATCGTTTGGCTATTCTAGGCATTTAGATTTCCATATAAGTTTTAGAATCATCTTGGGAACTTCTATAAGAAAGCCTGTTGAGGATGTTTACTGGGATTCATTGATTCTATATAACAATTTGAAGAGAAGCAGCATTTTAACTATATTATTCAACAACAATATTAATTTTACTGAGATTTTTATTGAATCTAGAAATCACACCTGAAAAGAAGTGAAAGAATAAAACGGAATCTTCAAGCAACAAGCATGGTTAGTTTCTCAGAGAAAAGTTCCTAGTTTATCCGAGTAGAGGTTTCATGCATTTCACACTTTGGAAGCTGTTGCAAACGATACCATCCTGTTTTTTATTCCAGTTTCTATTTGCTTATTGCTGATACATAAAAATACAACTGCATATTGATTTCGTATCCTGAAGACTTGCTATAATTACTTACCAGTCCCAGCACTGTTTTTGTAGACTGAATTGTATGAGTTCTCCATATATGGTTTCACGTATTATAAATTATGTATAATTATGTAAGTTGTACATAATTATAAAATTTTATATATAACATGTTACATAAATGTACGTAACACTGTGAAGTTACTGCATATACATGTAATTATATATAATTTATATATGATATATATGTATAATATATAAATATTATATATTATATATAAAACGATTATAAAATAATTTCCAGTTATATGATTTGTAAATATCTTTTCCCATTCAGTAGGTGACCTTTCCATTTTGTTGATGGTTCCTTTACTGTATGGAAACTTTTTAGTTTGATGTAATTCCGTTTATTCTTGCTATTGTTGCCCTTGCTTTCAGTTTCAGATCCAAAAAGTCATTGTCAAGACTGATGTCAGGAGCTGACTGGCTCCTATGTTTTCTTCTAGGATTTCTATGGTTTCAGGTCTTACATTCAAGTCTTTAATCCATTTTGAGTTCATTTTTGTGTGCGGGGTCTGGTTTCATTCTTTTGCATGTGATTGTCCAGTCTTCCCAGTCCCATTTATCGAAGAGGCTGCTCTTTCCCCATTTTATATTCTTGGCTCCTTTGTTGTAAATTAATTAACCACATATGCACTGGTTTATTTCTGAGATCTCTACTCTGTCTACGTTATCTATCTGTGTTTTTATGCCAAACCCATACTGCTTTCATTACTATAGCTTTGTAACATAGTTTGAAATCAAGGTACATAATACCTCTAGTTTTGTTTTCTTCTCCAAGATTACTTTGGATATTCAGGGGGTTTTGTACTTCCACATAAATTTTAGGATTGTTTGCTTTATTTTTGAGATAAAATGCCATTGGAATTTTGGCAGGAATTACATTAATCTTCAGATTGCTTTTGGGAGGAAGACGATAGGATTGGCACATGCGGTTATGCAGAGGCCAGAAGGGAAAGGCCGTTTTCTGACTTAATGTGGAGTTTGAAACTGATGCTTACTGTCAGTGAGGACACTTTGAAAGGTTTCACTGAGTGGCAGCGAGACAGTTTACTTGAAGTTGAGGAGCAGCAGTTCAGGGAGAGAAGTCTGAAGCTATTAAAATAAGCAGGGTAGAATGAGCATGTGTGAAAGAGTGGCGGCGGAAATGGAAATGACAGGGTATCGTTAAGAAACGCACAAATCGCAGAGACTGACACAACGTGGGAGGACTGACCTGCGGGGAGGGAGCCACAGGGGAGCATGCAAGGATGATGGCTCTGGGGGACGATGACAAACCGAATTTAAACACGCCGAGTGTGAGCCGCGGTGGCTCTTCCAGTGCAAATGTTCAGTGAGCAGCCGGGAGTGGAGATCGGGATCAGGAAAGAGGTCAGGTGCAGAGCACTGGGTCAGGGGGGCATCGATACGAACTCACCAACTCAACCTCTCCACCTGGGCGTCTCAGGTTTTTATCTCCCTCCCCAAACTTCCTCCTGGTCCAGAGTCCTCGGTTGTTGACGACTACACACCCGCCCATCCAGAGCCCCGTCTGGATCAGCCTGGACACCTCCACCTTGCTCAGCACCCACATCCAACCAACCTCGGCGTCCTGTTCTGTCACCGCCACACAGCCATCTCCTCAAAGTCTCCACTAGACACTTCCCCACGCTGTGGCTCCAACTCCCCAAATCAAGTCACCTTTAACCCTCAGCGTGGCTGGGTCTTACCTGGTATCTCACAAAACTCCTACTCCCTCCTACCCAATCCACTCTTCACTCACTAACAGTAGGACGAGTACCCAGGCCAAACAGCCACGGTGCCGGACTGGAAGACAGACTGTCAATTAAACACTTGTAAGATGAGTCAGTAGGATGACGGGGAATAACCACGAAAGCATTTGGATCCTTTGCCAGGAGGGGCAGCCCAAGGGTGCGGATCTTGGCAGGTTGGCAGCACCTCCGGGTCAGTTCTTACAGGTGCCTACATGGTTTGGGGCCAATAGGAATAAAATTTTTTAATGGCAACAAAGCTTGTGCTTGAAGTGGGAGTACAGGGGCGACAGGAAAGACTTCACTTCGGGGCATGCATGCTGTGCGGGTGCCGGAGGCACAGGAGCGGCCTCTTCTGTGGCATTTTTTACGAGCCACACGCAGGCAAACTCTGTACTTGCAAGTATTTTTTTACTCTGATATTTTGGCATTAAACTTCCATTAATGATTTTTAAGGGCCTTGCTATATCTCTCTGGTGATTTGTCAGCTGTATTTTTCCCTTATTCCATTTCACATTTTTCCTTCTACTATGGATCTTCGTAAATCCTTCCTTTTGCTTTTGGCAGACTATTTTCTTTCCAAGGCCAATTTTTCTGCCACACTTTGCATTCATCTTTGTGTCTTTTCTCATGCTCTTTCTCAGGTCATTCTAAATCCTGTCCTCTCCTAATGCCGTCTTCATTCAGCTTCTTCTCTCTTCACTAAACCAGGCCACATGAACTTGCTTCTGAACGCTCCTTCCCTCTGCAAACACTCATTTCTTCCCTGTGCACCCCGGTTGTGGCACAAAGCCAACATGGCCTGTAAAAGTACAAGATAAAGCCACGTCAGGGCACTAGGCAACAAGGCCCTCGGCTTCCGCTCAGGTGTGGCCTCTCTCCTCATGGCCGTCTCACTAGAAAGGAATACACGTTTACTTGAGAAAAAAAGGGAGGAGGAAGAATCTCCTCACCTACAAAGAGAAGTGACCACGTGCAGCCAGAGCGAGAGCAGAGGGTGTAGGCTCGGCCTGCCAAACAATGAACGTTCCCCACGGAGCCATACAGAACAGACACACACTATGGCTGTGACCTCAGAGTTCAGGGTGGAGCAGAGAAGCGCACATCAAACAGGAAGTGTAGTAGGCAGACACAAGAGTGCACTTTACAATGATAGAAACCCGACCTTGCATCGCAGCTCCATCAAGTGAAGCTCCAAGTCTCAGAGCTGAGTGACCTTGGGCATGTCACTCAACCCTTTGAACGTCAGCCTCCACACCCGCAGAATGGAAAATAGCACTTGTGTTGGATCATTGTGACATGTGAAGCAATTAGGAAAGAATTACAGAAAGAGGAAGGAATTACAGGAGGCAAGCAGATTTGCCCCCTGATGCCACCAGGTCAGTAGCGGGCTAGGTTTGTTTGGTGTCTAGAGGTTTTTACAGTTGGAACAATGAACTACGTAAGAATCAGAATAAGTAAGCAATAGACCGCTCCTTGTAAAGGGGGAGAAGGGGGAACAGACAAAACTCCTTAATTGTAGATACTATTTGATCAGTTAGTTTTAGAAACATATCAACATGTGAAAGTTAAAGACAATTGACCCCCCAGAAACTCTGTAACACCTCACCCCTTGGAAAATCTCATGAGTCAGGGGCACACACCCCCAGCCAAAGGTCCCTGCAGCGCAGTGAACAGCTTCCCATGGATCAGTGACTCCTGTGCTCTATGAATATTAACTTAGCCAGCACAGGATCAAAGAAGCCCCTGAACTTGGCTCCCCGCTTTGCCAGGATAAAGTTTAGCCTGAGAGGTTTGCTGTACCAACTCAGGACTTTCACTGCTTCCAGGCAAAGAACTAGCTGCCTGCACATGGAACAAGATTGTCTTTAAGAACCGTATAAAACCACAGAAGCCTACAGCAAAAGATATCGTGGGTATCAACTATTCAACTCTCGTTTTACAGAAGAGGAAAGACTACCGGCCCATCACTAGAATAGCCAGCACCGGAACACAGATCTCCTGACCTTGGACCACGGTGTGACGGAAGCCTCGCTCTCCTCTGAAACTCTGTGTTCTGTCATGCGCTGTGCAGGGTCAGTGCTGGGACGGGGCTGCCCTGCCAAGGACCACATTTCCCAGCCCCCTAGCATTTCCCAGCCCCCTGGCAGTTAGGCGCAGCCACGTGACTGAGATCCAAGCAAAGGGTCTGGATGAAAACGATGGGTGCCATTCCTAGCATGGCTCATAAAATCCTCCCTGTGGCACTTCTCTGTGCTCTTCTGTCTTCCAGGGGCTGCAGTGGAGACGACCCCCAGGATGACCTCGGAAATGAAAATGAAGATGAAAGAGCCTCTTTCAACAAGGGTTCCTGCTGACTAGCTCACTTGCCCTGTCCTTCTCACGAGCAGAACACAAACTTCTGTTATGCTTGAGCCATTATAAATGTTGGAGGCCATTCGTCCTGTTAGACTTTTCTAACCAATACGTAAGGTTTTCTACAGCATGCCCCCTTCCTTTCCTTTGTACTACTGAGTCACTTCAACCCGTCCTGAAATATGAAAAGATATTAGTTCTAGTGCATGGAGATAACAGTTTGGTCTGTGGACGGAAGGGTACACAGACTAACCGGTAAACTAGTGGCAATTCTTGGCTCTCTGGTGGTGTGCACCACCTACTCAGCGTGCGAGTGATGCCGCAGCACCCTGAAAAACAAGGCTCACCCCTGGAATAGCAGCTCCGCGGTCCCCAGTGGTCCCCTGGCCACACTGCTCTGGGACCCGGGCCTGTGACAATGCGTGTGTCAGTTCACAGTCTCGGGGCAGGGAGGGAGGGTGCAGGAGGTAGGAAATCAAATCCTCAAAGCCAAACATCAGTAAGGAGAAGGGGATAAAATACAGAATCTCTAGAATATGGGCCTGAGAAGGAATCTCAGGGCTCATCCAAATACTGTCTCTCCAAAGGGGAGGCCCACAGAGGAACCTGAGCAGTAAGCTTTGGGTAGTATCATATAGACCAGGGTTCAAAGACACCTCTGTCAGTTGTTAGCTGTGTGACCTGCATTTATGTAGGTTTCCCAACTTTTCTAGACTTTCGTTTCCTCATTCTTCAGAAAACCATACCCATCTCGCAAAGATAGTAATTAGGATTGAACGAGATAAAAAGAATACAGTGTAGAGTAGCCCAATAAACGCTGGCTTCTTTCCTGAAACAAAATCAGAACAGAGCCCAAGCTTCCCCAAGCCAGCCCAGGTCCGTCCCTTTCTGTCCCCACCACCCCGTCACCGATTCTCGACCCCCAGCCTTTCAGCGGCGGTCCTTCAAGGCCTTTCCGAGGAGAGTCACTGACGAGGGCCCAGGGCGCTCTCTCGGGTGCTTGGGGGTACGGAATGCAACTATAAAAACTGTTAACATCTGTACTCTTGTTCCTGGCCTTAACCGTTGATATATAGTTATTTTTTAATAGATAAAAATACACTAGCTCCCTGTGGCTGTACTGGGCAGGGGGGGAACTCACAGCGAGTGAGTCAGAGGGTTGAAGTCTTAACTCGGACACCTGTACCTCTGTGCGCTGCGCCCCTTTGGGCCTTGGCTTCTTCGGGCTAAACGAAGGGACTCAAAGTCCATAACCAGGCTCAGATTATTACTGATTCTCAAGTTTTATTTGGTTCATTGATATTTCATCAAAAGTATCACTTTCCCTTACTACTTTAATTCTTGTTTGTGTAATTTATGTGGCATTGAACATTTCTGTGTATACTAGCAAAGCAGAAGTAGGTGAAATACATTCTCTATCTGATCTTTTATACTAAAATGGTCCTCCGTTTAAAAAAGAGTAAGATAAGCCCCTTTCAAAAACGGCACATGACCATCAAAAACCTGAATTTCATTGTTTTCTGGCACAGGGTTGAATGTGACTCAGATGAAAGGAGAAAGAGAGAAAGAGAGAGAGGATAGGAGGGAGGGAGGGAGGGAGGGGGACTGGTGTAGCAGTTGGGTTAAGTTAAACATCACAGGGGACATCTTAGGAAATAATAAATTAAGAAAGAAAATAAATGTCTGCCCCAAAGGAAGAAAAACTCCCCACCCATGATCTTCACTCATTCGAGAAACATTTACGGAAAAGAGGGGGACGAAAGGTCGGGTGGTGTTTTCACAGAAAATCACTGTCGTAGAAACAAACTCCATGCTTCTGATGGTTAAGACTTGAGCGCCTACGACACCACGACTCACTCATTAAGCAGAAATTTGTGGAGCAGCTTTTGTAAATCAGGCCTCGTTCCTGGGCCTGGGACAGAGTGGTGACTAAAACATTCAAAATTCCTGCATTTGCGGAAAACACTTTCTAATGGCTAATCTACCTCTTGTCCTAGAATTTCTAAGACAAGGTTTCAGTCAAAGGGTTTGTTTTTTTTTAAGGGGAGCATTATCCTGGTAGATGGTTTTTAAGCTGTTAAGCTCCTTTTGAAAACCTCCATGCATCCCATGGGCACAGATCATGAAAGGCCAGGAAGGTCACGTGGGCCTTCTGTGCTGTGCGCTGTTCGATGCCAATGATGACCGTCACCCCCTCACAGCTGGTTTGGTTAGCGGGGACAAATATTCTGTGCTTTGGAACAATTTGCAGTGGCAAAATTAAGTTCCAATAGGCTCTTCCCAACGTGTTCCTTTTGTCAGAAGGCCACAAAATATTTCTTTATTGTAGCACCAGAAACTTGATTTCCACAAGCCCATTCTACTTTAGGAATTGGGATTAAGGTCCAAATCATACCGCCATCCTCGATTGCCCTTGCTACCAGCCAACACCCACAATAACGAGGCATGAACTAAATTATTACATGACTTACTATGTTAGCTTCCTCGTCCAAACAACCAGATCATCCCAGTACAATCTGCTTCATACCAAGCCATGAAGAAGGTGGCCGGCTGGTAGTCACAAGTGAGTGGATAGGAACTGCTCACACGAATGCATGCACATGCACACTCACACACACTCACTTGAGCACACACTCACTTGAGCACACATGGAGAGTTCCAAAGTCATAGCACTAAGTCACCAGCAGGAGTTATTGCAGCTGAACTAAAAATGAACCACTTACAACCTGTGGCTGTCCTCCTGGGCACTGACGTCTCCCTCCCATAAGAGCTGACGATGGCAGGCTGTCAACTGAATACCTCACGGCCCCTCCCGCTGTGCCAGGCCTCACACTGCAGCTTTAAGAAGATAAAATAGTAACTATGTGTCGGTCAAGCCTTCATCAGCTAGCTCTGTGCAGTGTCTGTCGAGGCCCCTCCCAGGCCCATTCCTGCCAAGAAATCACCACCGCCCAAGGAATGCTGGCAGTTCAGGCACGCAGCACCGCTCTGGGGTATCTTGGTAAGTATCTTTCCCATTTCCATGACTCTTCAGATTTGGAAAATGCTTGATGATCATGATTTAAGGCACTTTAAGCTAAGAAGAGCCCTGTCAAGTTGATCCGCACTGCTGTTCTGGTTTTATAGAGGGGAAAACCGACTTACACGAGACCACACAGCATTCTGCACCTGTGACCAACCATTTAGTTCTTGGGCAGATAAAGTGGGATGGAACAGTATCTATGTGCTATCAGAAGTGTCAACTATGAATGTCTTCTACTTCTCTAACGCCTTCCCCTCCCCCCACCACCCTGCCATCCTGGAAAGAGTGGAGACCTGGAAGGTAAATGAAGGAGAATGTGACCAAGGACATTAAAGGCAGCTGATGGGTCCCCCTGAGGTGAGCACTGAGAACTTAGGGACAGATCTGGCCACACAGAGGTCTAGGGGCCTGGACAAGTGCAATTTCAGCAGGTGGGATTGAACTGGATTTAAGAGAAAATGGGAAGGGTGAGCCTTCGTAGGTTAGGGTCATATGGTGATTCAAATTGGGTCGAAAACTTCTGTCACTTAGTTTTTAAGCTTCTGGGTCAATCTAATTGAAGATTATTCAGAGGAAGCTTACATGTTAAAAATTATACCCATTTGCAATCATTTCTCTCTTGATCAGAATTCTTTTTCGATGAGGAGCAATCGCCAAAACTTAAAACTTCATCTGATGTTGAGGCTCCAAATGACTACAGGAACCCAGATTTCAAATATCTGTATTCATCATAAATAGTCTATTAGCGTTACTCACAGGTAGGTTGTTATTAGAAAAATGGAACTTGTAAAATAAATTCACACTAATAAAAGAGAGCCTCTAGCTTAGCATGTTGGGCTTTTACATAAGTTTCATTTGCCAAAAATACTTTAAAAACACTCATATAATCTAATCTTTCCTATTGTTTTAAACTTCTTTATACACATTACATATATGCAGAGTTTTAAGCACTTTAACAGTTGGCAGCTAGCAACATAGAATAGACTGTTCTATATAGTTCTTATGACCCAGTGGTCTGTTTATATGATTTGCACAAATCACATAAGTTCTCTGAACCCCAGTTTCTTTTTATATAGATGAGAATGATAATACTAGACAGATTCATTAAAAATGCTTTAAAAGTACTAGTGAATGCAAGTGTCTCAGCAGTGATAGTGATACTAACACCAGACTAACTGACCGACTGGAAAATTTGAGATATTGACTGATCTAGACAGATGGCCCAGCTGATTCAAGTGAATGGAACAAAAAGGATCTAAAAGGACAGAGGGAATACACTGCTCGGGGTCCCCGGAAAGCACTTCTGGAACGCATGCTGTGCAGCCTGTGCTGTCCCCGCGGCCCTCAGGTGCCATCAGCATGATGTCACATGTGAAAGAGTGGTCCCCACACATACACTGTCCTGCACACCTTCACTTACAGGGCCCCAGCTCCTTCCTGCTTAGTGCACCCCAAAGCTTTGGTGACTGGGGCTCGGATGCTTGAGGTTCTATGGACACCTTCGCTTTTCATTTCCAAGGCTTTCTGAGAACAGCTGCAGAACGACCAAGACCTTTGGAAAAAGGCTGATCTTACTACATTTTCAGCCAGACTGCAAGCTGAGAGAAGTGGAAATATTATGAGCCTATTTTCCTAAAATCCCTTTCAGAGCTGCTCCAGGAATTTCTTGGCTTTACACGTGACCTCAAAACAGAACAGTC
Organism: Artibeus jamaicensis; assembly: GCF_021234435.1. Classification (NCBI taxonomy): domain Eukaryota; kingdom Metazoa; phylum Chordata; class Mammalia; order Chiroptera; family Phyllostomidae; genus Artibeus; species Artibeus jamaicensis. The sequence goes on along the minus strand of NW_026521772.1, from coordinate 6,441,446 downwards.
TCCTCTTCCCAAATCCATCTGCTTTTTCAGCTTTAGCTCTACCCTTAAATTTAAATATGCAATTAAGTCAGGCACCATAGCTCCACCATCCCAATAGTACCCAGATTTGCAAATCTGAGTTGTGATATGGCCATAGGAATGCAAATCACAAGTCCACACCCAAAGATTCAACTCCAAGAATCTACCACTGACAATGTACTACAATATATTTTCTGACTAGCTAAAAGACAAACACTTTATGTTGAAATGGAATTAAGCAAGGGTTGTGGCTATGCTTGGCAAACGTCAACGAATTCAGTTGATATTACCTCAGAGCTCGAGTTTTAAAATCCAGAATGACCCAAAGAAAAGATTAAAAGAAAAAGTGGTTACCGACATCCAATGTAAAGAATGTAAGTCAAGAACTTCTAACTAATCTTTGCTTCTCTCAGTCCGGTGCTAGCGGAACCCGGGAAGCTGTCGTAAACATGGGCTGCACAGCCACGCCCGCCCGTGTGGAGCCTGTGCTAGCCAGGGCTCGGCACACCCCACTCTCCTGGGGACGCTGCATCCAAGAACCCGTGCAGCCAGTGCTCTCGGAAATAAATTTAACCCTTCCTCTCCCAAGAGGTATAAACCTCTCTCTTCTGCTCCCTCATCCAGAGCTGTTTCCCGGGCAAATGACCAGAGTAACACCCATTCAGAAAATCAGGAAATGAGAAGTTAAAGCGACAATCTGTGAGGGAAGAGGCCATGTCATCTACGCCTTGCTGTAAATAGCCCTTCAAAACCTCCAGAAGACTGGTTTAAATTTCACTCGGGCCCCAGACACTAATGTATTCTTTCAAGGGCACGAAAAGCTAACTTCAGACGAGAGCAATCCTGGGGGGCCCAACTGCAAGCACACCAAACGGTCAAGATCAACGTAAGGGCGACTCCAAGGGGCCTCAGCACTGCATCCACCTTCTGGAACCTGGGTCGATTCTAATGCAAACCACATGCTCAGCTGCAGCACAGGGCTTTCTGCTGCCTGCCCTAGGCAGCCCTGCAGGGTGCGGTGGGTCACAGCAGAGCTCTGGTGAGCAGCAGGGTGTCCACGTTTGTTTTGTCCTGGTTCATCTGTCCACCCTCAGGACTGGAGCAGAACCGAACCAGCTTCTCATGCCCCGTCGCGTCATGTCCTTGCCATGTAATCTAGGACGCAACTTCATCATGTCAGACAGCGTGAACTTACGACACAAAGGAAGGGGGCGGGCTGGTTGAAGCTTGAAAAATCATTAATAAAAAGTGTTTGCTCAGTTGGAACCACCATGTAACTCTATCCTAAGAAGGGCCACTCTTCCCACCTTTCTTAAACGTCCACATAACAACTTACAAGTGTGCCCTTCACCAACCGAAAGAGCTAAGAAACGCACACACCGCGCCTGTAGGGCCCTGCTTTCCCCTGACCTTCTGGACTGTTTTGGTGACCTTCCATTCATCATCTGTCTCTTCCATGTTAAAAAGATGTTTTTGTTTCCCATCTAGCATGTTGTTCTTTATTTTGTGTATCTTTAAAATATCGTGCAGTAGGATGGACTTTCCTGGTGTACCGTTCTGTGAGTGTTAACACTTAGATATTTATGTGTAGACGCCATCACCATCTGGACACAGAGCAGCACCACGGCCCCAAGAAGCTTCTCGGTGAGGCCCCTTTGCAGTGGCTCCCACCACAGACCCGTTATCCACACACGGATCATTAATAGTTTCATTGTCCCACGTTCCCGAACAACCAAACTAGGAATGATAGCTTAAAGGTTAGGCATTCTCTGCGGCAGTTATTTTAACTCACATCAAAATTTATTCAGAATAGAATGTAAATTGATGTTAATAAGTGTAAAACTATACAAGGTGATCCAGCTGAAATTGCACCTTTAATTCCAGATGACATGGACCTGGGACCAGGCAGTTCAGAGAATTGTGGGATCTTTATGGGTTAAATAAAGATCTATTCCTTACAAAATTATATGATCTGAGAATTTGCATAATGTATCTTTCTTAATACTTGACTTTGAGGCTGATAAAGTTCTACATTTATTAAATGAACATTAGTCAAGCATTTTTTAGGTTTTTTAAATCTAACTCCATGAGTGTCCGGCATCAGCAAATTGCTCAGCTCCTCCCACCACACTGAATTCCATGTGAAAAAACACGGCTTACACTGATGTTTGAGATGTAATTGTGGTTTACATGTCTATTCCCTCTCTTAACATTAATATCTTATTTAACTATCACCAAATTAGTTAATTTCCTGAAGAAAGAATCACAGAGAAATCCCTTGTTGCATTATTTCTCTGCAGAAACTTAACAACTTCTTGGCTCCTCAATTACGGAGGTGTTACCAATCCCATAAACCAATAATGTGGCGCATTTCCTCGCTGTAATCCTCCTAGGAACAAGCTAGAGAGCAAAGGAGCAGATTTTTTTTTCATGTGTCTCTTTCCTTCCTCAGTAACTCACACTGTGACATGCTAGGAGCTCTCATGACAAAGCATGTTTGTGGCAGGGAAAAGCTCACTAAAGAGAAAGTAAGAGTAAAAATATCTCTACCTCTGACATGTCAGTTTGCAAACTTCTAGTTGGCAGTGGGGGGAAAAGGGTCTGAATGTTTTCTCTGTACATTGAGCACCCAACATTAAAAAGAATCTGTGTCTATGACAAATGACCAAGTCAAGTTCATTATGTTCAATTTTTATAATGAAACTTTTTATTAAAAGAGAAATCTTTAAATTCAAAAGTTTAAGTAGAATATCCTTTAAAAAAATTTTTTAGTTGATCAAATTAAAGATACTGACCAATGTAAATAAATAAATAAATAAATAAACTAAACTTCAGGAAATTAACTAAATAAATAAATCCCAGCCAAGTTCATAAAACTGTCTGCATTTGAATCTAGTATTTTTTATTTGGGCAACAATGGGACAAGTTTTCATTCCTTTTGGTTAAGTATTTGATTTTTTAAAAGATTTTATTTATTTATTTTTAGAGAGAGGGGCAGGGAAGGTGAAAGAGAGGAAGAGAAACATCAGTGTGTGGTTGCCTCTCATGTGGCCCCCACTGGGGACCTGGCCTGCAACCCAGGCATGTGCCCTGACTGGGAATGGAACCAATGACCCTTTGGTTCGAAGCCCGCACTCAATCCACTGAGCTACGCCAGCCAGGGCACTAGTTGATTTCTTTCAAACAGGCATGATTAGCCCCGAGTACTGGCCATCATTGTTCAGCTGACCTGTTTTGATAATCAGCTAAAGACGTCTTATGGTTAATGGCACAGTTCCAGGGCTATCTCATGAATGAATATTAATACCTGTATTATTTTGCCTCTTCAAGCATTAGCCCGCATCTTCTCCCTCTCTCTTTTTTCCTTCCCTCCAGCGTCCCTGAATTCTTCCTTTTTCCCTCTTTAAGAGCTCATGAAAAGACAAATGGTTACAATGATTAAAATTACAAAATTCAGCATTCTTTTAGACTTCTACATCTACATCTGTAAAAGCTGCATCATATCCCCGGGAAACGGCCTACACAAATACACAAACATCATTTTACAAATAACTCCTGGAGTTCAAAGCCCATCCAAGAGCACAAAGCGTCTGCAGTCCCCAAGGAAACCCTGCTCCACAGGCGATTCCCACACAGTCAGCCATTCAGCTCCCCTGGCCCCAGGCCTGCCTCCTCCTCAGCCCTGCCTTTGGTCAACACTGCTGAGCCCAAATTAACTCACATCTGCTGTGGGAAGCGCTTCCCAACTGCTTCAGCTCACGTGGCTTCCTACCTTTACTGGCTTCCTGACACGCACAGAGCCAAGTCATAATCTGGCATCCAACCTCCCCCTAAATCAGTGGTCCCCAGCCTTTTTGGCAACAGGGACCCATTTTGTGGAAGACATTTTTCCCGTGGATGGTGGATGGAGAGTGGGTGATGGTTTGAGGATGATTGAAGTGCATCACGTTCAAGCTCAAGGCCTGCAGTGCGGCCTGGTTCTTATCAGGCCCGAACCGGTACTAGTCCACGGTCCAGAGGTTGGGGACCCCTGCTCTAAATGATTCCTACCGGTGTGCTATACCTACCTCTAAAGCTAACTGGTAACACCCTGAACACAGACACAGTATACCTTACATCTCAGCCGCTCCCTCACAGCACCTGTCCCAGTACTAGAAGCCAAAGGAACATTTATTGAATGATCAACCCACACTTCTGATTATCCTGTAGGTAGCTTCTGTCCTACCACGGCTACTTTGCCCGAGTGGAAGAATGGGGCCAAGAATCCCACCTTTTTTAGCAGAATCTAGGTTATGCAGAGCTCAGGGGATATCACTCACCATTGTGTTCATTCATTTGGCAAACATTTATTAAGTTCCTACTATGTGTCCAGCACTAAGCTAAGCACTGCAAATGTAAAAGTGACAGATGCATAAGTCAATTGTTTACGGTGCCCTACACGCAGGAACAGAGGTTCACAGAAGGCAACAACAGAAAAGCAGCTGCCCAATGATTCTCCACCGCAAGAGGCACCCTGGTGTGCATGCGGCGAGAATGCTGAAAATATGCAGTACCCAGGTTTGCGGGCACTGACCTCTTCTCCCTCGGATTGTCAAATAAAATAACAACAGCCAACACAACAGTAGCCACCCCATGCAAAATGAATCAAGATTATACCTATTTTTTTGGTCAGGTTAGCAAAAAATATATTTTTGGTATGCCACGGAATTAGTTATTAGGGTCAGCGTGCCATGAGATGAACAAGGTTGAAAATCGCTGGCATAGGCAACAACCTACCTAGCAATGTTAGTAAAGCCACCGGCGAGAACAGGACTCTTGAAACGGATGCTGAAGTGGTAAGAACTTACCAGATGAGCCAGGATGGCAAAGGCCTCCCCAGAAACAAACAGCAAATGCAAAAGTACAAACTCATGGAAATGACATGTCCCTTCTGTCCCGTCCTCACCTTTAATTGTCAGCCCTTGGACGAGGCCCCAGGTCAGCAAGGCCAGTTCACCTTCCCTTCAGGGTTATTTACTTCAAATAAGTAGCAGGGATTTATTTTTGAAGACCGACTAAGGTGCACTGCCTAGCAAATAGGAATTTCAAAATGCTAAGTAAATTTAGTATTTTGGATTTGGAAATCCAATCCAAATCCAAATTATGGATTTGGAAAGAAATGCATGTGACTGACTCAAGATTCACTTTATAGGCTACATATTTTTATAGAGAAGATTTTTAATATGATTTTAATTTTAATCATCTGTCTGCCTTGAAGGGATAAAATAACATCAAAAAAAATATTTTAAAGTTGTTTATTCAGTGTTTCCATTCCTGTGTCACATCCTTCTCCAAGTGAGCTTCAGCTTCTCTGTCTCCTGGCTTTAGAAACCTCTCTTTGGGCTTTAACAGCCATGGAATCGCTTTTACTGTGAAGTTTAATATCCTGCTTCCAAATCCAAATATGATTCACATATTGCATCTTCAGTATTTCTAAAACAAATCAATCTGCTTGGACTTTTAAAAAAACTACTTTTCTCCAGAACACTTAAAAACATGCCTTCCAATCTCTGGAAGTGAAACATTTAAGCACATGCAATAGTTTTGCTTCAGGCTGACTTTCCTGCCTAGTATTTGAAGAAGAAAAATTAATGACACTGCTAAACTACTTTATTTAAGAAACACTAATGGTATTAAAATGCATCAATAGTCTGGCTTTGAAAATAGTTTTAAAAAAACTCAAGAACAAATAATCGCAGAGGTGCCGTTCCTGGCATGCATTATTTTTTCGGAAACCTGAGCCTATAATTGCTTTTAAAGGCATGGGCACCTTCGCTCTCTCTCCCCCCATATAGCCAAGGACAACTTCGGAGCTGAGATTCAAGAGGATGCTCGCGAGTTTCTAATAAAGCCTCACTGATGTTTTTGTTGTTGTTGATCCCAGGTACACATAAATAACCAATTAAACAAGCTGCCCAAAATTTCCCAGAAAAAGTCCTTTAAAAGTATCTGGAGTTGGCCCTGGCTGGCATAGCTCAGTGGACTGAGCACAGGCCCGTGAACCAAAGGATCATGGTTCAATTTCCAGTCAGGGTACATGCCTGGGTTGCAGGCCAGCTCCCAGCAGGGGACACAGGAGAGGCAACCATACATTGATAGTTCTCTCCTCTGTCTTCCCCTCTAAAGATAAATAAATAAAATCCTTAAAAAAAAAACCTATCTGGAGTTGATTCATGAAACTCTGAGTTCAGATTTCAGGCACGCATAGCCCTGGGAGTTCTAGAACCCCACAGATGAAAACAGCAAGAGAATGAAGACCTCGTACCAGAAGGGTGCGATAATGACAATCAGGAGAGTGTATCTGTGTTGTGCTTTATTCTTCCAAGAATTCTTGGCTGAGAGTCACCTCATGTGACTATCCCAAACCTCCAACAGACGAAACAAGCCTACATTCCAGAAGCGTCCGGCCTGACGGCAGGCAGCCAGCTGGTGCCAAGTCTAGAACCGAAGGGTTGAGCTGGTCAAAACCAGCAACAGCAACAAACTTTTCCACTAAACGACATACAGCACGACCAGTCAATCTCTCTCCCAACACTTTCATCATATTGTTTGGCTTTCTTCATAGAGTCATTGATTTTTTTTTTAAATATGGTATTTCAGGATCCTTAGATTTTTGTTTTAAGTTCCTAGTTTTTTAAAACGTATTAATCAGTCTAATACCATTTTCTTCTTTATTCAAAGTCAACCTTACTGGAAGAAGGGCAATCCAAAGCAAATAAAGATGTTTTCGTTCACTTCTGTGTCTTCTCTTTTGTACCACTGTTGAAGTACATATTCAAGGCATCTCTCAACCAGCGGAAGTGCCTTCTCATGCATTTAGCAGGCCAGGCGCTGCCAGGAAACAGCAGGACTGGTTTGCTTCACAGGTTTCCACAGAAAATTTGGCCAAAACATCTCAGAGAGCACAACATGCGTTTGACAAGGCCGAAATGATACCATAAATTTAAGATCGTAAGTCTCTAATATCAATCTCAAGAACACATTATTAAATAAAAGTCTTTCAACACTTTATAAAAGAGCCCTAGGAAAAACCAGCAAAGGAGTAATTTTGCCAAATCCCGCCTCTGAAAGAGCATCAGATTTCGTTCTTTCACTCACTCATATATATTCATTCGTTCAGGAATTCATTCAGCGTGGAACTCACTATTGGCAGTGGTGTTCTATTTAGACCCTGGGAATTCAGTGATGGCCAGGTAAGTTTCTGCCTCACGGAGCTGACCTTCAGAAGCGGGTAGACAGGCAACAAACCCATAAACAGATAAAATCAGATATTGTTAAGGATAACAAAAAAATAAAACAAAATAATGGGGGACTGAGTGGAAGCAGAAAAACCAGCTGGGAAGCGATTATGGCGGCCCAGGTAAGAGATGAAGATAAAGTTGGTGAAATCTAGTCAGATTAGCACTTGCTGGTGGGCTTGATGTCAAGTTTGAGAGAGATTTTCACATGAGTGAATGAGTGGCTAATGCCCTTTAAAGAACTGAGATAGAGGTATGGCCACCAAGGGTCCTCTTTATTGCTCAGTCAAGTTTAAGATGCTATTGAATTAGAGATGTTATTTTTTAAAAAAAGACATATTTCCCTCTGAAGCTCAAAGGGAAATACAAATTTGAGAATCCTCATAATTTAGTTAGTGTTGAAGGTCACGGGGCCAGATGAGTTCACCCCAGGATATGCGCAATCAGAGGGTTCAAATTATGGTTCTGCGGCAGATTAGCTAATTTAGGCAGAGACTTGAACCTTCCCACAACCTTTCTACGTGGGGCGGGTACGTGGCTGAACATCCCAGGACATCTGCACAGCGCCACACAAACGCATGCCATTGTCCAGCTCCTAAGAAATGAAACGCTACAGAAGGACAGAAACAATCATAACTGAAGTGAAAGCACAAGTTTCTCGACCACAGTAATAAATGACCAGTCACCTTAGCAGAGCTGGGAAACCAATAGCCAGCAAATGCTCCAGAAGAAAGTGCCACCGAGGAAAACTAAGACAGAGCAGCCGTAGCTCTGGGCCACTGGAAAATGGAAAGGCTTGCATTAACAAACACAACTAAAAATAGCACACCAAGCCATTAATAATGAATATTTCTTTCCAGGAGCCATTTATAGAGAATGATTACTATTTGAAATTTTTATCATAAATGTATATTACTTTCAAAGCTAGAGAAAGAAAGCTATACAAAAGGTTGATACAACAAAAAATTACAGTTTCTGAATGTAATGTTGATTTGGCGTGACATGTAATAGGAAAAAAGAGCAATTTGTGAACTGGTTTCAAGAAGCTACAAAGGGAGTCTTAGAATTACCGGAGGACTGAGAAAGCTGGTCTAGACTGTGAGACCTGCTCAACTCTCAGCTAATGTGTGTTGGTAAAGTAAAATAAGAAGCAAGTGGCCCTGGCTGGTATGGCTCAGTGATTGAGTGCTGGCCTGCAAATCAAAGGGTCGCCGGTTCGATTCCCAGTCAGGGCACATGCCTGGGTCGCCGGTCAGGTTCCCAGTGGGGGGCGCACAAGAGGCAACCACACATTGATGTTTCTCTCCCTCTCTCTTCCCCTCTCTAAAAAAAAAAATAAGGTAAATAAAATCTTTAAAAATATAATCAAATGAATATTCATACATATACTGTGGCTTGAAAATATAATTATCTTAGAAATTCCAAACATCCCATACATTTACCTATTATAAGCTTAAAACTAATGAGTAGGTAGACTTTTTCTTCTGATTTACACTTTCTGAAGGAAAAAAATTTTTTAAGCTTTTTATTTTTCCATTTTTAGGGAGAGGAGAAGGGAGGGAGAAAGAGAGGGAGGGAAATATTGAAGTGATAGAGAAACATCAGTCAGCTGCCTCTGGTCCACATCCCGACTGGGGACCACACCTGCAACTCAGGCATGTGCCCCAACAGGGAATTGAACCTGCGACCTTCTGCTATTCAGGTTGATGCCCAACCAACTGAGCCACACCAGTCAGGGCAAGAACTTCTTTTAAGTAATAGATATATTAATGATCACAAAATTACTGTACTATCATACAGTAAGTGGGATGGGACCAAAATTATTACCACATTTTGCCATGTAGAATGTGCACTTTTTTGCCCATATTTTTGAGGGAAAAATAAGAATAAGGGAAAAATAAAAATAAGGGCAGAGGGGCCAGGAGCAAAGGACGGGTTTAGCCTTTCATCCCTGCAATGTGCTGAGGACCTGGATACACAAAGGTTCTTCTGTCTGCCGTGGACTGAAGCCTCCTGGTCTTCCCACCTCCAAACTACAAGTGTCAATTTGGCGAGGGTCCCGCCCCAGCAGTTTCTGTGACTACCTGGGACAGCGAGGCCTCTGGCCTCACCCCTGCAAATGCTCCCCTCTACTCCTCCCCAGGTTCAGGTGAACAGCCAGTGTCAGGACTGGGTCTTCACCAAGCTAAAAAAACATTTCCAAAATCGAAAGTCTTAGGAAATAACCGGGCCTGTTCACACATCACAACGTGTTCTTTTTAAAGAACCTTGCTCTTTTGAAAAGAGATTCAAAGCAGCTTCTCAACTCACCAACAATTAAAGGAAAATAAGCGACACAGAAAATCTCTTCAATCGAGCGTGGAGATTGCCATTCACCAGTCCACACCTGAACTCCAGAACGTGGGCCCGAGCCCTGAATGGCACGCAGAGCTGCCAATGCGACAGATGGACGGAAGACACACAGGTCCCTGTCTCATAGGACCTGCTGTCTAGTTATACAGAAATAATATTTTAATGTTGCCAACGAGTCAACAGACAATGATATCACCTCAAGTCCTTATTGGAGGTAGGCTTGATATAAACCATTGAAAATGAAATTCACTGATCATGATACCATGGCAGGGAAAAATATGAATCTATGGGGAGTAAGAAAATAATTCAAAAGAAGAAACCTTGGTCTTTTGTCCACAGCAAGCAACCTGTGCCTCGCTGCCTAGGAGGTCACACACAGCTGCACACACTCTTTACTACTATTTATGAAGAAAAGCAAACCAGCATTGTGCATGCTTCCCAAGAAACAAACTGGACCATTCTTCTCAAATTGTTATTCCTTTTCCCCCAAAGTCCTACCCCGTCTACTTCTGCTTTAATAGCTTCATCTTTATGGCAGTGAAATATTTCAAATAAAATTATGAGTCATCACAAAATCATAAATCACAAATGCAAACGTGGTTGTATCACATTAGAAGGAAGCCTGTCCTTTTAGAAGGCTGTTTCATCAAGAACCTCTGTCCAAATCCAAGTCCTGGGACAGCCCCATTCTGCAGTCTTCCTGACCTCACAGGTGGGGTTCGGGTCCCCACGCTGTACCTCACCGCTTTGTGTGATCACGCTCCCCTCGCGGCCCACACAGATAACGCCTGTCACGGTGATGTGACATGACTCAGACAGACATGTGTGAATGCTTATGGACATGCTTTGCACATAATAAGGGCTTAATAAATAGCAACTGCTACAGTGTCCAAGTTTCGGTATGGGATTCCCTTAATATAATTCAGAAGAGGAGTATGAAGCCAAAGATGAGTAAGATTTTAGGACAGCATCTAGCTTCCCTGAAAAAGCTTACATCTCCGGGCCTGGCCCAACTGTAGTCTAGGAGTTTCCAGGAAGAACTTTGCAAACGAGACCATGGAGCCAATGGGAGGCCTTTAAGGACCCGCAGTGAAGGAGAGAAGGAACTGGCAAAAAGAAGGGAAGTCCCAGTGTTCGGAACGACCCAGAGTGCAAGTTCTGCAAACCACTGCGCCACAAGGACCTTCTGGAACAGACTATTAAAACGTGTGGCCGTTCCAGAATGCTAGTGGGCCACCACTGAGGGCGAATTAGTCCAGAAAACACCACTTCCTTCTCTCATGGCGGACCAAGTGTGGGAAGCATGACAGACACGGGCGAGCAAGAGAAAGTCCTGTGACAGTAGGTTTGTGTTCTACTTTGGACAAGAAGAAAAGTCGGTGGACAATACAGACTCCTTTTCTGTAAAATGACTGCCCGATGCTACCTGTAGATGAATGAATGTTTTTAATCCAGAAGGAAGTACTAGTAACCAGCGTCAGGGTTTATGTAAATCCTACTCCGATGAGCCCAGTTTACAGGGACTAGGACACACCGTGACCTCTACAGGGTGTCAGTTCCCTGGAAAAGGGACTTGTCCGCTGGTCCCCTGCTCCATTCCTGGCCCCTGGAACAGGACCCGGGTTCCTGTGAAAGTTCATTAAATTCATCAAACAAATTAAAGATATAAATAATATGACATTTGGAGGGTTAATAAAGGCCCTGCATAACTTAATCACAATCCAAAAGTTCTTCGCAGAATAGAATGATGGGCCAGTTTCAACCCCGGTCATCGGGCCCAGAGGGACGAGCCCTCCACTTTTCACCTTGGTTCTGCCCCCTGTCGAGGGGAGCGGGTGGGAGAACTGAGGCGAAGCTTCCATAGAAAACGGAAAAGTCAGGTCTTCTACGGAAGTGCAGTACTGATCGAGTACTTAGTGAGAGAAGATGTGGCTATCAGGCAGGGTGGTACGTAACTGGTGAAAATGCTAATTTTTACTACAAAAACACAGTTTAGAAGATTCGTACACGTCGGGGCCACGTGTGACAGCGAACCGGGGCCACTGTTACTTAGGTCAGGACACCAGGCGCAAACGGGGGCCGCAGACTGGGACTCACAATCCCACTGTTCCATACACCAGAAGCCGAGATAAATTTAAGTTGATAAAAAGTGAGGTGGATCAGCAATTTGCTGTCATTGCTTAAAAATACACTGGCCCACTAAGTGTATACTATTTGCCTGGCACTGTTCAAAGTCCTTTACATATATCAAGTCATTTAATACTCATGAAAATGTTCAGAAGTACTATTATCCTATGTGCAGATGAAGAAACAGAGGCACAGAGCGGCCACGTAACTGCCCAAGGTCACTAGTCACTCAGACTTACACCAGCTGAACAGACAGACGCCAAGGCCAGTGGCCCCGGGGCCTGCGCCTTCACCACTGGGGCGCAGCTTGGGCTACAGGGACAGGCACTGAGTCGCGCTCTGCTAACCCAGAGAAGGGTCGCCCTGCGTGCCTCTGTTTCGGTCGGGGCACAGCTCGGGACATTGTTTGGATTTGAGGTCCGTGCTTTCACACAAACTGCTTATGCTGGAGTGTGCTGAGGATGGCAAGGAGGTGTGAGGCCGGGACACACCGGAGGGTGGAAGGAAATGTTTAGCTGGGGAAGTGAGGACGAGGCAGGACGTGAGATCGGCTCAACCGCGTGGATGGCCACATGGAAGAAAAGTCAGGCACACTTTATTCAGCGGCTCTCAAACCTTTTTTTTTTTGAACCATTGTGATCTAGCTGACATATGTAGTTCATTAAATAATTACACAATCAAGATAAAGGTTTTATGAAAACTTCACTATTTGTGATGCACTCTGATATTTTCGATTCCACTCTCATTCCACTCGGCTTCTCCCTCACCTTTGCCTGCTCCTCTTCCTCCTCCTCCTTCTTCTCCTTTAATGCTGGTCGTATCCAACTAAAATTATTTCACAACCTTGTATTTCAACTTAAAATTTGAAAACGCCACTCTATTTGGCCACAAGGACAGAAACTAAAGAGCAGTGGATGGATGGATGTTACAGAAAACTGTATTTCAACTCATAACCAGCCACTGAGTAACCGCCAGCGCTGTTCAAAGGTGTAACGGCTGCTTCGGGACAAAGGGGGTTAGTCTGTTCCATCGCTTTGGGGATGCAGGTGCCCCATCATACGCTGTGGACAGAGTGGGAGGGACTCGGGGACTCATTACCTGGCTGAAGCAGCAGAACATGATGTTTTCTTTCCAAACCTGGAGTGTCATCATTCTAACCAATTTTTTTTATTTTAATTGTTGTTCAAGTATAGTTTTCTGTCTTTTACTCCCACCCCAGCCCACCCCCCCCACCACCCCCTGCCAAATTGTTATAATAGAAATAATACCTTGCCTTCAACAATGTCTATTTTCCAAAATATTTAGGTATGTGCAAAGTGACCAAGATATAAGGAAAGAAGAAAGGCTGGAAGAAAGGAAGGAAAAGAGGAATGAAGGAAAGGAAAAGGAAAAGGAAAGACAGGGAGGGGAGGGGAGGAGGGAGGGGAGCGCAGGGGAGGGGAGCGCAGGGGAGGGGAGGGAGAAAAGAGAAAGGGGGTATGAGAAAAGTGAAGGAAGGAGGTATGGAGAGAAGAAAAGAAAGAAGAGAACAAGACAGAGAAAAGAACATTTTTAAAAAATAGACTGTGTTCCTAAGTAAATTAGAGAGTTTTGCCTTCAAAATAAAGTCTAAAATCCTACTTTCCCAGTCCCAACAAGAATGTAAACGGGGTTCATCCAGAGTACAAGATTCCTGAGTGCCCTGCATGAGAGAAAGAAGAAAAGGCATCTGAAACTCACCGCGGCCTCTCTGACTGGCTCTGACGGTTCCCCTTCAGCTGACCCTGGACGATCGGACCACAACAGGAGAGGTGAGACCCCCTCAGGACTTGAAATGCAAGACAGCTTTCCACAGGGTGTGCTCAGTCCTCTTTGACAGGCGTACGCACTGCAACCATCTTCAAAGGCAACTTCTGGAAGCCCCTCCTGATTTTGCTAGAAGATACTGCCAAGAAAACGAAGAGAGAAAGTAGGAGGAGAAATCCAAATAAGGGTAAAATGGTCGAAAGGACCCTAACCTGAGCCCCAAAGGGTGCGACTGATTAAGATGAAGGATGTCGCTGGAGTGCTGGCCAGCCGTCCAGCCCGCAATGTCTGTCGGCTCATGACCAGCACGCGGTTTTCTCTTGCCGCCAGAGAGCTCGGTCAACGTTTAGAGCCGTGTTCATAATCAAACGCCAGCACCACTGGCAGGGGGGTAGGGGCTGCCGCGAGACTCAGGTTTCAGTGATGATCTCGGCGGGGCTTTGTCAAAGAAATAAGAAAGTCCAGACCAGGGTAAACGCGCTGTCCACTACCAATGAGAGTTCTCTGAGTGCTGTTCACCAAACTCGGTGACCTCACAAGGTCTGGGAGTAGAATAGTGCACGGAGTGGACCAGCCGCGGTCCAGCCACTGCTGGCTGTACTCAGAACGCAGGGGTGGCTACTCATGAATTAAGCAAGTGAGGTTAAGTCAGAGGGTATTCTCAGCTGTAAACTCCTTCTGACAAGTTCAGTAATTCAGTGTTAGTCCTCGATTAATACTACAGGTACATAGTTATCAACATATAGTAGAAAATCTTTTGAATTTACATACTCTGTAAGTTTAGTGTTGTTTCAAATGGAGTGGAAAGTTAGAAGCTCTTCCCTAAAGCCATCTGGGCATCTTAGACATCTGAATCTTGAGTTGGACCTATTCCCACACTGTTATAAACCACACTAGAAACTCTCAAATCTGGGATAGAGTCCTTTGTGGAAAGATGAATCCAGAAAATAAACTGAAACCAGACTTAAGCTTGGCAACTTAAGTTCAAAAGACAGAGACTTGGAAACGGAAGGAAAAGACCAGAAACTGACATAACTCAGGTAGGCTGGAATGCAAAGCATGCTGGGACATGGACCCGCTGCAGCCCGGCGAAGCCACGGCCGGGCCTGGCACAGCCCCGGGAAACGCACGCAAGTCCAGAGGCCCGTCTTCCAGGCGGACGCCCGCAAACCCGGTGCACCGCGTCCGGAGACACAGCAAAGCTCACACGCGGTTCCGGCTGGGAACAGGCGGATGAGCTCAAGCGCAGGGCAGGGCCGTGAAGACACAGACCTACAGTCTCAGCAAGACTTCCCTTCTTTCAGCAATACTGGGATCTACGTACATGGAAAAACCTGGGATTCTTGGACAAATGTCACAAAGATTCTAAATGGACAGCTGATTCACAGGGCAGCAAGGGAAATTCCAAAACCAAAACAAGGGAAGAACATAAACACGGATGTGACCCACTGACACTGATGGGCCGTCCAGAGAGCGCATGCTGAGACCGGTAAGCAGGGAGGGGCTGTTCCCGACCACGTGGGAGTCGGTGAGGAGGCCTCGGGTTTGCTCAGTTAAAACAACACAGCCCTCCGTGCTCACCCCGGGGGGGCTGAGATCAGGGTCTCAAAGCCATGCCCACCCCGCCTTCTCAACTGCAGCACAACAGTCAGGATGCAGAAACAGCCTGAGTGTCCACTGGCAGGCGAAGGCATACAGAAAATACGCTGTATATATGCGATGGGATACTATTCAGCCATAACAAACAAGGAAACCCTCCCATTTGCAACAATATGGGTGAACCTGCAGGGCAATATGCTAAGTAAAATAAGGCAGAGAAAGACAAATATTGCACGGTATTACTTATATGTGAATAAAAAGGGGGAAGCTGATTGCATAGAAACGAAATGAAGTGCTGGTTACCACAGGTGGGGGGCAGGGAGGTGGGAAGATGCTGGTCCCAGGGCACAGACCTGTACCTTCCAAGGGCCTAACGTGCAGCCGTCACTGCGGGCGACCGCACAGTGTTGTGTACTCGCTGCAGACGTGACGCTGCTCAGAGTGGATCTTAAGCCTTCTCGCCACATGCGAAAAATGAGTTAACTGTGCAAGGTGAGTATGTGTGAAATAACTTGATCTGGTAATAAGTCCACAATGTGTGTTATAAAACCATCACATACTTTAAGTATACTTTAATATATACAAATATATGTCAATGATTCCTCAACAAAGTTGTAAAAAACCAAAAAAACAAACAAAAAGAATCAAATTGCCTTGGTTGATACTCTCTATTAAAAATGCTGTTTTACACCCCTTGCTCTAGGGGACATATCAGTGGAGATGTCGCTGGGTGGAATATCTGAGATTTTCCTGCCTGTGTTCTCCTCTAGGACTTTCGTGGTTTTGCTCTTTACTGTCAAAAATACTGTGCTATGTGTGCGGTTCAGGGACCCAGAGCTGAGAGACTGATATTAAATGATCCAGGGCTGGAAACACACCCCTAGTGCCTGTGAAAGTTTCCAGAGCAGTCAAGTCCTCTCCAGAGCAGTGGTCTCGCCCTGGACTTTGGAACTTTAAAAACACTCACGTCTCCGTCTCACACCTGCAGTATCTGAACTGATCTGGAGTCCGACATGCCATCCTGACTGTTAAAAGGCCACTAGGAGATTCTAAGGTGCAGAAAAGAGGGGGACCTCGGCTCTGGAGAGACACACCTTCTGCGCCGGCCGCACAGAGTCCCCGCCCAGCTTCAAAAACGACACTGCCCAGCGCCCGGAGGGACGGCCCACCTGAGCCAGAGTCGGGAGCAGTAACTGGAAGCAAAGTAAACCTCCAAGAACTTGAGATAGTAGGATGATTTGTTTAGACTATACCATACCATTTAAAATAATTTTAAAAAATTTAAAGCCCTAAATATGAAAATGGAGGGAAACACAGGCACAAAATAAAACTCCTAGAAAGGATAAATGTATTCGCTGATTTAAATAACTCCACAAGTGGGTCAAAGAGCAGGTGGACAGACTGGTGGAGGCAAGTGGAGAACAAGACGGCTGCCCCGCCCGGGAGAACACAGCACTGAGAGGCGAACAGCGGGAGGCATGACAGACAGAGGCAGAGTCCCACTAAGGGCCAGGGGATAAAGGGGAAGGTTCCACAGCCACCTAGTCGCTGTCCCAGCAGGGAGAATGGAGGAGAGAGATGTTTCAAGAGACCATGGCTGTTTTCTACTCGGAGACTTTCAGAGCTCACCTTGTCCCCTCGGGAATCGAAGACCCACGTCTCTCGGCTCCCACGTCTTCTGTCTTAACGGGGGGGCAGAACTGAACGGAGCTCAGCACCGAGCTGAGCAGCCCTGGTGGCTTCATTTGAAAGGGGTTGGGACAAGAGGAGCTGACAGCAATGACAAGCTAAATACCAAACTTGTTGGTAAGTGTGGTGGCCTCGAAATTTTATTGGGCATCAGCTACGCAAATGAAGAAACAGAAGAGCCACAGAATCCCATCCTCCGTCCATTCCTTTCCTGTGCAATGGCTTCAAAGAAACTGGTGTTTCTAAATTGATACGTTAAATACTTCCTCTCCCTGACAATACCAAATGGGACTGCTTTTCCACATGTTGCTGATGGAAACATAAAACAACAAATAACTTTCTAAAAAACGCGGCAGGGCTGGGGAGGAAGAAACTTTCCTCCACCTTCTTTCAGCTGGTGTAATAACTGAATCGACGTAAAACAGATCAGATCAACAAGAGAAAATAACCGAACATAATTACATACTCACGTATGGGAACCCCACGTACGAGAGAGTCAGAGACCCACATATGTAAGAAGTTTGGAGACAGAAGGTAAAATGAAGCAGGTATGGCATGTGGAGCTGAGGATGACGTTAGAGGTAAGGAAGGTCCTTTGCAGGACGATAAGAATAGCAGGTGCTTGGTGATTAGATGCTTGCCCTGCCCTGTTTATAGGTCAAACACAGTTATCTCTGCTAACAATTCTTACTCTGGGCAAGGCCCCTAATTTACATTCTTTAATGGAGATGTCAAAGTTTCTTGTGAGCTCAAAGGGTCTCAATTGTCTTCGGCTTGAAATCATTCACATGCCAAAGCGACACACCTCAGGGAGACCTGTCTGGATCCACTTGGAAGCTCCTAGAAGGTGAGATGCATTTACTGTGCAGACTTAGCAATTCCAGCCTTGAGCATCCGTCCAAGGGGCAGAGAGACACGTGTCCACACAAAGACATGAATGTTCACAGCAGCCGCTTCCTAATAGCCCCGGACTGAAATAGCACGAGCAAATGAGTAAATTACAGCATATCCATATTCAATATTGAGCAGTATTTCTCAATATTAAAAAGGAACAAACTACTGATGGATACAATCCCATGGCTGGGCCTCAAAAACACTATGCTGAGAAATAAGCAAAAAGTGCCAAAGTTTATACTTTATGATTCCACTTACGTGACACTTTGGAAAAAACACACATAATCTATGGTAACAGCGAAAAGATAGTACTTCCCTGAAGCCATGAGGGAGGGTGATTCATGGGGAAGGGCGGGGCATGGGGAACTTTGGGGTTTATGGAAACGCTCTATGTTATTATTGTAATGGTGGTAACGTGAGAACATACATGTGTCAAAACTCAGAACACTGCACACTTAAAATGGGTGTGTTTTAGTATATGGAAATTATACCTCAACAAAGTTGATTTTAGAAAAGTCTTTCCTCTTGCCAGGGACATTTTTGGCTGTTTCTTCCACATACATATCCTCTTATCATGGCACACTTTTCCTGCATTTTCTTTCCTGACTGTATCATTGTCTCCCTTATCTTAAGACTAGGTCATAAATTTGAAATTCTCTCCTATTTGCTCAGAGTAGGATGTGGATGAGGGACTACGGTATAAAAGAGGAAGAGTTTTGGAGTTCTCTGGGGTCAAATCCCAGCTCTACCCATGACTAGCTATGTCGTCTTGAGTATTAAAATTCTCGACCTCGGTTTCCTCATCTGTGAAATGAAAATTGTAGTGACACTCCCGTCTTCGGGATGTGAGGCGTGTAAAATCTGTGTCCCAGAGTGGGCATTCAGTAAATGTTCATCGGTTCAGCAAATGATACTTTCATTAAATTCTGCCTGGTTTGTGCTACAAGCCAGCTGGAGGGACTGAAACCGGCGTCCGTGGACGTGGTTAAGCGCTCACTGCCTAAGAGTGACTGAGGCGGTTCAGAAGCACGTGAAAGCAGTGTCAGTTGAGCTAAGTCTCTGAACCAGTGCCCACCTGTCACCTGCCGCCACTGCGAGCAAGGTGAGCACAGAAATCGAGAGGAGTATTTAAGCGTTTATAGAAATCGGAGGTGACCGTGAATGAGCTAGATCAGAAAATGTGCTTTAGGCTTAAATCTTGTCCAGGTTTTCAGAGCAGCTTGGGCCAGAATGTAAAACAACACACTCCTTCCTTCACTGAGAAAATCTTACTATGAAAAAAAGTCAGCTGAACCAAATGAAGTGCTTCACAAAAAACAGATAACTTGTTCTGCTTACATTTACTGAAATGTAGTTATAAAATTTTACACACGTGTATCTGTTTATATCTGTTGAACTAATTATTTTTACGATGGGCTCCTGTTTTCTGTCCTTTTGTTCACTCTTTTCTAAAAAGTCATTTTGATGAATTTTTCAAAATTACTCGTGAGTATTATGGTTTGGGAAATAAATTAGTCCTTCCCCACAGGTAGTTTGAAGACTTTTTTTTTTTTTTTTTAGTATCTTTACCTCTTAGAATAAAGTTGATGCCCCCACCCTCCACTTTGCCTCAGCTTCAGTTTCAGGAGTTACCTTTGATTCTAAACATCTGTTTTCGTTTCCCTAGGATAATGGAAGAAACTTGGAGGAATTCTGCAAGTCAGTGGTTTTAGCAAACAGGGTTAGCCACCAGCAAGGTTTCTCATTTTTAGGATTCTGCTGCCACCCTGTGGTCATTTGGCTTATGACACCCAAGCTAGAAAACACCCTCTGCTTTTTTTTTCTTTCCCCGTTCCTCTCAACTCTAACACTTACCTTATCCCACCTTTCCCACCTAATTCCTTAGTGAGCTCCATGACACCTACTGAATTCTCTGCACTTTTTTATTTCTTGGTTGCTCATTTTCGACAGCTTTGTTTAGGTAGTTTGTTACTGCTACGTGAATGTGGGCATTTTTACTCAATGTCAACCAAACTGCTACAAAAGCAGTGAATTATACAATTAATTGGCCTCAGTCCATTCAAATAAAAGTAAAATTTTTTAGAAATTAAATATAAAGTATTTTACTTCTTGCCACGCAAAGAGAAAGTCACCTTGCATGCAACACACAAGCCATCCTGGATATATCCCAGACTGGATGTCAGAACATAGAGTAGAAACAACTTTTGGCATATTAAACTGAGTGAAGGTGCTTTAAAAATATATGGGTATAAGGGAGTTTGGCCTCTGGGAAGCTCCTTCATTATAACTGCATATTATTAGTTTTATATAAGCGATGTATATCATAACTCGCCAAAATGAAGATGAAACATGGCGGGTTAACAAAGGGAGAGAGAAGAAAGGATTCTGTTTGGGAAGGTCCATGTTTCCTCAAAGCTTCTTCCTTCCTGTGAATGTTGACTTAGCAGTTAGAATTGTGAGCAGAAACCAGGACCGCAGCCCTTCATTTCCTTGTGACTAAATTCAGTTTTAAAAGTCATTCTGTACAACCTTGTGGAGTTTGCAAAGTTGATCTTCCTTCAAGGCTGCCTACAGCTAACAGATATAAAACTCGGTGGCTTCAAACACTGTAGCTCAAAAAGAAGGAAACTGGACCCTTATCTGACACCATATGCCAAAATCAATCAAAATGGATTAAATGCTCCAACAGAAAAGCTGAAACCATAAAACTACTACAAGAAAACAAGGGAAAAAAGCTTCTTGACTTTGGTCTTGGTAATGATTTTTTGGACATGACACCGAAAACTCAGGCATCAGAACAAGCGAGACCACAAATCCAAGTAAAAAATGTCCGCAGGGCAACAGAAACTTAACCAACGGCGGGAATGGTCAGCCTACAGAAGGACAGGAAAAACCTGCAGCAACACATCTGATAAGGAGTAACATCCAAACTATGTAAGGAACTCCCACAACTCAACAGCAAAACAATAATCCCATTTAAAAGGACAAAGAATTTGATGGAACATTGCTCAAAGGAAGGCACAAACGTGGCCTACGGGTATGTGACGAGGTGCGACAACATCGCTCATCAAGAGGATGCGAATCAAAACCGCGGTGAGATGTCACCTCACACCGGCAAGGACGGCCGTTGGCAAAAAGACGAAAGGAAACAAGTGTCCTGGAGGACAGGCCAGGGGAACCCCGAGCACGTTGGCGGGGCTGTAACAGCTGCGGTCACAATGAAAACCAGTGTGGCGGCCCCTCAGACTGTTTAAGGTGGAACCTGCCCCAGCAAGCCCACTTCCAGGGGGTTACCCAACAGAATTGCCGTCGGGACCCCAAAGAGCTACCTGCACGCCCACGTCCACTGCACCGTTATCCGCAACGGTGAAATGTGGCAACAACCGAAACCACACTCATGGATGAACGGATAAAGAAAAAGCTGTATATACACACACAGTGGAATATTACTCAGCCTTAGAAAAGGAAATCTGCCACTTGCAACACGTGGATGAACTTGGAGGACATGAAACTAAGTGAGAAAACCAGTAACAGACAAATGCTGCAGGATCTCATCTCTGCGTGGAGTTTAAAACGGTCGAGCCCGTGGAAGCGTGGAGTAGGACGCAGGTGGCCAGGGGCTGGGGCGGGGGCAGGGCAGTGATGTTGGCCCAGGGGAGTAAGTTCCAGTTACGCACGAGTTATGAACAAGTACTGCAGACCCAACGTGGAGCCGGGGACCACGTCAGCAATACTGCACCGAACGCTTGAAATTTGCTGAAAGGTTAGAGCTTAAGTGTCTCTCACACACACACACCCTAAAAAGACAACGCTATCAGGGGTATGTGAATCAGACTGATGTTGTGATCACTTCACAGCGTGTGAATACACCAGAAGGTCCGGTCGTATACCCTAAGGACATACAATTTCTATTTGTCAGCTACACCTCCCGTGAGCTAATTTTCTAACTGGTGGCTACTTCGAGTTGCCTGTCCCTAGTATCGCCCTAAAACACAACTGGTAAAAATACTAGTGGACAGAGGCTTGTTTTCAAGGCGATGTTTTTAAATGCAGTATCGTTTATTAAGGTTAAATAAAAGGTGAACCTTGAGGATCAACTTTTGTTTTTATGGCATAACTTTTATAAGTGTATGTCAACTTCTGGCTTTATATTTGCAAGCTCATTGAATTGGGAGACACTGTGGAATTGGAGGCAAGAGCTGGGAGCAGTAAAGGCCTGGTCCGAGGCAGGAGCTGGGGAAGGGAGGGGTGCAGCAGAGTGAGCATGTGGGGGGGGGGCCCAGGAGCCAGAGGGACGTGGGGCCGAGCAGTTAACAAACACACTGATCGGCAGAGCATAGCCAAGCTAGAAGGAGCCACGCAGGGGAGGAAGGGCTGGTGCTGGTGTGGAGACCGGAAGTCCGACCACGAGAAACACATGAAGAGTTGGTGACGCTGCTGCAGGAAGCCTTCCAGATGCTTCCATCACCCCCGATGGGCGGTTGTTAGAGCAGTATATACAGGGAAGAATTCTGGGGGTAATTGAGGGGGATCAGAGACAGCGATCATCACTCACTCCCCCCCAGTGGCCTGCGGGAGAGAAAAGAGGGAACATCCGAGAGTGAGGCACCACCATGGCCACGTCCGGTGTCCCAGGAGGTGGTGTGGAGGTGCAGGGGGCAGGGGAAAGGGTGGACAAGGACGAGTGGCTCTTCCTTCAGCCACACAGAAAGGGCCACAACTGTGTCTTAACTGGAGGGACCACATCCATACTGACAGCCAGGGTCTCCCGGGGAGCCTGTTAGAAGAAACTGCTAGCACATACTCGCCCGGGTGTGGCCAAAATAAAGAGCCCCTCTTCGGGGACGGTGGCCTGTTAGTAGAAAACACCCGCCTCTGGGGAGCTCGAGTCTGGGCCCCCCCTCACCGAAGGGTAAACCTCCCTTGGAGAGGCCAGGGAACCCCCACAAGCCTGAGAGTTGCAGAACCAGCAACTCTCGTCCGCAGGCCAAGCCTGGAACCTCTTCTACGTCAGGACAAAGGTCCTAGGAAACTTGAATCTTAAGGCCAGAGGGGAGTGAAGAACTCAGCATGTTCACTTGAACAGTCAGATATTATTTTTTCATCCAGACTGGAATATGCACTCCTGCATATTTTCATCTTCAGAACAGGTGGTTTGAGATGCAAATGAAGCACTAAGTGTCAGAGCCGTTTCCTAGCAGTGGCTATTTTGCAAAGGTTACCATGGCAGCAATTCAACAGAGTTCTTAGAAGCAGCCGCACCTCAGCAAGGTCTGTCTAACTCGGGACAGCAAAGTTCAAGCAAACTGATGACACCAACCAGGGAGAAGTCCTGCACCGACCGTAGGACGGGACTCTGTACAGCACAGCTGCCATCTGAAGGTCCTGGCAGCGGGGAACTTGGAGAGGGGGAAAGGCAACTCCGGGAACGCCTGCAGTGTGAGCCGAGCCTGGAGACAAGATGACGGTAACCGTACTGCTAACACTTGTTTTTAGCTGCGAACAGATTGTGCGCAGATTGGGAAGGGCTAACTCCGCTCTCCAGTTACTCCGGTGCCCACTGTGCTTTACCAGCACTTACTAAGCCCTCGCTGGGTGATAATAAGGCAGACTGCTCTCCCAGGGCCGCAGTCCAGGGCCGCTCCCAGCCAGAGGAGGAGGAGGAGGAGGAGGAGGAGGAGGAGGAGGAGGAGGAGGGAGCTGGGTCACACAGGTCTCCACTTCTCACTGCCAGTACATCTGCTCTTTGAGGGCAAGACACATTCCCCTGGCACAGGAAGCAGAAGGAAGGGGGGACAAGGACACAGGAGTTTGGGCCAACCCCGCCCTGGGCTCACCAGGGCATTCTGGCTGACTAGAGGAGAATGAAAGGTCAGACACCACAAGTTAGCAGTATCAATGGCTAACTGATGAATGAACCGCAAATTCTGTCAGGGGTCCAAGGGGGCAGCAGCTCTTCCCCATTTCCCCTTCCGATGAGGGAGACCAAGCACAGGCCACAGGGAGAGCCACAGCTGGTTGGCACCGGACAGCCATCGGCACAGTGAGACTCAGGAGCTCCCCCCATTACGGATGAAGGCCGTGAGCCCTCAGATCCTCCTTAAAGACAACGATGATGCACCGTTCGTGGCTAGAATGGCCATAGGAGAGGAAGATGGCAAAGGAAGGGGTGCGTGGGAGAGCGGCTGGGAGTTTCCACTCCACCTTTATCTTGAAAGAAGCAAAGAGCTCCGCTTCCCCAAACAGCAAACCTGGGACCATTGTTTGGTGTTAACTCCGCCCACCCAACACCCCCCCGAAAAGGTAGAAAGGGGCCTCTCAGTCCTGCTTCCATGCATTTTGGCCACCCCAATCTGAAACTTCCTGTGGGTGAACTGAAATTGTAATTTGAGCAGCAACCTGGATGTGAGGTGTGCCACCCAAAGACGGCTGTCCGGTGCCAACCAGCCTGCAGCCAAAAGACAGTGAGACTCTGGGCTGGGTTTCGGGGGGTTTGGTGTTCAGACAGACCCAGTCAATGAGGAAGACTGAGCGAGCAGCAGGTGCTGGGAGAAATCCATGCTCAGGGTGAAGCAGGAGATGGCGCCAGGCCCCAGGTTATCGGTCCCGGGCCAAGGAGTCCGGGGCCCCAGGAAATGCCCTGTGAGGTCGAGGGAGCCTCAGGCCAGGATTCACTGGCAGCAGAAAAACACAACGCTTAGGAGGAGACTGAGGCCAACCCCCTTCCTGTGGGCTGAGTTGACATGACGGAGGTTAGGAGAAACCCCGAATGTGATGACCATGTGACACCCAGAGTGACTGCAGAGGTATTGGCCATTGCGATAATGGCGACGTAAGTCAAGTCCCATTCCATCCACAGCTGGACTGAAGTCCGGGACAGCGTTACATAAGGAGCCGTGCAGGTTTCTGCCTGCAGACCCGACCCAGCGCCGGCTGCGGCGGTCTGGGCCGAGGCGGACGGAAGCTGATCACAGCGTCCCCCTCCCAGGGGCTGTAACACACAGACACGTCTGAAATTACAAATGAGACTTTGAAAGGTGAAAAATGCCCTTTGTTCCAATGATCACTTTATCGCTTTTAAATGTTCTGCTTTATCTGTTTTGTTACCTGGACAAAACGTTAAATGCAAACAATGAAACCACAGCATTAGAAGGAAATATAGGGATTACTTAACTCCTCTTTGCTGGGAAAGTCTTTTCTGGATGCATTCGTGAAAAAATAAATCATCAAGATAAATGTAGATGGCATAAAAATGAAAATTTAGTGCAATTACAGTGCCATCGGCGTCACGAAAAGGCTCTATAACCCGGTTACGTACATGCGACACATGTGATGGCCAGTATTCCTGACACAGGAAGTGCTGGTAAACCAATAAGGAAACTCACACACACAAAAAAGGTAAGGGATCAAATGCACCTCACGAAGGAGGAAGAACTACAGGCCAATAGGCATGTGAAAAGGCGTTCGACCTCACCAGGAACCGAAACGGTACAAATCTAACCACAGAGAGATACTCAAGTTCTCAAGGTGGCCAAGAGGGCTGCGACCCACCCTGGGAGAGGGTGGGACAGAGCCCGTCCACCTTCCTAGGAAGCGATGTGAGAAAGTCTGATCAGATCAGAGGACTTCTAGTGGAAGAAAAGAATCAGAGATGTGAATGCTTTCTTTAAAGAAACGTTCATCCAAGTGGTATTTATAATAACAAGACACGAGAACCTGAATGCTATCGTTAGATAATAAAACACTCATTAGCCTTTAATGGTGTGGGTTTTTGAAGAATTTCAATGACATGAAAAAATGCTCATGATCTATTACTAAAAGAAGCAGCGCAGTATAAAACAGAACTTTATTTGTATCATGTATAACAAACACACAGCAAACACACCGAAGGGAACAGGCCTGTCCGTGGCAGTGCAAGTGTGGACTGCTACAAGTCGGCGTGAGTTTTATTTTTCCTTTATGGGTCAGTGTTACCGAAAATTCTTCAAGACTCATGTGCTGCTTGTATAATAAAAAGTATTATGAAATATTTCTAAACTATATGATAATGCCCTAGAGGCCGTTGCTTGGGAACAATGATGACTACAGGAATATTTTTAAAAGGAAAAAACCCACTTAAAGATCTCAGCTCTCCGGTTTTGAACATCCCAGAATCTATCCGAAATGTCCTGAAGAACCGTATTTGCTTTCAGGAGAGTCAAGTTTCCAAAACGCTCTCACGAGACCCACCCACTGGAAATAGAACTCTCAGATGTGGATGAATGAGTGTCCGCAGCCCAAAGAGTCCTCATCTGGCACTTTGTCTTACTGGTACTTCTTCCCTTACCATTCATGCCCCTTCCACCTCTTTCACCTCCATCCCCGCCCCACCCACCATCACCATGAACCCTTTGCTCTTCTGCCTCAGAATCTACAAAATGCAGAAGGTGCCTAATGCCTTTCTGCTTTGTCTCCTCCTCCTCCTCCTCCCCAGGAGTCTCAACAAAGACGAATCCTGAGCTTTCTAAGCAATGGATATATATTATTATCTTTCAGACTGAAAGACGTTACCATGGTTATCACACTACCTGCTTTAAAGAGAAATGTGACTCAGTAAAGCAATGTGCTGCCTTTAGTTTCCCCTGCGCTGGTTTTTTATGTATAATTCCTCTTCCTCGTTTAGGACTGAGGCTAGAAGACCACAGAACTAGAGATGGAGCCACTATTTGAGGAATACCTGGCAAATCGCGGAACCACAGTGAAACCTTACTACTGGCTAAGCTTCTCTCCAGACTGCTCCGATTGTCCTTACCATATTCGGACAGGTGAGGAAGCACGCGTTTCCTACGCAGAATTCTATCAGATTTTTGGCTTCCCTTATGGGCCAACACATCCTCAAACGAAACACCTCCTGTTTTATGAGCTGAAAACTTCCAGTGGGAGGCTGGTGCAAAAGGGGCACGTTAGCAGTTGCACCGCGAATGCTACTCACCCGGAATCAATGCTATTCGAGAGGAACGGGTACTTGGACGTGGCCGCCTACAATAACGATGGCATCAGGCACATCGTGCTGTATTCCAGCAGCTCCCCTTGCAACGAAGCTGCCCACTGCTGTGTCAGCAAGATGTACAACTTCCTGGTCACGTACCCGGACGTCACTCTGAGTGTTTACTTCTCTCAGCTCTATCACACTGACCCTGATTTTCCGGCCTCGGCGTGGAACTGGGAAGCTCTCCGGAGCCTGGCCAGTCTGGGGCCGAGGGTCACTCTGAGCCCAATAAGTGGCGGGATCTGGCATTTTCTCCTCCACAACTTTGTGAACGGTTTCAGATCCACTGTCTTCCCGCCCATTCTAAAGGGGAGAGCGCTGGCCGATAGGCGCAATGCCTATGAAATCAGTGCCATAACAGGAGTGAAACCTCATTTCACTGACGTCCTTTCCCAGACGACAGAGGACCAGGATGCAACCGCTCAGGCAGCTGCTAGCAGCTCCGCCTTCAACAGTGTCTTTCCTGCACAGTCTCTTCAAGTGACAAGTGCAGGACCACAGCCCGGCCTGATGCCAGACCTCAGGGTCCCCGTGGTCTTTGTGCTCGTGCCTGTCAGGGATCTACCGCCCATCCACGTTGGTCAAAACCCATATAAGCCCAGGAACGTCGTCAGGCACTTAAACATGCCCCAAATGCTATTCCAGGACACCAAGGACCTGCAAAGGCCGGCCACTGCCACGCCATTGGAGACGGTGGACATCACAGAACAGTCTGTAAGTAACAAGGCAGACGGAAAGAAGAAGAAAGGGAAAGGGAGAAATAACGTCTACATTCCTACAACATAAGACCAAATACATTACCGGAGGACTCACACAGTAGACAACAAAAATCTGGAAACTTCCTCTCTTAGGCGTGAGCCAAGATGGAGATGAACTGATATGCCAAAGGCAAAACCTGAATTATTTACCCTCTCAACTGTTACAAAGCGACACTATTTTAAACCTAGGCAACTTAATATCTTTCCTTTATTTTGCAAGTGGCAGGATCCAAGGGAGGATCAGCACCTTGCCAGTATTTTGGTGTGAAAAAGAAAATGTCATTGCTCTGGTCTACTCATGTCATCTTTCCATTAAAAAAGCCTGGGGACTAAATGGGCTCCTAAATTGGTTTCGCTGCAAAAATTTACTGTAAAACTGGAAAACAGCCTGAAGTTACTGGCATTAAGTGCTGTTGGCAAAAGCCTATCAGTGATTTTCCATTAACTGTTCATTGTGGACAGGAGATTTTAGGCAGCCCATTTTTTTTCTAAAGTGGCTTGAAAGAGCTTCATGTGGGGAAAAAGTTCTTCTGCTAATTGAGTCGCTATAGCTACAAAAACTGATGTTTGAAATACAGCCACCTGCTCAGGGCGATCTTTCCCAGCCCAGCCTCTTCCTCCTGAGCAGAGGCAGCGTGGCCAGGAGACTCCCGGAGAGTCCTTCCGCCTCACACCAGGTAACACCCGAGACGCTCCTACTGGCTACTGGCTCTCAAGTCTCCTCCTCCGCCTGCCTGGTGCCCTGTCTCATCAGGGAGATTGTAAGTCCCTATAGGTCGGGACTGTCTCCTTTCTTTAGTTTCCTTTTAGGATCTAGCACAGTATCCAGGCAACGTACAGGGAGCAAGACTGTGAATCTACATCTCGAAACTACCAGTCACCGCCCCCCACCATTCTTCTCCATTCTAGCCGAGGGGCCCCGGCACTATTTTGCCATGGACGTATTTTTTGTGGTTGTTAGCATCCATTCCTCCTTCTTCCGATATAGCCTCCCAGTGCATACTGGTCATTTGTTTTACTTCCTTTTTTCTGAGCGCTTTTTTCCACCAAGGCATATCTATACCTTCTCTTAAAGTCTTGTTCGAAACACACTTCTTAGAAAGTACTGTTTAACCCTCTGAGCATATACATTACACCACTTCATTTGTGTCTAATTTATTCCCACTTGCTGCCTCACTTTCTTCTTAAAAGAAAAATGTTTAAAATGGAAATTTCTGTTGTGATTAAAATAAAAAATTTAAAAGAAACTTCTATTGTTAACCGGAAACTTTTAACAAATTTTAACAAAGGGAGAGGTGTTGCCAGAACTGCAGAAAAGTGCTTGGGGCAGTTACATTTTTGTGCTGGGAAGTTAACCCTGGGGCTACAAAGAAGAATGTTACTGAGAGGTCATGACCCTAGGCCAACATGGTCAAGGCTTAGACGACAGACAACGAGACGGCAGAAAGGCAGATGGCCCTCGGTAAGTACCACTGCCTCCTCTGAAAGGTAAGGGGCATAAGCAAGATCATCTCGAAGGTTCCTTTGAGCTCTATCTGCTCAAACCAGCACACAGAGCAGTAGTTGTAGGGAGTGAGCTCGTACAGTCAACAACAGGTCTCTGACTCACCTCACACAGGCTCTTGGTTGAGTCAGGCCGGGCCAGGGATTTAGGGAAGAGTAGAAGTGGGATGCTCCGCCTCTCTTCAGCAAACTGGAGATGGTGATCTAGAAGAATTATCGCTGTCACCACACATATGGAAATTCCAGTAAAGAAAAGACAAGCCACTAAATGAAAGTAGCTAGTGGGTACAGTGACCTAAAAAAGGCAGGGAGGTATATCCCAAGAAACTGATGAGGGTGGAGGATGGGAGCATTACCTTGGTCTGTCTACCATGGTCCAGGGTTAGACTCTCAGCTTTGTAAGTTCAACTACTACTTAGTCAATACAGAGAGAGCGGGTTTATTCATCAGGAGCAGACCTGGGTTAATGGAGCTCCCCAGACTGATGTGTAAAAGCAGAAAGCTAATGAACGCATTGACTTCCAGTGAGAGTTACAACTGGCTGTGCAACCAGACAGTCAAGTTGTCCAGCCAACCAGCTCTGCCATGTGGATAAACTACAGGAGAAGCCAAATTAGAATGGACATCTGCCACTTGAAATGGAATGGTGTGTATACACAAGGGCACCTGTCCCTTGGACAGGGTTTAGGAGGCCCAAGGATGTTTCAGAAAGCTACATTTTAATTCTGCTGGCCTCTCTCTTTAAACTGTTCTCACGGTTCTTTGATTCTTTTTTGATTTGAAGTCTTATGACTCTTTTTTGATTCATAGTCCATACAAACCAAAATGTTTAAGTCACAAAATGAAATGTTATTCATCTTATTTCCAAGGAAAGCTACATGGTAACCTATACTAATTAGAAATAATATGACTACTTAACATTTACTGAGAGCTACATGTCAAGTACTTTTCTAAGTATTTGACATGTACTAACTCATTTAATCCTCCCAATCATCCTACTAGGTATTTCAAATATGCACCTGGACATCAATGGTATATAGAAAGAAGTGTTGCCAGAACTATAGGAAAGAAAAGCATCTGAGTAGTTAAATTTTTTGCACTGGTTGATTAAGAATGGGGCTAGAACGAAGAATGTAGACAGGTCATGGGTCCAGGCCAGTACAGTCACTCCTTAAACCAGAGACTGTTGAGTAAGCATAAAGACACGTAAGCCGTCTCTAATTACTCATCTGAAAAACAAGGGACAGGAGCTGATCGTCTTTAAGGTTCCTTTCAGCTCTATTTGCAGACATCAGAGCAGAAATTCCATGGAGTGATTGAGGCGCAAGCTTCAGAATCTGACAGTCCTAATTCCGTATCAGTCTGCTACTTGCCAGCTGAGTATCGTTGACTGAGGTACCTAAACTCTCTGAGCCTTAATTTTCTCATCTATAAAATGGGAACAATAATTCCTGGGCCATAGAGCTACTCCAAGGATTAAATAAATACTGTAAGTACAGTAAAGAGGTTATTAGCCAAGTGCCTAACAA
Source organism: Artibeus jamaicensis (assembly GCF_021234435.1). NCBI lineage: Eukaryota > Metazoa > Chordata > Mammalia > Chiroptera > Phyllostomidae > Artibeus > Artibeus jamaicensis. Next base: position 6,410,887 of record NW_026521772.1, on the reverse strand, counting down.
ACAATAAACACTCATCAAGTGGTTGCTTTACTAAAAAAAATATTAATAGGATGATAGTAGAAAAGGATAGGAATTGTGAAATCTTTAAACTTTTATCAAAACTATAAGTCTGAGATGACTATTTTCTGTAAGAAGTAAAAGTATGTTTGTAGAATTTGTGACAATCGGGTTAGGAGGAGAAAAAAATGTTGATTTTAATATTTTGCTTAGTAATCTGTAGTAGCAAGACCATATGTCCATGGTCTTGGAAGAAACTAGAATAATTGTAAGAGTATATATTTTTTGCAACTTCTTGCCAATAAACTGATGATCCAGATGAAATACATGATTTACTAGGAAAACATAAATTCTAAAATTGATTCAAAAAGAGAAAGAAAACCAAACAAATCAATAACTACAAAAGATAAGTAGGATCAAAGATCTACCTTTAAACATACCAGCAAGCCTAGACATTTTGTAAGCACAGTCTGTAACTTTCAAAGAAAAAATACCATGGCAACTTTGTATTATTCAAAATATTCCAGAGCATAGGAGGAAGAAAAGGAGGACATCTTCTCAATTCATCTTACAAAGTTAGACTAACAAGAATAGCAAAACCAGATAAAGACAGTACCAAGAAATAAAACTATGAACCAATCTTAAAGATTCTGAAATCATATAAACAAAATGAACACTAATCAAATCTAGCAAGCAATTAAAATAGTATCCAAATAGAGTTTATTCTAAGCAATGTGAGAATGGTTCAGTGCAGAAAAATATATAAATATAATTCATTACGTTCATAAATTAAAGAATCAAAAACTACACGATTGTTATCATTAGCTCCCCCTAAAAAGCATTTGATAATTTCAGCCATCATGCCTAAAATTACAAAGCAAGAGAAAATATAAACTAATCAAGTACCAAAGACATTTCCATTAAAATAGAAACAAAGAAGAGAAGTATACTATCACCCAAGTTTTTAACAGTGTTTTGAGAGCCTAGCTAATGCAACAAGATAAGAAAAATAAATGTGATACTAATATTGGAGAAGATGTAAATTATCATCTCAAAAATTATGTTTCTATACTGTGACAAGAAACATAACCTTAAAACAACTGTTAGCATTAATAACAGACCCCAGTAATGTAAAAGAATATGAACTAAATACATGTTTAAATCCATAGCTTCTGTTTATATTATCATAAGCAAGTAAAAATTATAGAAATATAGTCCCATTCACAAAAATGTTTAACACACAAGGTTTATTCTTTCATTTAGCACTAAAATTTTTTCCTGAGACAAGAGTACAAATTTAAGTTTTTAATCCTTGAAGTACTAATACATATAGAAATACAGGTCTTATTGTAAAATAGTTGATCCTATAAATCTACCTCAATGTGTGATCATAAAATTATGTGAGGCTAAAATTAATCACAAAGAAAAAAACAAGTTTTGAAGGTGGTGGTTTCAACTCAGTAGCAGTTCATTTGACATTAAGTAAAACATTTTACCATGATCCAGTTTATGGGTAACATGTTAACAAATCTTTTTCTATTGTAGTAATTATGTTCCTAAAGAACAGTGAAGTTAAATCATCGTGACCAGAACTGAAACTTATTTTATATTTATAACCCATAATACTAAGTTCACTACCCTTTCAAAAAATAATCCCGCCCCATTACAGGACTCAAGGTCTTGGTTTGTACGTATTTAGTGCCAAGTCTGGGAGGAAGAAGCACCCTGAAGGTAGAGTATTGGTTTAAAAATATACGAAAGGAAAAGCCTATTACAGGATACTTTTACCAAAACCCTTTCTGACTAAAGGACCCCTTGCTCTTTGAGTTACCACAGAAGATAAGAAGCTACCCTATCAGGCAGCATTAACATCGAGAAAGTTCAGACTCAGTCGTACTTTAGGAGTGAATCAAACCAGGTTATTAGCACAATGGATAAAAAGTCTTAATAAGGATCCTCACGGATCCTTTATTTCAGGGATAAGCATTTCTTTGAAAAATTAAAATAGAGAGAATAATATTGCCCCACATGAATGAAGTACCATGATTAATTTTAGCTATTTGTAATTTGCAAGAAAATGGAATGATGCATATTTTCTAATGAAAACATAATTAAGGACAGATTTCTTCATGCACAGAAATGTTTTGTTGAATTTATTGGCGTGAAACGGGTTAATAGGATCATAGCACACGATCCTATGGGTTTCAAGCACAGGTTTCTGTGGTACTAGATCTGTGTGTGGCACTGTGTGCCCGCCACCCACAATCAAACCACCTTCCCTCACACTTTAGAGGGGTAATGAATGAGTTCATTAAAATATACACAGTCTCTACATGAGTCCAAAATTATTTTCTCAGGTTATCAATTCATTAAATAGAAACATTAAGTTACCTACTATGTACAAGGTACTTATTGTAAGACGATAAATAATACTGCATTGGAAAAGCACATTTTGGGCATTATTATACCTCAAATGTAATGTGCATTGCGTGGCTGAGAATTAATTCATTGTATGTAACACATTGAACATATAGAGCAAAATTCTGAGCAATCAAAAGCAATTATACCCTTGAGCAGCTCAGTTTTTTAAAATTTCCTTCATTATTCCCTTAAGTTGATTTCTACTCAGGAATTCTCTCTCAGTTCTGAAATGAGACAATAAAGGAATTCCTCACTAAGACCTAATACAAAAGAATAGAAATGTTAAGAGAAGGGCTGTATTAGCTCTTGAATCCTTGTTTCCATTTGGTCTCAACAGTGCTTCTAATGTCCAATTTTCTCTTCAAAAAAAATCTTGATTTAGAAGAACAAAAGGTACAATCCTCTGTAGCATCCAAACAAGTATACAGTTTAGTTCTTACGAAAGTCAGCAAAAAATTGAAACTGAAATAAATATTTAATAATCTTTAGTCTAAGTTATATAATGCCATTCACCATAGTAATGATCTGATACTTCGGTATAAGAGTTTTTAAAATAAAGACTACCAACAGGTAGAAAATTTTCCTTTGCTGCCTTAAGACAGCCCTTGGGGGAGTTTTTACCAGCGTGTTTATTCATAACTTAAACGTTAATTTAAAGAAATGTCACTTCATCACCTAAATAATATACCTTTTAGACGGGTAATTTAATTGGGAAAAGTGCAACATTGCTTCTCCCTCCCCCCGCCCCCACAAAAAAAAGATGCATTCCTGAAGGTTCTCTCTCACTGCCCCTCTGTCTCTGTCTCTCATCTCTGTCTCTGTCTCTGTCTCTCTCTCTTCTCTCTCTCTATATATATACACACACACACATATGTATATATAACATATAGAAATGTTATAAAATAAAATATTATACATACATATATGTATTTATATGCTATATATACATATGTGTGTATATATGTATAATATTTGATTATGAGATCTTTTTTCCCTCTTTTCACTGGTTCGTTATTCTCAATGTGTTTCTCAAACTGCCATGCCTTTCCCATTGTATTCATTCACCAAGGAATAATTGAGTACCTGAATGTATTGAGTACCTTCCAGACCCAAAAGGAAGATACAAAAGAAATATAAGACAACCTCACACTCCAGAATCTTCCCTTCTCTTCCAGGGGGAACAAGGTAAAACCACAATATAGCACGAAGTAATTTATATGATTAGTACCCAAATCAACGTACAGGTACCATGCATTGCACATGTCAAATTTTATAGCTTCAAAACACTTCCCTGTATCTAACGCTCAGAACAATCTTGTTGAGTACACATTATTAACCCCACTTTAGCAGTGAGGAACCTGAGATCCAGAATTTTGAGTGGCATGCCTCAACCAAACAGAGAGAGTGGAAGAATCAAAACGCAAGCCAGGATTTACTGATTATAAGCCCAGTGCCGTTTTCAGTAACAGCACAGGAAACCACGAATTGGAGTACTTAACAGGGCAACCTCCGGCCTTCTGCTAGAGGTGCAATTAAACCAGACCTCACAGGAGGTCAGGAAAACATAGAGCCATCTAAGTGTCTAGCCAAATGTCCAAGTTCATTTTATTCTGAAAATATTTATACTTCAGTGTTATACTCCCAGCACAACTACCATTTCTTCCATTATAGTGCCTTTCCCTCTCCACTAAGAGCTATGCTCTCAGAAATGGGGGTAGCAAATAAAATAAAAAGCTGGCCTGAAGGGATCATAAAAATCTTAAATCACAAATATCGATCTTAAGGGTCTAGTGTCCACTAATTCTCACACATTTTGTTTCCTCTCAGCACTGGAGACTCTAACTCGCCCCGACTATAGCTTTCTGGCACTCTTGCCCCAAATAACCACTTGTTTAAAATGCCAGCGATGACCCTGCCCCAAATCCCACAGGTTCACCCCAGTTTTGCCCTCTGACCCGGCCCCTGCCCAGACACCTCCCCCTCCCTCCCGATGGACGTGATACCTAGTTCAGGCTTTGCAGGGGCCGTTGCGATGCTGTCACACAGCACTGACAGAGAAGATGCGACCTTTCGATTCTGTCCTTGGGGATCTCCCGCTGGCCGCGCTGCGTCGTTCCAACCCCCGGAAAGGGGCTCCCGGCTCGGGCACGCAGCCGCGAGCAGAACGCCGTCCGGAGCAATGTCTCCGACAAGTGGAACGATGCTCGGCGCCCGGCAGTGCATCACTCCACCCCATACTCCTGCCAACTGCAGGGGACTCGGTCCGACAACCAGTCCATCCCACCTCACGCGCAAGCCCGGCCCAGCCGGACCTTACGCAGGACCCGGATGACAAGTCGTTGGCAGCGGCAGTGAAAGCAAAAACCAAGGCCAACCGCCTCCAGGGTCCATCGCAGCCAACCTAAGACCCCCGAGACTGGACCGCAGAGAAGCGTTTCTATGGAAACCCCCATGGGTCACGTGGCTGAGTCGAAAGACCAATTGCCTTTCACCACTGCCCGCGACAGCTCTTTGTGCCCTCCCATGCCCCGCCCCCAGCTCCGCTCCGCCCCGCCCCTTTTCTGCGGAGAACCCGCGCCTGCGCACTACGTCTAGCGCGCTCCCTACCTCTCGCGCGCTCCCCCCGGAGTGCCTGGGCGGCGTGGGAGGCTTGAACACAGCAAGAACCTCAGGAGGAAGGACTGTGGCCAGCGCGCAGGCCCAGAACCGCCCGAGCTGGGGCTGCCGGCGACGCCCCAGAGCGGAAGAGGGAAGTGAAGGCACCAAGCTTCGGGTTCCAGCCGGGCTGTGCTTGCTGAACAAGAGGCAGCACCAAAAGGAGGCCTTTGCCACCGCTCCGGATCGGGGATGTCGAAGAACACGGTGTCGTCGGCCCGGTTCCGGAAGGTGGACGTGGATGAGTACGACGAGAACAAGTTTGTGGACGAGGAAGATGGGGGCGACGGGCAGGCCGGGCCGGACGAGGGCGAGGTGGACTCCTGCCTGCGGCAATATCCTTGCATTCCCCTAGGTCCCCACCCCGCCAGGCCCGGCCCTGCCCCCGGGACCTCGCGCCTGCAAGGTGTGAGGGGGCGGGCCCCTCCCGGGGAACTGGCGCGGAACTGGCTGCGGGGGCCGGCGGCTTCAACCTGTGTCTTTGGGGTCCCCCATTCCGAAGTGACAGGGCTCTCTGATTCTCACCGGGGCGCCCCGAGACCCCAGGGGTCCGCCCTCGGGTACCAGCTCTGCCCGTGCACCTTCCCACGCCCAGCGATTCCTCAGGTTGCGCCAGGAGTCCTGCCTCCCGGACCCTGGCTCTGCCGGCCGCGCCCTGGCGGCGCTGGGAAGGCACCTGGGCTGATCAGGACTGATCAGGGCGCTGAAGTTTTCCTCCCGAGCGCTGTTTGCTGGGGTCACGTCACCTCCAGGAATTTCTCTCGGGCAGGAATGGGCATCTTTAGTGGTTGTGTGTTTGTTGTGATGGTTTTGTTCTGGCAGCCTTAGGACAGTTTATTCTTTGCCAGGAGAGATGGGGCAGTTTGCTGCCTGAGGCTCTGTCCTCTCGGCCTGGGGTTTTTTGTTGTTGTTGTTTTTTAAAGATGTTTTGACTAAATACCGGTTGCACAGAATTTGTTAACCAGGGGAAGGGTGTGAGTACAAAACTACCCAAACTCCGAGAAGAAAGCTTGGAGGCTTTACCTGCTGAGCAAAAGAGGATAGAAAGAAGACAATGCAGGCGGAGAGTCCCTTGAAATACTTAAATAAACCCCAAAAATAAAATAGAAAAAGAGTAGCCATTTGTACAGAGCAGAACAGTTTTTATAAGTCTGAAATCATTACCATTTTAGATAAAATGTGGCTGCCAGTTTCTGGGCTTGGTTTCTGCATACTTGAATATTCATAACTGAACATTTGCATCAGCTCTTTTTTAGAAAAATGTAAATGTTGCAATAACCAAAGCTGTAGTTTTAGATTCTCAATTACTGAATCCACTCATTTCTAATTATTCTCGAGTGTATTCATAAGGAAGGCTTTGTAGACTCTCCTCATCAATGTCCTATTAAATTATAATGGGGAAATAGATGAGTGATAATATTTGGTAGGAGCTATATTTGGTCTTAAAGGCACCTAAAATACACCCTTAAACATTTATCAGCATACAGATGTTTCTTTGATTTCACAGTCTGCTGATGCTCTTTTGAATTATTTAAGTACTTAAATGTTTGGGATCTTAAAAAAGGAACCAGTGTACAAAAGGCCTGCTTTTCTAGAAGTTTATTAAACCCTGAAAGTAACAGCTCACCATCAACCATAGTTGTTTTTTTTCTTCAGGAAATAAGTGGTGAACATTATAAAACACTCTTTGTGATGGAGGAATGATGCTCATGAAACTAACTTATTTTAAGATGATACAGGATGGCTCTTCATTGGGGCTGCTGTACCCATAGAGTGGATCTGCTCATGGAGATGCTGTCTCTTCTACTCTGGTTACAAGCAGAAAAGACAGATGCTAGTCAGGCAGTACAGATGGAGGAACAAGCGAGCTTTGTGTGGTTTTCCTTTTAGGGGAATGGCTGTATGTTCTGACGGTCTGATTGGCCTTCCGTGTTTCATGCCAACCCACTGGTGCTTTCAAAAAGAAACTGAATTGAATAGGTATGGCCTAAGGCAGTTTGAATAATCTTTATGAAGTACAAGAGAAAATACCCAAAACGGAAAGTTAAGTTGTCCCCTAGACTCATTGAGTTACATGTTTTATGCCTCTTTTCATCAATATTGAGAGCTTCCTAATGTGCTGTGCGTCATTCAGATTAGTAATTGACCAGCATTTCCTGTTAGCGTTTCAATTCATGTAGAATATAATTGTAGCAAAAGTTTGATCTTTTATTTTTTCAGTTAGAATCACATAAAAAGACATGCTTTGGTTGAGGGTAGGCTCTTTCAGTTTGGGTCCTAATAATAATTTTACATATTTTAGAGGGTTTTTTTTAATGAATATTCATTACTAATGTTTTCATATGTGTCTTACTAGAAAATGAGAAGCTAGCAAAGTGTTCATTTCGTAATTAAAACCAAGGAGGAAATGGTCTTTATTCTTAAAAAAATAACAGAACGTTCTTTTTTGTGTTCAGTATTTTATGTTTGATTGACATACTTGAAACCAACATGTTGAATTTTCCAGTACTGAACATAGTGACATAGTGACATTTCTTTCTGTGCATAAAGTGAAGTCTTAAGAACCACTGGTTCCTGGTAGTTACAGGGCTTTCCCGAGGGCTGCCCTTTGCTGCTTCCCCCTTAACCTCCATCACAGGAAACATGACCGCCGCCCTGCAGGCAGCACTGAAAAACCCCCCAATCAACACCAAGAGTCAGGCAGTGAAGGTGAGTCCCAGCCAATCACTGATCTCTGCTGACGCCTGAGCGTACTCACCCAAACCCTCTGTAGTGCCACCTGCTCAGCAAGTCTTCAAACTGTTTGCTTTTCTATGAGTGTTGTTCTTTTAATAAGGAATTTTATAACCTGCTTTTTTAGTAGTAGAGCAGTGCACATGAGCATCCTTCCTTGGCCAAAAGTTTATTTCTATAACATTTTTTTTAATTGCTACATATAGATACGCTGCAGTTCATTGATGAACTAATCTCCTTTTGTCATAAACTGTACTGAAGTGAGCAATTCTGGGTAAATTATCCATTTCCTTTGCATAAATCCCTAGCAGTGAACCCCTGGATTTTGGAATGCATGTTTTTAAGGCTTCTGATACGGGTGGTGTTGCCACGCCGCCCTTCTGAAAGCCGTGTGAGTTACCTCCCCGGAACAGCTTTTCCCTCATTTCAAAGAACCTATTTCCTTTGGTATTTTCTTGTTTCAAAAGAAGCCTAGAGCATTGGCCCCGCTATACATCACTATTCATACATCCTAGGAGCCCTGAGGATTCCTTAGTTGAATAGTAATAACTAGGGTAAGTGCACCATCATTGTCTAGGCTATATAATTTTATAAGGGGAAAAAGTTCTTGGTTTTTAAAAGTCATGAGGCATTTCCATTGTACCACCTTCTGCTTTTGTATGAGTGGTTTTTAGTCACGGGGGGAGGGGGAGGTTTTAGCTCTGGAGTGGAGGATGCCTTCTCAGTTGCTCATGGCATAGTGTTCAGACCGAAGGTAACGGTAGGAGGTAGAAACATTCTGTAAAATCCTGACCAGTATTTATTGCTGGAAGTATTACTTTGTCTTGAGTAGGAGGAGAAATGAATTATTGAAAGGGTAAACTTAGTGTTCTCTTTGCTTGGCTTAATGGGTGTAAAATAACTTTACTCTTGGATTAGTGTTTTATCCCCAAAAAAAAAGATTGTTATAAGTGAAGGTCACTGTATCTTACATCCCATAATCTCTTGACCATAGACATGAAACTAAGTTTGATTAATAAGTTACTTCAGAAGGATAGTTCAAAGAACAGTTTTTAAAATCTGGATTTAATAAATTGGTAAATGATCACATCCGTCTCCAAGCAAATCCTTTCGGCTCTCCTTTCAAATATTTCGAGAACCTGTCCACTGTTGTCCACCTCCTCTGCCGCCGCAATAGCCACATCCAGCCTGTGGCATCACAGTAACTTCCTAACTGGTGTCCCTGCTTCTGCCTTGTCCCCAGCGCCACCGCCCCTCAGCCCCGCTTACCCTCAACATGCAGCCACGTGATCCTGCTCAGATGTAAAGCAGGTTATGTCACTGTTCCTGTCAAAACCTTGCAACGTCATAAGGCGGAGTCCCCACAGCAGCCTGCGGGGCTCCCACGCTCCCACTGTCTGTCCGGCTCTTCCCCCAGAATTCCTCGGGTCTGTGAGCCCGCCCTTGAACACGCAAACAGCACTCGCTCCTTCCTCTCTCCGGAGTACTTTCCTTGGTGTCCCCAGCGTCTCCTCTTTCACGTCCTTTGGGTCTTTACTCCTTGGCACTGTGGCCGTGGCAGAACTCGAACCCCCCCCCACACACACACACACACACACACACACGTCTAAATGTCCTGTCATTATTTACCCTCAGGACCGGGCAGGCAGCATCGTCTTGAAGGTGCTCATCTCCTTTAAAGCCAACGACATTGAAAAGGCAGTGCAGTCCTTGGACAAGAACGGCGTGGACCTCCTGATGAAGTACATCTACAAAGGCTTCGAGAGCCCCTCCGACAACAGCAGCGCCGTGCTCCTGCAGTGGCACGAGAAGGTGAGCGTGGGCTGCGGGCTGCGCGGCCGGGCCTTCGCCGTGGGGAGTGACAGGGGCGACGCCGCTCACGCAGTGGTTTTGGCTTCTTGGTTAATATCTTCGTTATTACAAATAAATGCATGAAAACAAGTTTCGATTATGCTTACTAGCCTTGGTCTTGAGAGTCTGATTGGCAGCGTTTTCATTTAATGATTATGGTTTAGTAAACGTAATCTTGAACTTGGAACTAAATCAAATCTTTGAAAAGAAAAGAAATAATAGAGACCAAGAATTCCTTAACAATGGCCGAAGGTAAAAACAGCCCGAGTCTCCATAGACAGAGGAGCAGGTAAACAAAATGCGGTTCATACATACGGTGGAATACAGTGGAAATGGTTTCACCCCGAAAAGGAAGTTCTCATATATCTATAGCATGAATGAATCTGAAAACATTGTGCAAAGTGAAATAAGCCAAATACAATGAGACAAACACAGTGTGATTCCACTTATATGAAATATTTAGGATAGGCAAATTCATAAAGACAGAATGTAGGTTAGAGGTTACCAGGGGGTGGGGAGAGGGAGAATAAAGAGTTCATTCTTAATAGCACCGAGTTTCTGTTTGGGCTGATTGGAAATAGTGGTGCTGCCTGTTCCATATTGTGAATATAATTAGTGCCAATGAACTGTAAGAATGGTTCAAAGTGGCACACTTTGTGTTATAGGTATATTTTCCGACATCTTACAATTCCCAGAACTCAGATTTTCGGAAGCTGTTGTCTGTATAGCTGAGTGAAAATACACACGTGTAAGATAAACACACTGTTTAGCCTCGGTTGGGCCCCTTTATCCCTTACACGCTATCAAACAAAAGCGCTAGTATTTATGGGTAGGGTAACCATCACTCCCAGCTTCCCCCAGTTTCTCCCTGGTTGTTTTGACGTAGTTGTGACCAGTTCCCTGCCGCTCTGTGTGCCGCTTCGGAGGAGGAGTTCTGTGGTCGTCCTGCTCCTGGAACAGTCTCCCTTTACGGGGCCTGTGCTATCGTGTTTCAGTTGATCCTTACAACAGCTCTCTGAGGCGTACAAACCTCTTCACCCTCCTCGGTTTACAGAAGAAGAGCCAGCGTTAGAACCTAGTGACCTAGTTGCAGCCTGGCCTCAGGATCCCAGCAAACACAGGAGGGAGAGCTGATGCTGTTCCTGATGGTGGGCCGATCGGGGCACATCCCTGGTCTTCGTCTCTGTCTAATACCAGTCTCCAGTTCTTCACCGGTCTTGCCTCCTAAGCACTTCTCAGTCGTCCACCCAGATCCATCTCAGCGCAGCGGGGGGCAGCATCTTTCCCAGTCGGTTGTGTGGCTTCCCAAACTGGCCCCCCAGCTACTGGTCGCACCTCCCTCGGGTCTGTTCTCTGCCCAGTCACCAGAACGCCCCTGAGAACCCAGATCTGCCCCCGTCCGTCACCTGAAGAATGAAGTCCAGTCTCACGTTCTGTGTCGTCCTCCTCCTTCTGCTCCAGCCAGACCCGCCTTCCCCAGAACGCGCCGTAATGCTTCATGCTCCTGCACCTTGCTCATGGTCTTCTCTCCACCTGAGTGCCTCCTCTCCCTTTTATGTCACTCTGTCACCTGCTCACCCACTGAATGTACCATTTTCTCCAGGGAGCCTTACCCGACCCTTCCACATTCTCTCTACCCTCAAGCTAGGTATGTGCCTTCCTCGGTGCTCTTATAGCCTCCAAAGCATAGCTCTGTCACTTCCTACAGTGTGTGTGTCTTCCTGGTGCACCAGATGGTACTGTACATACATTTGCGTCCCCAGCACCTAGCACAACGTACAGAGGTGTTTGTTAAGTGTTCTGTGAGCACGAGGTAACTATAGCTTCAAACTTCTATTTCATCATGACTTTTCACATGACTTTCAGTAAACCAAAGGTTCTGAAGGTCTTAGCTATTCAATAATAATGTTTAGCTTGGGAGAAAAAAATCTGACAAAGACCGGCCGACTCAGTAGGATTTAGGTTGGTTTTCCCCAGGTTGGGCTTCCGCCTGACGGGGCGGAGAGTAAGAGCAGAATCCACGCCCTAAATGCGCATCTGGGCACCTGTTCAAGGCAAGGGCGTTACGCCCTAGGTCCTTGAGAACAGCGTACTACGAGGTTTTCATGTCTCACCGGGAGGTAAGCGCACAGGTCAGGAACTCCAAAGGTTTGGTTTAGGACTCTTTCCCGGTGCCAAGAACAGTGCCTGGTGCATAAGAGGTGCTTGAGAAGTATTTATGAAAAATAGTTCAAAAATCAGTAACTGCACACAACCTTAAGAAAAATGTTTTCGTTGGTATGAGACTCGGTTCTTTACGATCCCATCAGCACTTACTTGCATTTGGTCTGTTTCCAGGCGCTCGCTGCAGGAGGAGTGGGGTCCATCGTTCGCGTGCTGACCGCCCGGAAAACCGTGTAGTCCAGCGGGAACTGGACGTCTCCTGCCGGTGTGGGAGTTGCTGGTACAAAGACCAAACAACCAAATGCCACCGCGGCCCTGTGGGCAGCATCTGTTCCTCTCAGCTTTGCCTTCTCGCTTCCTCTTTCATATCTATAAAGAAGAAAATTACATGTCCGTTTCCCTTCCCTGAAAATCTGGATGCTATAGAGGGAATTTTGCAACAGGAGTGCTTCCTGCTCTTGAAGCTGTTTCAGTGATATGTATACCGGTGTGTATATAGCCTAATTCACATTCAGGTTCAATTGTGCAATTTTTAACCCCTGTTGGCTGGTGGTTTTTTTGTTTCTCTGTGTTTTTTGTGTGTGTTTTGGTTTTTGTTTTTGACTAATAGTGATAAATTCGATGAGAATTTGATGCCAATTTCCTAACTCATTGCTAGCCAGGAAATGATTCTTATGAAAAATATGTTCGAGAGACTGGCAGTTCTTAACATTGCAAAACTGGACCTTATTTCCCTTATTTAAGCAGAATGTGTTTCTGGAACAAGTGACAGGCGAAGACCACTGCCCGGTCCCAGCTGTGTCCCTGCTCACCTCCAGTTCAAGTCTGCCGCTTCCTCTCAACATCCCATGATCATGGCCTCTCGATTTCTTTGTGGTCACCAGGGTCCAGAGCAAGGAGTCTTGCTCTACACAAATGTATCTATTAAATACCAGAGCCTGTTGGGTAGAACCATAAAACTTTTGTCCCGATAGTACGACCCTGTTTGGGAAGACTACTCCGCATCAGAAAGGGCATGGACACCAGAGTGTAGTTCAGACCCTGGGCAGCCTCAGAATGAAACGCTCTTTTCCTTAGAATCAGAGTGGCTGCCTCAGACGTTACGAGGTATCTGACATGCCCTGTAAATGTGGTCAGTGTCCTTCAGGGTCATTGGGATCTCAAAAGATTTGGTTCAGACCCGAACACACATCCTGTATTTTAGCCCAGTGTTTTTTAAAAGAAGAAAATGCCACACAGCAAAACGTGTTTACTTTGTTTTGGACACACCAAATCGGTTCTCAGAAAAATGTCCGGTGCTCCCAGGGCCGTTTTGGTGGCCACAGAACAGACCGCTGGGCGCGTGTGCCCGGGAGGGGGACCAGCCGGCGTGGAGGACCCGCATGGAGCACCAGTCTCACGGTCACCGACTCACACGGAAACTGGTGCAGAAATCCTGCAAACTCTTGGCTGTTTTTGATACCTGCCTTTTGTTTTGTAAAAGTGATAAAGTTCCAAAAAATAAAACATCAGTGTTGAATAATTGATTTTTCTAACTCTTCCTTTCATGCTCACTGAATGTACAGTTATTGAAGAGGAAAGATTTCTTTTTTCACCGACAGGTTACTGCACTCTTTGACGAGATCTAGTTTGGGGCGGCAGGTTTGTAAAACCACCTCATTCAAACATGGGCAGTAGAGAAGAGGGGAGACTCATGAGTGACGTCAGAGCCCTTGGGAGCGATTCCATCGTGTTCCCAGTGCCGGCTGAACGAACGCCCCCCCTTGTCACTGCCCAGAAACCTAGACCAGAATGTGCAGAGCAGCCTATAGCAGCTGCGGCCACTCAACCTCCAGCTTCTAAGCTCTTCCTGACACCGCAGATTTACTCACCGGCTCACGGGAGCCTGTCCACTCTCCTGCTGCGCCCGATTCCGGCTCCAAAGCTTTGGAGCCCCACAGGCAGCTCAGAGGGCCCCGAGTGAAGACACACTGAGCAGTAGGTGTTAGAGTAGTTACAGCACAACCACTCACAAACTGTACAAGGAGAACAAAGTGATACCCAATGCTTTTTCGTAAGAGCCTCCTTAACAACACTTTCAAGACGAGTGTTGGGGAAAATTCTGGAGTTTCACATTTTATAGTCACAAAAACAGGTGTATGCAAAATGTGCCGGTCAGCTTTACTCAGGGAGGTAGTAAAAACAGTTAATGAGTGCTGCAGGGGGATGAATCCCAGTGGGTTACAGCTGGAACCAGCTGACTGGCGGTTGCATCCTGCCTGATGTCCCCCCCGGGTTACACCAGCCGGGACACAAGTCTGTCCTGGCAGAAAGAAGGGGACAGTCAGGATGGATTGTCAGAAAAAAAAGATGCAAACGCCAAAGAGGTCTTTCAGCCCCAAAGTCATTCTCCACCTGCCATTCCCTCTACTTGAATCTCCGGTTTTATTGATTCAGTTCAGTCAATTGTGCGTGGTTTTTGGAACTTTTTAAAGGGGGCACATGGCACATACGCCCCTTTTTGGTCGTTAGGTAACAGCACCATTTCACTAACAGTCACACTTGGTAGGAAGTATGATGATAAGGAAATCCAGTAACACACCCGTGAAATCAAATCTGCCAATGGTATGAATTAGCAAAATACTTCTTTTTTAAGCCCTCGCTGTGCATGTTCCCAGGAATCGCGGTGCACGTACATAATGGGTGAGCGACGTCTGCTTGCTCACGAGTTGCTCTCAGCCTCAGTGAGGAGGAAGATGACAGCGATTTAAAATCAATGTCATGCACTTCAGTGTGTGACGCCAAGTGCAGGTAGCGTCGGGAGCAGTGAAGCCAGGGTAGACGAGAGCAAAGCCACAGCTCCGTCTGCACCAGGCCTGGTGGGGCAGGAGCGTAGGTGCAGCAGACGTGGACGGAGCAGAAAGAAGAGCGAGTTGAAGCACATTGTCGCTGTTCCTACGGCTTCACTGTTTCTAACACGAAGGTCTAGACAGTGCAAGTTATTAAGAAGACTAGGCTTTGATGAAGTGTGGGAGGTTCGAGAAAGTCACGAGATTATAGAAAATGGTATTTTTAGCTGAAACAGACGGTGGTCACTTCATCTCACCCTTTTAAAGCAGTAAAAGAACGGGAACTTGATTTTATAAGAAGAAAGCATTAAGTTTCATAATCAAGAGCCTTACTTATGAAAAGTGGGTATGACTTATCCTTTAAGTATTTTTGATCATTTATGAAAATGGCAATTACGTTTAGAGTTTGTTTAAAAAGCAGTTTGTTCACACTGAAACATCAGTAGCCCTTCTTCATGGCCCAGAGTTACACAGACTTACGAAATATAGCACAAATAGCAGGAAACCAAAGTCAGCTCCCCAGCCTGTGGTCATTATAATATGGCCTTTCATTTCCAAAGCAAGATTCCGAGTGTGAGCAGGGGCGTGAAAACACAAAGCCACCCTTACTGAGGACTGGGTCAGTCCCATTGCCTGTTTTACCTTCAGAACTGAAGCTCAGGGAATGTGCGTGAGATCACACAACTTGCAGGACTCAGAACCAGAATTTCATCTCCCATCCGTCTGACTCCAAGGCTGGATCACGCTTCCTTCTCAACTTCAGTGCTGGGGGATTAGAGATGTTTCCAAGACTAATGAGATTTGGAGCTTTCTCTAGAAATCTCCAACTTCTTTTTAAATTTAATTTATTTATCTTTAGAAGGGAAGGGAAGGAGAGAGGAAGAGAAATATCAATGTATGGTTGCTTCTGGTGCATCCCCTGCTGGTAACTGGCCCCTGCTGGGAACTGGCCTGCAACCCAGGCATGTGCCCTGACTGGGAATCGAACGGCAATCTTTTGGTTCACAGGCCCATGCTCAATCTACTGAGCTACACCAGCCAGGGCTTAGAAATCTCCAACTTTAATGTTTGCAAAGGACTGTTGAGAGGTAAAATCCACTCAGGAGTCCTTCAGAGAGGCAGAAGTTGACAGGTGTAGAAGTCGGAAGAGATTTGGAGAGATGCTTACAACAATGAGAGGCACACTCAGCATACTGATTTTTTCGTGGTGAGTGTTGCTTGTCTTTTGATGATTTTTAAAGTGGTGAGGTTACAGGTCAATACCCATAACATGCATAACTCCATTGGAACAGAGAAAAGTGACCCAGGGCAGTTCCTCGCATATCTCGCTCTTTACACAATATTTTTAATAGGGTCCCTTTTTTCATTTTCTCATGACGACATATTTTAACTCAAATTTCTATTTTATTTAGTTTCATCATAATTCCATTCAGTAAGAACCAGAGCAGCCATCTCTCATTCCATTAGCCAAGTCGAATAGAGTTTTGGCCATAACTAAAAACTATTTGCTTACTTGATCCCTAAGCATCACTTTGGCCTCCTTCAATGCCATGATCAGGGGCTCCATTGTAGGGGCCCCTCAGATCAGAACCTTCCGTCTCTGTCCACCCTTTTGGAGTGCCCTCCCATACTGTTCGAAAAGCCAGTTTTTGCAGGAGAAATCCTGAGAAAGGCAGGATCCCCGAGACAAATGCAGGCTTGAAGAAATCAGGTTCGAAATTGTAGACCCGTGTAGATGAGGATCCAATGCACCGTCTACCAGGTACCAACCTGACAACACATTTGTGTTCTTAGTATGTGGCAGTGCCATGTGTCAGCCGGCCTGTGGCAGGCTTGGGTGGACGTGGGTAGGTTCTAACCTGCTGTTGTCCACCTCTACCCTTTCCACATTTTATTTTGTTTTGCTTTGCATCCTTCCCTTCCCCTAATTCGTTTCTCCTCTAATTTCTTTTTCTTTCTCATCAGTCCCTGCATCTGCTACCTGACTGCCCTCGTTCTCTCTCTACTCCTCCTGCCAAGGCACTCAGAGTCATTCCTACTAATTAAATATGCAGATGGTGCCCTGGCCATTGTGTGGCTCAATGGATTGAGTGCCGGCCTGCGAACCAAAAGATCACTGGTTTGATTCCCAGTCAGGGCCCATGCTAGGGTTGCAGGCCAGGTCCCCAACACCGGGCTCATGAGAGGCAACCACACACTGATGTTTCTCTCCCTCACTACCTCCCTCACTTCCCCTCTCTAAATAAATAAAATAAAATAAATAAGTAACTATGCTGGTGGTGCTCAGGCAGGTTCTTTTAGGTAATGCCCTCCCAGAAAGAACCTATAATGGACTCAAAATGCTTGCATGGCTTATTTCTAAACTGAGAAAATGCTTTTATTTTTATAGATTGCTTTGGCTAGCGATTGAGCAAATAACCCAAAATCTAAGACTAATTTTTACATACATGATTTTTCCCTTTAGATTCGCAAATCATTTCACCTTACTGACAGAAAGTGCTAGACAGTGCCAGAAGTGATTGGGAATGGGGCGATGGGCCCCATAAAAACAAACCTAATAGGCCATACGGAGTTTAGAAAGGGGTGCTGTCAAATAAGGCTCCTTCTGTTCACAGTCCTGCAGGGGCCTTTCCCCCACCTCCTCTCCCCCTGAGCCCAACACGGCTAATGTTGGAATGATAGAGAACCTGTGCAAACCCCAGGGCCGAACCGTTCTGCGCACTAAACTGCAGGTGCCCTTTGTACTCAGGTACAGAAGCCTGGGGCGCACAGAAGCGCAGCCTGTCAGCCACCTCAAGGTGGCGCTACTTCCCCACGTGGATGAGCCACCGCAAGCCGTGAGACGCTGTTCAGGCTTACATTTCTGTCGTCCTTCACCATTTGTGTTACTTGGATGTTTAAAAAATATACACATAAATTGTCTTTGTTTACACCTCTTACCTCTCTATGTGGCAGTTCCCTAAAGCCATATAACACAAATCGAATAGCATGTGACGCCTGAATTTCACAGTCCAGCACGCCAAGACTCCCGTATTTCTCAGCCCAGGATTTAGCTGACACTCTCTAGGACATACCCTCTCCGACCCTCTGCTAGACGACCTTCCTGAAGTCACAGTCACTGTGTCATACCCTCCACAGTCCTCTGAATGCACAATAATGATTGAGCCTAGTCACCCAGTGGACGGTCTTTTGCTTACAGATTTATAGAAGCTCCTTTTAGCACAGGGATTAAGTCTTTTGTTTGTAATGGAAATGTCAACTATTTTCTCACACTTTGTCTTTTGACTTAATGGTAGTTTTTTGCATTTATAAAGTTATTTTATAGAATTGAGTTTATTTATCTTTTCATAGCATTTAAGGTACAAGTCACGACTGGTTTGCCCTTATGCAAAAGTTTCCCACAGCTCCTAACTGACCTTTCTCAGAACTTGAGGGTATTTTTCTTAAGTTATTTAGCCCAAACTACCCACAACGTTTTATATGTTAAGGTACAATTTCACTGTAATTCCATCAAATATCTACATGCCAGAGGCTGCTTAGAGTATGTAAGATACAATTCTTATCTTTCAGGACCTAGATCCTAAGGAACAGATACACAACAACTACTGCCGTTCTACAGGGAACAAGTTATAATAGAGGAAGCCTATCACGTAGGGAGTAATTACCTCTCCATGGCTGAATGTTAAGGAAAAGCTGCACAACCCACCTCATTGGGTTTTGAAGGCTACATAGGAGTTTGCCACGTAAGGAAATAGCACAATATCAGAAATCACACAATGAGTCAGCATTCCGGAATCCTGTTCATTATTGGTATTAAATCAAGTCAATTAAGTGATACCATGGTACCTACCACTAAATAGTTGAGCACTGGTTCCAAATTTTCTGGGTCCTGAGATAAAAAGTGAAAGGTTTTTTTTAAAGCCAAATATAATATCCCATGTTTATTCTACCCAGAGGAAAATCATCTGCTGCAGAGACACAGCCACTTATGAAGGACGTGCCACAGATGTTGGGCCAGGAAGTATCCGGGCAAGGCACACTCCGCCTGGCGGTGACTCTCCGCAGTGCTGGAGCACTGTCCTGCTCTGCTCTGAGTAGGACACCGTGGGGCCAGCAGCCAGGCAGGCCACAGTGGCCATGTCTGCCGTGGATTTTAGAGGGGTTAAATGACAGCACACGTGCTGGTCAATTATATATTTTTTAAAGATTTTATTTATATCTAAAGAGAGGAGAAGGGAGAGAGAAAGAGGGAGAGAGACATCAATATGTGATTGCCCCTCACATGCCCCCTACCAAGGACCTGGCCCACAACCCAGGCATGTGCCCTGACTGGGAATCAAACTGGCAACCCTTTGGTTCATAGGCTGGCACTCAGTCCATTGAGCCACACCAGCCAGGGCCAGTTATATTCAATTCCTGAGCTAGTTGACCCCAGCCTTTATCTACAACCCCATTCCCAGCTAAAAGTAGGGCTGACGCATAGCACGACTCCAGGGGACCTCATGCCACGCTGTTGTGTTCTAAGGGGTGCTGCTCATAGGGAATTAGTGTAAATGGGGTTCCCTGATACTGTTCAACATAATATTAACTAAAGCTCTGCTAAACTGCAAGTGCTAACCCCCCAAAAATCATACCTACATTTCTCTATAGGCCCGCTCTATTCTTATTTTTCTTCTGAGTCAGCTTACTGTCCTTCATCAGTCACAGGACAAAACATGTCTCCCAGGAGGCCCCTCAGTTTTAATGTTCAGACCCCAGAGCCAGACGGACTCCTCTTTCTCAGTTTCATGTCCAAAGTCCCAGAGAAGGAGTCTGATTGGCTCAGCTCGAGTCTAGACCCAACTGCTGGATCAATCACCTGTGCACCACGCTTGACTCATATGGAAACTTGCATGGTAACCCTGCAGATGGAATATAAAGAAAGAAAAGTTTTCAGAAATAGAGGATTCTTACTATACAAAACAATGAATGTGTATTTCATACACAGTCAGGTGTCATCTAACGATGGGAATGCATTCTGAGAAATGCATCGTTAGGTGATTCCCTCACTGGGTGAGCAGCCTAGGATGTGCTTACTGGGTGATATACCTACTACACGCCTTGGCTGTATGGCCGAGCCCCTTGTTCCCAGGCTACACACCCTGCACAGCACGTTACTTACTGTACTGAGTGCTGTAGGCGCCTGGAACACAATGACAAACAGTTGTGTATCTAGACGTAGAAAAGACACAGTGAAACTACAATGTAGAATTTAAAAATGGTCTGCCTTTATAGGGCGCTCACCATGAATGGAGCTTAGAGGACTGGAGCATGCTTTGGGTGAGTCAGTGTGGGGGTGATTAGTGAATGTCAAGTGTGCATTATGACACTACTGTAGACAAGGCAGGAGCTGCAATTTTGTGGCCTAATGTTTAAAGTCACATACAGTGACATCGGCAGTATTCCACTGGTCCCACGGGTCAGCTCTGCTTCCTTGTGGGACTTAACAAGGGCGTGAGTATGGGGACTCAGGGATGAGGGGAAGTCATCTTGGCACCTGGCTACCACAAAGATCTCTGTTTGTCCCTCACATTTTAAGACTCCGAACATATGACACATTTGTACAAAGGAGGCAGGGTGTCATTCATTCCATGATACTTCTCTCCCATCCAAGTACTAACCAGGCCCGACCCTGCTTAGCTTCCAAAGTCGGATGAGATGGGGCGTGTTCAGGATGGTGTGGCCGTAGACGCCATGACACTTCTCTGCCTCCCCTAGCACTACCCTCAGTTTCCAAATTCAGAAACTCCAGTGAGAGTCTTAAAAGCTGACCTTCTCAGACAGGTAGAGTTAATTAATAAATTTCCGCCCCCGAGACCTTTGCTGCATTCAAGTGACCAAGAGGTCACATTCACTTTCCTACTCTGTCACCTACCTATTGCTCCTTAAAATCACCACAAAACTTAGAAACTTAAAACAATATACATTTATCATCTCGCAGTTGCTGTGAGTCAAGAATCTGGGCCCGGCTTGGCTGGGTCCTCTGGCTCAGAGTCTCTCCAAAGGCTTCGATCTGAGTGCAGGCCTGGGAGCCACACTCTCCTCGAGGTCCCAGAAAGGCAGGGTCAGTTTTGCAGAGGTGCCGGGACCATGGCCTCCACTTCTCCCTGGCTGTTGTCAGAGGCCGTCCTCGGCCACACGGGCCTCTCGACAGCAGAGCGCATGTATGACAGCTGATGTCCTCCAAGTAAGCCGGTGACAAAGCGCTCGCAAGATGGATATGACAGCCTTTGTCCCCTTGTCTTGGGAGTGCCATCACTTTTGATGTATTCTCTCTCTTTTTTTTTTCTCTTTGGGTTTGTTTAGTTCATTTTTTTCATTTTGAATTTTCTTTTGGTTATTATTGGTTTGTTTCCTTATTTTATTTGCTGTGTTTTCTTCCTCAGTAGGAAGGCAGCTGGCCTTGCCCCTGTTCAAGGAGAGGAGATGGCACAGGGACATGAATGCCGGAAGCAGGGGTCACTGGGGGCCATTGGCTCCCCGTGACGCTCATTAAGGCCCCTGAGTGAAGGAACATCTACCTCTCTGCCCATGGAGCCCTCCCTTGCACACTCCACCCGCTTCTGCCACTTCGCCCTCCTCTGGGACCGACTTTGTGAAGATCGCCCAACCTGGAGTTTCTGGAAGCAGTCATGGGAAAAATTCTCTGTCCTCTCCCCAGTTTCCAGACTTCTTCCTTTTTCTTGAAAGAACAAACAAGAAACTATATAGTTCTCTGGTTTCAAATGTAATACAAGCTCATTGTGTACTTCCAACAATACAATAATATAAAAGCTACAGATAAAAGTCCCCTAACATTCCTCCTGTATCCAGAGATAAACGCTGTTAATACTTCCAACGCGTGGGCTATCATCATGTTCTTATTCAGTTACCAAAGTGGCATTAAAACTGTTCTTTAGGTTTTTATTTTGTGTTGCTTTACTTGACACAGTAGCTCAGCCACCTTTTAACATCAGTACGTACAGATCCACAACATCTCATTCCATTCCTATACAGACATATATCATAATCTACTTAGTCACTGTGGGTTTTTTATTTACCTATTATGAACAGTGCTTCGATGTGTGTATGTATATGAATGTGTGGGGGGAGGTGTTTGCATACTTGCCTATTTCAGCAGAACAGGTTTCTAGAAGTGGAATGCTGAATCAAAGCATGTTATTATTACAAGATGTTCTCCAGAAAAGTAGTACCTGTGTCAACTCTTCCAAAGCTGACAGTCAGCCTTTTTTCAGAGAGAAGTCCCAGGATAAATTGGTCTGTTGCTTTGTGAGGGGACCCAAGACCCTGTCAATTGTGGGAACATCTGAGAGCCGGAGTAGAGGGAAAATTCCTCCGTCAAAGGTCATGCCTGCAATCAAATGAAGATGGCTGATCATGTCTCAGCTGATTCCGATTCCAATTCTGCTTTGCATTGCTGTGCCAGTACTTGGCCAGGAAAGGAACCCTCATCTGGGCAGGACATCCATGTGACTAGTGACTGTGGACAGGCCCACCAAGACTCCCATCAGGGACTTCACGGATGTCAGTGGGTGACTGAGTTCCTTCCCCAGCAAGCAGAGGGGACCCTGCAGGGCTCCTGAGCTGGAAGCTTCCTTGGCCGAGCCCTCCCCACCCGGCCATCCGAGTGGAAGGAGCTGAGGTTTGAAAGCCAAAAACCCCAACAAACAGCTGGTCCCCAACTCAGACCATGTCGTGCACCAGTTCAGGCTGTGTTTGGCCCAGTGACAGGACCACACTCATGATGTCCCGTAAAAAGGCAGCAGCGCCCTGGTAGTGAACTGACAGGCAAACACACAGGCAATAATAACTCTCTGCGCTGCAGCCTCTGCAGGTGTTCATTTCACTACATGGGAATTATGCTTCCAGAGAGAGAGGGAGGGAGGAAGCATAAAAGAGAGAGAAGAAAGGGGAGGGAGAGCAATAGGGGACGAGCCCCACAGCACATCCTGTCTGACCACCCAGCACACGTCTCCTGAGGATGCAGACAGAGCAAAGGGCGGAGGACCTTCCGCCCTGAGATCCAGCCTGTACCAGGTGTGCTGCTGTGTCGGCCCCTAGCCCTTGCCCCGACCATGGGGGACCCACTGTCGACAGTATGAGGGATGGAGTAACACAGACAAAGCAGCTCACAAAGCAGCTCCAAAAGAAGAACATCGGGTGACGCCATACTGCAAAGTATTAATGGACGATTTCCCCCTTCACCCTCCCTGTTATTTCATGAACTTCTCCCTGCACCCCCTTCTCCCCACCCCCATGCCCGTAGAGAACCAGGAAGCTGCCATTTGCCCCATAGGAGACTCGTCCTGGAGTAGCTGGAGAAAAAAATGGCAAATTGTTGGCTTTGAAATTCAGAAGCCATGGTCCTTACAGAACCCAGAGATAGAACTGAGGGGTGGGGAGTGCTGGCGGGGCCAGTCTTCTCCTCTTCATCGTCTGGCCTTGCTTCCACCCTCCCTGCCCCTGAAGAGAAAATAAAGGAAAGAGAGAGACCAGCTGGATGGGGGTGCATAGGAGAGGCACGGAGGCCCTCATCTCCCCGGGAGGAGCTGGCTTCCAGGAGAAAGTGACGGACCCTGGGAATGTTTGGGGGTTTCAGAGTAGGGGAACTTGAGCAGCTTCCAACCTTAGGAGTCTACATGGGCCTGGAACTGAATAAGATTATGTTTTCTACCACCAGAAGAAAAAGGGAACTAAAAATAGAGAGCTTGGAAAAAACAGAGATTTATTTTTACATATCTGTATTAGTGGGGAAATGCATATTTGCCACAAAAGTACAATTCTCTGGAGTGGATGTTTTTGATTGCATTCTGCATCACCCTTATCACAAAAATGCACTTTATAAGGCTGGAAATCACGTGTGCGTTCTCATTGAAACAGTTAAGGGGGGCAAAGGATGGTTAGGGCTCGGCTCCCATCCTTGGGAGATTTTTAGTGTCCACTCAGACACTAAGTGGGAAAATGGAAGGCGCCAGATTTCCCCCTCTACACTCGCCAAGAAAGATAGTTTCCCAGACCCTGGTGCCCAGGCCTGCCTCACCAAATTAGGAAAAGAGGACCGAGAGGCTCCTTGCACGTCTCACTTCCTGGTCCTCAAACGTGGCTCAGGGGACACCCAGGAACTGGGTGAGTGAGACAGGGTTCCATTGGCCAGATGGCCAGAACAGAGACCATGAATGAGGGCCCCTCCAAGCCCTCACTGTCCCACCCCTCCCCACACCCATCCCAATATCCTTCTTGTTCAACCCAGGCTTGGATGATTCAGTTCTGAGAACTGAACTGGGGGATCGACTGGCCAAACAGAACAGGTAGAGTTTTCTTTCAAGTTCAAGTTCATTTTTTTTCCAAGTCCATGAACTTACGATTCAGTGGGTTTTCCCTCCCCAGATGAGTGCTTGGTGGACAGAAGGATGGAGTTATCAGCTGAAGTGCAGAAACCCTGCCTTGGATGCTCCAACGGTTGAGAAACCGTTTCTAAATCCCGAGCAGTAATAACCAATCAAATGCTGGCTCGAGACTTAGCAAACATGACTGAGAAGAGTCATTTGAGATCTAGACAGGTGTCGTTGTAGTTTCACGCATTATGAGAGGCACAGAAAATATTAAAAGCCAGCTGGCTGAAAGGCTGCCAAAAATGGAAAACAGGCTCCCTTTGGTTCAACGAAGATGACATATTGGAACAGCCAGTTTGCCGGAACGCTTTAATTCTGAGAGGAGGCAACCTTAATGAATATTCAAAGACCTAAGAATGGAAGCATAAGCCTCTTTCATCTTCTGGAAATGGTGTCCGGCCCACACAGACATGCTTGTTTCTGTGTGGCTGGTACTGTTCGGATCAGTTTACCCTAGGTCTTCTTAATTAGCATTTCCAGTCAATGCTAAGTTTTTCAGGGCGAGAACCTTGACCTCCTCTTTGCATACAAGACCACTGGAGCATGCAAACAGGGGCCTCATCATTATCTGAAGATGTGACTAAGCTGGGCATCGACCCTGGATTTTAGTTCCCCTTTTCCTTCTCTCAGTTCAAACAAGTGCAAAGATCGGTAAGAAAATGCTTATAATGGGGTGGAGAAGACAGTTCATTCAGAGATTCAGTGTCATGACTTTTTGCCTGAATGAATGGAAATGAATCGCTGGACCACGAGTTGCTAAATTTAAAACAAGAACGTCTGACATAAAAACATAGCAACAAACCAATGTGGTAATCATTCGCCTGGAATTGAAGAACAAGCCTCTGATTTTTTAAAGCTACTTTATGGTCTACTAACAAAACACATGTTTTATTCCTCAGAACTCAATCTTTACCAAAAAAAAAAAAAAAGACTGGTAAGTAAAAAAAAAAAAATCCCCCGCACAAAATGACACTTCCTGTTTGTGGCTGTTCAGTGTTCTTCTCAGGCCTGACAGACAGGACTCAGCTGAGCTTCTGGGTCTTCCAGCTGGTACCCAGGTTGCTATAGAGATCCAAAGAGTAGATTCCCAAGTGAGCAGTTCTCTGAGGACTACTCTCTGCTTGGGTCCTGAAAACAGCTTCGTAGGAGTGGATTTATCAGGCACAGATTTTCCCAGATTTGAAAGGAAAGCCCCAGGGAGCAAGGATTCACCTGCTTCTTCCCCAGGCACAGAAAATTGACTCCAGAGCTTGACTCCATTTGAGTTTGGCAAATGACCTCAGCAATACTTTATTTGCAGTTTCACAAATCATCTTCACAAAGCTAGGGCTCACCAAACCCCCAGCTCCACCAGCAGGGTCAATCTGCTCAGAGAGGGGAAGGGAAGGAGAGAGGGAGAGAAACATCCATGTGTGGTGGCCTCACGCACACCTCCTACTGGAGACCTGGCCCACAGCCCAGGCATGTGCCCTGACTGGGAATCAAACCCGTGACCCTTTGGTTTGCAGGCCTGAGCTCAATCCACTGAGCTACACCAGCCAGGCTTAACAAAGCAAATGTCGCCAATGCTTTTTAAAAGCTGGCTATTGTGTATTTATTTTGATATTTGTTTGCCTTTGTTTGATATTTGTTCCAGCAGGAGGAAAGATTTCCAGGTGGTGTAAGCTTTTAGGAAGTCTGGAGGGCAAGGCTGTCCTGCAGAGTGCTCCGGGTGGCCGTCCTGCTGATGGGAGCCGCCACCTTCGACTCCCGGCCTCCCCTTCCCCAGCTGCTGAGGCCCGGCCTCACTACCCCTCTGCCCTCGGCCCTCTCTGGCCCAGCTGTATCTCAGGGCTTGCTTCTCCCATAAGGAGTCTCAGATCAGTAGGGACTCAATTTTGTTATTCGAAAGAGCCTGCCCTTTCACGTCGGCCCACTTTGTCCCCCGTTACACATGCAGCTTGGCCGAGCAGCCCCCGGCCTGTTCGGAGAACCTTCCTTTCCTCTGTGCTGCCGCCCTCGTGCCCATGCATCAGCGTCATAAAACCCGTCTGGACCTTTCTCTGGGGTTTTCTCTCCATGTCTACCTTGGGGGACCCCAGAACCCCAATGCCAGTGACAAGGCCAGTGACTTTAAAGCAGGAAATGACAACGTTTGCATTTGTGTCAGCAGCAACATGCTGGAGCCCCTCAGATTTGGGGTTCAGAATGGTAGGAGCCCCTGAAGGGGAACTCATCTCCTACCTCTAGGCAGGGTGGCACCACCCCCCAAAGAAAAGACCCCGGCTTTAGTTGTTACTTTTTTAATTCCCACCCGAGAATATGTTTATTGATTTTAAAGACAGAGGGAGGGGGAGAGAAACATGGATGTGAGAGAGAAACATCAATCAGTTGCCTCCTGGACGAGCCCTGACAAGGAATCAAACCCACAGCCTTTTAGTGGGTGACGCTCCAACCCACTGAGCAACCCAGTCGGTTGTGTTTTTAATTAGGAAAAAGACCACTGAGTTGACAGCTGGAATATCTTTGACATCTATGGATTCTGGGAAAGAACAAAAAATTGCCAAAGTATGTTCAGAATCAGTGAAATGCTTCTGAGGTGGCATGTTGGCTTTCCTGCTCCTTTATCGAGCAGAGAGACCTGGGTTGAATCCTGGTCGTTCATGAACAACCTACTTAAATGAACATCCAACAGTGGGTTTTTGTAGGAGTCAGAGACACACGGCAAGTGCTTAAAGCTTTCGTGGCACACAGAGAGACTTGATAGAGTGGCTGGTAGTCTTAGAACTGGTTCCAGCACCCCTCCTACCCCGGAGGGATGTCAGCCTGTGGCTACATCAATTACATACATAATCGTTCTCGGGGCTCATCTCTAGGGAGCAACATTAGCTCACAGGTAGTGATGCAAAGGAGGACAGGTTGTAGACAAAGGGGCTGGGTGGGTTCATCTGATTTTTGGAGGTCTGAGAACTCTATACGCGCGGCTGGTCATTGGTCACACCCCACCCTTCCCTAACCCCCTCTATGAGAAAGAAAGAACAGGGGTACACCCGTGCCTTCCCCACTTTCACACACCTGCCAGAGGAGGACTTTGGCTGGTTTATTGCAGCCATTGATTCTCTTCCATGTCTACACAGCGTTGGAGGTGCATCCGTCATCCAAACTTGGTACCCAGGGGAGAGGGAGTGCAGGTGGGCATCATTTGCCTCAGACTTGACCCCTTGCAGCCATGCTCTGAAGAACTCAGAGATGCTGCTGCTTGACACTGACCCCTTCTCTGGGACCCTAGGCATTTATTTCTTGGCTTACTTGGTGAACTTGGGCATTTAGCCCACTGGCTGCTCAGTTCTGTTCAGGAGGAAGACAGTTAGAGGTTCGTGCAGAAAGGAGAAGAGAAAACACATTTCATCAGTGGTGTTTCAGGGTGTTACTACAGACCGACCACAGTTTCAGAAAGACTCTCGAGCCCATGGGGGCTTCGAGGCCAGTGCCAAGAGGCAGTCCAGCTGGACACACCAGGGGCTCTTTTATTTTGCTTTCTCCTCTTCTTTATCTCCATGTGCAAGACTTCAACATCTCAGGCATTTACTCACCCTCTTCCTCTCTCCCTGCAGCTGCCTTAGCTTCATTACTTCTTGCCTGAGATACTGCAATAGCTTCTTAATATGTTTACTTGCCCTGCTAAGCACCACATCGCCGCCTGACCTCCCCACGTGCCTTCCAGGACCCACTGTCCCAATGGACAGGGGTGGAAGGAGAGCGCAGCAGAGTCTGGAAGACCCCGAGATGTCTTACCTACGGCTCCCCTAAGCAGACAACCCAAAGAAGGAGAGAGGGAAGTATGAAAGCCGTGGTCAGTGGAAAATTACAATAGAGCCAAAAGCAGGAAGTCCTGTGTTTGTGTAAAAGGGGACTTCCGCAGCATTTCATTAACCCTGAACTGAGTGCCAAGAATGTCACGGCTTTAATTGCACCGCAGGGTAATAAAGCATTCTGCAAAGTGCTGCGGTGCTAGGAAGTCTAAGGAGGAAAGTGGCTACCAAGTGGAGAGCAGACAACCCGGAAGCCGGGAGAAAACTGTTTGCAGTTGGGACAGAGGTGGGACTGAGCGTGCAAGGGTCTGGCTGAGGAGGGGGCGCCCGGCACACTGGGGGACCTGTGCCCCGCTCAGCCTGCAGCGGGAGGGGAGGATGTCAGAAGCGAGGGCCAGACCGAACCCCACGGAGCCAGCAAAGACTGTGCGTTCATCTGTCTGTCATATATTTGGAAATCCAAAAGCGCCCACTGCATTCAACAGAAGCCTGGCGCTTTAGTGGAACATTTCGTTTCAGACTCAGGATAAGCCAAAAATAACTTAGGCACTGTTCTTAAAGCTGTTTTGCAGATGAGGAAACTGAGGCTCTTGAGAACTGGGGTGACCTATGTAAATTTGCTTAGGGGTTCCTGACAGAACTGGAGTTTGAGCTCAGGATTTCTGAGCCCACATTGGTTAAAACACAGGACAAGAGAGGACCACAGATGGGTAAGGGCATCCATGGGACTCAGGCGCCTGGATGGGGCGGAGGTCACAGAGGCACCTCCGAACCCTGGCCCTGACTGGGAAACCTCAGGGAACAGGGAACGCTCCTCTGAGTGATACTGGGAGTGTCCACTGAGGAAGTCTCACACAGCGACCAGACAGAGGGTGTCGCACAGGGGGCCCTGGCCACGGCAGGAGTGGCTAAGGTTTCAGGATCCGCAGCTGGTCCCAAAGGGATGGGCTCCACCCAGCAACTTCCAGGAGCAACAGGACGCCATCCTGCCACAGGGGTGGCAGGAGGAAGGAGGAGACTGTGCATGTCTGATGTTTTAACTGAGCTGGTGGTTGCAGAATTTGCAGGGCCCTGCGCAGAAGGCAAATGTGGCCTCTTATTCAGCGTGAATACGAACCTCAAGATGGTGACAGCATGGAGACCTTCAGAGCCGGGGGCCCGGAGGCGACATAGGTCACACAGCCTATTACATACTGTCTCTGGCTTCGCTTCCAGGTGCCATCACTGACATTTTCCTGGAGGAGCAGTTCGACAGGGAGAGGGGCTAGGCAGAATGAAGATTCTGACTTCTCTTCCCCAAATTCACGCAAAGCAGCTGAATTGTAATAGTCCCCCTGATCAAGTCGGTAGTGTGTTCTAAGCCCTCGTCTCTGTTGCAACTCCTCCCCCACAACACACCTTCCCACGGGAGAAAAGTGAGGCTGAGAGAGGCTGTAAGACCCACAGCCAGCTGGAGGAAAGTCATTCGAACCCAGGACTCCAGATCTCCCCCACTCTGCGCATTGCCTCTGAACCCTGCAAGAAATGGACACTTTAGGGTCTTCCGGCAGAGATGTTGGTAGTTTCACACTAGGGAGGTGTTTATCTACTGTTAGATGTCATTTTCATAGCTTTTAGCCATATTTCCAGTCTACCTATGCTGTTATCTGCTTAGAATTTTCATTCACTAATTCGCTTTTTAAAAACTTTAGCTTCATTATAAAATATACTTACCGTGAATCTGTCGCTTTGGTGTGCTCACCGTACAATTTGTTTCTAATACACATTAAAATAAATAAACTCTCTGTCTCACCTACTCTACTTTTATAAATCTATCCCATAAAAGTGTTCACAGAGGTGTGGAGTGACGCATTCACAGAAGAGTCACTTGGACACTGTTCTGATGGTTGCCCCTCATAGGGGGCTGGTCATGTGAGGGAAAACTGCACAGCTGTAAAGAGGAAGAAAAGCGCTCCATGTCCTGACAAAGAACTGTTGTTACGAGAGAACAGCAAGGTACAGAATCACGTATCAAATGCCACGGATATAAAAGGAGGGGGAGCAGGGGTGTCCTCATTTTATATGCTAAAAATCTTTTCTGAGAAAGGTGCACCAGCAAATTGACACCAGTGGTCCCCGCTGGGCAGGGAGAGTTTTGGCAATGGTGGGAGGAAAGCTGTT
Organism: Artibeus jamaicensis; assembly: GCF_021234435.1. Lineage (NCBI taxonomy): Eukaryota > Metazoa > Chordata > Mammalia > Chiroptera > Phyllostomidae > Artibeus > Artibeus jamaicensis. The sequence goes on along the minus strand of NW_026521772.1, from coordinate 6,380,857 downwards.
CGTGCTCACTGCACCATGGGACTGTACTATCTGTCCTCCAAATGAAACAAACTGAAATAATACGTAATGATAGAAAAGTTTGTCCACATGCTGCCTAAAAACGTCTTAGAAGCCGTCAACAGTAGGTGTTCCCACCTGAGGACATTGCCACTCCCCCAAGTGCTCACGTGCGTGGGACGGTGAGCTTGGTGCGAGCTGCCAAGCAGGTGAAATGTCCTGGGCAGGTCAGCCAGCCCTGGCGCTGAGAAGGAAGTGGAAGAACTCCATTGCTAAGCAAAGCGCCGTGGCCACATTACCTGCCGAAGAAGCCCACGTTGCTGACTGCCCTGAAGCCCAGCAAAGGGTCCGAGCCTCCCAGAGCAGGGGCTTGTCCCTTTGTGAACAACGCATGAGCTCTGTCCATGCTGGCAGGTGAATCGTGACCAGATAATAAGAACAGGGACTGAAATCGGGGTCATCCAAGACAGTGGCTTCTAATCGCAGCTGGGAGTCATGGGAAAAACGATGGGAACAGCAGCCAGGTCAGGATGGGAACCACGGGTGATGGACAAGAGGCATAGAGGAGGGTGTGGGGGGGTATGGTCTGAGTGGGGGACCTGGTGGCAGTCTCCTGCGTTGGTCAACAAAGAGATGACTCAGGTCCCTGGGTGAGTGGTTGAGTCAAAAACCATCTGACACAAGAGCGGTTGCACTTCCGCTAAAGGAGCCTACGATTACATTAGCTGTTTTGGCAATGACAGGATTCTCTTGTCTGATAACTGAGCTTGCAGTTGACCCAAATGGCCAGACGTCTCCCAACACATTGTTCTTAAGAGTTGTCTTCTTCCTGTGTTTGGCAGCTGAGTTCTTAAGCTTGAAGTAAATCTTTATGCTTATCACTATCAAATTTCAACTTGGAGTTCTGATAAAGCAGGAGTCAGGCAACAGTTTAATTCTGATTCTGTTTTGTAGGTGTTGACACGCTCTCTCTCTCTCACCCTCTAAGCTTTGAGCCATTTGCAAATCTGATCCAAGTTGTTCAGAAAAAGGTTAAAAGTGCAAGTTGACATTGACACATCAACAAGACTCTGTGGATGTACCATTCAACCAATTAAATCATCCCAGTTGTCTTGTCTGAGGAATATCTGGGTGCGTGTCTGCCCGGGATTTGCAGACGGCTCCTTCCTGGTCCACCTGTCAGGAAAGGGTTCTGAAAAAGGGAGGAGGGGGTTGGCTTTGACCTGATTTAATTTTGGTAAGCTCATGCCATTTCTAAAGGTTCCAGCTTCCGTTTTGTTTTGAAGCGCCTTTATTTAACCCTTCATATTTTAGAATTCTTTCCAGGGATGAACCAACAGAGCTTTGGTTTCCTTTTTAGAATTCTTGCCCTTTAGAGAGCCAGTACTTACCCATGCATCCTGGCTTTCCTGTGTCTATCCTAGTCTTTATGGTGCTTCAGTTATTGACAAGGTTTTAAAGATACTTCCAAACTCGTTCAGTTCCTGGGATTTGATGACTATGGATTTGGTGATTGGAGTTTCTTCAAAGCAGCTGTCAGCTGTTTCTCCATCCTCTGTCTGCGTCTTCATCCTTGTGTAACCCGGGGATGAAAGAAGAACTGAGGGTCTCTGCTCTCTTTTTGACATCTGTTAACGTGATGCTATTTGCACCAAGTGGTGACCCTCTCTGCTCTTTTCCTGACACTAAGGAGCACTTTGTGTTGTCCTCAGTATTTTTTTTTTGCAGGTGCAGCTCACTCTGGGCTTCAGCTTTCCCTGTGCTCCGGCTTCAATCTTGGCCTGGCCTTTGGGTTTCTTCTTGAGCAGGAGCCTCCTTAGACAGTCGCCGGGGAGTCCTGCTCACTCTCCACGCCCGTCATCTCTGGGGTCCCTGAGTTCTACGTGGTTATGACCATTCCTGAGAACCTCCCATCTCAGGAATCTCCCATCTCTCTTGAGCAATCAATGGTTTTCGAGCCTCGACTCAAGTACACACATCTGTTTTTCATGTTTTGTTAACCAAGGCTTGCTCTTTTGGTTTATTTGGGGGGTGGCATACAGCAAAACTAACTAGAGCAAACTTAAGCAAACACTGAAATGTATTATAGGGGCCTACAAATGTGTCTCAGAGGCCAAGGCAGGAATTGGGGTGGGGCCATGGGAAAAGAGGGAATTGGAGGCTGGACACTCACTGGCTTCCCTGTTTCTGTCCCTTGTCTCTGGTTCTCACTGGGCACCTGCTTCACACTCGCTCTGTGCAGACTGTGTTTGTCTGCTTCCCCGGGGCCTTGTGGTTGAACACGGCAGAACCACAGCTCCTAAGTCTATACGTCACAGTTCCAGCCCCTCAGAGAGGTGAGCCTGCGGTCCCTCCATCCTAAATTCTGATTCACAAGGGACAGACCTGAACTGGTCCCACTTGTCAGGTGCCCATGGTGGTCCCGCCAGCCAGGAATCATGCAGTTCCAATGTGGCCTCAGGAACAAAGCCTGTTATGTTAGGTGTCTACTATTCATTCAGCAAATATTTAAACATCCACATACTATTTTAATTGTTAGAGACACCACAGGAGAAGCAAAAGAGAAGCTTTAAAAATTTCTGAGGCATTAAATGTACAGTGCATCTCTAACTCTTCTGCACCCCCTTTGTTCTGTAATTTGACGTGGTCAGTTTCTACTTCTGTATTAGTAACCGTCTCATTCCCAGCAACAGTTCTCCTTAGGAAGCCACTAACTCGGGAATCTGCTTACTTAGAGAAATGTGCTAAAGAAACACATGAACAAATCGCCCAGGGTCCTGGCCTTCCCAGGGAGAAAGACCCGTGCGGTTCTAAGTGTATCTAAGACGCAAAGGGCACCCCTGGCTTTGTGGCTGGGTCCCACTTCACAGACAAGGCCTGTGGGGAGAAGACACAGAACCGAAAAGGCCAATGGCATCCAAAAAAGAGAAATGTGAGGACTTAAAATCAAATCAGCTCGGCCACAGTTTAAAAACATTTTCAGATGAGCACATACATATTAAGCTTTTGACGTAAGATGTTAGGTGCTAGATTCTTTGGAAAACATAAAGAAATAGAAATCACACTCCAAGCCTCCCGAAAGCTTGCAGCTAGCTGCCTAGAGAAGGCAGGAAACACATAACGTGACACGGAGCACTGTGTTTGGGGCTCGATCAGAAAGGTTGCAGGAATTCAGAAAGATGAGAACTCACGTAGGAGATGAGGCTGTGCGGGTCCGTGAGGATGGGCAGGGTGCGCATGCGCAGAAAAAGCCAATGCACGGTTTTATAGTGAGGATCCAGTGCGACTTACTTGTCCTGCTCAGGGCTCAGAGCCTCAGTCATGATGAGTTCATTCACTGATTCATTCACCGAACGTTTACTGGTGCCTACCTCTGTGGGTGCCAGATATTGCGTGTGTAAAGGGTACAAAGGTGGAAATAACCCTGGTAGCTAGAGGGCTTAATGGGAGGGTTCTTTAAAAGAATAGGCTTTTTTTTTTTAAAGGAATAGGCATTATACATGCCCTCATTTTGATGACAGGATGGGGTACATGTAACCAATCAGCCTAAACTGGTACTGTGACTTTAAAAGTGTCTTTCACAACATTGATATTTAGCTCGTTTTGGGAATCTACCATGTGACAGGCACAAAAGGTAGGTGGAAAAATCAGACACGGGCCCTGTACTCCTGGAGCTGACCGTCTAGGTGAGGGGCAGTCACTTAAACAAGTCATTACAATCACGTATGTTGGAGCACACAGAGGAGAGAGGGCGCCTGCTCTGGGGTCAGAGGGCAGGAATCACTAACCTGGCTGGCGAGTCGGGGACGGAGGAGACTGGAACCCTCTGGCTGTGGCAGGCAGAATTCAGAGACGCTTCTCAGGATCCTTGTCCTTGTATAATCCTCCCTGCCTCAGACCCCTCCCACCCCCGTTCGTGGGCAAGACTTGTGACTTGCTTCTGACCCACGGGATTTTGCAGAGGTAATTAAGATCCTTAACCAGCTGACTTTCATCGAGAGAGAGATCATCCTGGGTGCCTGACTTAATCAGGCAGGCCCTTCTTTTATTTATTTTTAATCCTCACCTGAAGATATGTTTATTGACTTTGACAGAGAGAGAAAGAAACATTGACCGGTTGCCCCCTGAACATGCTGGGACAGGGGACCGAACCCACAACCCTTCAGTATATGGGACAATGCTCCAGCCAGATGAGGTATACCTGACCAGGTCATCCGACTCATCTTTTAAATGAGGGTCTGGAAGTCAAAGATTCACTGAAATAGAAACTCTATCTCCGTTTCTGGCCTTGAAAGAGCAAGCATAAATTCTACAGAGACAAGGAAGTGAATTCCACCAACCACAGGAGGGAGCAGAGAAGCAGGTCCTTCCCCAGTCCAGCCTCCGGTTGAGAGTGCAGCCCGGCCGACACCTGGGTCTCAGCCCCGAGAGGCCCTGGGCAGAGGCCCCAGCTGAGCCACACCCAGACTCCTGACCTCAGACAACTGTGAGGTAGTAAAGGCGTATTATTTTAAGCACAAAGTTTGTGGTCATGGGTTACCAGGCAAATGATTAGCAAACTGGCAGGTTAGACAGGACCGCCTTGTGATATCTTCCCAGGGAAGGAGACTTACAGTGCTGAGCCTCTCAGTTAGCATTGCCGACCAACAGGACCCGTGCTGGGTTTTCCATATCCTCCCTGTGAAATCCAGGCCAAGTTTATGTATAAAAAAAATGGGGTCTCCCTGCCCGCCTCCTGAGGATTTCCTGTCTGGTACTCCAAGTAAGTATCTACTTAATATTTACATTAAAGGCATAGAAAGTAGTGTATGCTTTTCCCCATGATTATAAATGCACCTCACTTTATGCAAATAATGTGATATTGACAAACTATAACATTATTGTTTTCAGGTAAGATTCCACTTTCTTAGCTCTTAGTTCCTTTAACCAATTCTCAAGGGTGTATAGAGCTGCTGCCATGTGCTAGAACTATGGGTGAAGAAAGACTGGAGGGAAATAGAGACGTGTTTCTGGCCTTTGAGGAGCTGGGGAGAGAAACTTCACGCAGTAGGAAAAGTTAGAGAACAATGAAACGCTAGACTCTGAGAGCTGGGATGGGGAGGGAAATGCTGAGCGCTGCGGAGCAGGGAGCAGAATGAGTTTGATTTCACAGATTGTCCCCCCGAGAGAACAAGAGAGTGTTCTTTGCTTTCAGCTGCACCGATACACACAGCAGGCACTCGTGATCTCTTCCCCACTTATTCATAAATCTTGCTTATTCAGGACTTTGGAATGATTTCAAAGTCACTGAGCTGGAACTTTGAGTCATCCAACCAGTGTCTCAACAGAAGGGATTCAACAATTAAAGTTTACTGAACACCTGCTACTTCAAGAGCTGTGCTAGCAAGTGAGGGCATGTCTGTCTTAACCTGGAAATAACAGAAAACCCCCTTCAAGTGGTTTAAACAATACCCAGATTTATTCACTCACCAGACAAGAAATCCTCAGGTAGGTCAGCTCCAATGCTGGTTTACGTCGGAGCTCACCAACGTAACTCGGGATGCAGGTTCCTTTCAGTTTTCCATTCTTTTTAAGACAATGACTTGTTCTTAGCTGGCTCTCCTCATGGCACAGGAGAGCTGCCACTGTTCCGGACCTCTTCACAGCACTCCACAAGTACTGTTTCTTCCCAGGTGTCTTTTTTTTTTTTTTTATCAGTAAGGAGAAAATAGATATCTTTCCCAGAAATCCTTGGCTGACTTCCCCTAATATTTATTAACCAGAATTATATCTCATATTTGTGCGTAAGCCAATCAGAACCACACAGCCCAGGTAGGGTTGGCCTCAGGCGAGTGGGGACTCCAACAGAACAGGGTTCCCCCGAGAGGAGGTTGGGGAATGAAGGGCACCGGGAAAGGCTGTCTACTGGCAGTGTCCATGAGTGTTGTAATCAAAGACAGTCGTAATGACCGTCTGCACTGGGGGACAGAAACGACCTGACAGAGGGTGTACAGTTACAAATTGTCACTAACGCTGTGACTGGAGAGGACTGTGTGCTTTGAGAGAGAGAGCAGGGTGTCACAGTGAGGTCGCAGCTCAGGAAAGGCCATTCAGAGGCAAAGAAAGGTGAGTAGGAACCAGCCAGGCACAGGGCTGGGGAAGAACATTCCAGGCAGAGATCGGGGCAGCCAGAGGGCTGGGAAGGAGCATGGCGTGCATCCCGCAGCCTGGGTTGAATGAGCAGCACACAGGGCCCTTCTCGTGCTCGGGAGGGATTGTATCCTGAGAGCAACGCAAAGGCACCAAAGGGGTTTTTTGTGTGTTTTTAAGATTTTATTTTTAGAGAGAGGGGAAGGGAAGGAGAAAGAGAGGGAGAGAAACATCAATGTGTGGTTGCCTCTCACATACCCCCCACTAGGGACCCATCCCGCAACCCAGGCATGAGCCCTGACTGGGAATGGAACCGGTGACCCCCCCCCCAGTTCTCAGGCCTGTACTCAATCCACTGAGCCACACCAGCCAGGGAGTCACTGAAGGTTTTCCAACAGGGACATGAAGTGATCTGACTTGTGTCTTCAAAAGTCTGGTTGCCATGTGAAGAACAGATGGGAAGGCAAGATGTTAGGAGACTGTACGTCTGTCTGATGGTTTGGCGACAGGAGGGATGGAGAGGAGGGGCACAGAATTGCTTGGGCGTGGCACAGTGGTGCTCTGGGGGATGCGAGGGCGGGCAGTCCCAGGACCGCCTCCCGAGGAGCACCGCTTGTTCTAAGATGCAGAGGCACACACAGAACTCCACTTAGGTGCCACATGGAAGTTCAGAAGGTGAGGTCACAGGCGTGGGGCTTAGGGGGACGGTGCCTGATTCCAGGGTGACTTATGAAGGAAGGAGATATTTGCACAGGACACCGAAGGCTGGCAAAGGCGCCTGTGTAGGTGCAGCTATGGGAAGGCCGGTTCAGGGAGAGGATCCAGCCTGGGCCAAAGCAGGGAGGCAGGAAATGAAGGCCTGGAGAGAGAGGAGCAACTAGTGTAGTCTGTGGTCTATAGGTGAAGGGACATTCGGGGACATAAGGCTGGAGAGGTCGTGGGCGGCAGTTGAAGGGAGGTTCTGTGTGGCTGACTGGAATAGTTAAATAAAAAGGCAGAGAGGGGAGAGTTAAAATAAAGTCTAGCTTAGCCACAGAAGAACTCACCAATTAGCCACAAAACCACTGACTTTTCCTGGGAGTAATCGGTATGCAAACCGAGTTTTGATTATTTGTTTACTGGGCGGACTAGCAATGTCTCTGCCCAGCGTCACCTACAGGTCCTTGGCCAGTGATTTCTAACTTGTTTCTGGAATATATTCCTTCATCACATACTGAGTATTGGTGCTAGGGATTCTAGAATGAAGAGGTGGTACAAAGGAGAGAAAAGGATCCCTGTTACCTGGAGTGTGGGGCTAGATTCCAAAGAAGGGTGGTATTTGACTGGGCCTTCACGGGTGAATAGGAGTTTGCCAGATGAAGAAATGAGGTGGGAAGGCCTTCACAACACAGGGGCATGTCTTCTCCATTCTCGCACCTTCAACCCTCTACGTCCTACAGAAATACAATTGTGAGTTTTATTTTCAGACTCTTACAGAATTTGGGTGACACTTAGTGGGTTCTTTCAGTTGCTACAGGGACATTTCTCTAACACTAGCAAGAAGTCAGGATTTCAGTAAATCAAATTGGTTATACTCTGTACTCACAATGGTTCCTCAGGGAGATTTTACTGATTTTTACATTTTGGGGTCAGCAAGGGAAAGAATCTTTAAACTTTTTTTATTATATATTTCTCCATCACCATTTAGTCCCCTTCTACCCCCCTCACTCCCAGGGGATGAACCTTAAATCTCTTTTTGGAGACTGGTAGATACATCCGTCCTCAATGAGACAGACCCCTGTCCCTTCCGTTTTTCACGCAGGGGTGGGAGGAGCCACAATTCACTGTCACGCACGGCTCTGAGTTGCAGCGTTTGCAGGAGATCACTCCCTCCCGAGCTTTGCAAGCATTCACAGCAGTGACTCAGACACAGATGGACACCCAAGACCATGCTTGGGCATCCAAAATCAGCTAATGGCTCATTTTAGCTCAAGAGAAAACACGAATGCTTCAAGGTGGTCTATGAGGTGACGAGAAGGTGGGCGTGGAGTTCACGTAAGACTGGAAAGAACTGCCCCCCCAGCCAACACCCTCATTGAACGAGGCGTGCGGACCTGGCCAGGTTGCCATGAGCCTCGGGCAGAGCCCTGACTCAGAGCCGTAGCAGAAGCAGGGGAAGACGGAGGGGACAAGCTGGGTGGCAGAGCAGAAGCATTTTGGGGAACTGATCCATCCCAGCAGCATCTGAGACACTTCCTCTCTCCCCTACACTCCGCCCCCACTCGCCCTATCTCTCTCTGTCTCTTTCCTTTTCTCTCATGGCAGGGCTCCGCGTCAGTTTCCGAAAGGTGGGGACATTTCCTGATGCCTTTGCAACACTGGGAAGCTGTCGTAAGGGAGGCTGGACCCATTCTGAGAGCAGGGCCAGGAAAGCGAAGGCCGGGGTTTGCCGTGCTGGGCAAGGGCCGCGCTCACCCTCTGCCTGCCTCTGGCCAAGCTCGCTCAGGCCCCTGGTGTCCGCCTGACCATGTCTCTGGCTGAGGCCATCAGCCTCTGGAATGATGGGGTGCTGGCAGCCGACAAGAAGGACTGGAAGGGAGCCCTGGACGCCTTCTCTGCAATCCAGGACCCCCACTCCAGGATTTGTTTCAATATGGGCTGCATCTACACCATCCAGGAAAACCTGGCCGCGGCAGAGAAGGTGAGTGGAGATGCCTTGCCCCCGCCCCCAGGGCCCCACGCGGCCTTTGAAATCACCTGTCCCCAACCCTGGCTGCCCTGGAGAAACATCTTGGGAGCTTTTACAAACACAAAGCTGCCCAGGCCTCACCCACAGGGATCCTGATTTAATTGGCCTGGTGGGGGCGTGGGAGCCCTTCATTGTTAAAAGCTCCCCAGATGGTTCGAATGGGCCAGCAGGCTGGGAGCCACTGTGGGTTACGCCCTCCTTTCTTCTCCTTCCGTGAACCACGCCTCATTCTGGAATGTTCTCCAGCCCCCTCATGAAGACGCCCCTGGTTATGTTTTCTTCTGTGAACTCCTGCTGGCCACGCGCAGCCTCTGAGTCTCACCGCCACACCTGGCACTAAGGCACCTCTTTCTGGCTTTTCAAGACTTTCACTCGCTGGGTGAGCTTTGTCTGCCCAAGAGGTCAAGAAGAGACACTGAAGTAAAATAGGTTTTACCTGTGTGACAATTCATCTGTGTGACACTTACTGGGGCGCTCTTTTAAGGATTTTGAGGCTGGTAGAAGGAGATCATACTGTGATTGGTTGATTGATGATGTCTGCCGGGCGCACCGTGTGGGGTGTTACAGCATCTTTTTTAAGTTTTTTTTTCTCTCTCATATTCCCGAGCGTGAGGCTGAGCATTGAAGCATCACCTGTTGGATTGGTGATGGGAAGCTGGAAAGGGTGTGGAGTTTGGAAGCCGATGCAGAGTCAAAGCCCAGCTCTGCCTCTCTCTGGACCTTGGGTCTCCAGCAACACATGTTAACTTCCAGCTCTAAGAGTCTCAGAGGGGTTGAACATCTGGAGGATTAAGTGAGACACCACCTGTGTAAGTGCTGAGTCACTTCACACTAGGGCGTGAGTGTTAGTCTTGTTTTTACCCGTTAGCCAGTCTTTGCAAGGCCCTGTGGACAGATGGCTGAACACCCAGTCCCCTTAAAAAGCCAGTTCCTCCCACAGCCATCCTCACTGTGACCAGAAGTGAACAAAGAGAGTGAAGAAAGGAATTGCCTGGAAGGACCTGTGCAGACTGATAAGCCCATCTCAGGTCCACAGTGGGCAGGAGCATGCGAGGGCCCCCACCTCCTCTCAGGGACCTGCCAGGGGGCGGAGCAAATAGCAGCACAGATTCTGGGGGCTGCTGGAGGCCAAGTGCACAGTGGGGGAGAAGCTGCCGTGCGGCAGCTACGCCAGCAGAGGCTTGTGGCCAGGCCGTGCTGGCCCCCCTGACCTCCAGCTCACAGACCCCATGGCTTCCTCTCGCCGCTTTGAACTTCTCCCTGCAGTCTGCTGCCTGCCTCTCTCTCTCTGCCTTTCTCTGGTTCCCTGTGTGCGTCCTTACTCCTGGAATTTTATATGCACTTTTTAATATTATCCTCACCTGAGGACATTTCTTCATTGCTTTTAGAGAGAGAGGTAGGGAGGGCACAGAGAGAGAAAGAAACATCAATTTGTGGTCCTCCATATGCACCCCGACCAGGGACAGGTGTAGGGGATGACCCTCCAACCGGCTAAGCCACCCTGGCCAGGACTATTTGTTATTATTTTAATTGTGTGATACTGCTATAATAAATCTACATATGAGTATATAATAGTGGATAAGACATTTTCATTGTTTCCATGTTTACTTGCTTCTATTATTTTAATCCTGTTGGTAGTGTTGAAAGGCAGAAATTAATATACCATTCTACTGAGGAGAATACTAAGGTTTACAGTAGATTGGGTAACCTGCGTCCTGGCATGCCACCAGGAAGTGACAACATGGGGCATTCTGACCCCAGTGTCACCGTAAAGACACCAGTGATTCTCGAGACCCCTCCTGCCTCACACTCTGGCTCATGCCATGCATCCTCACTGCCTGGCTCCTCGGCCACCAATGGACCCCCCCTCTCCACAGGCTTTCTCCAGAAGCATCAACCGAGACAAGCACCTGGCCGTGGCCTACTTCCAGCGAGGGATGCTCTACTACCGGATGGAGAAGTAAGTGACCCAGGGTTGCACCAGCTTCGGACATTCACAGAAAACCCGGAGCGGGTCTCGGTGCTGCTCACCTGGCTGTTTGAGAAGCATCCGCCCAGCATCCAGTGCGAAGTGTGACTGGATCTGCCCTGGGCACAGTCACACAAGAAATCAGCACGAGGCCCAGGCAGGGAGGGCAGGCCGGCCACCCCCGTTAGAAATCAACCATGTCAGAGCTCATGACGAGCCTGCGTAACCGCCGCAGGCCTGGTGTTCAGCTGATGTGGCATCCATGAACACCCCTGATGGGTCACAGCTGGACGGTGCAGGTCGTAAATTGTTGGCCATTGAGGGGACACCCCTGGAGGTCCCCTATTGTGAGGTATTGAACTGTCACACAGCAAGAGTGATCGTGAAACCACATCACATTTTCCATGGTTTCTGCAGACTGTTTTCAAAAGCCTAGTTTAACCCATGCAGTGAAATACTGTTCGGCCAGTAAAATGAGAATACTAACTATTCACATGACATGTGTAAGAATATATTGATACGGACAAGTAAGTAGCATATATATTAACATAGAAAAAAAGTTCACAGTGGATGTTAAATTCGCAGCATAGGTTTCAAACAGCGTGTGCAGCACAAGCCCATGTCTGTTTCACAGAAGAGTCTGGAAGGCCATAGGCTGAAATGTGGTCGGCAGTGCTCTCTGGGTGGTGACGTTATAGGGATTTCCATTTCCTTCTGTCAGTCTGTCTGTACTTTCTGCAGTGTTTACAGCCACCACAAAATAGTCAAAAAAAATAAATAGAAAATCAAGATTAATCTCACTTTCATTCCCCTTCCCCAAGATACCCCAGTAACAAACATACAAATAACAAAGGGAAAACATTCTGAGCATTAACTTAGAATGTTGTAGGGGATGGCCAGCCTTTGCAGAAATTGTTCATTTCATTGGTGGGCACAGCTCTGGAAAAGAAGATTTCAGCTCAGGCTAATGGAGAACTTTCTGTGAAAACGGTCAGAGCATTGTGTGTGTTGGGGGGGAACACACACGTGTACCCATAGCAGGTGAGGCAGGGCGTTGGTGGGGCACAGAGGAGGCTGCAGAGAATGTCTAGGCATTGGGGAGGGGGCTGGTCGGATCGTGTGCAACCTTGCGAGGCTCTGATCCTAGGGTTTGATCAGAATCCAGGCCAGGTAAGCCACTGTGCTCAGCCATTGCCAGGGGCAATTACAAGAAGCCCAGAAGACTTCCAAGATGTAGATGCAGTCAATTACCCGAATAAGAAAGGGAAATCAAGTCATCCCAAAAGAAAAACCACACAGAGGCATCTGGGGAGAGAAAGCCTGGGCCTGAGGTGTGCAGGGTGTGAGGGCAGCCTGAACACAAATCCCCCAGCTGACCTTGAATCGTAAAAGACGAACTCGCAGGCCATCCTTTAATGGGCTCTAACAGCCTGTAATGAGGAGAGCTGCTGTCAAGAGGAAAGGCTCCCAGAAGAAACTGCTACATGCAAATGCCTAGAAGTCCCTGAGCCTGCAAGGCTTGGATTTTGAGAGTCAGAAAGATCTGGTTTTACCTAGAAATAAAACCCAGAATGCAATTTGCATGCTGTGAATAGTAGTTAAATCCGAGAGCAGAATCTACCAAATTTCACGGTTAATTCCATAACAGTCTGTTGAGGAAGCGATAAACAGAAGTCACTGCTCTCCACCTGAAGCTCCTTCTTCACTTTTGCTCCATCACAGACACGGGTGCCCTCTCCCTGCAGGCCCTGCTCATGGCCCCTCCCCCTTACGTCAGTGTAGCAGGGGCTGTTAATGGCAAAACGCATGAGTTATCTTCCCAGCGACACACACAGCGTGTGTACAACTTTACATGCAGCTTCAGGGGGGTCAGTGTCCCCTGAAAATCCGTAGGTGAACCCCAGAGATCCCACTCTCTCCCGCAGTGTTGGCCTCCATCTGTAGCCAGCTGGCCACTGAATCTCTCCCTGGGACCAACCCCGGAGGTCTCTTTGTCCTCCACCTTGTCAAGTTGACCTCTGAAGTCTCTCTCATACTCTGCCGTTCTTCTCCACCCCTACCAGCTGTACCCTGGTTCAGACCCCCCGGTCTCACCGGGATTGCTGTCATCACTTCCGAACAAATTTCTCAGCCACCAGCCTTGTCTTGGCCACCCTTATCCCAGACTGGTCTGCTTGAAAAAAACTAATGTTATCTACTTAAAAACTTTCGGTGACCCCATTACTGTATCTACTGCCTGCCCACTCCTGCCCCCCGGGTTTGCCCGGCCCCCAAGGGGGCGGCCACTCTCCTCTGTGCCTCCTTTTAGAAGAACGCCTGTCTTCCCGATGACAGATATTTGCCAATATCTAATACGGCAGATACTAGGTATCTGTCTCCTTTGCTACTCTCTGAGTTTCTTGAGAGAAGAAATCTTTACCTGGTCACTTGTGTTTCAGCATTGAGTATGGCAGTTAATACAATGCTTATTAAATGAATTAAACCAAAGCGAGAAAAATCTAGCCTCTGCTTTGCAGGAACTTATTAAAAGGGGGGAACAGGTCAAGAACACCAGTAGCCACCATGCAAGGCAGAAGGGGGCAAGAGCTGTAAGAGCTAATTTAAAAGAAGGGCCCATGGGGAACTAGAAAACGGACTCCTCCGGGAGCCGGGTTAGGAATTTCCCCAGATTGCGGCAGAACTCGTGTTAGGACAATAATGCAGTGGGTTGTTCTCTCTTTTTTCGCCACTTTCACATGTCCTGCTGTCCCAGCAGAGTCCCACAGAGCAATGTGAGAATGCATGTCTGAGGAGGCAGTTGGCATCTTGGGTGACCACACCAGATGACGGCCAGACCGGCTCACTTCTCTGCCCCGTCTGCCGTCTGAAAGGGGAAGGAAGCTCTGGGTGTTTCAGGTCCTGGGCCTTCTGAACCTGAGGGCTGTGATCATAACCGTAACCATGAGACCCTTTAGATGTTGCTGGCCCACGGAGGTGACGCAGCAAAGTCTTTGTCCTGCAGGCTTTGAAACTGAAAACCATGACCCCCCAGCCCGCTCACAGAAGTGTGCGTCATTTTGTCACTTTTCAGCAGCTAGGACTCTCTGTTTTAAAACTGTAGGCTGCGTGGGCATGGGTAGGACAGGGACAATCGGGAACACAGCGGTTACTAAGAAACCTTTCCAGTTAGAAAAATGAGGGTTATAAACCCTCTTGGGCTCAGAGATTGAGAAAAGCCAGCCAGCTTGCCCTGGCCCCGGCCAGTGGGTGAGCAGGGTGTAGCTCAGGTCCAGCGCAGCCTGGTGCCCAGCAGGAAGCTGCCGGCACCTTGGCCTTCCAGGGACACTGTGCTTTCCAAATGACACAGAAGAGAACTGAAGGAGGGCTGGGGGGGGGGGGGGAGGGGGAGCCGCACTCCTCAGACCCACCAGCAGCCAGGGCTGCCTGCTGTTGTGGAATTTCACACTGAGCCCACTCAGGCCCCCAGGCAGCTGGCAGCCGGTAGCGGGCTGTGTGTCAAGGTGGGTGCTCCTGGGGTGCAGCTCCCCGGAAACAAGGGCGGCTGAGCAGAGGCCAGCAGGGAGCAGCCAGGAGGGTGCCTTTAAAGACACGTTTGAATCTGACATTTACAGAGCGCGCCCCACCAATTTTTAACACAAAGCGAGCCCTTTGCATATCAATAATTTTTGGGTTCTTCCTCTCTCCCACCGGGCCCAGATCTTTAGACATCGTGATGGGCTGGAGGATTATGAGAAAGATTTTGTTGGGGTCATTCAATACCAGGAGGTGTCACGGCACAGCTGAAATGCACCCACCTCACCAGGGCTTTTGCCAGGGGGCAAGCGCACTGCAGGGTAATGCTGTCAGTACCTGGAGTGTGCCCTCTGAGCCCTGAAACTGTCACACGTGCAGACAGGGCACACCATGGAGCTTCGTGTGCTCGCAGAGCAAGGCCTCTGCATTTCGCCTGCCCCTCCTTCTTGGCTCAGTGAGTCGGAGCCAGTCCCCCAGTCTTCCAGCCTAGAAAGAAGGTACAGAGATGCTTGAAAGAAACCTCTACGTGCTTTCTGCTTCCTAAGGAATGGCCTGCACACTTTAAATGGGGTTTACACTGGTCTCTAGGAACAACGAGGGTGTGTTAGAGAAAGCCTTTCTCCTGCTCCTTCCATGACTGCTGCAGCCGCTGCTGCTGCGTGGCTGACTTCAAACCCAGGGGCGACAGAAGGCCCAGCTTCTCCTCCAACCCCCTGCGGACGCATCTCTTAAGACCCTCTTGTCCCGCCTGCCCTCCTGGTCAGCTCCACGCTTCCCTGAGATCGGAGCTCCAGCTTCTACAACTGTGTATTTTGATCTCCTGATAATACATACAGTCTAGAGTATTAAGGAAGCATGGACCAGATGGTTGCCCTGTGAATTTAATTGCCAGACTTTTAGATTTGAAAATAATAATAATAATAATAATAATATAAATGACTACGTGTGCCAGGCACAGTCCTAAGCACCTGGGTGCTTCATCACGTTTAGTTCTCGCGACGCTGGGAGGCACTCACTACTGTCGTGCTGTCTCTGAAGATGAGGAAACAAACTTGGAGAAATGAAACAACTTGTCCTTTGTCACTAGATGGTAGATGGCAGAGCCAGGAGGGAAGTCCATGTGGTTTTGACCCCAGAAATCGGATCCAGGACCACCTACTAGCAGGCTCCTCACATTCCAGGCTCCTTGAATACAAAGTGCTCCTGCTACACAACGCACTCCTTATATTATGGACCCAGATCCTGAGGCTGAGGAAGTAACTCCCCAGGGTCTCCTGGGCAGGGGCGCAGCTAATGGCTGTGGTCCCAGTCTCCCAGCCACTGTCCTAAGGCGCCTCAGGACACCATACCACCTCCTGCCGATCCCCTGCAGCCTGAGTCCCAAGTCCAGTCTTGCCTCCAAGAGAAGCCACATGTGGCAGCTCCAGGTCAGAGAGTGGCCTGGGGACTTGTGGTCCAGGTGCCCCGAGGGAGCCACAGCCAGCAGCCAAATTTGTTCCGGCTGTGGGGGAGGGTAGATAGCTTTTTGTTGCACCCTCCGCCCCCACCGCCCCACAGCCTGAAGCCCAGGGATGGCTCCCTGCTACTGGGGCAGGGAGGTCAAGGGCAGGCTGAGGAGACATGGTGCAGTTCCTGCCCACGTGTCTGTTGGCCCTGCTGATGTGACCAACTCCATTCTCTGCCCCTAAACCCACAGCAGCAGCCCTGATACACCTTGAGCTGGTCAGCACAAGGCCAGTCCAAGAAAGCACGGCGCGGTTCCAGGAACAGGGTCAGAAATGCTGTTGGCTCAAGGGGTGGTTTCTTTTTCCCAGTGTGTGGAGGAGGAGGGAGGGGAGAGGAGACTAAGCAAGCCACAAAACCGGGAGCTAAATTGGACTCAAAAGAAGCCAAGGAAAAAGCTCGGGGCAGGGGAGGGATGTCAATGGCTGTGGGAGAGGCCCCTCCGAGCAGTGTCCCTGTGTCAGGGAGGCTGGTCTGGTTCACGCCTGAGGCAGGGAGTTAACAGCCCTCTGAACCACCTTGCAGGGACCCAGGGCCCAGGAGGTGCTGGCTCAGCCTGGAGCTCTCAGGAGAGATCCAGGCTCTTGTGCAAAGCGACAAACCTGTCGTCAGAAAGGTGGGCATGGTATCGAGTCAACAGAGAAGGAAATACGTCCGGCTGCCTGAGACTGGGGGGTGTCAGACCCCAGGGGCACCTCACACACTGAGTTGTGTAGAAAGCTAGAGCTCAGGGTTGGCAAAAAACTGGAGCATGAGAAAGGCTCTTGTTCCCACGAGACCAATGGAGAAAGGAACGCATACACACATCTTATCGCACAGTTTTTCCTCCGTGCCCTGGACTGATTTATCCTCTCCCTCCATCCTGCAGATATGACCTAGCGATCAAGGACCTTAAAGAGGCCTTGACTCAGCTTCGAGGGAACCAGCTGATAGACTACAAGATCCTGGGGCTGCAGTTCAAGCTGTTTTCCTGCGAGGTAAGGAGGGGCGGCCTGGACACGTGAGCTGGCCTGTGAAAGTGTTCATCCTAATTTGCATCACTCGGGTTGACAAGCTATTTGCCCAGCGTTATGCTAACAAATCCAAATCATGGGTTCACCATCCTTGCAGGGCCTGCCGTGACCTTGCTCACTTCCCAAGTTACAGCCCACGCTCTTTGCTATTAATGGTTCTGGCCTCCTGTACTCGTTTGATACCCATGGAGTGAGGATAATTTGGCACAAATCCGTCCCCTCTCAGTCAAAGAACAGCTCAGCGCACACATTTAGAAAAGGTCCCCATAGAAGGATAACATATTTTCTACATTACTGAGGAGGAGAAACATGACTGGCTGTGATTTCTCAAGTTAGTGAACTTTTTCCAACCCACACCCCTCTTCAACCTCAAATGTCCCAGTAGCTTCAAAAACTGAAATCCCTGCAAATATTGTAGAACTTTATTTAGAACAATTACTGAAAAAAGTCCCTTTGCTTTGATTTCTCAAGTAGAAGAAGCCAAGTGTTTTCAGGGTAGCCCAGGGCTAATAATAGTCCCACAGCTGCCCGGGCCCCTGGGGACATGTGTCCCCATGCAGCCCTACTGATGTCTGGCAACTTATTCCACTCGTCCCTGTCTGGGGAATGGGGTTTTGCAGTGGGGAGTCCTGCCATTTGGCCAGCTTCTAGAGTAGGGTTTCTCAATGGTGGCACTCCTGGTGGCCCGAATAATTCTTGGTTGTAGGGGGCTGTCCTGGGCATTGTAGGATGTTTAGCAGCATCCCTGGTCTCTGTTACCCACTACATGCCAGTCACACCCCACCCCCAATGTGACAACCTATCTCTAGGCATGACCAATTGAGAACCGCTTATATGGATTGAAGGGCTGGGGGACCACGGAGCTCCAGAGGGAAGGTCATGAGACCGTGGCAGTGAAGCAGCCTCCTGTGGGAGGAAGGTTCCTCCTGGAATTGACATTGAAATGACCCTGGGACAGGAAACACAGGCTGTCTGGGCCGCTCTGCAAGCGAAGCCGGACTTTCTAAGGCCGAAGGCCCCTCTGCCTCCAGCCGCCTCCCTCCTTCTTATACGACACCTGCCTTCCACAGGCCGCGACTCTGGCTCTGAGAAGCCCACCATCCTTTTTGAAAAGAGGCCAACCTTTTCCTGCCAGGGAGCCATAAACACCTGGTGTGGCAAAGGTCTCCAGAGAAGGTGGCCGGGAACCAAGTGGGAAGCTCAAGATGGTTTTGAGTCTTCCTTTCTTCCTGCACACACGGTCAAGGGTGGGCTGGGCCCCAAGTATGCATGTGGAAGGCAACCAAC
Organism: Artibeus jamaicensis; assembly: GCF_021234435.1. NCBI lineage: Eukaryota > Metazoa > Chordata > Mammalia > Chiroptera > Phyllostomidae > Artibeus > Artibeus jamaicensis. Next base: position 6,362,718 of record NW_026521772.1, on the reverse strand, counting down.
CGCTCACTGAGGCTCAAAGTTGGTTTTTGTTTTGTTTTGTTTTTTAAAATCTTGCTGATGCATCTAAAAGATTTGATTCTATGTGTAAGTTGTGAAGCGTAATAATCAAACACACACTCATGAACCTACCACCCAACTCAAGACCTGGAAAATTACAGCCATTGCTTGCATGGGCTGCTCCCTCCCACCCAGGTGAGGCGCTGTGCTGGGCTCGTGCCACGTCCCTTTCTGACTTCTGGCCATACAGTGATAGTGTCCTCGTTCCTGGTGCCTGGCTCACAGTCTTGCTAGCACCGCATCCCGGGCAGGGTCCTGCGGGTGCTGGTGCAGGACGCTGTGTCTGGAATCCTCTTTCCCCCTGACCCGCACCTGCCCACTCCCTCAGCCTAGGCTCAGAGGCAGGAGCTGTTTTGAGAAGCTGCACACATGTATTTATTCCCAGCTCTTCAAGGGGTCTGGAGCCCATCACTCTTCTCCGCACTAAAGCCACACAGTAACTCTCGTTTCCTCCTGACCTACCTGGTTGTCCCAAACTGTACACCATGCAGTGGATTAATGCATCACATGAGGTCCACTTAACACCATCCTCGTGCTGCGCATGACTCGGTAGCAGGATGGACAGGATTGTATTCCAGACATTCCGAGGGGAGCTGGGAAAGGGAGACATGTTGCCCGGCAACCTTCCGAGGGCACTGTGCAAGCTCTCTCCTGGCACCCAGATTTGGAGCAGCCTCCAGCTTTATGGTGCGCCCTGTGCTTTTCCAGGTCTTGTACAACATTGCTTTGATGCACGCCAAGAAGGAGGAATGGAAAAAGGCTGAAGAGCAGTTGGCATTGGCCATGAGCATGAAGTCTGAGCCGAGGCATTCCAAAATTGACAAAGCCATGGAGTGCATCTGGGTAGGTGTCCAGGAACCTGGGGGGTGAGAGAGTGTCATTGGACTTTTACTTGTTTCAGGGATTATTTGTGCAGGTTGAGAAACTGTAGAAGTGGTCCCGGGTAGCACTGGCCTGAGGGGTAGAAGTCTAGGCAGGGGCTGGAATCTGGAAATGCAGGGAAGCCGAGACCTGGAGTAGGGGACCTCAGAGCCCTGCCTTGGGCCACCACCTGACCCCAAAACCCATTTGGGGCTCTGTGGCAGCAAAGGGCAGCAGGAGGCTGGAGGCTGGAGCCCAGCACTCGAGGGCAGAGGCTGTGCCTGCCGTCTGTGAGTCCTGGCAGCCAGGCACACTACTGCTCTCCATAGAAGAAACGCCTTGGTTATATGAGCAAATGGTGAAAAGTAGCCCTCGCTCGTCCAAGTACATTTGGGATGAAGCTCGTTTTAAATCAGGTTTTTAAAATGCCAGGAACAAGGGGACGCAGGTCAGTCTTTCCATGCCTGTGCTGCAGACACTGGTCCCAAGATAACACACTCTGAGCCCCCCAACCCCTGAGGGGAGACAGTGCCTCCTGCACTGTGAGTGGCAGCCCTACCTGAGCCGCATGGAGCGGGAGAAGGGTGGCTCCCCTTCAAAATGAGGGTGCTGGGCAAACAACACCGACATTATGTCCACACAGCCCCTCAGGGAAAAGTGACTTTGAAACCCACCTTTCCTACCATAGACACCCTGGAATAGCAGCAAGTTCCACCCTTCCACGTTTGGAAGAAGTGCTTTTGTGAGGTGCTCCCAGTGGACCCTTGCATGCGTTCAGTGAGGCAGGCAGGACAAGCCTCCTTACCTGTCCCTTACAGGTAAGGAGATGCTGTGCTGTCTGTGTCACAGAAACAGAAGCTGTACGAGCCGGTGGTGATCCCTGTGGGCAGGCTCTTCCGACCCAACGAGAAGCAAGTGGCCCAGCTGGTCAAGAAGGATTACCTGGGCAAGGCTACGGTAGGTGGATCTCTTAGCCTTCCCGGAGCGTCCTGAGATGCGGGCCATGCGGAGCACAGTGGGAGGGGCTCGGGGGAAAAGGGCTCCCCCGTTGTGGTTCTGCCCCCGGGGTGGCAATGGGAGACTGTGTTCAGTGCGGCGGTTTTGTTGAAAGATGCTCCTAGTTTACTTTCTCCGGGCTCCTCTCATCCGTCCCTTCCAGCCTGACCCTGGGTGAGGGCTGACTCACAGAATGCTGAGTCTTGGGGACTGAGCCAGTGGAAGAAAAACACGGCTCTGAGGCACTCACTCAATGTGGAGAGAACATGTCAGGGAAACGGACCAGCATGGCATCTTCTTGGCTTAATGCTTCCTGTGGCCCCACTTCCACGGCACTAGGACTAGACTGGAGTCCTTCTGAGCCTTGGTCTTGGTCTTAGACCCTTTCGGGAATGATCCACAGTTAGTCAACAGCCCTCTTCCAAAACTGCACTTGACTTTGATGCAATTGTAGGGCTAAAGTTGCCTACCGATGGGGTAGCTGGCTCTGGCACAGCAGAGAGACTGGGTTAGTGGAAGCCCCCGGGGTCCATCGGTGGGTGAGCGGATAAGCAGAATGCAGTATAGCCGCACAGTGGAAGACAAGTACCAATAGGAGTCACGGCTTGGAAGAACCCTGAAAAGATCATGCTATGTGAAGGCAGTAAGACACAAAAGCCTCATGTTACACAACCCCGTTTATAGGAATCTCTAGGGAGGTCAGTGCACAGAGGCAGACAGCGAACTGGTGATTGCCGGGTGCTAGGAGGAGAGGGGATGTGGACGTAATGGTACAGCGTTTCTTTGGGGGCCAGTGAAAATGTTTCAGCATTGGATGGACATGGTGGTCGCATAGCATCGTGATTGTGCGAAATACCACTGTGCTGTGCGCTTTAAAATGGTTCATATTAGAGCATGTAAACTTCGCCACAATAAAAATTTCAAAACAGAGAGAGAGAGAGAGAGAGAGAGAGAGGGCCCTCTGGGTTAGCGGGGGTGGGGGGTGGGGACCAGTTTCTTCCGTTGCTGAAACTTCCCACCCAGAGGGTCAGCCCTTCAGTCCCCAGCCACTGTCCACTTCTAGAAGCAGGCAGCAGGGACAATGGACTCAGGGTGTGAGCCCAGAGGGGACTTGATGGGGAAATGGTGCTGGCCGAGCCCTCACTCCCCCCTTACTCCGGTTCAGGTGGTGGCGTCCGTGGTGGATCAAGACAGTTTCTCCGGGTTCGCGCCTCTGCAGCCGCAGGTGAGTCTGTCCTGCCTTCCCTGTGTGGACCTCATCTCCCGAGCTCTGTGCAATGTCCAGGGTGGGGAGAACATTTCGGCTGGGTGGCCTCATTTTAAGGGCTCCTTCGGCTGACCGCGCAGGGCTGCTGAGGGTGCCTGCCCGCCCTTCTTGGTCCGGGGTCCATGACTGGTGGGAAACAAAGCGGTTTGAGGTTTCGCCAGCCCCAGGTCCTCAAGAAGCGAACCCCCCCCCACTTTCCTCCAACCCCCAATTACCAGCCTTCGCTCCTCTAAGTTCTGAGAGCTGGTGACGGCCTCTCCTGGAGCCTGTGCTCTCCTCTCAGAAAACGGAAACACAGCGAGTGCAGGATTTTGAACAATTCTCCCTGGACCCGGGCTAGTGGGGGACTCCCGTGGGGGCTGGCGCCTGAGGCCGGGAGCCCTCCTGGCTGCATCCATCTGCCCATGATGAGCGGTTCCCTGGGGAACACAGGGAGGGTGCCCGCAGCCCATGCGGGGCTCAGAGCCGTGGTTCCAGAGGACTGGATGACAGGCGTCCAGAAATGCGAAGGCGGGAGGCACGGCTTCCTCGGGGAGGGAAGAGGGTGAGACAGGCCAAGCGGAATCTGAGCGGTGTTGCACCAGAAGTGGATGGGCAGGAGCGTCGCCGCGCGCCCGCAGGGGGAGGGGTTCCGAGCGCGGCACCTCCTCTCCGGTCCCCGGGCCCTCCCGAGGGCAGCACTGACAGCCGGCCAGGGTCCGAATGGTCACCACTAGCCCGGAATGTGACCAGCGCTGGGGCTCCAGAGGGGAAGATGCGTGAAGGAGAGTAGACATCCAGATTCTCTGATCTTGTTCTCACACTAACTTGCGAAGCCCCTTGGGCTTCAGAGCCGCCCGAGGGTTCCACAAGGCGAAGATGCCGCTCGGGGTGAAACGGGAAACACGTGGAAAGGAGGCTGTTGCCTGGCCGGTGGGTCTTGAGTTGGCTTTAAACACCCACAGGTGACATGCGATATGGCAGGCAGGAATTATAGAACAGAGCTTTTGAAAATTGTCCCAAGGAAGGGACAGAGCTTGAGGTCAAAAGCATCCTCGTGACGGCCTGTGGCCCTGTGACAGCTAAACGTCCCCAGGAACCAGGTCTGGCTGAAGAACAGTTGCTGCCACCATTGAAGCCTGTCCCCGGGGGGCTGGTGGGAGGCGCTATTTTCCAGTGTTTTGTCAGGGAACCCTGTGCCTTCTTCCCGGGACAGAGTCCTGATGGAGCCGCAAATGCGTTCTTTGATTTTCTGCCCTGGGAAGAAGGCTCAAATGACCACGAATCATCTGTTCTCTCTTTCTTTGCTGTTCTGCCCATCTTGGTTCCTCCTGAATGTTCAATAGGCAGCCGAGCCTCCACCCAGACCCAAAACACCAGAGATCTTCAGGTAAGTTCAACGCAGATCAGTGGGCAGAATGGCCCAGCTCCAAGCCTGGGCTGGTGGCAATAGAAAGGGTGGAGAAAGGGAAGCCAGGGTCAGGGTCTCTCTGTGCTGGGACTGACCCTGGGGGCCTGGAGACCAATACAAGTTGTCCCTGGGTCCCTGTGACAATGAGCATGCCACCATGTAATGAAGCAATAGTGTCCCATGGAACACTGTCCCTCCCTCCCTGCGGTCTGGGTGCTGGCCGGGCCTGCAGAGAGGCCTGCAGAGAGGAGGCCAAGCTCAGAGCCGGGCTAGCACAGTGAGAAGCTAGAGTGGCCTGTCCTTTCCAGTGTGACTGTGTCTTTGCTCCCTGTCGACACAAGTTTTCTGAAGAGGAAGGACTCAAGAAAAAGAAGTCATTCTTCTGTAAGATGAGAAGCAAAGAATGACCTAACCTACAGCTTTCTTAAGAACTGCCTCTCAGGAAGGAAGCTTGCCTAGCTCCCCACCCCTAAAAAGAAGGTTAAAGCAAGCGAAGAGAGTCCCCAAGCAAGTATACAAATGCGGGGCCTGGAGGAGCTCATTCCTACACTCTGTCTGCGGGGGACTCTGTGCCCACGGTGTCTATTTAGACACAAGGGTTGGAAACAAAAAGTGGGCAGAGGGCCAGAGGGCAGTGGGGAGGGGGAGGGACCCAGTGAGCCCGGAGTGAGGGAGAAGCCTGAAGCCACAGCAGGCCACCATGAAGCCAGCCTTGAAGTCACACACTCCAAAGCGCCCCAGCGCCTTCAAGAGCAGAGGAGGCGCGGAGGAAGTGGCGAAGGGGAACCGACCTTGCGGAACTCAGCCCGCACACCCCCTTCTCCTCACTGGGCCTCCCGCAGGCGCTTCCCCCCCCCTCCTCACCCCACCCTGGCCTCCTCCTCCCTCACTCCCCACTCACCTCCCCGCCCAGCTGGCTCTCACCTGCACACTCACCTGGTCCGCCCAGCCCAGCCCAGACGTGGGAACCGGCCAGGCACACCCTTGGGCCTTTTCCACCGAAGGGAAGGCAGGATAAAAGAGGAGGACTGCGAGGCCTTCTGTATCTACAGTGTTTTCTCTTATTCTTGTTCCCCTGTGTATATGGTTAGGGAGCAAGTTCTCGTGCGGATCCCTACTGCGTCTTCTTGGGAGCCTGGGGAGGGAGGCACCCGCTCAGGGTCACAGAGGCAGTTAGACGTGGAGTTAGAGGGTGTCTGGAGCGCGTCTCCTGGTTCCAAGTCCGCTGTGCTTGCCCCACAGTGGGAGGGGGTGTGTTCCAGGGCAGGCAGTGGACGGGATCTGTGTCTACCCCTCAGGGCTCTGGAAGGGGAGGCTCACCGAGTGCTGTTCGGGTTTGTGCCCGAGACACCCCAGGAGCTCCAGGTCATGCCTGGGAACATCGTCTTTGTCTTGAAGAAGGGCAATGATAACTGGGCCACGGTCATGTTCAACGGACAGGTATGCAGAAGCCCCGGGGGTGGTTGCGGGGCATGGGGTCCTGGCAGCAAATGCAGAGCTTTCTGAGCACCAGTGTCTGCTGCCTTCTTTGCAGAAGGGGCTCGTGCCCTGCAACTACCTGGAGCCGGTGGAGCTGCGGATCCACCCTCAGCAGCAGCCCCAGGTACCGTGGCGCCAAAGCCCGACCCTCCACCCCCACCCCAACCACTGATGGACCACTCCACCGTCCTGAGCCCTGATCAGAAAGACTCGCTGGCCCTGAGCCGGCCTCTCGTGGCACCACCTGGGGTACAGGGAAAGGCCCAGATGCGCAGAGTGGAGGCATCTTCAGGACCTCCTGGGCTCACTCACCTTTGATTCCTCCCGCTCATGGATGACATGGATCCGAAAGCCCGTAGTACATGAAGTTTAGGTCTTCCCAGAAATGCCCTCTTTGCCTGTGCTGGCTGGTGAAATACCATTAAAAAAAAGAAGACGACATAGAGGTCTACTTTAGAGCACTGATGATGTAGGCTTTGCCCATCACTACTTCTGAAGCTGCCGCCCCCCCTCCACGACCCCTCAGTGCCCTCCTGCTGGGCCTGGCGAGTGGTCTTTGTCGGATCTGAGCAGCCGCGTAGGTGGCTGGGGGCCGAGGAACCAGGTGTCCTCTGTGGGCTTGGGCCTCCCTGGTCAGAACCACGACATCCGGATGACTTGGAAAGGTTTCGATGCCTTACAAAGAGAGATGGGGTTTTTCCTTTGAAGGGGCAAGGTGTGGCGTGAGAGGGTGAGCTAAGACCAGAGCACGGGGTCCTACCCTGCCCCATCCCCTGAGGATTTTCAGTGTGGCTGACGGGGGATTCAGCAGCAGGGCCTCTGGGAGGGGCTAGGATTCTAACTGCTACTGTGGTTTGTTTGCACCAGGCCAGGCCTGCCTCCCCACTGCATCCACACGTCTCCCGTGGGTGGCCCCAATCACTTGAACTTGTGGGAAGTCACTGCATCTGGCCCTTTTCCCTGGGGGTCTGCAGGGGCTCCCTCTACCTTACTCTTACTCTTGCCCAAGAACTTGGTCAGGATGAAGGTCCTCATGGTCTTCTCTTCCCGTCACCCCCAGGAGGAAGCCTCCCCGGAGTCTGACATCCCAGCTCCGCCCAGTTCCAGTGCCCCTGGAAGGCCCCTGCAGTCACCAGGTTAGTGTTGCTGGAGCAAGTTCCCAGGCCCCAGGGGAAGGAGCGCCCCAGGCTGCTTCCAGGAAAGGCTGGTTTCTCCTCCTCTCAGCAAGCCGGCAGATGACCACACGGCCCCAGGGCCAGTCTCTCCCGCACCCATGACACAGGAAGGAGATGCCCCCCACCCCTGCTCCGGAACACCCATGGGGCCTGGGTGAATGTAGCTGGTTTGGGGGTGCAGAGAGAGTCCAGACTCGACTAGCACCAAACCCCTCAGTCAGAACTGAAACCATGTCCCCAAAGTGGCTCCTTCCAGAGGGTCGGTGGAACTCTGTTACTTGGAAAAGAAACTGACCAACAGAGCCCTCAGGGTCAAAGAACCGAGGGGCAGATGCGGGCAGGAGACTCTGCCAGTAACTCGCTTTGTGTCTGTAATGCAGTGTGACCAGAGTCTGAGTAAGTCTGGTAGACAGGCATCCGACAGGTGGTATATCCAGATTCCAGATCACTGACCGTCACGCCCACCGGGTCATCAGATTCCCTGGGTGCTCCCTATACCCGTTTTTATTTAGTAAAATGTCAGAGAAGTTGAAAATATGGTCCAAAAAATACCAGGATACTTTTCACCCAAATTTACCAATTGTCAATGCTTTGCACCATGTGCTTGCCCTGCTCCGCCCTCTATATACTGATACTTTTTCTGAGTGGCCGAGCCACCTGAGTTACTGACTGGTGACACTTGGCCCCACATGTCAGTGTGTGTCTCCGAATGACGGGGATGTTCCTCTGCGTGACCCCAATACGGTCCATTATACTTAGGATTGTCTAATGTTAGTATTATAGAATGTTTAGCATATGTCCAGATTTCTCCAATCATTCTCCAAAGCATCCTTAATGTCTTTCATTTTGTCTTTCTAAGGGGTCTATCGAGAATCTCCTATTAACCTAGGAAGATCTTAAGCATATAAATTCCTAGGCTTTTGGTTCTGCTTTTTCAGGACTAAAATGAAGCTTAGGAACATGTATTTCTGGAGAAAAAAAAATTCCCGAGTGGTTTTAATGATCAGGCTTGGTTTGAAATCAGTCTGTCTGGTCCTGAACCCCCCACAGCACTTGGATACATACTTCTCTGACATCGATCATATGCACATCGCCCTGTTCATACACTATCACATTAAAAACACGTGTGCAAAAATCAAGGCTAAGGTAAAAATAAGTGGGTCCACCAATTCTTCTTGTGGCCCCTGGCTCACCTCACATTCCGTTTGCTTTGCCGCCAGTGGGTGTAACTGGCCTTTGGGGCCCCTGCTTACCCTGTGGGTTGGGGCGGACGGGCGGCCCTTTGGAAATCACCCCAACGCCCCCTAGAAGCACAGCCAGGTTCCTCTGTGGGCTCGTGGCTTTGCTCTTCACAGCTCCCCAGAGTGGGGTGCCCTGTCCCAGGAGGTTTCATCCTGTGTACGGAGGAGCCTGGTCAAGAGTGTTCATTCATCTTCTTTTTTCACTCCTTACCCTCTCCCTTTAGGTCAGAAAGAAGAAGAGCCCAAGGTAACCTTTTTCCCTGGTGCTATTTAAAGGGGGAGAGAATGGAAGAGCTTGGCTGTCCACCGTGGGCGCGTCTCCCTGGATGATAGGAAGAGTCCCAAAGAGAGAGTAGACCAGTCGCCACCATACTCACAGTCCACAAACTACAGACCCCTCTCACCCCCACCCCCCCGCACACATTTCCTATTGGCCCATGGCTGGTGGGCCGGATCCCATGCAGCAGGGATCCCCATCCAAGCAAGAGTAGGGCCGGAAAACCTCCGAAGACCCTTAGTATTATTACTTTTTGGCCTCGCCCCTGGCTACACACAGCACTCCCTGCACTACCAGTAAAGCCATGCTAATCCAGGATGTTGCTGGAGGAAGCCTCAGAGGCTCACGAGTTCCCTGTGCTTCCTCTCCCTTCAGGAAGTAAAGCTCAGCGTCCCCATGCCCTACACACTCAAGGTGCACTACAAGTACACGGTCGTCATGGAGACGCAGCCTGGCCTCCCCTACAGCCAGGTCCGGGACATGGTATCTGCGAAACTGCAGCTCTTGCCAGAACACACTAAGCTGAGGTGAGCTCCATGCAGGTAGCAGTGAGGGGACAGCTGGGGACCTGGCACTGGCCTAGAGGACAGGGGGACGGTTTTACACTGCAGCTCTATGACGCGGTGCTTCCTCATTGTCCCCACCCAGCTATCGGCCCAAGGACAGCAACGAGCTGGTGCCCCTCTCAGAAGGCAGTATGGAGGCTGCCTGGGGCCAGGTGAAAAACTACTGCCTGACTCTGTGGTGTGAGAACACGGTGGTGAGTGCGGCCAGCCCGGGGCCACCTCAGGGGGTGTTTCTCCTGGGCCATGTCCTCAATGGCAACTCAAGGCTGACCAGGCACTCGTTTCATCCCTCTGGCCCATCTCAGGCAAGGAAATGGAGGGTCAGGGAGGTTCCGATGCTGGTAGGCAGTGGAGCGGGGGCACAAACCTGGTCTTTGGACCCCTTGGTGCTGCTTCCACCCTGTTGTGCTGCCGTCCCATAGAGCAGCTCTGCCCAGGTTGGAGCGAACTGCACCAGCAAACGGGCACTTCTAACACACAGTACAGCACTCGGCCTTGCAGGCTCCAATGCTGATTTCTCAAGTCCTGCGATTCGCACCTCCACACTCTGCGTCCTTCCTCCACATTTGTGGGACAGAGATCACATGCATGGTCATGGTCTTGGATAATCACAGGGCACTGTGCCGCAGTCCTCGAACTTTAGCAGGGACCAGAATTACCCACCTACGGGTCTTGTTCAGGCAGATTGCTGGGTCCCACGCACAGGGTTTCTGACACGGTCCCCGGAGTTGTGGGTGCTGGGGAAAGGGTGTTGGACTTTGCTGGAGACCTAGGTTTGCCACTGCATCCTGTCACTCATTGGCAAGTCCCCCTGTTCCTCCATCTGGAAAGAAGTTATCAATAGTGCCCACTCTATCTTTTTGGGATGAATTACGTAAGTTTTCAGTAAGACTCTGGGACTACACATGGCCCTGCAGACCTTCAGCTTCGTTCATCCAGTCATCCCGTGTCCGTGAAGTACATCAGGTCTGTGCTAGACACCGCCCCCAGACCTGCCTTTGCGGTCACATCACGCACGCTGCCCTGACATTTCACTGACCACACCCTTTAGTGACGACGTCCACCGCTCACTGCCCAGGGAGTTAGGAAAACTAACAGGCCCTTGTTGTTTCAGGGTGACCAAGGCTTTCCAGAGGAACCCAAGGAAAGCGGGACACCTGAGGGGAGTCGCCAGACACCAGAGCCTCAGTTTAAGGAGGGCAGCCAGGTGGTAGCTCTCTTCAGCTACGAGGCCACCCAACCAGAAGACCTGGCGTTTCTGGAAGGGGACGTGATCCAGGTTGTAGCCATGGGTGAGTGCTACTCCCGACTGTAGGAGTTAACCTGGAAAACACCCATGCAATGTTTTGAAACTTTATCCTAACAAGTAAATAGAAAACAGAATTCAGCATAAATCCCGGGTGATGCTGGGAGTGAGTTCACCTGTGTCCAAAGGTCATGAGTTGGTTTCGCTCACCCAGGTCTTCACGCTTGGATGTGATCCTGGGGAATCTTGTTAGAATGGAATCCAATCCGAACTCAGAGTTGGGGCCTGAAATGTTGCATTTCTAACATGCTCCCAGGATCCAGGACAAGCCAATGCTTCCAGTCCGTGGCTTGTGCTCTAAACAGGAAAGCTCGAACAGGCTGCAATGAGAACCACCTTGGGGGAACTTTAGAAAACACGCTGGTGCCCAGCCGCCCTCCACCAAATTAGAGCGGTTTCCGGGCCAGGACCCAAGCACCAGGACCCCGTGTCCGATCTGGACGGAGCACATCTGAAGACAGACTGCACTGCTTGTGGGGTCTGGTAGATGGGCTTTGGAGCAGGTCACCCCTAAACTGGCTGAAACTGGCAGAGTGAACCCAAACAAGCTATTAATCTCTCTCGCTCTCCTTTTCCTTAGTAAAATGGGAATATCTACACCTGAGTTACTATGAAATCCAAAGGAAAAAAAATATATATATATACACATATACACACATATATATACACATATCCTAGTACAGTTTCCGCATGTTAGTAAATGAAATTCTTGTTTTACAAACATGGACTGAGTCCCTCACCAGCTCTCTCAACTAGGACCAGCTACTTACCAGTAACCATTCATGTGCAATACACTTCCCAATGGCATGCCCCTTCCCCACGGTCAAAACACAGATTCCCAATGAAGTTCAGATAAAACTCTTCTGTTAAAAAAAGCTACCTAAAGATCACCGCTCAATTTCCTTCATCTCACTCCCCCCTTTGAAATATCCCATTCCTCCTCCTGCAGTTCACTGCTCCACCTCGTCCCCCACTCGGGGATCTGTAAGGAGCCGGCCAAGTCCATGCTCCCTCTAAGCTCCATTCGCTGTCCACCACCATTTCTCCACTGGCACAGCAGGGGTGCGGGGTGGACCCATGACCCCTGGGGACACCCGGACGAGGCCATCCTCCCAGCGCAGGTCTTGAACACCTGTCTCTGCTCTCCCCTCCCTCAGTGAATGACGACTGGCTGGAAGGGGAGTGCAAAGGGAAGGTCGGCATCTTCCCCAAGGCTTTCGTGCAAGACCGGGCCACCGTGGGCCCAGACAGCACTCCCAGGGAAGTCTAGGACATCTTGCAACCCACAGAGTTGAAGGAAGAAGTGCCATCTCCCTTGCAAGACCGAGGACGCCCCCATGGCACACTGTGTTAAACTGTCGTGGTTTGGAAGTGTTCCCTTCTCCTGTTTCAGTGGCACCCATCAGACAACGATGAGATTTGAGGAGGAACTCCTTGGGGTGGGGTGGGGTGGGGGAGTGGTTGGACGTGTCTCCAAGGGCACGAGGGGTCCTTCCAGGGTGCTGGTCTCTTGCTGAGTGCTAGCTACCCAGGTGTGTTCACTTTGTGAGAAACTCAGCGAGTTGTACAGTGATTACTGGGGGCATTCCTCTGCACATGTGATAAAAATAAAAAACCAAGACGGCCACAGTGCCAGCCCAATGCCCAGATGGAAATCGCTCCATTCCTGTACCATGTATCACAGGCCCCTGGGGCTTCCAAACAACTCAGGAGGCAGACAGGCAAAAGCAACTGTTCTGTTAGTCCCCCCCCCCCCGCCCGGGGAGGGGAGTCGGGGGCATAAACAGAACCTGCACTGAGTTGGGTTCCCCTGAAGTCATGAGAGTCACGTCCCTTCGTGCCTTCTCGGAGAGTAATGTTTGTTAAGAGTTTAACGGGAATGAATATCTGCCACTAACACGTAACTGATCAGAAGCAGCCCGCTGGGGCAGCCAGCTGGTTAACAGTATCCTATCAGTTAACATTCTACAGTATGTACAGTACGAACATAGAAGACAGAATAGTACGGTTTTATTTTGGTTGTCATTTCACCAAATGGCCTGCTTTTCAGAGGTAACTTGGATGAAGGGTTCCACAAACACCAGACCTTGATCTCCCTCCCCATCCCCCCGCCCCCCTGCTTGTTCTGTCAGGGTCCACAGGACACTGTGACAATTTTTCAGTGTGCACCTGCTCCTGAGACAGGGCCAGTGCGGACCGATGCCCGATACCCAGGAGGGAGAGGCCCAGCTGGCTGCCGCTGGCCAGGCGGACCGGCACAGGAGACAGGAAGAGAAAGGGTGGCTGTGTGAGCTGCTTTGCATAAGCCAATGCTTTATTAAATGAAACAATTTTGTCAGTGTCTTCCCACCCACCCCTTTCCAAACTAATGTAGATTGGCTTGAAATGCTACTAAAAACCAACCATGAAGCGTGTTCGACTTTGGACCATCTCTGCTGTCCCCTAGGTGACTTCTGAGCAGTTTCAGGTCTTGTTTTTTAAGTTGGATTTTCTTTTAAGGTAAAAAAGAAACCATCTACACACAGGTCTGGTTGGAGAGAACATGGTTTAATTAAAGGCAAAGCTGATTTCGGCAGCTGCAGGTCTTGCACAGACAGACCAAAACAAAACAGAAAACCAAACCAAAACGCAACGCAACACAAAGGAGGTTTACTACACAAAACCAGCTTCGGACGAAGACTGTCCTCCCTCCCCACTGCACACGGAGGGCGGCAAGGCGAGGCGGGCGCCCCCAGAGTCAGAAAACATTCCGAACACCAAATGCTCATGCAGAAAGGGGGCTGCAGAGGGGATGCGGGTGCCCCTGGGAGCGGGTCGGCAAGCCTGGTCATCTGGTCTAGGGTGTGCGAGTCAGTGACGGGTCGCACACTGGAATGTCGCAGCTGCCTGAATGCAGAGCTCACACGCACAAGGTGGGGCAGGGAAGAAGGGCGGGGGCCTGGGAGGGAGGGGCCGGAGGGAGGTGGGCACAGGGAAGGGGCAGGGGAGAGTACAAAGGGTTTCATATTGCCATTGGGTTGGGGGGGGGTTCCACCCTTTCAGACCTTCCCCCAAAAAGAAACAGAACAAAAAAACCCGAACACTATGTCAAACTGAAAGAGCAATGATGTACGCACACGGGACTCCAACGGCCCTCTCTGAAGAGCAGTGCGCGTGGATCTCACCCCTTTCCATCGCTGGGGCTGCCCCCACTCCAGGGCAACCGGGGCTCCCAGACGCGCTCTGCTCTGCAGCTGCCCCAGCTCTCACAGCCCACCTGACCGCGCACACGCACGTGCACACAGAGGCAAGACCCCCCAAAATAAACCCTACCACTAGCACAGCAATTGGACATTTAGATTGTTTCCATAATTTCCACTTAAAATACCATTTTCCCAGGAAATGACTAACAGAAATGCTGTCCTGTTTCTACACAAGGAAAATTTCAGTCCTCTCTCCTCCCAATAAATACCAGTAAAAGTTCATTTTCCTGTCTTCTGCTTCTTCCAGAACGGACCTCGTCGTGTTTTCTTCTGTGCGTGACGCACACGAGTCCACACTGCCTTGCATTTCGCTCTGAAGGTGGAGGCCGGGGGCTGTGGCTGGGCGCGGGCCCTGCCCCTCTGCGGCCGCTCAGGCGCCGCTGCTTCCTTCCTCTCCACGCTGTCTTTCGGGCCCGGCTGCTCGGCCCCATGCTGTCTGTCGCTCCTTGGCGTGATGTCGTACACGTTAGGAACAGAGACAATTACTGGCGGATAGCAAAGCGCAGAAAGGGATGGAGCGGGGAGGGGAGGAGGGGTGGTAAGCGGGACAGGGGCGCAGAATCCAACCCAACGAAATAACCACACTGAGAGCTTCTACCTATCAAACGTCAGGCCACAAACAGACTGGCCCGCCTCCTGTGACGCTGCCTGCCCCGCCATCGCAAAAGGTACAGGAACCTGGACACTCACTGGAAACCCTGCAGCGGCCGCCTGCTGGCCCAGCCCAGCACCACCACCCACACTGCACCCTCGACTGGGGCTTGAGCACCGACAGAGCGGAGGGCGTTTCCTGCTGGAGTCTCCGGGCTAGAGGAGGGCCTCCCGGGACCTCCGAGTGGACGGTGAGGCCTTGGACTCGCCCTGGCAGGGCACCTCCACTGGCTGAAGAGGCCGCAGCCCCATCCTGTCACCGCCAACCGCGCACAGGAGCGGCGACCGGGGCTCTCCTCGCTACACACGGACTAGAAGAAGCACGTCTGTGTGTGGAAGAATTCAGTGTGACTTGTTACTACTGAGAGAAATAACAATAATAAAAGATGTTGAGGAGTAATTCCAACTGTATTCTCAGTCAGCGAAGCAATCATTAATGGATTCCTGTTTTATTCCCCAAAGAGGAGAAAAGGACTGAGAAGTTCCCACTGGCTTCTCCCACCTGCCTTCCCTTCTCAGCTTTCACTTCCCACGTGGCTGGGGACATGCACGACGGAGAAGGTGAGCGGCGATGCCACCAGGTAACTGAGCGAGACAAACAGCAGTTCCTCTCCCTCTGGAAGGCCCCGGGGGGCGGGGGACGGAGAGTTCCCGACGGTGTTTCGTTTTGCTGCACTGCGGACATTTCGTGCACACTCAGCGGGCTGGTGGGACACTTACACCCTCTCGACGGCAGGGAGCAGAAGAGAGGGCTGCCACCCGCAGGGGCTGCGTGGGCCAGGCCTGCATGCCCAACATGCCGTGGTTTATGGAGCCTTCGTTCCCAGGGTCGCCACTCTGGCCTCAGTGTGGAGGGTTCATGGTGCCTTGTCCCCGCTGCTGTTTCTGCTTCTGCTGCATTAACAGCTGCTCCAGAGCGGAGGGTCCAGGATGCATCATGGAACTGGACCAGATAGACTGAAAAACAGCCCACGGCTTGTCAGCAGAGGTCGAGGCCTGGCTGTCTGAAAGGGTCTGGTTTCCAATCCTACCCAAATACAAAGGCCTGACGTCCCAAGACCCCACCCCCTAAAAAAATCCAGCTTTTAGAAAAGGGAATTGTAGGACTGTCCTAAAGACTAGATCCTGTAAAGATTTAGGACTGAAAAGCTAAAAAGTATGTTTTCTATTGTCTTTTTACTAAAACTCAGCTCCCTGTGGGACCACAGAGTATTTACTGTTTATACACTGCTCTTTTTCTTGTTTAGAAAAGGCTTAAATCAAACATCCCAAGATGAATCTGAATGTCCTTAACCTCAGAACGCAACTAGTAGGACATCTGTGTCTCTGTTCCCCTGACGATAATGCTTCATCACTAATAAATTCGCAAATCAAAAACAAAGACCCCATTCAAGAACCTTACAAGGCAGGCCATGCTTCTAGAACTTCGCTAGGCATGTGCTATTCATCAATCACCTCTGAGGGCCCCGGGGACGAACCCAGCTACTGAGGTGAGTGAAAGCAGACGCGCACTCACCTTCAGGCTCTCCATGAGGACAGCGGAGGAACCCTCCATGGAGGGACCATGGCCTGTCCAGGCGCCACTCGGGGTGCTGGTCTGATGCCAGCTGCTCTCAGAGGACGATGTTGCTGAGAGATAATCAATGCCAAACCCGCCCATGGCTAAGGGATGAAAAGAGATAAGAATTCGAGAAGGTATTTTATCACTGCCAGATGCCGAAAGCCAGGGAAAGACAGAGTAAGCCATTTCAGGCCTGTGTAGTCGGGTCTCACCTGGCTTATCAGTTTTCCACCGATCTGCAGCCCTCCTCTCCCTGTTATCTGGAGTCCCAATGGGCCCAAAATTGGAGAACGGAACAGAATTATGGTTGTGGGTTGGAGGAGAGCTTGGCAGGCTGCTTGGATTAGAGGAATGCGGAGACTGGCTGGCTGGTGTTGAATGATCTATTAAATGACAGCAAGAGAGAGCATCAGGTAGGGAAGCTGTCCCACAAACATACTAAGACCTGAAGTTTTCCACAGACCTGATCATTCAAATTCTACTGAAAATAACCACAGGGCTGTGGAGGAAAGGCAAACCCAGGGCCCAGAACGGGCTCTGCTGGATGCACGAGTCGTTTCACAGAGCTGATGGAGGAACACTCCTCGCCCTGGACCGGAACGAAGCAGCAGACAACTCTGCGGTGCGCGTGCACTCACGTGGCCTGTTTCAGGTGAAGTGTCCACTGGTACCAGCGGACACTGGGGTTGACCAAAAAGTCTGCGTGGTTTTTTCCACACGATAAAACACACATTTTTCATTTCCGCCAATGACTTGACTGATCTGGACATGGTGAGTATGTCGGCGGTCTCCCGTGTGGTATGACGCTGACCGTTCTCAATTTGCCTCAACTTGATCGCTGTCGACTTCCACTGGTCTGCCCGACTGTGTGGCATCGTCCAGAGGGACATCTCCAGTGCGACACTTCACAAACCACTTCTGACACATTTGATCAGTCCCAGGACCTTCTCCATATGCTACACAAATCTTTGTTTGCGTTTCAGTTGCATTTTTACCTTTCTTGAAATAATAAAGCATACATAATATGCTGAAAATGTTTCATTTTCTTCCACCTTCAATGTTAAAATGGCTACATAAAAATTCACCAACTTCTAAGTTCTTTTTTAATGCATGCTGTTATGACAGCTGTCATAATACGATCTAACAAAATTGTTTTGAATAAAGTTAAAGTCAACTAAGTGCTACTAGAGCCATCATTCAGGAAAAAACAAATGAACTTTTTGGCCAACGCATGAGAACTGCCTAACCTTAACAACTGTGAAATCAGACTCCACTTATAAAATAGGAATTAAAAAAATCTCTACTTTAAAAACTGCAGTTTTTCCCACGAAGTATGAGTATCTACAAACAAAACTAAAAGCAGCTGAAACCCTTAAGACAGAGCCGTGCGTTTCTCCCTGACGGCTCAGCTGGTGACTGAGCACGTGGAAAGGTGTCTGCGTAGACATAAACCAGCTCGTCGCCCTTTTTCTCTTTCTACTTTTTTTTTCAGAAGTTACTTTAAAAAATTGACCTGATGTATTTATAATTACAGAATCATACGAACTCCATTTCAATTTACCGGTCACATCAGGTCTGTAATTTAAAGAGCGGTCCAGACCTGAACTGGCAGGAAGCGATGGGGACCATGGGGTCCCTTCGAACAGGGAGTACAGTGACGTCTCCTGCGGCGCCACCGAGGGATTCAGCTCGGCCTTGGAGCTGGTCGTCAGGTTTTTCCCGTACACCTCGTTGAACACACTGTTATTCGGGTACCTCTCCTGAAAGGTAACAACAACGCAGTCACAAAGACTCACTAAAGGGAGAGCTGCCCAAGAGAATGCCGTAATTCTCTCCACAGGTGCTGCAGACCTCAGGCTTTTCTTAACAAGACAAATTCTGAAGGCTTTTATTTTTCAGTTTTCCTCTTAAATTCATCTCCCTTTGCTTCCCCTCACCCTTTATTTTGCTCCAATCTGTGCGACTCACCCGTGTTAAAAAGTCTGAATAATTTACTCGCTACACAGAGCCCTAAGGACCTCAGTGTGAATGAAAAGTGAAAGGGTTCAAACTTGTGACACACGAGGCGTCTTCGGAGCACCCTCATCAAGGGGGAGAGGAAATGCCCAGTGCCCAGAAGCTGCCCGCACACGAAGGAGGAGCACAGACGCGCTGGAGGGGACCAGAAAGAACCCACGGGCCCACGGCGACAGTGCAAGCGGGGCTCTTCGTGGTGCACCCACCTGGTTGAGAGAGAATCCGGTGAGGGACAGGAAGGAGGATGAATGTGACATGAGCTCGGAGGGCTTCTCCAATAAGGATTTCTTCACAGTCCCAGAAAAAAAGGGAGTTAAATTAAGCCTTCCACTGCCTTAACGTGAACCTTAAGACACTATACAGCCAAGTAAAAGACCACAGTTTGAACGTGCCAGAACCCCCCCCCCATTCACGTACGACATTAAGGCTTACAGACAGATGTGAGTGTGGGTCTGTTAAGACCATGACCCCAGGGAAGGGCCAGCTGCTGCAGCAGGTGCTGTCAGCGAGCACAGAGACCCCGGCAGGAACAGGCCCTGGAGAACTCTCAAAACCAGAGGCTGGGCTGATCAGGCGCTGTTTTCTCCCCCAGTGTTTAAAACGCTGACATGAACAACTTAAGAAAAGCCTTGCAAGTCCACGTGACACTGTTTTTGTGAGCCTGCTCCCTAAGCAGCTCTCTGTGGTTTGCACTGGGTTGGCAAAAGAAGGGTTACGCTTTTGTGTATGGGAAACAGTTTATTCTTGTATTATCTGTTTCTTCTTGTACTTCTTCCATACAAAAAGGTGTACACCTGCTTTTGCCCCGCTCTGTATTAAAAGTTGCTAAAGTCGAGTTTCTGTTCATTAGCTCTGAGAGTCTCATTAGAGGGAAAAAAGCTGAATCTGTGATGCTCACTGTCTTCAAACAGTTGGTCATCAATACTTTTATTAAACACCTACTACGTGCAAGTCGCTTTCACACACATCATATCATTAGCAACGTTAAAAACAGAAAGGTTATAGTCAAGGTGTCTTAAAAGCATAGACAAAAACACTAACACGCCCGCCCCCCCAGTGTGTTCCATGGGCTCCGTTTCCTATGGAGGGAGTGAGTGCAAGGGAACAAGGGTTCAGGAAGCAGGTGGACGGAGACACCCCGCCCCCTGCACAGCCGCCCCAGCAAGGCAGGCCAAGGGCTAGAGACAGCAGCTTCCCCGCAGGGCCATCCACACTCCCAGGGGCTGTCAGGGCACCACCACCATTACCATTTTTAGGGGATTTTATTTCTGCTCACTTGGGGGGGGGGGGGCGGGGAGTGGGAGCTGTCTATGGTCACTCATTCAGGCAAATTCTCAAGGGAACTTCAAGTGCCAGGATGGCAGCTTCTGCCACGAGCACCATCCAGCTTTTGTTTCCCCTAATACTAAAGTCACTGCACTACGATCTTAGTTTTCTTGTTCCGTGTTTATGGGGAAGAAAGAAATTAAAACTCAAACTGCTTTACGTCTTCTTAAGGTGAAGCGAAGGGACGGAAGACACCTCCCAGCGCACCTCCTCCTCTTTCCTCCCAGCTCAGCAAACGCCGCCAGTGCAGGTGGGGCGCCCGAGACGCAGCCCGGGTTCTAGAAGAGGGAGCCAACCCACTCCTTCACCTTGTACCGCCCTGGTTATTCACCCCTGCGTCTGCTCATTTATGGCACTCCAACAGCATCTGTAAATCGAATCCTCTTCCTTTTTACTCATTGTTTTAAAAATTCTGGCTCTGAGCATGGCTGTTAATTAATTAACCAAACAGAAAAGAGCCACATATCATTCAAACACATCAGTAAAAAAACTACAAACAGGAGCCCTGGTCAGGTGGCTCAGATGGTTGGAGCATCATCTCTGCACCAAAAGGCTGCAGGTTTGAACCCCGGGTCAGGGCACGTACCAGGGTGCAGGTTTGATCCCTGGTCGGGATGTGCATGGGAGGCAACCAATTGATGCTTCTTTCTCTCTTGAAAATATATCAATAAACATATCATTGAGTGAGGACATTATTTCATTTCCCATTTTGAGTACATGAGAAAAAATTCTTACTGTTCCTGAACCAGACTAAATGACACTGAAACCCCTGGGCCCAGGTGGCAGTGGCTCTAAGAAGCGGCCCCTCTGCCAGCACCACGTCCCGTGAGAGCAGGCCTGCAGGAGCCGGAGTCTAGCGGAGCCTGGACGGAAGGACTCGGGGACCAGGCGGTCGGAAACGTCCCTGCCATGTTCTACCACCGTTTGAAGGGCAGCGCGGGCCATTGGGGACAAAATTTGGCATTTCCGTGAAAAAGAAAAGCCCCCCCCAAAGAAGAAATCACCTATTCCAAAATCTTAGAAAAGCAGCTGGGTTAGAGCAAGAATTACGTCAAATACATACAAAAAGGCTTCTTCCAGGAAGAGAGGCGAGAGGCCCCAGCAGAGCTGGGTAAAGATCAGGAGGGTTAGAAAAAATCAGCTCTTCCTCTTCCTCCAAGGCCGCCAGACTCTTTACCAGGTCCGGAGGAAGCAGAGGGGAGCCTTTGGGGTCCTAGTGACAGAAAGGGTCACAGTGAGACGCGACAGGGACGAAAAAGCACTACAGTAGTAGCAAGATTAGGGGGAGAAGGGGACTCAAGTCGAGGAGGAGGAAGTAATGAACAGTGAGGCGGTGTTATGCAGAGAGGAAAAGGCTCTGAAACACGAAGGCAAAGTGACACAGGACAGCAGGCGAGAAGATCGACACCACACTGAGAGGCAGACATACTGACACAGAGCAGAACAGAAAAGGTGAAGTGGCCAGTGAGTAAGACAATGCAATGGAGCCCAGTGACTTGCTTACCTCGTGCTAATAAGCGAGTTACAAACCTGCATCTCTGGGAATAAAAAGGGCAGGAAGGGGCTCCACTATCAAGGTAACTGGCTGTGTTCCCCTCGGAAAGCAAGCTGCTTTTTCAAATGTGCAGCAAACCTACTCCTAAACTCAGACGCTGCGGTGCAGCCAGGGGGGCTGCTTCGGAGCCTCCACAGCGCTGGGTTGGAGGTGTGCGCAGGGCTGCTCCGCCGGACCGCCCGAGCCCAGAATCCGCAACAGGACCCCCGGCTCCTGGAGTCAGACGGGCCGTGCAGCTGCGAAGGGGAGACCGAGCGCTGCGCCCGGTGCTCAGCAGCATCTGTAACACTGAGGGGTCACAGCGGCCTTCACCAAACCAGTCCCCGAGAAATTCCAGACACGCAGCCCCGCCCTGGCTCGGAAGTGCCTGGTGAGAGGAAAAGACACACACCTCAAATGGCATCCTGGGCACAGGGTCCTGCTCTGGACGGAAGACACCTGGTGACCGCTTGCCCCTGCGGTCCAAACTCGCTTGCTGGGCCATCACAGCTCTGCTATCAGCCACGCCGTAGGAAGAGTCCCAGTAGAATTCTGGGACCTTGACTTCTGAGGGGTTGTGGTTATATGGCTCCATGGGAAAAGGCTTCATTTTCTTCTCGAGAGGCTGCTGCTGCATCACAGGAGGCTGCAATGACGGCTCAAACAGTTTTATGGGGTCTTGAGTCTGAAGGTAGTAGGGCTGTTTCACAGGCATGATTTTCCCTAATGGGCCTTGAACCTGAGGGGGATTCCACAGCTGTTTGGAGGCATCTGCCTGTTGATACTAAAAAAAGAGATGCCTGTCATCAGGACGAGGGTCACTAGCAATGTCACTTACACTAAGTACTCAGGAATCACAGAACAAATTCGATGGGGTTTACAATCAACAACACTCTAGGCCAGGGATGTCAAACTCATTTTCACCGGGGGCCACATCAGCCTTGAGGTTGCCTTCAAAGGGCCGAATGTAACTTCAACTCCTTAGCAGTTCGGAGCAGTTACGTTCATACAGCCCTAAAATTATTTCAGCCCTTTGAAGGCAACTGGGAGGCGGATGTGGGCTGCCCCCGTGAAAATGACTTTGACACCCCTACACCCCAACTTCCTTTACCCTTCAGGCTTTGCAACACACAGAGAGCCTCCTGGGTACAGGTTACAAGGACTGAACTCATGTTCTGTCTTTCAGTTCAATTACTGGAGAGGTTTAATGAGTGTATGTGTGTCTGTGCCCCTCTGGTGTCAAGTGCTCTGAAGATGACAATATTTACAACTGTTTACACCTCATCAAGATTATGACTCTACTTTCCTTCTGCAGTTTATCTTCACACAGGAAATAGGTACAGAAATCCTTTCCGAGAAGACTGACAAGCAGTAGCAGCAGATAGTCAAGGTCTACTACCCTTCACAAAAGTACAAAGGAGAACGTCTGAACTTTCCTAATCAGCGAAGAGAATGCTGTCATATTCTCATCATCATCACAAGTCTAAGAGGTGCGGTACCTGAAAGTGTGACTAGTATTTTTAATGAATGAATACTGGCCAATCTCAGCCTCCCCTCCTTCGTGCCACCTACCTGCTGGAACCCAGAGTGGTGAGGAGGGCTTTTCCCCAAAGCTGGTACAGCCTTTGTAGGGGACTGCTGTTGCTGAGCTAGAGCTTGAACCTGCAACTGGCTTGCAGACTGTGCTGTTGGCTGAGCTGGTAGAGATGAGAGGGGTTGCTGGGAGGGTGGCTGTGGTTGCTGAGGTCCCTGGGTCATCGGCCCTGGTCCAGAGGGCCGCTGCTGGCTGTAAGGAATGTGGGACTGTTTCCCAGCTTGCACCTGGTTTCCTGCTGGAGAGTGAGCTGTAGGCTGAAGGAAGGTTCCTGGGACAGAGACACCAGCTGGGAAGGTGTAACCTGAGCCCATAGAAAATGCCACAGGAGGGGGGATAACATATGTTGGGGGCGGGAACCCTTTAAAATAAAAGAACACAGCTTTAGTTCCAAAGAAATAGAAAAATAAAAGGCAAAAGTAAATTTGGGTTGGGATAGGGTGGGAAAGAGGTTTTCTCATAAGTTATAAAAGGCATGGATCGACCATCAGGTAAGACCGATCAAGTGAAAATCTTAAATTGCATTTCAATAATTTAATATAGACTAGTGGCTGCTACTTCTATCCACTTAAGTAACTGCAGTGTTCTGAAGATCATGTCTAGTGGTAGGAACTCCTTCGGGGTAACACACACGCACTTATATACAAACTTCCAGAGAAATGGCTCCAAACAATTTCACAAGCATTAGGGAAAACCTGCCACTCCAACAGCGTATAAATGACTCAGTGAATGAACAGAAACTCCTACACAGAGGGATTAAGGAGAAGAAATGATAAGACATATTCACCTGGCCGGCTGGGAAGAGGAGGGAAGGCTCCAGGGTGATGAATGGGGATGAACTGGGAATTACTTGCTTGACTTGGGGTTTGAGTTACGGGTGTTTTCCTGGCTTCAGACACTGGAGTCTTTCTGAGTTCCACCTGGGACTTTACCTGTGACCGACAGAAGCGAAACTATGATATTCCGTAACCCAAATGTGTCAGAAAGAAGCAACCGCTCCGAGAAAAAAGTGTATGTTGAAGATATTTAAATTCACCTAAATTAAAAAGAGGAAAATCAAGACAGATCACTTAAGTGTCAATAAGACATATGGGCTTAGTTTCGCTAGTATAATTATTTTGCCCTCACAAAATCATAAAAACATCAAATATGGAAAGGACCTGAGAGCTCCTGTTTCACAAATGAGACACCCAATGCCAACAGGTTAAAAACTTGCCTATGATCTTAAGGTGCCTATTACGGGCCCCGGTGCTCTTTACACTCTAGTTCATCAGATGACGCACATAAATTAGGATTACTAATGACCCACTCTGGCCCAAAGCTTGATTGCATCTGGGCAGCCGAAAGGGCATCAGTCAGGCATCCACCCTCCACCCTGCGACCACACCCCCTTCCAAACAAATAAGGACACTTTCCAATGAACAGGCCCTGAGATCCCATGCCCGGAGCCAGAGAGGAGTGGACGCCACCCGCACTGCTCAAGACGAGTGCAGTGAGGGGACAGACAACTCGGCCGAGGTGCAGAGGGCGGCGGTGCACTGGTGCGACCAGGCCCCCTAAACCTAATCAGTCATCACTAGGCAGACTGCAGGGGGGGGAGACAACGAGGAAGAGCAGGCAGGAGGTGCTGGGCTCTTTACCCCTAAAACACTGATCCCTCAGCCAGAGTTCATCTAGGATTTCCCCGGCACCTCTCTCTCTCGATGGCTTTTCTTAATTTCTACCATATTTTTCTCTTCATTTCCCCCCCACTAGTAATCTTAAAATGTTCTTATTCTTCCCTTTCCCTCCCCGCCAAACTCCTGTGAGAAAACACACTGGAGGCACTTTATTTGCAAGCAACCTTCAATAATGTACGAATCCTTACTTATACCTACTGCGAATCTATTTGCCAAAATGTGTTAACAAAACAAACGGCTTTTACTCAAAGATTAACAGTATTAATAAAACTAATAGAAAGTAAAGACCCCTTTCCTTTTATACAGAGTCATCTGTAACTCTTTGGAAAGGTGTAAAAAAAGGTGCCAATAACTGAGCCACGTCCTTGCTTGGGCTCTGGCCTCCCAACTTCCCTGGAGCCAGTGTTACACCGAAGTGCTGATGTGCTGCTGGCCAGGACGGGTACCGATGTCAAGGAAGAGGGCCTCATCTCGCTGTAAGAACACATTTCACCCTGTACAGTGAGTCTAAAAACCCCCAAAACTTAATATACTCTTAGTTCTACTGGATCTACCAAAGACCCCAAATTTCTCACTACAGCATTAACAAATGGCAATACTACCTCCCAGAGAAAACGCAAGTCTTTGCAGAACTGACAGCTCTGCAACTGGACATTTCAAACCACTGAGACGGAAGAGAACTGATAAAAATGCCAAGCAGGTTAAGACTCTGTCACTCACATGACAATTCCCAGCGGTCAATGAAGTGACCGCCTACTACCTCAGCTCTTTCCAGGGCCTCACCGAGCGGCGCTGAAGAACGCACTCCGGCTTGCAGGACAGGCCCCCCTCAAGGCTTAGGGACGAAATGGAAACTCTTGCCTTCGTGTGAGCCTTCCTCTACCTGCTGTGTGGGTCACAGACAGCTTACCTGCACTGCCACACTCTGCTTTCCTGTTCCCTGCAACTTTCCTAAGGTGCATTTCGTGGGCTCTGTTCTCCTCTTGCTGTTGTCCTTCTTTCCATCATTCTTAGTTACAGTTACTCCTTTGCTACAGTCCCTTCTCACCTCTTTGGGAGGAAAACTTCTTCCCTGCTCTCTGTTCACTTCTCGGGGCTTAATGTTCTCTTTGAAGGTGACCACGGGCTTCTCTCCGGTGTCACAGTTGTTGCTTAGATTTCGGCCCGTGGACAGCACCGACTTCAGCCCCGGGTTCCCGTCCGCAGCCAGCGACTCTGTCGTGGGTGTCTCTTGTAGGTGGAGGTTCTCTTTGGCTTCACTGGGGTCTTCCAGTATTAACTCTGGGATTTCTGTGATAAACAATAATTTCCCTACCTCATTTTCACACTGAATCAGCCTAAAAAAGTAAAAATAAATCCACATATGAACACAATCCTAAAAAACAATAAAACCTGAATTGCGTACGGATCCAACAGTCAAAACATTCCCAGCCTCTAACAATGTGGATTCAGGTAACACAAAGAACAGTTCTGCAGACACTCGACTCTCAGCACCACAGCACATTTCCATGCCCTTTTCATGTTTTCCAGGAAGCACAGCTACAGTCACTGAGCATGTTTTAAGTACAGGTATTAGATTAGGCCCGTGAGGCAGCTGTCTATAACCATCTATAATTCCTATTGTACAGGAGTGAAACCTGAGCCAAGAGTTATAGTAAGTTCATTTGGACGTGCAACCATGCAAGTGTTCCCAGTATGACAGGAACCTCAACACGAAAATGACTATGAAACAGTGACCAACTTTGGAGAGGTTATGATCGGCTGGGGGAGCAGCTGAACGAGAACCCGAACTCAGATCCGCCTGACTCTCAAACCTGTGCCGCTGGGCCCCATCCTGGTCAGTGCTGACTGAAACTGACCGCTGTGCCTGTCCACGTAAAGCACCGTAACTGTGTGCAGACAACTTAGCTGCTCTCGCTCAGTTGCACAGATGTTTATAAATCAGAGCAGAAGCTCATGATAAACAAGGGGGCAAGGCCAGTCCCTCTACAACAGACAGTGTGATGGAATGAAGAGAAATTTGAGAGTATAATGATCACTAGGGTCACAATTTATGTTGCCAACGTTCTGTCTTAAGAGTTCACAATCAACAGCATTACACCAAAGACTAAAGCACAGGGGGGTGTTATGTGTAGCCAGTGAGGAATACCTCGGCTGATTATCGGCGATCCATTTGCCTATAGAGATCAGGCGCTGCTGCCGTATCTGCCGCTGCTGCCCCTCTTTGTCTCCTGTGATCCCCTGGTGGCCTTTGGAAAAATCCAAGTTCCTAAAATTGATATAAACAAGTTACAAAAAGCTAAGCTGTTAAAGATATTTTCCAGGCAACCAAGTTTACCCAATGAACTGAAATGGCTTCAGATTTTTCCATACAGGTTGGCCAATTACTTGATATAATCTGCTACATTTGTTTGAATTTATATTCCCAAAGATTTTAAAAGAAATCCAGTGAAGCGGAGAAAACACTATGCCAAGAATAAGAAAGGACAGTAGAAAGAGGAGTGTTAATTCCCTCTGATAAGCTCTGAAAAGGTTTCACAAAATAGTTGGTATCTGAGCTAGAGGTTGGCCAGTTACGGGTGAGTACTTACAGGTTCATAAGACAAAGAACATGAACAAAGTCACAGGTATAACATGAACAAAGTCATAGGTATAACATGAACAAAGTTCTGGAGGAATAAAAACAGCTATTTAAGAAGACAACCGCGTGACTGTATAGTATGTTTAGGTAGGTGTTGGTGAGAGGAGGGCAGAAGTGGAAAATGTGGCTGAAATATTAAGCACTGCAGTGACAGAAAATACACGGAAAAACCAAGCACCTGGACGGCACACCACTGGGACGAGTGCTTCCATACCAGCAGCGGGGCATCCGTCATCAGGTCTCTACTTCAGAAACAGAATGTGGAAACAGGGCAGAAATAAAGCACAGCAAGAGAGGGACTCTCGGTCCAGAAGCTGATTAGGAAGCTTTTTGTAGTAGGAAGCTTTTCAGTTCTCTTTTCAACAGAACTGAAAACTATGGACTTAGTATCCAAGAGATGAAAGTTCAAGACAAAGGGATGGATCGAGCACCGCGAGAAGGCAGAAAGCGGGAGGGAAGGGCCGGGGCAGCACCGTGGAGAACGGCAATGCTCCGCAGCAGGCAGTGCAGGAGAAAGAACACCAGAGGCTGAGTCTTCAGGCGGAAGGACAAGCGTGGTGTTGCAGAGCTAACGAAAAGGAGGTTTCATGACGGAAAGTGACCAACAGAGGCAGGCTAAGGACAATTAAATAAGGTGAAAATAATGAAGCTGTGAGTTTTACTACAAAGAATATGGCACACTCGATTATAACAAGGCCAAAAGGAAGTAATTGGTTGTTGAAAATAAATTAGGATACTGAAAATACAACATAGGGAGAGATGGACAGATGGAGCCAAGTTTGGGGGGAGGCAGGAAGGAATGAGATCAAGGACTCAGGTGAAAGGGTTAGACATGAAAAGGAGTAAGAAGTTATTTCCCTGAGAGAGGAGGAACAGAGACAAAGAACGATGGGAAGAACAGACTACTTTATTCTTGTATTAATACAAAATATGTCGAGCAATATCATTTTGTTTACATCTGGTTCCCATTTTTGAGACTTCCCCCTCATTTCAAGAAAGGCACAAAAGTAAATAAATATCACTTGGAAGAAGCAATTTTCCTTTCCTCCACATTTTTAAAGCACTTGCTATTGGTATTATATAGAACTAAAGGCACGACATACTCAAATCCATTTTACATCGACGACTTTTACTATCAGTGCATGTTATGGGAAAGACGACAAAGCTGAGAAAGATGAGAGGCGCTCCTACACCCGAGCCTGGGTCCCGCCCACTGTAACACCTCAGCCACCAAGACCGACTCCCCGTCCCCTGCCGCCACCCACCTGAAAGAAGGTCTCAGAGCCAAGAATCCTTGTAACTCAAACTCCTCTGGAAGTGGTGTTGCTAGAGAAGGGGAGAAAACAAGATTTGTAAACATCTGAATTAAAATACTGTTGTTCAGAATACTGCTTACTAAGCAGAAGGGTGTCTTTTATACGGAACTGTATGATGTTCCTGGTTGCTAAATCCTCTTTATAGCAATAATCCTGATAAAATGACGGGCCTGCCGAAGCCCTGTTCGTGGTCTCTGGACTGTAAGCGTTGTCCTGATCCTCACCTACTCCCCCGTGCTTAGGAGGAGGGTAGGGTGGCTTTTTCTCAGCAGTCTTAAAAGTTCACAGCCTCAGACCCAGTAATCCCACAGTACTGGATAAAAAGACTGATACCACCTGGGAGAAACCAGACTTTTGGGCACTATCCCAAACCTACTGAATCATAAACTGCATTTTAACAAGGTCCCAGGTGACTGACGTGCAAACCTAACACTTAAAGAGCACTGACCTAATGGAAGAAAAATAATCAGAAACGAGTCAACTAAAGATTATTCAGAGGAGAATTACTTATAATGGAGAAAATTTTGAAGCAAATGGATAATGGTTAAATAAATCACATCACATCTGCATCACGGAATATTATGCAGCTGGTAAAAATTGTGTTTCAAAATGTTTCAAAGAATTTGAAAGCAAATGCACTCTCCTGCAGGCTGTGTGCGTACACACCAAAATGGCCCACAGAAAACACACTGCCACGCCAACGGCACAAAGTGCCTCTGTCTGAGCCATGAGCGACTTGCGTTCTTTACATCTGTCCCAAATGTTTTATGATATGCAAATCTTACTTCGACAGAGTAGTGCCAGTCACGTTAGTTTTTTTAACCTTAAACAGAAGGTTTAAGGAGGCAAGGAGGACGGAAAGAACTGGGCGGCAGCGCGCCCTCCGACTCCTGTTTCAGATGAGCCGACCAGGAGAACAAGCTGCTGGGAGAACATCACCTGCTTCCTCCCACTCAGTCGGTGTCCAGTTCGAAGTCACTTCTGACATACTCAACTTTATAAACATGCAAGAAGAAACCTGGTTTTCTCCAGCCGGAAGCCCACCATTAGTGATGAAGAACAATCTCAACAACACGAGGCCAAGCTGGCCCTTACCATTAGTACTCGAAAGATCCTCTTCATGGGGGTGGAAACTATTTAGAAGAGAAATCAGCCAGGGCCAAATGCTGTAAAGGAGAGAGAGTTGAGACTTTATTTTTGCACAAGAGAAACCAGAACACTAATGAGCCATGAAAATGTTACCTATAGGGGCTAGACTTTCTGTGTTTCCTCCCTTGCTTCAGCATTTTAAAGACGGTACGACTTCCTAAAACATACTCGCAAAGATTTCTAGCTAAAAGCTATCTAGATACCAGAAGGGTGAAACTTCCATGATAGATACTGACTACTGCAGATGGTTTCCAAGCTCCTAACTTAACAGCCAGTGAAAATATTTTTTCAGTTTTAAATGCCGAGAACCGGTATTTCCTGAGAAGACGATGAGCGGAGAGGCAGCATTCGGAGGCTTCCCTACGCGTCTCAGCGGTGCGGCCCACTGCCGGTTCTTCATCTATGACACAGGGTGGTTGCAGAAGCCCGGTCACAGGCTCTAGTCACAGTGACGGCTGCACACTTCTCTTTATGCACAGAGAACTCACGCGTTGTTACAATGCCCTCACCTCTAAGCTGTTTCCTAATACACAGGCAATTTTTGTGAAAGTTCGCAAAATATTTTAAAATATTTTAATATTTACTTTAAAAAATTAAAAATAATCATGTTCTACTTAAGGTCATATTAACCTTTCCTTGGAATTTTAACTTCTCGCCCATGTTGGTGAAAGTGTGACTTCAAAAAAGGCCAGGGCGAGGTGCCCGCGCGTCGGATGTGAACGACCCCGTCACGGAAATGACTCGGAGGCTAACTACCACTCCAACAGCTGTGCACTTTGAAATATGGGAATACGCTGCTTAAAAGAAATACAAAAGCACATATAGAGAAAAGACAGGGAAACAAACATTTAAAAGTGAATGTCTGCAACAAGCCTTTGGGGATGTAACAAATCATGAGGTGGTTGGAAAAGGTTAATAACCTAAAAACAGACTGCTGAAAAAGAGCGTGAGCAGACAGCAACGGTACACTGCTCCCCCCTATTCTGCGGTACTTAAGTGTAACTCTGCTTTTCTACAAAGGGAAAAAAGCCGTCAGTACTTCACAAGAAGTTTAAAACAAGTTTCAGAAATGCTAAGTGTCCCTGAAGATTATTTGAATATATGTAAAATTTTGACTTCAGAAAAGGAAGAGATTTTCTCATTATTTAAAAGATATAAAAAGTGATTACTTTAAGGTGTCGAACATAAAAGGAACACCTCCAGTTTTAGAGAAATGCCCGGCACTAGTCTTTAAGCTGAAACATAATTTAAACCAGAATGAAATAGCTGCAGGGCGAGTCTAAAATTCCTGATACATCTTACGGAACAGAGGGGGAAACAGCAAATGACAGGAAAGAGAGAAACACGGGTCTGCGCATAAAACTACTGCTCTTAGTGACCACGCTCTGCCACAGTACGAAGTGGGGACACACAGAACGGGCCAGAGGGCGCCGGGCAGGGACACCACCACAGGTCTCAGGTCCTGAACCACAGAGGGGAGGAAACTACAGCCTCTGTGTCAAGAAATGCAAAGTGTGTGCCGGGAAGTAGTGTCTAAAGTGCGCATCACGCACAGCGCCCGCACAGACACAGAGAGGAGGCCGGTGGAGCGCCGCGCCGCACTGCCCAACTCTGTCCATGCAGTTCATCTGAAAAAAGCAGCTCACACCCAGGTGTACGAGGCAAAGAGAATTAAGTAGGGGATCACAGGGTTTTACATGTAGCTGGGACATTTTCTCAGCTGTGACGTTGGTCAACGTGCAGATGCTGAAGGCAGAAATTTCAGAGATTCTCCTTATATCCACCATCAAAAGATACAGGGGAGGAACTTCCTATTGATTGCAAAGCCTTACTGAAAATAATGCTATAATCAAAGGTAAACTGAAAGCTTCGATTTGTCACTCTCGAATCAATAGTTCCTAAGAATTATCACAATTATTCTGAGTAGAGATTACAGAGAAAATGGTGATAACCCAAATCTTCTAAGCTTAAACAAATATAACTCTAGTTGGGTGTCACTATAAAAGCAACCCCTAACAGCCTATGAACAGAAGATAATGGGACAAAGCAAAAATCTCTGGCCTTTACTTCCCAAATAGAAAACCGGGGCACGTTGCAGTGGATGAGAAACAAGCGGTTTTATTTCTATTTCATGTTGGAATGTGAAAAATGCCTTTCCCAGGATGGCAACCAGGGACGGGGGGAAGCAAAGAGTCAGGAATCCTTAAGACTGTGCCTCACATGAAAAATTCAAAACAAAGGAGAAGTCTACAAAGAGGTCTTCAGTCCCATTTCCAAAGAGTGGGTGGGAAACAGTCTTCCATTGTTCAGAAGCTGTGTGTTAGAAGGTGGTCTCTACATATCGATGACTATCAAACAAACAGCTCGGAGGATAACACGAAACTCTAAGATACTTACTACTGTCTTTCATCCACCACTGCCTCCTGAAAGACCCTGGGTCTGAGTCTCAGCCAGTCCATGGAGACCTTGACCGCGGGAAGGGGGTAGGCGTTGTAGGATTCCTCCTGAGACTTGTTCTGGAGAGGACACTTGCACAGGATGCCAAGAAAAGACACTTAAAGAAAAAATGTATTCGGAAAGCATAAGGTATTTGAAACTGCATTATCAGTCCAAATTAAAACGTCATTATGAGCTTATAAGCCTTCTGCTATATTCTACTGAACACTTAAGTATCTCACAACTTCTTTCTGAAAAAGACATTTTCTTTCCCATGTTAAAAATTGTTACAGATACAGTTGACGATGTCAGCAAAGAAGAGAATTTAAGGCCTCTTGAGTCAATGTTAAGACGAACAGGACACTTCTTTACATGTCTGCAATGCTTTGTTACAATGAGGAAAATGCCTAAGATTATGCTTTCCAAAGAAGATGGAACAGAACGTAAAATGGTTTAATACTCACTAAAGAGGGCCAACAGCTGTGTCCAACACAGCTGCTCATCTTGGCTGTAACTATGCTGTTCCGTTTCGTTGCTAAAGTCACGAAGGTGATGAAGTTGAAACAGGTTAATGACAGTGACGTGAACTAACTGCTGAGAGTTGAAAGCTTTCTGAAACAGCAGCCTCTGTAAGAGAAGACAGGAATACTGCACACGTTGTTATCTAGAACAGGAGTTGTCTTCGACGCAAGAAATAAACTGGCAGTCTGCATTTCTAGAGCCACGTGGGCTAACAGTCAAGTTACAGATGAGAAGACCGTTCTACTCTTAATCCCCAGCATTTTAATTGAGTCTAATGTGGTCTGACAGTTCTCAAGATGAGATGTTTCTCTTTGCCTTGGAAGGAATTAACCCAGACACCACTGAGCTGTTTTGAGATGTTTTTCACAATGGTTTTCTTCCTTAAGAAACTATTTTTTAATACGGTCTGAGAAAAAAGTTTTGGGCATGCATCAATAAATTCATATACCTTTATCCATTAGAAGCTGTTTTATAAGAGATGTTTACACACTAAAATATTCAATCGGGACCAATGACTAAAAAGTACGTGCACATAGTGAGAAAAAGTTTCGAATGAAAAGACTCGAAACATATGTTTTTGAACTCCTGGTACATAATGTATGACGTCTAAAATTTGTCATAAAATTGACTCTTTCAAAGGTTTGACATTTTAAAGAAACTTCTTTATAAGGAGGCATATAGCAAGAACACGCTTTGGAACACAAAGGAAACAATACGCTAAAGCAATCACTGACATATACAGGCACGTCTACAAGTTATTACACTGACACTCTCCCCTGTAAGATCTTCATCATCGCATCTTTCACTTCATAACCGCATGTTCACAGCGATCCGCCAACCAGCACGACAAGGCAGGATTCACCAACAAGCACACGGCTGGCAGCATCGACTTAATCACCCCTCTAACCACACAAGTTCCTAACGAAGCTGGTAACAAAGATGATATCCTGGCCACAGCCTACCCCCTCCCAAGGAAGTTCTTGTGGAGACAGTGGGGATTCACTGCCTTATGGTGGAAATAAATAACTTTATTTGTAATTCTACCAGCAGTGACAAGAATTCTACCACCCGAGAAATCTGGAGCTCCCTTTAGGATTCTTTTTCCTGTATACTGTTAAAGAATGTGAAACATCCAGAACAAGTCCTGCAATTCCTTAGCAAGGCAGTTCCCATTATCACTGGAGAAAAATGCAGCTCCTCTCCGCCCCACCTCTCTGCCCCCACCAGCCCCAGCAGCCGCCTTGCCGGCTGTTATCCCAGCACACACGCCTCCCGCACACGAGCCTCCCGCACACACGCCTGGAGTGCGCGTTTCTTCCCCAAAGGCAGCCGGCACTTTCCTCCCTTCCTCCACACTGTCCTGAAATCCCAGCTCTCCTCCAGAATCTTCCTATAAAATTTCTCTTTCAATTTCTATGTCCAACATTCCACATAAGCTGACCATTTACACAAATGCCTAATACTCGCATAAAATGAGAATATTAATATTTATTTTTTCAAAAAGCTTTTTTTCTGTCCTGGCTGGTGAAGCTCAGTGGATTGAGCGCAGGCCTGAGAATCAGAGGATCACGGTTCGAATCTCAGTCAGGGCACATGCCTGGGTTGCAGGCCAGTTCCCAGCAGGGGATACACAAGAGGCAACCACACATTGATATTTCTCCCCCTCTCTCCCTCCCTTCCTCTCTAAAGCTAAATAAATAAAATTTTTAAAAACTTTTTAATTAAAATTATAAAACAGCAACGTATGCCCTGCATCTGTAAATCCCCATTTATTACAGAAGGCAGCGTCCTCCAGAGCAGAATTCCAGCCCTGTAAAGGGCTTTGGAGCGTAGGCACAGAAGTCAATGCACATGGGCGCGGCCCAGTACCAGCAAGCGTTAAGTCCAGGAGAGCACAGGTTGTGTCTTCTTCTCTCCCTTATCTCTCCAAGGGCCCAGAAGGGTGCACAGCACACAGTAGGTACTCAATAAACACTTAGTGAAGGAATAACTCACAACTTTGGAAGTAAATGTGTAATTATTCAACTATAATTTTGTGGAACTCGGACTGTGTTGTCGGAAGTAGAGAACCCCCCCCCCCCACCCCGGACAAAGCTAGATGGGAACGACATATTGTCGCTGAAAGACACTCTCAACAGCAGCTGAGGAAGACACTGACCCAAATACCTATAGGAAACAGCACTCACTTGACAGCTATAAAAAGCCTTGCGCCTCAGTTCCTACCCCAGGCCTTTGTCTCTCGGTGAAGCTCAACCTGGTGAATGTTCCTGCTCAGTAGCTAAAGATTGCTAGTCAGACACACCCAAGTTTTACACTAATTATCCACAAATACTTCAGAAATAATTTCAAATATTTACTCAACAATGCTAATTTCATACCAACAATGTTCTTCTGCCATTTCAGTACTGGGTAAGGTTTAAAACAGATCTGCCACACACCGTGTTTAACTTCAGAGTGTAGGAATGATACTTCAGGGAGTATTTCGGCAATTGCCCACATACACCCACCAGAACTTCACCAGAAATACGTATCTGAAGAGAATATTAGTGTTTAGGGTTGAACCAAATGCAGAAGTGACTAGATCCTAGACTAGAATAACTAGAGAAAAACGCTCATTAAGACAGGCTCCCTTCCCTCCCCATTTAGGGAGTGCGTCTTTCATAGAACCAGAGAGCTGGAAGCAATCTCAAGTCATCTGGTCCGATCCCCAGATATTTTACCAGGACTATACCCAAACCATTCAAGATGCCTGTCAATCTGACTTTTAGGTTCTCAAAAGACAGAATCCTTAGCAATACCCTGCCTATTTCTACTTAAACTTTATTTTTTAATGATTTATGTATGTATACATGTATTTTTTATATAGAAGGGAAGGGAGGGAGGAAGAGATGGAGAGAAACATCAATGTGTGGTTGCCTCTTGCGCACCACCTACTGGCGTGTGCCCGACTGGAAATAGTCCCCTGAGCCACACCAGCCAGGGCTCTACTTAAATTTCAAAATTTAATTTTAGTTCTGACTTCGGGAAAGGCAAAAGATATGTTATGTACATTAAAGTAATCCTTCACATACGTGAGAACTTGTAGTGAAGGTATTTAGACTTATCTGTTCTTTCCAGGGCATTACCAAGCCAGGTGCTGCTTTGACGCACGGACTCTATAAACCATGGACTAAGTTCACACAGGCCACCAAAGAAGCAGCAAACAGCAGAGGACTCTTATTTTAGAAGCTTACTTTAAAACCAACTATTTCTATTACAGTTGCTTAGATAATCCTTAAACAAAAAAAGTATCAACTAAAAAATGATTATCTGTAAGAATGATTTCACAATGACTATATTTGGCCAATTTACATCTCAGTAAAGACGTAAATGACAACAGTTATGCTATTTTAAAATTTTCATTTCCAGTTACACAGAACATGTAACTAAGTTCTACAGTCTCTAGAATGTGAAACTTTCATAATATTCATAAAACTGTAAAGCAGTTATGGATAATTCCCCAAGTATGTATAATATCCAGCAGTAACCAAGAAATAAAACATGTCCTTCAGAACGTCTTGTTCACTGTCGATCCAGTGACCAAAACAATGACAGATACACGAGTCAAATGTTTGTTGAGTACATGAATAATAATAAAGGTAACATTTAATTTTTGCTGTTCCCATATTTTACATATTATGCTACATTTAAATAGCTAATTTAATATACTAAAAAGGTTGTTTTCAAATATGTAAATAAAACAAAGGTTACTTAGTTGTATTTATATAAGTTAGTAAAATATGTATGTTACATAAAATTTCTCATTCCTTTTCTTCTACTACAAACCCTGCTGGATTCAAGTACAGTAAGAAAAATGAGCTTGATTTGCAGAATGGAAATATCTATAAAGTAGGTAACAAAACCGTATCTAAAAATATCTAACCCATCAATAGCAGTATTTTCAAAACTGAGAAAGAAATATGCTTGGTCTGAGAAAGAAGGCATAAGAGCCATTTCTTCCCACGTGGTATTTTTTTTTTTGTCAATTGGCACTCAGTCCACCACTGCTGTGTGTATTCTTTATACAGAGGGCACCTTAGTTTAAACTGAGGGCATGCGGCACGAAAAAAGTTTGTATTTAATTTCAAAGTTAATTTTTGCCAACAGTACACAGTTAAGTAATGGTATAAAAACTGGGAGCCATCGTCCCCTGAATTGTTTACTTCCTTATACAAGAGAATAAATTCTATTCTTGAATTCTAACCTTAAACTGTTCTTCCAATTTTTCTCGAAGAGGGCTCAACTTTTCCAAGCTCTTACTCAGGTACACGTGGCCGTGGAATTTAATAAAGGCCTTGATGAAGTCAGAAACGCCCCATTTGGTTTTCACCTCATCCCGGCTGAAATGAAAGAAAAACTTCCATGAATCTTAAGCAGTAAAATGGCTAAAGCCTCTTAGAGGAAGCTTCAGTTTGCACAAACACATTACTTGAGCACCTAGAAAGGATTCTGCATCTCACTAAATTTTCAACTGCAACACACTCAGATGAAGCCAGTAATTCAGCAGCCTGTGCTCCTCTACTGGGGACGAATCAGTTGCTGCTTGGTTGAAATTCAGTTGACAGCTACACACAAAGCTACTATTTATTACTGTTTATACATCGGGTGCATACCACAGAAGCACAGGGCAGTGGCCATTATTTCTTGCATGCACAAATTTGAAGGGCAAAGACTACCAAGTTACACCAAGTCCTCTAGGAAAAGTCAACCCTACCTTTCCAGTGCTTTAGAAAGTGCTTTTTGTAGGTTAGTGGAGGCAGCTGGGAAAGGGAACTTCACAGCAATGCTTCTGCAGTAGTAGAAAATTGTGGTCAGATGGTCTCCCTTGGAAGAAGCTAAGATAGCCAACTGATTGTAAGGCTGACCTAGAGGAGAAAGTCAACATTCTAAAGTCACTAACAACGCACAGTCCTCTGATCGGAATACGGATGATCAATTTTTACACCTTTAAATTAGTAAGGCGGAGTATTTTATAACCTAAATGTATAGCATAAAAACATCATACTTCAGCAACCGTACACAAAATGTTTCGGTTTAGAGGCCGCATACTTACAATGGAGAGCACTACAGTTCAAATAAGACTTCAGAAAGGGCTATATACTAAGTATTTTTTGGCTTTGTGGGCCAGAGTCTCTATTACGACTCCCCGACTCTGCCTCTGTGGTGGGAAAGCAGCCAAACGAGAAGCAACAGAATAGTGCGCTGACTGCTGCCCCTGCCTGAGACTCTTTCAAGGGGCTCTTTTAGAATCCAGAGGGATATCAATGTGGCTTATCCCACCAAACATCCACTGTCATTTCTCTACTTCAGGAACCACCGCTAATGCCAATTTCTGGGACCATCAAAAAGAAAAAAAGCACTACCTTTTAGGTAATAAGAGATGGTTTTTCTAGGACAGAAATGGCGGTACTAAACAAAAATTACAAGTGATTAAGGAAGCCAGAGTTGTTGAAACAATTTTAGATGACATCAGGAGATATCTATTACACTGCTTTAAATGACAAGTTATGCTATTTAAAAAATTTCATTTCCAGTTACACAGAACATATATGTAAAAGGAAAAATATGACAACACCCGAACTCATCACACTTGAAAGATGAGCCTCCAGTTACTGTCCACACTGCTGTGAAGAATGCAGCGCCACCGCCACCGCCACCCATGAGCCGCCCGGGGCCCACTCACCGTTAGAGGGGACCAGCTGCGCTGCGTGCCGATAGTAGGACTCTGCCTGGCTGGTCTGGTTTCTGTATCGAGCTGAGGGAAGAAGAAAATTTAGTTTAAAAACAGACAAACAAATCAAGCATCAGCTAGGGCAGTACTTCCAAAACAGCTATAGTTTTAAATTCTAAAGATAAGGAACAGGAAAGTTAATCTACGAGAATTTAAGAGAGAAAATGACTTTAAAACAAATGAACTATAGGATTATGTGTGGCGTGTCCATCCGGCCTGCCCTACGCGGGACCTCTAGCACGGAACCAATGCAAAGGCTTACCTAGCCCCCACTCTCGGGTCCTCCAGGGTCATGCATCACCAGCTCCCACTACGGACTATGCTGGTGACCTGGAGCCGGCCAACAAGGGGTGAGCTATATGGCACTTAAAAACAAAACAAAACAAAAAACACTATACAATATGATCTGCAAATCGTGTATTTCTTCAATATCTTATAAAGTGATTTTGAAAAATGCCTCACACCTACTCAATAATAACTGTGTGTGCGCAAACAATACATTGAAAGCAGACAACCTAAATTCACTCTTCCTTGCATCTCCCTGCAGAACTGGGTGCTTACTTGGATGTGACCCCTCCCTGAGTCAACGATTTAGGACATTAAGAAATCTAAAATCTTTGAACCTAAAGCAGTAATGTTCTCCATTCCCTATAATGTGAGGACAGCAAAACATAATCCTATAGTTAATTTGTTTTACAACCCTTTTAGGTCACCTTAAAGGAATGAACAAGAAATAAGTTACATCACATTCCTAGATAAGATATACAAAATGGAAATAGAAATTTAACTGTAAAAAAGAAACAAAAATGAGTTTCTAATGCATTGTAGGAATGAAAGAAGGCAATCTAGCTTCAGAAGGAGTAATTTATAAACCCTGCAATTCTAAAAGTACAGACTTAGTTGAGAAAATTATTACAGCGCCACTTTGGAAAGTTTAACTTCGATTACATTTCTGCTGTTCATTATTTGCCTACATCTAAATAAATCTGAATAAAATTCAAATGTTAATACAAAAGTCACTTCCTTCTGACCCTTTGCCAATCCCAAAACACTGAGGAAAGCAGAGCTCCTTAAACTGCATTTTACAGTTCCCTCATGCGGTGACCTGCATTGTGCGCGCACGCTCAGTCTGAAGCCAGGCCGAGGGCCCCTCTTTGACTGCACCAGAGAGAAGGACAGCTGTGTCACCAGCACCTTCCCCCGTGGGCTCACCGATGTCCCCCAGGTGAACGAGGCAGTGCTGGCAGATGTAGGAACAGGAGCTGGACTGTGGCTTCACTACGGCGCTGGTGTGCGTCTGTCTATGGCTGATAATTCCCAGCTGGGAAGACTTCACACGGCACGGTAAATCAACATTGAACACTGTACACAGTTCTTGTAATAACTAAAAGGAAACACAGCAAGATTCGGTGTCAAGTCAGAACTGGTGAGGCAGAAGTGCTCTACAGGAAAGCTTACGTACTTTAACCTACGTGCCTAGTATCACATAGCACTGAGACCTGAGCAAAGACTTAAAGAAATTTTTAGTCATCTTTCCCATGATAATTAGTAACATTCATTACGAACCACATCTCCTGAGTTCTCGAGTATCACAGCAATCTAGAACTCACATTGAAAAGGAACAGCAGCACTGCTTAAAGACCGCAGCCCAACTCCCAGGGAGTCCGCATGGGCCGCACTCAGTTCCTATTCACCCCTCAGCCCGCCACCACCCGCCTGCCACACAAACCCCTCTCCCCACCCCAGCGCCACGCCACTGAAGCCACAGCGGACGTCTGTTGGGAACCATCTTCCTGGACCTCACCAGACATTCCTTCCCAGTCCCTTCATCCGAAGGCCTTCTCCTCCCACCCTCTTCACCAGGGGCTGCATTCCTGACCCCCACACAAGTTCTCTGCATCCTGCTCATTCATTCAGATATTTACTTACAAATATTATTCCTTCAAATATTTCATTACTGTATTAGCCACCATGATAAGAGATAGAGACATGAATTAAAAAATCTGTGTCCTTAAAGAGCTCACAGCAAAATGAGCAAGACAGGTACATAAAGTGCAGAGTGGAGGGAAGGGAAGGAAAGTAAGGAAGGAGCATTAAACATGACAGCTTAAGCCAACAGAATATTTTACATTTATAACAAACTGCACTCCCTGGTTCTTTGATCCATTTGCCTGACTTTATCATTTTGATAAACTAGTAGGCATATAATAAGCTCTATTTTTTTCAGAAGAGGATATGAAAGCAACAGCAATAGCAAATGATTTGACTAAGTTTACAGAATTAGAAATACCACGATTCTATCACCACTCTTTGTGGTGTGCAGAAATCCACAATACAATATATGATACTCCGAGGACCCAACTCAGAAGGATTTCAAATGTCCCACTTTCTCCCTAAGATAAAAAGCACCTCCACATATGAATATACATTCTGTGTGCCTTAATCACTAAGCATTGACATCACCTACTAAATCTTTACTTATAACTGCACATTTGTAATGGGCAATAAATTTGCTGACAAAAAATGGGTAAACAAGTTAATGCCTGGAATGGCTGACTGGAGTCAGGTAACAGAAAAGGCAGGAAGTATGAAAAAATTAAAAACCCAAACCCAAACCAGATGACAGTGGAAGGTGTCGAGAAGAAACATGGCAGGATAAAGAATCAAGTTCAGCAGGTACTGGAAGGACAGACCGGAAAAGCAGGCAGAGCTGAACGTCTACCAGGAAGAAAAAGGAACGTGCACAAAAGGTAAACGAAACCCGGCCGAAAGGCCAGAGGATCGCCGCCCCGTAACAGCTCCGGGCACACAGAGGCTGCGGTGGAGAGACCAGAGCCATTCCTGCTGGCTCCAGGATTCTGGGCGAGAGGACGCTAGTTGGTTTAGAGGCAGAAAGAAACAAGGTAAAATTAAAGAGAGAAACAGATGTTTCCTAATTTGAACAAAACTATATTTGGCAATTATTCTGGGAAAATGCCATTATTATCCTATCGTACTGCTCCTTAGCTATTTATTCTATACTAAGAATGAAGAACTATTTCCTTAGATTAAAGACTACTGTTTCTTGATGTTAAGAAAACCTACGGCAGAATGTTACACCTGCATCTCGACTGGGCATCTGCTTCTGGCTCGAAGCACCATATGCTTCAAAATGGTGAACCAAACCCCAGCTGAGACGTCAAAACCACCCTCACAGAAAATACGACCAAGGATAATCACAAACCAGTCTCCCCTCAATCCACACCACTCAGATCGCCACCCTGTCCATGCGACGGAAGCCACATTTTATCAAATCCAAGATACCATAAATAATAACTATTACTCTATACAACACTGAGGGAAAAAACCGCCAATTAAATGGTGATTTACCTATTTTTGTAAACACCCCTATTTCAGAGATATTTTTTATTTTATTTATTTTTAGAGGGGGAAGCAAGGGAGAAAGAGAAACATCCATGTGTGGTTGCCCCTTGAGCGCCCCCTACTGGGGAATCTGGGCCATAACCCAGCCACGTGTCCCTACCAGGAATGGAACCAGCAGCCCTTTGGTTCACAGGCCACACCAGCCAGGGCCCTACTCCAGAGATATTAAAGCGGGGACAATCTTTTAGAAATGAAGAAATACGGCACTGTTCCTTTCCCCAATGACTTGCACGTTGTCCAATCTAACTGGTCACTTTTAACCTTCTTGCTTCACTTCTTAGCAGCAGGGCTGGTCGCGCCCTCTGCTCACAGAAAGGCTTCGTCCTCGTCCCCGAGGCGCCACTCTCTGATTTTCTCCTATCGGAATGATGGCTCCTTTCATGCTGAGTCTGTTCCCACCAGGTCCAGGACTTTAAATACTAAACACCAATGTCTGTCTCAATCGGGGTTCTTTACTGTACTCATAAAATTCACTCTGGAGGCTGTTTGTCATTATTTTGCAGGGAGGTGTAGATCCAATGTGGACTCGTGAGACACAGATGACTAACATTCAACCGCTTCTCGTCTTCAATTAAAAACGAGCTTTGCTTTTCTTTTTTGGGTAGGAGAGAGGGAGATGGTGCGGCGAACCCGCCGCGCGATCGTCTGGTTACCGCAGGGATCCTTTGCTTTAGGAGAAGGGGGTTTCCGTTGTTATAATTCATGAGTGCAGAGCGGGAGTAGTCGGTCTAACTATGGGTGCAGGTCTAAGCTCTAAATCGCTATGCTTCTTCACACCTGAAATTAATACAATACTGTACGCCAAGTATCCTTTCACAAATTAAATT
Organism: Artibeus jamaicensis; assembly: GCF_021234435.1. NCBI lineage: Eukaryota > Metazoa > Chordata > Mammalia > Chiroptera > Phyllostomidae > Artibeus > Artibeus jamaicensis. The sequence goes on along the minus strand of NW_026521772.1, from coordinate 6,320,416 downwards.
TCAGCCCTGACTGGTGTGGCTCAGGGGACTGTGTACCGGCCTGCAAACCCCAAAGGTCGTAGGTTTAATTCCCAGTCAGGGCACAGGCCTGGGTTGCAGGCCACTGTTCTCTCCCTCCCTTCCCCTCTCTAAAAATAAATAAATAAAATCTTTAAAAAAATAAATTTCAAAACTCGTTTCAGACTATAAAGTGGTGGGACGACCGGGACCCGGCCCACTTCCTCACCCTGGTGGCTCACCGCACGGCATGCAACCAGGGGACCGAGCGGACGTTACTGTTGGCAGCAGCGTTAGCTGTGTCAGTGATCGCACGAAGACCACAGGAAGATGCAACTACAAAGTCCTATTCGTGTTGACACGTGCAAGAAAGTTTACCGACGCTCATCCTACAACAGTACAGCTGTTGTAACTGCTCAACCACTGCCCAAGAAATGGAGGTGAAAAAATTAATGATTATAAACATTTCAAAAATAAATTTCAAATTTAGATCACCCATTTTCCCCTTATAAAACAGTATTTTGAGACATTTGAATTTTATAAAATGTTTTTTGCAAATACCATGCTCCTATAAAAATGATGATTCTTATTTTACTTCCTTGCAGATGTGATTTATCAATATCCAACTAAGTACTTGGGAATGCGTTTCATGCCATGTCATAAAGAAAGGCTAAGAATCCTTTTCAGGATAACACGCCCATCTGTACAACGGCCTTCACAAAAATGCGCTGCAAGGGGATGCCTTCCCACTGCCTCCACCAAGTCCAGCTGCCCCAGCTGCCCCACACCCTGACTGCTCCCTACTTCCGTTATGTTCACAGTTCTAGTTTCTAATGAATGGGGGGAAGAAAATTTGATCAGAAACAAGATTGGAGTTTTAAAACTGGACGTTTCGAAAACCTAAAAGTAACCAGAATGCACAGAATCTGTCCAAGATGTTAGGACAGAAATCTGGACTTGAGAGAGGCAGAGCTGAAAGTGGTGCTGGGGCAGCAGGACAGGGGCAGGCACCCCTCCCCTGATATCCCACTGAGCCGAGATTCCTGCACACACAGGGTCCAACTGCACACACAGTGACGGCCGAGCAGCAGCACTCTGAGAACCGGCCAGGAGTTCTTCAGAGCGGGATCCTCAAACCTTAACCTTGTCGTCTGAAGACGAACATTTACATACAGATATTTTATTAAATTATAAATGCTATTACAAATGAATAAAATCAGGTTTTTAAAGGGCTCTGCTCACAGTAAAGAAAATTCATTGTTCAGAGAAAAAGAGTCATTCATTACTTTACCTTCCCTGGATTTAGAAGTTGTATCAGCATGGAACTAAGGATGAGGACAGTCTCTAAGGAAAATGAGTAATACCTCAGTGAAACTGCAGAAAAGCTACTGCATTTCTCAGGTAGTTTAAGAGCATTTTAAGCTCTAAATCATACTGCATGTATAAAACTGTGAAAACTCACTTGATAACACAAACTTTGACAAGTTCTTACCTGTACCACACGGCAGCTACCTTCCTGATAACTACCCCCACTATAAATTCACATCTGCTCTGACACCGCTTGTAACCGACCACTGCCACCGTTTCACTACGGCGCTACTTTCACCGCCCTTTTTCTGTTTCCCCAATTATACCTCCAACCACGAAGCTGAAACATCAGACTGTTTACGAATAGAGTCTCTGTGTAAAGGTCTACGGTAAACAACTTGGAACACTTTTACTCATTTGAGATCACAGGTGATCCACTCCTGGACGGCCCCCACAGTGGCTGCACGAGTGTGTACTCGACCAACAAGATGTGTACAGAGAGAACAGTCACCACTAATTCTAGGGAAAGTGGTGTACAACGTAGAACTCACCTGAGTGTAGAAGCCACTAGCTGCCTCTAGGAACAGAGAAAGGTTTGCCTGAACTTCACTCCGATTCGGGTTTGCTCGATTCTTTGCCTGGCCTTGTAGTGTTGTGATCTGATTCTTAAAGGCATGATTCCAGCTGAAAACAAAATGTAATTCTATTTGTATAGCAGTGACTCACTGGGCAGACACTGGTCCCCCTGAGAACAAGAAAGAACTGTTTGTTATAATTATAACACACTAGATAGTAAACCTGCATTCAAGTTACTCACTTATTTAAATAACTTTAGGCTCCCCTTTGAACAAGACTAGACATGCAGTGGAATCCAACTGACCTCAGTGAACACTTACCAAATGTTTGAATAACCAGATTGGGGCTTCAGCTACTAATCTTTTAGAGCTTAACTTAGAGCCTATTTAAAAATGCCAGCACAACATCAGAACTACAGTGGTACGACCAAAGTAAAAATAAGCTATTAACAAATCTGCAAACATTGTGCCAAAATATAATTGAGCATTCCCTAACAAATGATGTGTACGGGGGGGAAAGTTTTGTATTAAGCTATATCCCTTATTTCCCTAAAAAATCTATTTTCCATAGTTCCATTTCTATGTAATAGTTCATTTCTCTTTTTCTTTAGAGCTTAAAAGCAAGCTCATTTTCTGATATTTCAATTTGACTATTTAAAATCAGAAACTGCACAATGCTAAAGTATAGCATACCAAAATCATGTCATAAAATGCCTTTCACTGATCAAGTCGTTCAGAGAATCATTTTAAATTCAGGTTCGGTAAAAACAGCCACCTGCTAACTGGAAATCACAGGGGGGAAAACGGAACTAGGATGAAGGGAGGGTGTTACTACTGATTAAAGGAAGTAAACACAGACAAAGGTTTACAACCTACCTGGAAAACACCTAATTCTTTATCAAAGTCAACTTTTAAGGCTCTAGAGCACTTGGGTTTTTAATGGTTATGAGGTCAAACACTCTCTCAGAATTTTCAATGGCATCTTAGCCTTCACTCTAAAACCACAGATTTGGGTTCTGAGTGGGTTGAGAGTGAGCACTAGCACTAGATCTATTAGTACAAAGTAATCTAAGACAAGTGCGGAGGGCAAGAAAAATGCATCTCCACTACAACTTGGGGTAAGGGGCAGCGCTAAGTAGCAGGTTCTTAACTGCTGTTTAATTTTTCATCAGGCTAAACCTTTGTTCCATGGTTTCAATTTAAAGGCAAGGCCTCCCGCAAAAGACATTTATTTACTCACTCAGGAACGTGGTCATCTCCCATTTTACCCCTCACAGAAAGAAGGACTGAAATAGCCTAAATGTACAAAATCTTTCTTTAGTCTTATTAGGGGGAAAAAAGGACGTACTTATTTATTTTATGATATGCCCTTAAGACAAGAGTCCACTCTGAACAACACTTCTCTTGCCACCTAAGACTGTAAAAGTAGTACCAATGGTCAAATATTTGGTTCAAACCCCCCCCCCACAAGTATCATAATTTTTTTTTCCAATTTTCACTTGAAAACGCTTACTCCGAGAAAGGTTGAAAAGAACCAACCATATTGTTTTTTTTTTCTGTCCTAAAGTCTTGTTGAGACTCTTGATCTCAACAGGGACATCCCACATGACGGTACTTACAGATCCTGCTCTACTTTCTTGTCTAATGCGTATTCCAAGTCCGTAACTAGCATTTTCTGGTACAGGTCCTGCAGAGCCTGCCTGGATGTCCAGACCTCGGCTGGACCCAGCTTGGAATCTGAGTGACAGAACAAAAACAGAAGAACGAATACAGCGTCAAGTCCATTATGGCACCACAACGATTCCTTCCCGCTCCCTTCCCCAAAGCAAAACCTGCTGTAAGGACGCACCGTGAACTGCTGGAGAAGTTTTATATTACTCCATTTCAAGTGACTTTCATACCTTTTGGCTAAGACTAAATCTGTGTGCTGCTGTATTTGTCTTTTAGCTTTAAAATAATACCATGAAATAAAAATGGTTTACCCTTTCCTTTAGGTGCGGATTTCGAAGTGCTCATATCATAGGAAGCCACATGCCTCATACCAGTCAGTCACCCTCTGAAATGATGGACCGCCAGCTCGGTCCGCTTCCTCTCACAACTGGACATCTCTGACCACAGCAGCCTCTTCTCTTTTTATTTTGAGTCATTCTCCCAGTGGTCCTTACAGGATCCTCGTGCGGGCTCCTAGCGCAGCAGCTGCCTGCACTTTCGGCTGCCACTCCTACCTGGTGTGTGTCTGTCGATCACACGAGGCCAGGACAGGGAGCATTACTGTCAAGATTGGTGGACTGCCTGCCAAGACACTCTTGTGAGCAATCCACACTTGGTATTTCATGTACATGAGGGCTGTAGCAGACAGTGATTAAACTGCTCCAGAGGCCGATGAGAGACTGGGTGCAAGACGAAATCAGAAAGTCAGGCTATCACTACACCCAATACCAAAGTGAGGCCACACTGTCTGCCACAGTCCTGGGAGGCACACTAGCCTTTCCGATAAGTAGGCTTATGAGTGCAGTAACTGACAGTGAGTCACCGCCACAGAAGACCCGAATGGCAGGCTTTTCAATACATATTTCCAACTGCTTAGTTAGGCTGCCTGGCTGCATCTAGTGTTGTGCTGCTGCGCAATGACATGCTTTTCACTCTTCTTTCAGTCTCTGTATCTATAGCCACCATAATCCTATTCCACAAAAAGAATCTTCTGAATATTTGAGTTAATCCCCAGAAGAGTTTGCTGGCTATTAAAAAGGGGTGGAGGGGTCCAATGATCAGCTTTTTGGTCCCTTATTAAGTTTTGGATGATTAAATAAATTTTATACATTTATTCAACTCTGCTTCAATTCTTGATGGCAAGGAAAGGATAGTAAGGGATCATTAAATCTGATCTAACAGAAAGACTATTATTTAAATGAGTACACTTATTATCTTAGTTAATGTTTCCAGGCAGTCAAATGTCCCTTGTAAAAGACAACCCTTAGCATACTCACCGAAGGTGCTTAGTACTTAAGATTATGCTAATAATGCCAGTACAAGTGCATAACCACAGTGGCTCAGAGCTGAAACTGACATCCCTAGTATGGAAAATGATGACAATTATGTTAATGAAAAGAACTGAGTTGCTATACTAAGTAAGCCTATCACTGTTTCTGACCTAGTGTGGGGGACAGGCTTTTTTCCTTGAACAAGATGACAATGAGATTACCCAAATTCCTATACAACATTAGCCTACAAGTGTAGAAATTGAGAACAAAACATCAACATTCATTTTCTCTTAACTGTAAATTTTTGCGGATATGCTGGTTATCACAGTAGTTTGACTCTTCTTGGTGAATTTCACTGCACAACTAAATTCCTAAAATCAGAATAAGATCCATCATCACGTATCGCTTTCGCATTTTTTGGACAGCACATGTGATTATAGAGAGCATACTCATCTCTAGAGTTATTGACATATATTTCCTCACTGAGCAGTTAAAATCATCTGCTCCATTTAGTGACTAAGTCCAGTTATTCTTTCAAATACACCTTGGCTATTGACCAAAACAAGAAAGATAAGGGACCACCCCCCCAAATGTGGTAAGGTAACTCATTCAACTTCAAAAATTTTCAGCAGTTTTCCTGCAAATATTTTTTCCAGAAGGCTTTCTTATTATTCAAATTTGGGTATTTATCAACAAGAAGATATCAACCTAACACTAAAGGGTATTTGTGAATTTTTTCTGTATGTTTGAAATAACTGATAAATACTTCATAAAAATTAAGTGATTATATGCATTAAGTCAGGCAATGTTCAACCCCGGGTGGTCCAACTTATATAAAATTCCTGACAAGTCATCTAAGTAAAAATGCAAAATATAGAACAATAAATATTTAAAGCAAACTGTAAGAGGAAATACTAAGTTATTACCCCTTTGGCAACTAGGACAGACAGACAAGTACTATAGGAAAGACACCCTTCTCTGAACTTAACGGTACAGTGAGTTGTGAAAAGCAATCCAGCATCAGTACCTGTCATGTCAGCCTTCAGGACTTCTGCCTGCCTGAGAAGGAAAAAGAGAACATCAGTTAGGTGCGCCCAACATGCACGACGCTAAGTGAGCACATCTAGCGCAGCTGTACGGCAGCTCGATCTGTGGCACGACAAATAGTGTCCCCTCCTTCTCACACAGGGTGGCACCGGGTCTTGGCAGATTGATGCCGTGACTTAGAAGTTTACAGGTCATATAAACTCTTCTACTAAGTAAAGTTCACTTTCTTGCTGATATATTTAAGATAATATTAAATGACAGTCATAAATAAGAATGTCCCCTCGATGCAACCAAGAAACCCTATGTTTCTCAATTCACTAGCCCCTGTATTTGAAACCTCCCTTCTCCTGCGGCTGCTGCGTTCTGCCCCGTTTCTCAGCCTCAGCCCCTCTCGGCAAAGGATGCCCCTGTGCAGCAGGAAGACCCGTGCCGTTACTGAGTCCACACTCGCAGAGCCCTCTTCTTCCTTCCGCTGTCAGAGCCTGCCCGCTGCGCTTCTCATTCACTACGAAGTGTGCTCCTTCTAGGCTTTCCTAAGGCTACCCCCACCCCTCTTTCAAAATGTCAAAACTTCTTTCTACTGAATACTTCCTTGTCTTCAGAATTTAAGCATGTACAATTAGTCTCTCACGGATTTTAGAACCTTCTTCCTGTATGCTCCTCTAAGCCCCTCTCCCAAATTCTTCAAGAATTCTTCAAGAATGGCCTGGATTCGAGAGGCCCAAAACTGAACCCATGACCTATCTCCCCTGACCCCACCACCCCTGGTTCTCTGCCTAGTGGTCTTCGCCCGAGCAAATGGGGCATGGCATTCAGCTGTGAGAGGCAGACACCTGAAGTCACCCACGACAACGGTCTCCAAATCTCCAGTAATCTATCGACTCCGGGCGGTCTCACCCACTGACTGTAACCCTGCCGGTCTCCAGCTCCCCCACTGCTCAGCCATCCTCGGTCCGTTACAAGTGCCCCGCCTGCGCTGCAAAGGCAGTAAACTGTGTCCCCTCCACTCCACTCATTCTGCCCACTGCTGGCAGAGGGTCCTCTACAAATGCACATCTGATCTTACCAATCACCCATTGAAACACTTTAATAATTTCCCACTGCTCTAAGGTTAAAAAAACAAAACCTCGCCCAGACAGGTGTGGCTCAGTGGGCTGGGTGATATCCTATGAAGCCAAAGGTTAGATCCGAGTCACAGCACAGGCCCGGGCTACGGGCCAAGTGGCTGGATGGGCGCGTACAAGAGACGCAACTGATTGATGGATGTTTCTCTCCCTCTCTTTCTCCCTCCCTTCCCCACTCTCTACAAATAAATAATAAAATCTTTAAAAAAATAAGTTTTTAAACAACGGAATCACAATAGAGTGCTGTAGAGTTAAGCACAAACCATATGGGAACTATCAGTATAAAAGAATACTAAATAAATGGCTACACTCAGTTCTAAAATGTAACATCATATCAAATTCCATTATCCACATAGCCCAGCTTCGCTGTTTGCTTTGAGTGTTAAACTTCTGCCATTAGAATTTTTTTTCACAAGGTCACATTAGCTCATGCCCTAGAACATAAGGCCTGACAACTTAACAAAGAACACCACATACCCCAGCCTATCGATGTCACAACGGCCTCCTCTCCTCCCCGCTCAAGTCCTCCGAGAGTGCTAATTTATGAACTTTACACCAAAAAGCCAGTGCCAATCATGCATCTTCACTGGGTTCAATAACCTTTCATTTTGTCCCCGAAGAGGATGAAGTATTTTACTTTGTGTCCATATTTTAGCTAAAAGTTCATATGTACACAAGATATTTTATTCTTAGGGTGATGTGCCCAGTTTTCTCATTCTAAGTAAGATTTGCTTGTAAAGATGAACAGCATCATTTCAGTGTGCTCACAACTTCCAGTCAAAGGAAGGTTACAATGAGCACATAGAATAACAATTTACAAACAATCTGCTTCTTTTATAGGCCATCAGTAAAAGGAGAACTGTAATTCTAACAGATTCTGGACCAAGCTTCCATTAACAAATAGAAATCAAATTTTACACTGTATGTTCATATACTCAATCTGTCCAAGAAAAATTGTAAAAGTAAAAATTCAAGCACCAACAAAAGTACAAAAATGTCGTAACGCTCTATGACATAAATATTAAAGCATTCTGAAATTCCAGGAGTTTTGATTCCTCAGCTGACGAGGGTAAAGGTGCCCATTTCTGTGCAGAGTTCCTTACTAGGTTCTGAGAGAGACACATGTTAATCACTAAAATAATCTTGCTAAATTGAAATGATGGAAAAAGAGAGCTAAATGAAATATATAAAAACCCTGGGAGATAGCTACTATTAATTCCCATTCCATAAACAAGGAAACTGAAAACTGTGAAATGTAAAATAATTTGTCCACAGTCACAAAGCAATTAGGTACAATTAAGTGCAAACCTAGTTCCTTCTGACGCCAAAGTCCAAGTCACCATATTGTGCGGTGTATAATTCACTCCCACGCACAACGTACACCCACGTTTTTAGACCTACCTGTGTATAATGCACATCCTTATTGCTCCCTCAAAAACTGGGCCAAAGTGTGCATTATACACTGCAAAATATGGCGCTTCTATTTCTTCCAAATTAGAGTAAAAAAATTCTGTAACACCTGGCTGGTGTAGCTCAATAGATTGAGCGCGGGCCTGCGAACCAGAGTATCATGGTTCGATTCCCAGTCAGGGCACATGCCTGCGTTGCAGGCCAGTTCCCAGCAGGGGACACATGAGAGGCAACTGCACATTGATGGTCCTCTCCCTCTCTCCTTCCCTTCCCCTCTAAAGATAAATAAAATCTTTAAAAAAATTCTATAACATAAAAAGCTGACAGTCTTATCTAGGTTCAGTTTTGTGCCATCCGCTGAATACTAACATTTAAGTCAACTATCCTGAATGAAATCATCTGTTCGCATTAGGAAATATCTGAGTTTTTATCAGAAAGACTACAAGTAAAATTCATATTCTAGTGCAATGGTCAGCTTTGAGTGAAATTCCCTCCTTTACCTGAATCTGTGTTTTGTAAATAAATTTCACTGGAACACAGTTGTGCCCATTCATTTCCGTACTGTCTATGGCTGCTCGCTGCTACAAGGGCAGAACTGAGTAGTTAAACGAAGACCACATGGCCCTCCAAGCCTGAAACATTTACTATCTCCCCCTTTGCAGAAAATCTTTGCCTGTCCTGCTCTAGCGAGTACTTGATTTAAAAAACAAAAAAGAAAGAAATAAAATATCTGTCTGTGACTTCCTTCAGAGTAAATAAATCCGTTTTCATTAGTTAATACCGCAGTCCTCTCACACAGAGAACTGTTAAAGAATAGCCGCATGTAATTGGAAAGTTCGCAGTTTCAGGCCATGTCATACTTTTGATGAAGGTAATCTGCAAACTGTTTAAAGCATCATTAGGTTTAGTACTATTACCCACCAACGCCTCCTTTTCCCCGTGTACCAAAAACGCCCACCCGGACGGGTGAGAAGTACGGGTCAGCGAGGACTGTCATGTCCCGCGAAGAGGAAAGCCTACGCCCACACCTACACTACTATGCTTTCTTCTTTACAGCGCGTGATAACAGAAAATCAAAGCCAGAGAGATGTCACCTGCTACCAACTTCCATAAAGATTAGCACAAAACTGGTTATTTGATTACACTTTACTTTATAAAGAAAAAATACTACAATTAACCTACTGGTTTTGTTAAAAGTCAATTTGTTTTCATAGTTTATACGGTTTTTACAATTCATACCCTATAGCGAATGCTATATAAAAAGGTAAGAGTTTTTAAATGGTTTTTCTTGGCAGAAGTTGTAGCAACATGAGTCCCTTTATATTCTTACTTTAAGCTGAAGGAATCAATAGAGAGAATGAATGAACCAAGAATAAAAATAGCGCTGCTGAATAGTTACAAAATACAAAGCTTTCAAAATACTAAATATATCAATTCATAAAAAATAAGAGAAATTAAACATTTATATCGAGCAATAAAGAGAAGTCGTGAAATGCTGAGTAAATCTGAAACATTCCGTGATAATCAAATATGCTGAAAGCTAACAATGCACAACAACACTCTTGGAGAGCATAGGATCGAGATTTACAAACCCACAATGCCCTCTGATGGAACAGGCAGGTACTACAACAGCGAACGAACGCTACATGCCCTTACTACCCACCAGACACTGTTCTAAGGGCTTTAAACGAAGTAACCATTTAATCCACGCTGAACTACTACTGCCCCACTTTGTAACTAAAGAAACACAAGGAGAGACAGTTGTCCTGGGCACCTTCCAAGTGTCTATGTCTCTCACAACTGGAGAGCTATGCTATGTTTGCTCAGGTAAATACCTTGCCCAAGGTCACCAAGTTAGCATGTGACAGAGGCAGCATCTGAACTCAATCAGTTCGGTACAAAGGCAAACTCCTAACCATTATGTCACAGTCCCTCTCTCAGACAAGATCATAAAAAAAATTTTAGAATGTTTGCGAGTAACAGCTCACAGAATTGGGGCTTTCAGTATGTAACATTGCATGACCATTTTTAAAATAATGTCACTAGAGAAAAAAGAACTAAAATTAATGGTTATCTTCTTTAACATATCTTGACTATAAAAAGCACTGACATAACAAGGCAAGGTAACAGATATAAAACAGCAAGAACACATCACTAGGACACATTAAGGCTCACGGCTTATAAACAGAAGACACGTCGAAGTCGGGGCAGACACAAGGAGGAGCCCTCCACCCGAACTCCCACTTCCCCTTTTCTCCTCTGAGTGGGACACGGGCCAACATCCCCCAAACTCACAGCGGCCAGGGAGAGGTGAGCCAGTTTTTTGTTTCGGCAAGGCGAGAGGATTTTTTAATTTAAATAAAAGCCAAGACCGGTTTTATTTCAAGTTGGTTTATGGACTTATTTCCATAGAGCACTAAGGAGTACTGGACACAACAGTATCCATCAATTACATGGAAGCACCATAACCAATCATAATTATTTGTGCTGAATAACAGGCCAAACCCTGTATAGTATGTGTTATGCACTCAGTTGCACAACACACACAATCTATAGATCTCTAAGGCGTCAAATCTCGTGGAATTAATCGGAAGAGAATCGATCGTGTTCCTGCGCCACTGCGGAGTCCCACAGGAGAACACCTGGAGACGCTGCTGCCCTAACGGAGCCCTTCTCGGTGAGAGAATAGAAATGCCACGTTGCTTCCTCTCTACGGCACTTTACAGTTTGTCGGGGACTTTCTCATCTCTTGACACTCCCATGTTCTGTATTACAACATTCACTCTAATCTGTATTATTTAAAAATGTGTGCCTAGTTTAATCAAAAGCCTACTCTGGTTTGGAAATCCCAAAGGACGAGACAGAATTCTTCTTTCAGGCAGAGAAAATAGCACAACAATAAAAGCAAAAGGATGCAAGTGAAAGAGAGAGACTAGAGCATTGATACAAGGTCGGAAGCTCCAGGAGACCAGCGAGAGAATCAAGGCAGACGGCAGATTGAAAGGCTTTGCATGATGTCAAGAAGCTCAAATTCTGTCTTTTAACTAATAGGAAACCAGTGCTAAGTTTTAGGCAGGGGCATAGCACTATCAGAATTGCATCATTAAAAATTATAAGATAGCTCTGGCTAGTGTAACTCAGGTGGATTGAGTGCGGGCCGCAAACCAAAGGGTTGCTGGTTTGATTCCCAGTCAGGGCACAGGCCTGGGTTGCCCGCCAGGTCCCTAGTGGGGACTACGTGAGGCGACCACACATTGATGCTTCTCTCCCTCTCTTTCTCCGCCCTCCCTCTCTCTCTCTAAAAATAAAAATAAATAGTAAAATCTTATTTTAAAAGATTATAAGAAGCCTTGGCTGGTGTAACTCAGTGGATTGAGCGTGGGCCGGGGAATCAAGCAACCACGGTTTGATTACCAGTCAGGGCACATGCCTAGGTTGCAGGCCAGTTCCCAGCAGGGGACACACAAGAGGCAACCATACATTGATATTTCTCTCCCCATCTCCTTCCCTTCCCCGCTAAAGATAAATAAATAAGTTCTAAAAAAAAAAGATTATAAGATAAACAGAAAATGGATTTTTTAAAGGACAAGAATGGAAGTGAGGAAGTGATAATACAGATGGGTGGAAAAAGGTAGAACCAGAAAATATTAGGAAGCAAAATCAGCAGAAGAAAAGACAATGCAGAAAAAACAGTCTAAAACCATTCCCAGGTTAACTTGGACGGCTGGGTACCCGAGGTGAAGCTGTGTCCGCAGGCACCTGGAGAGGACACATCACGACCAGGGATGCAGTGCTGGAGAGATCAGCACACTGATGGTGGATGAACCCAGGAGAGTAAATGTAACAGCCCAAAAAGGCAGAGGGAGCAGCTAGCTCCCTGCCTTCATCGTTAAGGGGCAGATGAAAGAAAGCCACGAAGAAACCATCAAACATGTCTATGAGCGTAAGAGAAGACTGGCCGTGGAAAACAAGAGGATAAAAAGAACAGCCAACAGCATTAAAAGCAGCAGAAAGTACAGTACAAACTGGAAAGTGTGCGGGATTCAGTGAAATCAGGGTCAACAACAGCCCTGCCAGAAAGAACATCAAACTGTAGGGGCCGAAGAACAAACGAGAGGGAGAAGTTGAAGTCAACTCTTAAGACTGGGCAGTGGAGAGAACCAGCAGGGTGTCTGGGGTGAAAAGAACTTCCTTCTTCTCAATGGGAGAGACTTGAGTGTGTTTCAAATGAAAAACCAAGCCAGGAGAAAGCAGTAGGTTGAAGACAGAAGAAAGTGAGAACAAAACTGAGAGAGCAGGAACTGCTGTGACAAGTTCCTAGCCCACCGTGAGGTTACAGAGGGCTCCTCTAGCACACCAGGACACCTGCCCGTGTCCATGCCGACAAGGAGAACCAAGAGCTGATGCTCCCTGCACGCAAAAGAACTGCTAAATATGCAACCAAAAGACGGGAACTGTCATCCTAAAGGATAATCTGCAAGACGAATCACATGTCCCTAGGCTTATAAATATTCAGACATACATAAAAAATTTCTTAAATTTAATTTAGTAAATGTTTAAAAATCCTCCTTTGAGTATAAGATACAAATGCTCACAAGAAAGTAAACACACACCCAAGTTCTTATGAAACCACATAACTGTAAAAAAATCTTTAGCACTCCCCACTCCCGTGTAAGTTAGTATCAAATGGTTCAGAAAGTCGCTACCTCTTCTATTAGTGTTCACAGAATATGATACTACAACATACATCTCTAAAAGGAACATAAACATGTAGAAACCCTTGTGTTTTTTATCCTACCTAATATTACTTGAATTCAGACGCTCTTCTGATTTCATGTTTCCGGTCCGCATCTGGGACTTAAACGAACGCTTTCTCCCACAATGACTATCTGCAAGAACATCCAATTTCTCCTAAGGTAGAATGGCTTTAAGACACTCTAGATAGAGGAGAGGAGGAAAATACAAGTTAACCCACAGCAACAGAGAACTCCATGACAAAAATGACTTTCCTTTTATGTGAAATGATTTCATGTCAAAGGCGAAGGAAGAATGTCAAAGCTTTTTTCCTTTTTGCATTTAGTTTCTTAGAAAACACATTTGAAACTTGTTTTGTGTATTTCTAGCATTCTAGTTTTACATACCAATGTGACCCTGATCTCCTCTCTGCCTGAAAGCAGTGTGATCGCAGAATAACTACAAGTTACCCAGCAGGGTTCTTGCAGGACAAGGTGAGAGTGCCCTGTAGGTCACACGAGCAGGTGGCTGGTCCCAGCTGGGTTGCCTACCACAAGAAAAACATGTAAAGCAATTAAACCATGTTTAATGGTTTAATGGCAAGTACAGATGGTAGGACTAATGCTTCCATCCTAAGATCAGCTGATGATGGCAGATTTGCAGAAGAAGGTAGTGGTTAGAAGCACGGACGTGGGTGTCACGCTGTGTGCATTCAGTGGCACGCAGAAGTCAGTCAAGCCACAGGAAAAATACAGCAGTTTCTTAGGGATGTCAATCTAACTCAGAGATGTAGACCAAGTAAATTAAGTAATTATTATTGACTGCTGACAATTGTTTACATTTGCAATTATTATGTGGCAGATTCTGTGTTACATGTTCTATGCATAGAATGGGAGTGTAATACAGTGAAGTATCTTATATTCAAACCAAGCTCCACCACTTACTAGGTATGTAACCCTAGGAAAATCACTTCTTTATGTCCCAGTTTTGTTAGAAGGAGATAATAAAAGTACCTACCTCACTGAGATGCTCTGAGGAGTAAATGAGGTAAGAAAAATAAAGCACTCAGAACCACCCCTTGGTAAGAAAACCCGCAAAAAAAAGAGTTAGCTATTATTGTCATTGTCATTATCATCATCATGGTTATTATCACTCCCAATAATCCTAAGAAATAAATGCTATTATTATCCTCATTCAATGCATTAGGAAACTGAAGCTAAGAACTCACAATAATAACTCTAGAAAAAAAGACAAAGTTATTCATACTTTTTAAACAATAAACACCGGTCTTAAAGAGAGCACGCCGCAGATCTATGTGGACTTTATCTCCGTACTTCCCAAGCATGTATTCAACCACCCGTGGCTTTGGTTGTAGTGGAGAGAAAGCCTGATAAAAAACACTCAGGACGAAACCCAAGCCCCCTAGCAGAGCCTGGCAGGTCCCGCAGCTCCCCCTTTACACTTTATGACCCGATCAAGCTCAACTACTTTCAGTTCCTTGCTATTCTGCCCCTCAGGATAGTATTCGAACTCTTCCACGCACCTGAAATGCCTGCCTCTTCTCTCCAGGTCGGGTTTTCCCACTCTCCCGTTTCAAGACTCAGCGACTCTCCTACGGGGGCCCTGGCTGAGCCCAGCACTCCCACTGCATCTTAACGCCACTTCTCCAGTCAGCACTGCAATGAAGGTGCGTGTTTACCCACTTCCTCCTGGAGACGGTGCCATTCAACCCTGTATATCCAGTGCCTACCAGCACCTGCCAGGCTTCAAGGTGCTCCAATAAGCTCATGTTAATTGGGACTAACCAGTCTCTCAAAAGCCTAAGACCCTAAAAATTCAAACTTTCTCAAGTTTCAAAAGTCTTTCAGGAAAACAGCTTGAAAGATTTTTCATCTGATAACTAAAAATAACATACTTCCTTTTTTAAAAAATATTTTATTTTCAGAGAGAGGAGAAGGGAGGGAAAAAGAGTAGGAGAGAAACACTTGTGTGAGAGAAAATGACTGGTTGTCTCTTGCTTGTCCCCAGCTGGGGACCTGGCCCACAACCCAGGTACGTGTCCTGACAGGGAATTGAACCAGCAGCCGTCTGGTTCACAGGCGGTGCTCAATCCACTGAGCTCCACCAGAGAGGGCCATACCTCCTTCTAAGTTCAGAAAATCTACAACTCTATACAGTCACCAAGCAAAGCCCATGATCATCTACTCAGCTCTCTTAATCAGATATTGTTTCCTTCATACTGGGGTCTACACAGCATATATACAATATACTATATAATTCTACAGATACACAAAATCCAAAACCTCAAACAGAACATGGGTAAGTCAAACAACCCAAGTGAGTGAAATAAGAAATTCAGATTAAGCCATTAACAATCAGAAGGCTATTTACCTTCACCCAAATTTCTGTACTACATTAGGTATGCCAGAATAATGGCTTTCACTACTACTGGACCCAATACTTTTTTAAAAATGCATCCTTTGCAACAACCCCCATATCTTCCAAAAATAAATAACCTAAATGCCCTACAGGTACTAGAAAGGGAAAATAAAAGGAAAGCACTTTTTAATAAAATTAGCATTCCGATATATAAATGGTCAGGTAAGACTGCCCATGAAGACTACTTCTTAATCTTTTGGCTAAGATCAAGGGAAGACTACCCATGAAGACATGAGGAAGTCATCAATGCTTGGACATACTTACCTACAATAATACAAGTACTTACAGACCAGACTTACTGGAAACAGTAAGAATGAGAGAAAAATAACTGACAGAACAACATGACAAGACAGTTGATTTGAAGATAACAAGGGCTTAACTATACATATCCTTTCATAGGCGACAGAGAACAAAAATCAGATTGGAAAGACAACCAGCAAGCTGTCTTTTATATAACATAAAACACCATATGAATGTAGACTAGGGAAAAATAAAGTATAAGTTCCCCATTTGGAGTAGGGGGATAACATGAGACATAGACAAGTTAATTAACTCAAACAGCTAGCAACAATATTTAAGATAACTGTCCAATTTAACTAAATAAAATAATCTATAAATTATTATAGTACTATAATATTCTCGAATTCTTGGTGGTCTCGAATTTAAAAATAAAAGATACCATACAAAAGTCAAGTCTGATTTTTCCACCAAAGAACCGTTAGCCCATATTTCCAGACATCAGTTTTATCTAGTCAGGTCCCTTTTTAAATTATTTTCTTATTATTTTCCAGGGGTGCTGTATTATAACCAAGCAATTTAACATACTGCACCTGATACACATCCCAGGGCCTTCAGAAGGCTGTCACATACAATAGTGATGGCCCAGTGAACCACGTACACGCTGGCATCTGCACCCTTGAGAACCCACTTCACACATTTAACCTGGGATTGGCCATGTGACATAATTTGGCCAACTGGACTTCAGCATATGGGATACAAACTGAGGCTTGACAAGCACTTGGACATTTCGACTTGCTCTGTTGTAATACAATCACCATGTTATGAAGCCGAGGATGACAGACCACATGGGAAGAGGAGACCCAGTTCTCCCACCTACCACAGCCATCCAGACAGTTGAAGGTCTAGAGACATCCGAGTGAGGCTGTCTTGGACCATTCAGGTGGGGCTGAGCCACTGGATGACTAAGTCGTCCAACTTGCCTTAGATGGTCTGAGAAATGGGAAATCTTTGGAGATTCTGAGCAAAGAGCTGACATGATCTAACCAGATTTTAACAGGTTCCAGCTGGCTGCTATGTTGAGAAATGACAGGCTTTGACCAGTAGGCAGCAATAGAGATTTTAAAATGTGATCAGACTCTGACAACAGTGTTTGAATGGAAAAAAAGAAGAGGAAGAGGAAGGGGGTGGGGAAGAGAGAGAGAAGAGTCAAAAATGATTCACAGTTTTCAGCCTAAGAAGCTGGAGTAGTGGGTTTGCCCTTTACCAACAAGAGGAAGAAGTAGGTATTGGGGGGAAAATCCATTTTGGGACAAGTGATTGGCACATGGTATTATATAAGCACACTGTTATTTTTACAATAATGCTAGGTTTGAGATAGTCACCATACATCCAGGTGAGGGTAACTAGGCAGTTAAAGAGTATGGGGCTTAAAGGAAAGGTCTAAACTAGATACTCATTTGGGACTCACCAGCATATACAGGCTAGAGATGGTAAGAGAACAGTAAACAGACTAAAAAGTAAAGGCCAGAGGCGAGGTGTCCTGAAAGCCAAATGAATAAAGGGCTTCAACAAAGAGGGCAGAATCATAAATGCAGCTGATGCATCAAGTCAAATAAGGCCTGAGTACTGAGTATTGGACTTAGTAATGTGGAAGTCACTGAGGATCTTGTTAAGAACAATTCTGGTGAAGAAGTGAGGGAATAAATAAGGCCCGTGACTGACTTCACTGTAAAACAGAGGAGACAATCTGAATTCAGACATCTTCATCTAGGAAAGAGAAGCAGTACCTGGAGGAAGATGTCACGGTCAAAGAGCTTTTAAGCTCTTTGTCACGTTATGGAACTCATAATGTGATTTTTATGGGGTAGAATGGGAACAATGACAACATGTGA
The DNA here is from genome assembly GCF_021234435.1 of Artibeus jamaicensis. Taxonomy (NCBI): domain Eukaryota; kingdom Metazoa; phylum Chordata; class Mammalia; order Chiroptera; family Phyllostomidae; genus Artibeus; species Artibeus jamaicensis. The sequence continues at coordinate 6,302,669 of NW_026521772.1, read as the reverse complement.
AAGATTCAATGGAGAAAAATACAAAAGTATGAGGGAGTCTCGAGTGCCATAGGGGCTTGTTTAAATATTGTGCATGGTTAATGGGGCGGGGAGGGGGGTGTTTAAATGAAAGAGTAACATTTAACGTGCTACATAGAGAAAGAAAGACAACTAATAATATTGGGGGCCTACTAAGTGACAAGTGGATTACATAGACCATTCCCAATTAGGTTTCCATAGTAACCCAAGACAACTACTATTTTCCCAACTTTATAAGTAAACAAAGGCTCAGAGTTTCTAGGAAACTTGCCCAAGATCACAAAGGTTGTAAGTGCTAGGACTGGGGTTCAAACCCAGCTATATCACAATTCCAGTACCTAAACCACTTATTTTGTTATTCCATGATGGGTAACAGACCTGTTTTCAACAATTCACATATTGAAACCTCAGCTGTGATTTCTGTTGAAGTACTAGCACATGAACATGACTTTTCACTCCTGCTCTGGCTGGCCCCAAGAGAAACAGACATGGATCTCACTCATCTGTGCACCTCCGGCGCTGAGTTTATCAAGTGAACAGAAGAATCCTCATACCAAGGATGCTCGACTGTACTTGTATGCTTTCTCTGGCTGGCATTCTTGAAAGCCCAGAACCTGAATTTCCCTTCCTAATTTTATGAAAACCCTAAACTTCCAAGGCAGAACCTACTTCCCACTAGATTTACCAGTTTCCCTTGCAGCCAGGGTGCAGACACCTGAATCAAACTACCAAGCAACATACCCACTGCATCTGTCAATGGCATCTAGCGAGAGGGAACTAGCGATGGTGAATCCATCCCGGATGGCAGTAGCAACTACACCCGATTTCCAGTGTCAGTGGTCAGTCCCTGTGCGTGGTGAGGGGTGAATCGGGCATACAAGTTATGAATAGGGTCAAGGTCCTGCACAGCGGTGTCTTCCCCGGCTGAACTTGAAGGTTGTATGGTCCAGGCCATGCAGCTGGTGGTGGAGGCAGAATAGTGGCCTCCCAAAGACGCACACACACCCTACTCCCAGGAGATTGTGAATATGTTACCTTAGATTGCAAAGGGGACTAATATCATGTCAGATGTGGTTATATTAAGGATTTTGAAAGGAGATGGTCCTGGATTAGCTCGGTGTGCCCACTGCAATCGCAGAGATATTTGTAAGGAAAAGAGGGAAGAGGCAGATTCAGAGATGTGATGAAGGAAGCTGAGGGTAGACTCATGTGATCACTAGTTGTGAAGGTGAACAGGGCCATGAGCCAAGGAATGCAAGCAGCCTCAAAAGCTAGAGAATGGATCCCCCCCCCAGAACCTCCAGAAAAAATGACACCTAGATTTCAGCCTAGTGGGACCCATTTCCAACTTCTGACCTCCAGAAGTGTAAGATAATAACTTAGTGTTTTTAAAAACCACCTAATTTATAGCACTTTGCAACTAAAAACTAATACAGCTGCTGTGCCTGGGTCCCCCAGCTTCCATGAGCCGAGTGGTCTCCGTTCCTCACGACCAAGAGCCTCACTGAGAGTCTCCCAATATACTCCCATCTTCAAACCCACTTGGTCCACTAGCATTTCTCAAAAAGATGGCAGTTCCTGCTTCTTTCCGTTGCCTGAGTGGGCTTAGTTTTGTTTATACCACAGTGGATAACACTGCCTTAAGTCAGACCCCACAGTTTCCTGAAGACTGGGATATGTCATTCTGACTGAGACTGTCTTGTAAGTCAAAATGTTCTCAATAAGGACAATCTCATACATTACTAGTCAACATTTACAACGTGTCTGTATTGCTCTAAAGTTACATCAAGATAATTGAGAAAGCCTTGTCCTCAAATGCTATCAGGGGAACAAACACAAGGTAATCTGACTAATGCATGAGTTCTGAGAATAAAGAGAAACATCCGGTCATCTATCTGACAAAATTCTAGGTTGACTCAAAGTAAGACTTTCTGGAAGAAGAAACTTTTCAAAGACAGTGTGAAGTCACATGAGAAGAAGACTCTAAGGTAAGGAGAGGAAAGTTGTTCCTTTTTTTTAAGTTAACCAGTCCTATTCTCTCCATTTCAGAAGCCTATGTATTTTTAAATAAGAAAAATGATAAATTCAAAGATGTCAGGCCACATAAAAAAAGCTTTAGTAATTTGGTTTTTTTTAAAGCCACACTGGTTTTTTTTCTTTTGAAACAATGTATTATCTAAAATTTAAATTTCATACATGCAAAATTATATTCCTGGTGTCAGGAGCTGGCACCTGAACATCTCTCTATATGGGAACTTTACTAAGCCAAGAAGGAAAAGGCAATCCGATCTTCTGTACTTGACATATAAAAACTGGCAAGTTATTCTCCACTTGAATTATTAGTGAGGGGAGGAGGGGTCAGAATTGTTTTTCCCATAGTAGCTGGTTCTCCATATTCCAAAGTGTCCTGGAAAATAGACCGTATGAGGTCTGTCCAGAAGGTATCTATCCAGCCATATAATATGAAAAATAGAGACATTTACTGAGGATACAAGAAATATTGTACACAGGACAATGACTCCTCAGTCCCATTCAAAGTAGGCACCTTGGGACCTCACACAGCTCTCCCAGTTGCCATCAGCTGCCCTGTCACATTTTCCTGAATCTCATGAATGGTCTGAAATCTCTTCCCTTTCAAAGGTGAGTTTAGTTTTGGGAAAAGCCCGACGTGCCAGAGTGCCAACTCTGGGCTACAGGGTGGCTGAGGCACCTGGGTGATTTGATGTTTTGCCAAAGACACTCTGCAGGAGACATGATGCATGGGTGGGCACACTGTTGTGATGAAGCTGTGGCCTTCTGAATCATCTGAATAGTTTCCACGGAGGAATGTTTAAGCTTAACACAAAATTGGATGCAGATTCGGTGCTATATTTGCTCAGTCATTTTGAATGTGATGGCCACAGAGCACAAATGCTCACTCAATGGCATCTACTGCCCCCCACTGACTCGTACAGTGAAGTTGTCATTGGTCACACACGTGCAGTCCAGTCTACTCTCCTTGGCTGCCAGGTGACACTGATGTCATGCAAACCGTTCTTGCTATATTAGCAATGGCTGGACTTTTTCTGTACAGACCTCGTATTTACATAGCAATACTAAAGGCAGAAACTGCAGGAAAAACCACTATGAGAGAAGAGCAGCAGGCCAACTTAGTCAGTCTAAATTAACTTATTTCAAATACAAAGGAAAAACAATCTCTCCCTTCTGTTCCCATTAATAAGCTTTCTGGCAAAACTTCCCTGTCCTCTCCCTTATTATCCTACAAAAAATAAATGCATTAGGAAGGTTAATGTTGATGAAAAAGGTTTGTTCAGACTATGCATACATATATAAAATATTTACATAGTATATAATAGCAAATATTTAGAGAACAAAAATAAAATAAAAATGAAATCCTACAATACTAAGCAAACAAGAGCATAAAACTAGAGCCACAGAGTCCTTACGAGGTGCAGCTAAAAGAATGGATTCTGGAGACCGACTCCCGGGCTCACGTCACTGCTCTGCCACGCTGCGCGTGCCCTGTGCTCAACTCTCATGCTGCCTCTCTGTTCGCTCTTCTTGAACATGAAGCCCACAGTCCATACCTCGTGGCTTGCTGTGAGGATGCAGAGTTAATAAACAATGTTTGGAGCAGTGTCTGGCACAAAATAAAACTGGTCACCTATTAATCATTTCGAAAGCACAAACCAAGCAGCCTCTCTCTACTCGGTTACCTACCTCGCTGCTACTCGACATGAGCCTCAAATGCCAGACCCGAAAACACAAAAGCTATGACAGCACTGCCAGATTACAGGTGACTGGGAGCCAGTCCAGAACCCATACGGCAAAGGGGTCTAGATCATAAATTAAGACACCCTTCAACAACCAGGTTAAAATGATTCATAAATTTTTTAATAAAATCATAAAACAACATACCAAACAATTTAAAACGAAGGCTATGAACTCAAGATTCCCTTTCAAAGTTGCACAAAGATTTATATTAAAGGGTGTAACCTTATGGCTACAAATCAGGATATACTGCATACATCTCCCGGACGCAACACAGAAACAAGTAAATCCTCACGCAAAAGGAAGCAGTTCTCTGTTGGCATTCAAAACGAGAGAGAATTTCTCATGGTGACACATTTCTGAGCACTGGCATCTCTGGTAGCTTCACAGCAGCTGCCAAAAATAGTGGCGAGGAAAGACTAATTGTTATTTCAGGTATGAAGAAACAGTGGAGGTTACAAATAGGGAAGCAGAAAACCTGCAGATTGTTTTATTAGCTTGGTATCACATTATGTCATTTTCAAACTGACCTGACTGTGCATGGCTGTCATTCCCAGGTTACAAACTGTTCTCTCACATCCATCTTACCTCACCTTGAAATCTGGGGACGTGAACTGAGTAACCTAAAGAAACTGTGTTTACATTTGGGTCTAAAACCCAAAAAAAAGTAACTCATGCCTCATCAAGAGAAACACTTCCTTCAACAAAGTTCCTATATGAAGGGGAACGTGCATGCTGGTCACTCGGTCTGGGCGCCCCCCATCGTTTCTCACTGGAACCCCTAATCTAACTAACTAGTCACCTTTCCACTCAGCAGTGTGGTCCTTCTCCCTCTGGTCCCAATGTACCAGACACCTTGAACAGAAACAGTGGGATTCACGGGGACGAAGTTGTGGTCTGAAAAATGACAAGGTCTAAGACATGATATGAGCCTATGTGAAGGTCATTGTATTAAGGAGAAAGGTCATGGGACAAAAGAACACAAAATGAATTGTTCAAGTGAGTATTCCAAGAAAATATTAGTTTCGTGAAATGTGACATAACTTTTGGAAACACTGAACTCTCTCTCCGAAGTTTCATAATCCACATTAGCATGTTACAAACTAGGAGAAGTCCTACATAAAAGTCCAGTTTAACCCCAAAATTCTTAAAATTGATTTTGCCTCGACAATATTGAGAATCCTAACATCTACTAATTTCCCAGAGAAGTGATATTTGTCTAGCATTCTAAAAAAATGCCAAACAGCCCTGGCTGGTGTAGCTCAATGGATTGAGCACGGGCCTGCGAACCAGACAATTGCAGTTCGATTCCCAGTCAGCGCACGTGCCTGGGTTGCAGGCCAGTTCCCGGCAGGCCAGTTCCCAGCAGAGGACGCACGAAAGGCAACCATACATTGATGTTTCTCTTCCTCTCTCCTTCCCCTCTAAAGATAAATAAATAAAATCTTAAAAAAAAAAAAGCCAAACAAATAAACACATCATGGAATCTGTTTTTGTTTTTGTTTTTTTTTAAAGGAGATGCATGAAATCATCCCAGTACTAGCAAGGATGTAAAGATACAGGTACTTTTAAACAGTGCTAAGGCCAGAATAAACAGCACAAATCTTCCGGTGTCTTCTGGCAACATCTACCACGTATTAACTCCCTGTTGCTGCTGTAACAGGTTACCACAAATTTAGTGGCTTAAAAACAACACAAATTCATTTCTTACAGGTCTGAAAGTCAAAAGCCTAAATGAGTCCCAGTGGGGTCAAATCAAGGTGTGACCATGCCTGTGTCTCTTCCGGGAGGCTCTAAGAATCCCAGTTTTTGCACTTTTCTGATTCTCAGGGGTACCTGTATTCCTTGGCCTGTGACCCTGCCCTATTCCAGCAGGATCCTACCTCCCCAGTTCTGACTCTCCTGCTTCCCTTTTCCACACTTAAAGGATACCTGTGATCACACTGGGCCTACCAAATGATCCTCGATAACCTCTTTATTTTAAAGTCAGCTGATGAGCAACTTTAACTCCCCCATGCCAAGTAACATGATAGAGTTCAGGGATTGAGATGTAGACATCCCTTGAGGGGAGTGGGGGGTACATTATTCCACCTACCACACTGAACAACATATTTTTAAATGTGCCCACCCTGCCATTCAAGTGTACACAAGAATGTGTGTGTACAAGGATGTTCATTATAGCACTTTCATAATAATGAACCAGTTCTGTATCAGCACTTGAAAGTTTTAAAAATTAACTTTTCAGAAATGTGCTTCTTAATACACGAATTTGCAGCCATTAATTGTAAATTACATATACAACATTACTTGAAGCTCAACTGCAAACACACACACCAAAACGGAAAGTTAATTTTTAAGAGCACTGCTCAAGTGTGTGCAGTGGTCAAAGAGGGAGGAGATTAAAGTCAATCCCAGCAAAGCATGCACAACATCCATGGGAAAAATAAAACAAAATAAAAAGTAAAACCAGTCCCAACTCAGTCAGGTTCCTTAATGTTCATTTTTCTTCTCCGCAAAATGCCAATCCATTTTCACAAGGTTACTGTTTAGAGGAGCTTAAGAAGACACTTAGGTAAAAACTTTTGAAAGTATAAAGTACTAGTAAAATGTACAGTGGTCCCTTAAAGAATAAAGTAGACTACTCCCCAGTAAAGACCCTTCCACCACCCCACGGCTATTTAAGGCACAATGGTTCCCACCCAATTTAAAGACTACATTAGCAAGTTCATAAGGTAAATACTGATACATAAGAAATGCAGAAAATGAATACAATGCATAAATTAGGCTCTTTCAACACATGGAACTAAGTTGGATTTCATATATTCATCTTCTCATGTAAGTTGCCCAATAATTCCATCACTGTCATTTTATAGGCAGGAAAACGCAGAACAGAAAACTAAAACTAGAGAGGTTCAAGGTCACATTGCTATACATAGCAGTGCTGGGACCTGAACTTGGGACAACCTAATTACAAATTAGGCCAATCTTAACTCAAAGGCCCTGCTCATTCAACTCACTACAACATACTGTTTTGTTAGTAAGCCAGAAAGGCCCATCTATGACTTTTTTCTTTTCCTTCTTTATAAACCAGAATTTATGACCAGTATGTCTTAATGTTAGAGTTGTGCTTCTTAAAATGTTCTGCCTTGTTTCATTAAAAATGAAACAAAGCAAAACATGATTATTTCAGATAAATAACATGATCATTTAGGTTAAAGAAAGCAGAACTCAAGAAATACGCATTTTGTAAAATGAGATGTTAAAAATTTTCACTCAAAGATATCTTGCACAGCCCTGGCTGGCACAGCTCAGTAGACTGAGCACAGGCCTGTGAACCAGAGGATCATGGTTCATTTCCCAGTCAGGGCACATGCCTGGGTTGCAGGCCAGCTCCCAGCAGGGGATGCACGAGAGGCAACCACACGTTGATGTTTCTCTCCTTCTCTCCTTCCCTTCCCCTCTAAAGATAAATAAATAAAATTGAAAAAATATCTTGCACAAACTGTGTGTGTGCACACATGTACAAATTTTTGCAGACACTCTAATGTACTTTTTATATTCACACGCATCCCGTCTGTGGTGATTCTCTTAACACTATGCTTATTATCTTTTTCCACCAGCAAAAACCAATTTATTTTCTAGTAAGCATACCTTTAAACTCATTTCTTCCTTGAGTATCATCTTTCAATTGCATTCTACTCTCATTATCCAGTACTGGTATCTCATCATTACATAGTATCTCAAGGAAAACTGAGTTAGGTTGGCACCTGATAAAGAACTAAATAAATAATTCATGACCTTTCTAGGAAGCAGTATTAGTAAAGCACATTCAAATGTACAGTATCATAATGAACAGAGCAGTGAAATACTAAGCCTTTGGAAAAAGAAGAGGAAAAAAAGGGACTCAACTTGTGTAGTTTGTGAACTGACAGAGTTCTTAGAAAACAGACTGAGCACATTAATGCACAAGTACAAGTAGTTAAATACAGTAGATTTTAGAATCATGCTTTTCACTGACGACAAGATACTACGTCCCTGGCTGGTGTGGCTCAGAGGACTGTGCGTCATTCTGCAAGCCAAAAGGTCGGCGGTTTGACTCCCAGTGAGGGCCTGGGTTACAAGGCCAGGTCCCTGACAAACATTTCTCCCACACGTCATTGTTTCTCTCACACGTCAATGTTTCCCTCCCTCTCTTTTTCCCTCTCTTCCCCTCTCTCCAAAAATAAGTATTTTTTAAAAGACACTACATAAGGAAAAATGCCATCAAGAACTGCACAAACAAAATGGGTCTGCAACTTTTTTAATGAAACTTTCAAACATTAAATCCAAAGAGACCTCCCTTAACGTCGTGATTCCCCCTTTTCCACCTCTACACCTCCATTCCGCATCTGATTTCAACTGGTGAAGATTATACAAAGTAAGTCCTATCAACTCAAAGGTATTTTCAGAATTACATGCATTCACTGAAACTCTCCTCTCCTACAATAATAATTTAATAATGTCCTAAATAAGATTTGCCTAAGATGAGGCTCCTTTCAAAGGTAAGGAAATTTTCGCCTGTGTGTACCTCAAAGGAAGCGCCGCAGGCAACACACACCTTTCTCTCAGCCTCCGTACTCCAAGGAGAACCTGTGCAATTAACACCAGCCATTCAAACACAAACTGCTCCCCTACGATTAACAACCAGGTTTGCAGAAAGAACCTTGACTCCCAAAGGAAACACAGAAGGAAGGAGAGAGTGACTAATCAAAGTCTCTTTAATGCACACGGCATAACCTGACTGCCAGTCTGATCTAATCATGATGTTGACATCAACCAAGCTCTCATTCATAATTGCAAACCTTCTGGAGTTCCTCAAATGCACAGCCACAGGCACTTGCTCATTTTGTTCCCCTGCTTGCTATTCCTTTTGTCTTCATCTGGCTAGTCCTACCCATCCTTTAAAACTGAGCTCAGGGTTCAACTCCAGGAGCTTTCTCTGCACTGCCCACCCAGAAGCTCCACCTGTCTTAGTACAGTCAAGACATCCCTTCAATGAAATAAAATGAAAACATTTAATGTAGTATTTGCCACCCAGTATTGAAGTACACGTGCAACATCCACTTCCCCCAGGAGACCACTATCCTAAAGAACAAAACCCAGTTCATTTGTTTTTATATTCTCAGAGCCTAGCACTGGTTATCTGCAAGTATTTTGTTTTTTCCAAAAACAAAAGCATGAGGACTCCCCTCAATACTGTTATACACATTATGCATCTTAAAGATGTGGAGACACGGTCTCTCCCACACTCGGTCTAGCTGCAGAGACAATTCACTTACGTAAGAAAGAGATTGCGAGTTCAGGAAACTTTAAGTACCAAATGACTACGAGACAGGAAATGCTACAAAATTCAAGAATGCAGAAATCACTGGGGTACACACGAAGTCTTCACAGGAAGGTGAGGTTTAAGTGAAGAAAGAGGAAGACAGTACTTCTTTCTACAGGGGAAACAGCCTGGGAAGTGAGACTAAGGCAGGAACGCTTGGTCTCCATGTTAAGAAGACAATGAAGAGATGACTCTAGCTGGGACAGTTGGTCCCTATCAAAAGGTAAAAAAGATGGTGCTGGTTGGTGTGGCTCAGTGGACTGATTGAGTGCTGGCCCTCGAACTGAAATAGCTCCAGTTTGGTTCCCAGTCAGGGCACATGCCTGGCTTGCAGGCCAGGTCCCCAGTTGGGGCGTGCAAGAGGCAACTGATCGATATTTCTCTCTCACATTATCGTATTTCTTTCTAACCTCCCTTCTCCTTTTTCTAAAAATAAATAAATAAAATCTTTTCTTAAAAAGGCAAGGAGATAAATGGCAGAGTAGACAGCTGAGGGCCAAGGCACATAGATGAGGACCATTTTATGGAAGCTCAAGAAGGCCAGACTCAGGAGTTTATGCAAAGGAAAGCCAGACACCAATGCTTTTCAGTAATATTAATATAGAAGCACTGCAAAAGATTAGCTGGTGAGGGGCGGGGAGGCTGAACGTACATAAACCTTTGTTATTTTAATACTGGAAGCAATCTTATGAGACCCATTGTCCATCTTAAAGATAGAGAAATGATAAAGAAAGATAGAGAAAAGATAGAGAAAGATAGAGAAAGACCCGGAGATGCTATCACTTCAAACACAGAGAAAGTAGTGGGCAGTGTTTGATGCTGTCTTCTTGCTGCCTGTGAGAACTGTAGGCAAGGTACCATTCTGGGAAGACTATTTCAACAGTACAGGTATAAAGCTGACAGGTGCTAGAAGTGACGAAGAGGAAACAGCAGGAAGGCTGCATTTCCAGAATGGGTGTGTGTGGAAGAGGGTAAGGAAAACTGGGAGACCTCAAAGGTGACTGTGCAGTCCAAACCTGGATGGAAGGAGCAGCTGCACGCTGAGGAACAGGGTGAGAAACGTAAGAATTAAGGGTTGACTCTGAAGAGCGTTCAGTTTGCTGTTAACGGAAAGACTGCTAAAAGAAGGGAGTGTCCAGAAGGCAGCGGGGCAAAACGGTCATGGTGCCAGAGGCTAACTTTCAGACATTACGCACAGCTAAGTTTACACAGAGCCTACTATGTGCCAGAGCCACTCTTGGCACTTGATCTTTGTGAGTCCAGGGGACTGATACCATTACTGCCTGCACTTGTCGGGTGTGGAACCCGAGGCACAGCAAGCTTCCGCAGCCTTCCCCGAGGCCACACGGCCAGTGTCCGGGTCCAGGCCCGTCTGACCCAGAGACCATGCTCTACACCACGATGTGCAACTGTGCTTGGTGATGTATTACCTTGCTTATAAAAATCAGCACATTTTTAGTAGTTTAAGCCTATCAAACAGTCTACAAACTCTCTGAATAGCACACATGATGCGTCGATCTGTCTCCCAGGACCTGCCGCAATGACTCACGTTTAAGTAGATGCTGGAGAGACTTGTGAACAGTGATGTGGCGACTGCCGAAGTCCCATGATCAAATGTGATTTCTGAGGAAAAGAAATGTTTGAAGAAGAGGGAACAGAGACTGAGGCCACGCCTTTCTTTCTGCCGGCGGTGAGCTGAGAAGCACGAGGGAAATGAAGTGAGAGGCGGGGTCGTCAGAGCCATGGACCTACAGCGCCCACAACAAACAGCAGAGCTCGAGAACCTCCCGTGAGGCCCGGGGGTGACGTCTGTGTCACAGCAGCTACGGACTTCGGACGGCGTGGTGACGGTGCACTTCCCTGCTGGCCTGGTGTCACCACTTGCAGGTGTTCTTTTTTTATCCCCAGGGACGCAGGATACACGCTGGCCCCAACTGAGCGTGCACTGGGGGGGACGGAAGGATGGATGGAAGGAGAGGGACACAGAGACGAGGGTGTGGGCGTGAGAGAGAAAAACAAGCTGGGGGTAAACCTGGCCTTTAGCATCTTGGAGAATATCGATTCCAATAAAGTACCAGGGAAAGAGCTGGTTTACAAGGGATTAAGGAAAAGTAGATGGTAAATGCAAGAAAAAAAACGTATAGTATCAGGTAAACTTTAAATTGTTAGACATAGGAGAGGCAGAGATCAAAGGGAAAACCACAACAGGAAAGAGTTTTTAAGAGAAAACTGAGATTAGTCCTCAAAAGGAAAGACTAGAAAAGGGAAGAGTGAAGACTAAAAGGAGAGAGGCCTACAGCTGAAAGAGGTTCTGGAAGGATGGCATGTAACCAAAAGCGCAGGCAGAGAACGGAAGGGACTGTGCAGGACTCGAGTCAAACCGCTTTTCCCTTGTCAACACCAGTCGAACCCCCCACTTCCACGCCTCTGCTGCTCTGCCCATAAGCATCTTATCTAAGAAAAACTTGGAAAGGCCGGGCCAGGATGTATTAAATGGGAGTGAGTAAAATTTTTAGAGATGTACTTGGAATAAAGGAACCATGCAACGTTCCTTCTGCCTAAAATATCCATTTGTCCAATATCCACTCTTGGGAAGTCCCATCCACCCTTCAAAACTCAGATCAAATCTCGCCTCCTCCACCTCTGCCGGACGTTCTTCCCGACACCGACACAGTGCGTCTGGCTCACCAACGCAGCGCTTGGCAGTTCACGTGCCGCCAGTGGGTTCAGTCAGTGTCTCTCCCCAGGATTTCTCCGTTTCCCCCAGGGGCAAAGAAGTCCTGCAACCGTGCTTTCCATGAAGCAAGTTTTCAGTAATTGCCAGTAAAATAAAACACTGATTACAAAATACACTTAAACATATACAGGTTTTTATGGGTAAAGTCTAAACGTGGTGGTAACTAGCCTCTTACTACCTAAGAGAAAAATGGTAAGAGAAGCCAAAGTAATCCGTGGCTTAAAAGACGAGAAAAGGAAATAAATCTGTGCTGTGCGTATATATCTTCCTATGCATTTTTTCTAAATCAGTGGTTCTCAACTGGGACTGGATGTGCACCCACAGGGAGCATGTGGCAATGTAGGGAAACGTTTTGGGCTGTCATAAATAGAGGAGAATGACACTGGCATCTAGTGGGGAGACGCCAGGGACGCTGCTAAAAATCGGAAGACACACAGGGCTGCCCCCCACAACAAGGAACTGGCCCCAAATGCCCGTATGTGTCAAGCTTAAGAAACCCTGTGCTAAATGAAGCGAAGAACAAAACTGCTACCTGGTCTACCTAAGCCCCCTAAAGTTTTCTTAAACAATTAGTAGTCACCTACTCACCCCCCCTGAGTAAAAATTAGGTCTAAGGGAGGGTGAAAACAACCTTCCTACACAGCTCCACTTACATGCTAACAAGAAAGGAGTTGGTTACAAGTTCTCACTTACCACGTGACATGTTTGCCTACACTCCATCCCTATGTTTTCCTGTAACTGCCGATGAACCCTCCTTAGTTACCCTCTCCTAGACCAATGACTGTAGTTGGAGGCTGCAAACAGTATTTCTGCACTAAAAAACAAACCAGCCCTTATAAAGTCTAAACCACCCTCCATCCCAAAAGTGCCTCATGAAAAATTTGATACAGCAGTGTATCCAGAGCTTATTATATAACATCTTGAAAAAAAAAAAAACCAGCAATCGCTTCATCTGCCATGAACATAGAACCTAACAGCTATAAAATAGCAGTGAAACATAGGCTAGGACAGGAAGTACACATTGTGAATCCAAATGAAACCACAAGGGAAGCAGAAATTAACTGCCAAAATTATTTAGCCAGTCAACATTCAAGCAGGTGAAATGCTATTAACACCATTACAACAAAAAATAGACTTAGAAATCTCGAGAGAGTGTCATTTGGGGTTTTTTCCCCCACACACAACTGAACCATGTGTGTTAAATAAGACATGTTTGGCTGATTTTCTGGGACCGAAGCCATTTTCAATCCTGTACATGGGACGGGGGTGGTGGAGAGTGGGTCAAGGGTAAGACTTCTTGACCTACTGAATTAATGTCAGCACATGCTACCGACTTTCCACGGGAGCTACAGGGGGGCTTCCAGGGAACACCCAGGGCCAGCACTAGCAGGCACAGCCGGGAGCCCGCCCTCCTGAGTGTCCATATTCCTCCCAAATGCTCCCCATGACATCCCTCTTCCTCTCCCCAGCGAGGTTAAGGTTCTGCTAGGTTCTGCGCGCTACTTGATCCACCCTGCTCCCCTCCCTTCATCTGCCCCTGGTTCCACGATTTACAGTGATACATTTTATCTTATAACACATTGGGTATTTTAGTCAGTATTTAAACAACAACTTTGTCGCTGTTCTATTATTTCTAGTAACTCTGGTAACAAAGTTTCTGACAAATAAAAAGTGTATCATGTAAACATACAAACCAACCACTAACAAATAATTTACAGACCTTTCCTGTAAAGGGAACTAACACCAGGGATCAACTTCAAATAAACCTTGCTGAAAAACCTACAGCATAAAAAGAAATTAAAGCAAAAAGAGGAGGACAGTGAAGGAAGGAAAGGAGGAACGCTGGAGGGAGCCCAGAGTACAGAGTGTGGACAGTTGGCTCCCACAAGGGCACCAGATGTCATTCAGTGGCACCTGTGCCACCTTTTGTAACAGGATTTGCCCTGTTTGACTGGTATTCCCCATGGCTATGATTATTCCACTTTCTCACCTCCAAAAACAATTTTGATGATGTTGTCCTTGTTTGGTCCTTCAATACCTCCCCGCCGCCTGCTTTTCCAACTCTAACATGTTAACTTCCACATTTCTCTTCTTTCAAATGCTGTTCTATTAAAGCACAATATTACACCTCCCCTACTATCACACCTGTGGCCTATCCTCACCCTTCTCCCACCCTTGTCAAATGAACTATTTCAGTACACCTTTTTCTTTTACTCAACAGTGGTGTGTCTGTCTTTAAATATCTTTCCACTCTGTCATAACTCGAAAGAGAAAAGACTAAATTTTTTTCAAGTTGGGTAATACATTTTCAATGCCAGTCTAGAACCCCCACACTAACACCATTTCTTATTTGTCCCACCTGGGCCAGTTCACCCCTCCGTAGGCAACCTGGTGGCACCTCGCTCCCGGAAGTCACCATACCGATGCCTCACTTAGTGGGGACACCAGATCAGCAGGGCACAAGGGATCCTTCTGCCTCTGCCTCCGAGCAGCCTGGACTACAGGTGCACCCAGCCCATTTCTCATTTTTATAAAATGCAGAAACTACTCTCAGCTTGCTCATTTGAACAGGAGTCTCGTCAGTCTGCTATTTCAAAAAAAAAAAAAAAAAAAGACATGTCCCTCCTAACAACATTGACGACGATGACAAAGTCTCATCACTTTTCCTGCCCAGATCACCACCTTTTTTCCCACACAGAGAACAGGTTTTTTTCCTACCTGCTGTCTCAACTCTATTAGAGAATAGGCTAATTCAGTCCACTTGATGTTGAATTCCTTTAGTCTTACTGATGCTTCCTACCTCATCTCCTCGTTCTTACTCTTTGGAAACTACCATCCTGCTCCTGGTTTGTCACCACCCCACCATTTAACATCGGACACCCCCGCTCACCCTAACAAATTAATTCAGCTGAGACACAACTAATTTTCAGCCACACGAGGGAAGATCTGCAGCTCTGCAGTTTAAAAACTGCCCAGTCATGGTCTTCCACAGACAAAAGGTAGGCAAGAAAACTCTTCCTAAAGTCAAGGTCACAAAGAGTAACTGCCCCACCTCCAACTACACTCATTCGGCGACACCCAGCATCCTCCCCAAGTTGTCTGTAAAAACCAACAGTTCCTTTTTCATCAAAGAAAAGAAAGTGAACATAATGCTTCCCTGAAGACATTCTCTAGTCTCCCCACACCAGACTTTAAATAGAATGATTACCTTAAAAGGAAGAGGGGAAATTTGGGCTGGTGGAAGCCTTTCTTTATTAGAAAGGCTTGTCCCAGAGTACTACTAGCCCTAAGACTTGCTTTATTTAGTTAGGACAGATGTGCAAGATCCACAAAAAGCTGGCTCCCAGGAATCTCTAAGGGACTCCCAGAACTTATGCCTGTTCCACTTTACCTGGAAAATACAGGTTATTCAAACAGTGTGTTCATTCTTATTCTCTCATCTTCTACAAACGAAATTCACCTCCAGCTATCTATCATCAATTCCACAACTTAAGGATAAATCTTCTGGACCAAATCTTCTAGATATATCTTACAAAATGTAAGATACATTAACACAGCCTCTCAAAGCCAACTAACCTTCCCATTAAAATCCCCACCACTCTCCCAATGTGCTTTTTATCACCTTTCTAGTGCCACTGCCTCCACCTTATTTCTGGCCTTAACTGCCCATTATGCTACACAAGTTCATCTTCCCAACACATAGCTATGAAAATGTGAATTCCCTTTTAAACAAATCATCTCAGGTTCTCTGTTGTCCGTTTTAACTATAAACTACAGATCAGGACATTCAAGGCCCTCTCAAATATGGGCATCTTATCAAACGGGCTTTCCCCTGTCACCCTATCATGCTTCTTCCCAGTACTTGTCACTGCCCGATAAACACACTCATTTGTTCGTTTTGCTCACCACGATATCCTCCGTGCCTACAATATAGTACACTCTCAATACGTATCTGTGGAAATAACAGATGAACCTGGACGTGCTGTACGATACAGCTGATGCGGACTTAGAAGACCTACATCTGAGTTACACAGTTTCCACATACCAGCTGTGTGATCCTCAACAATGTTAACATCTTTGGGCTATATTTCCTCATCTGTAAAAGGAAGGGATGAAACTTAGTAACTTACAAGACCATTTCTTCCAGCTGTATCACCCTGTTGCAGTCATCCCCAACCTTTCTGGCACCAGGGACCCGTTTCATGGAAGACAATTTTTCCACAGACCAGGGTAGGGCGGGTGGCTTTGGGATGATTTCAGCACATTCCATTCAAGTTCACCTCCAGCTGTGCTGTCAGGTTCCTAACAGGCCCAGACCAGTACTGGCCCGCAACCGGAGGTCGGGGACCCCTGCCCTAAAGTCTTGTGTAACTGGACCGAACACCACCCTGGCCCCCCACCTCCCTGTCTACACCACTCTTCTCAGTTCTCTTCCACTTGGACTCCTCTCTTCTCAATCCATACCTTTAGTACTGGATACAAAATATGGGATACGTAATATTGGATAAACAATCCAATACTGTTGATCCTTTAGGGCCATTTTAAGTGCCATTTTCTCCTTGAAGCCTAACAAACTAAACTCTGTAAGAGGGTGGAGCTCTTACTTTCTATTCTCTGCAGCTGGTACAATGCCTCCTATAAAGCTGATCAACAGAATGACTAATGAATCATGAGTGTATACATGAGTAAATGAACAAAGGATGCTTTTCCTGATTCCCCGCAATTGCTCAGGTAATCTGCCTTTGGACTTTTGTAACACTTGGCATCTTTTATGATACCATTTTCACTCTGTGCTGTTATTTATTTACTTGCCTAATGTATATTACATTAAACTGCAGATTCCTTAAAATTAAGGACTATCCCGATGATCCGTTTCCACAGCCACCCTGTACAGCATCCACCACGGATCTTTGCCACAGGTGAATTAAGTTTATCTGACATACTAACAATAAGCAGATATCAGAGTAGAAGAAAAGGACCTTAATTTATAGATATACTTCCAACTACCCTATAATCACGTGGCACACATGTTGTGTGGATCCCTGCCCCTGTTAAACTCAGGCATTCTGCTGTCCTCAATACTTTCACTTCACTAAACAACTAAAGTGACTTTTCTGCTCATTTCAGGCTTCTACCCCGCACAATTTCCTCCTCCGCAAGGTATGAAACTACTTTTAAAAAACATCTTCCCATATGCCTGCCTTTCTTAGTTCTGCTCCTGAAAGGCAAAGTGAGCCACTTTAAGGTCTGCCTCCCCCGTTTCTATGCAGAAGCAACTCCCCAGTTATCTCAGGTTCTAACGACCTCATTTTTTCTCTGTCATCAAGATCTGGACCTTTATTACCTCTAACTCCAAGTTCCTTGGAACCTTCCTGGCTGCACAATAGTTGGTGTCTTTCCATTTAATATGCTCTCGCCATTCTATACTTGCTTCCAATGTGTCTGCATCGCCCCCCTCCAGACACATCCCATACTCGCAGACTGTATCCACACCACATACAAGTTCTTTACACCACTCTTAAAAGAGTGGTAACTCCAACTACACTGATTCTAACCCAGTTTCTTCTGGGGAACCCAACCCCGTCCATTGTACACCTCTCTCTTTCCTCACTTCCTCATCCATTCCCCCTGTTCACGTCCCCACCCCCCACTCCGCCAACTAACTACAGATGGCATTATTACCTAGTACTTCCAATCCTAGAATGAAGAACAAACTCCAGTCCCCCGCGGTTTCTCCCTCCTCCAGCCCTCCCTCCCCCCAGCCCCCCACACACCCCAGGTGTGCAGACTTCCACCCCGTCTTCCGATCACGCATCGTTCCAGCCAATCCCACACCACACCACGTTTCCCCCACCACCAGGACCAGACTCCTCCACACCCACTTCCAGCCGGGGTCGCCATCGCCTCCCAGGGCGCCTGCCCCCACCCCTCAGCTGCTAGCCCGCGACCCCGAGCGCGCGCGCGCGCACACATTCTCACGCTTCCCTAACCTCTCTCCCCGAGCCGAGAGTCGCCGGCTTCGCTGGAGCTCAGCCCGGCCCGCGGGGGGCTCAACACCCCGGTATGTGCCCGTTCCGCCCCCTCCCGCGTGTCCCCTCGCAGCCCCCGCCTCCCTGCCGGGCAAGGAGAGGACCCAGCAACTCCCTCGCCACCCCGGATATACCACCTCTGTGTCGGTAGCTCCATGCCCGAGCCCTCGGCCAGCTCCCCCTTCGTACGAGGCCGGCCTCGGCACTCACCGGAGATACTGCGCGCTCTGCAGGCTCATCCTCCGCCGCCGCGTCTTCCCGCGAAGCCTCTGTGGGTTTCTCAGGCTCCTCGGAGCGGCCCAGCGGCACCGCGGGTGCTGGCGGCCGCCGCCATCTTCCTCTCCTCCAGCTCCTCCTCGCTCGGCGGGGGGGGTGGGGGTGAGTGAGACGGAGGGGAGGGACCGGGGAAACTGCTCTCGCTACTGCTCCGGCCCTTGGGGCGCAGGGACACTCCGACCCGGGAGGAGGGAGGGGGAGGGAAGAGGGAAGGGGGCGGGGGAAAGAGGAGGGAGAAGCAGAGGAAGGAAGTAGGGGGTCCCTCTCGCGAGACTTCAGTGGTGCCGGCCCCTCCGGGTGGTTTTCGGCTCGGTGGAGCTCCCTCTCGGGATCAGCTACCTGGGTGGCGACTGTGTGGTTGCTGAGTAGCCCGCTGGTGGCGCTTGGAGGCTTCTGGCCAACCCACCCCTCTCCCCTGCGCGAGGGGGCAACCCCAGCTTCACCGGGAACATCGAGCCCAAATCTACTGGGAGTTACACTCAAAGTCTTCCCCCGTCCTTCCCTCCACCCGACTGCTCTCTTCCCTTTTCCTTTCCTCCACTATTCCCTGCCGGAAACGGCGCCCCTTCCTCCTACAGTTCCGCCCGCCAGTCCCTTGACTCCGGTCTTCCCTCGCGCCCCGGAGTGACGCTGAGGACCCCCACCTCTTTTCTATGGTTCCTCCCCCTGCACTCAGGGAGACCGTTGGAGGGGATGAGGTGGAGCCCACGGAGGAAGAGAAAGGAATCCAACTGGATTGGATAAGCAGCTGACATGGCAACTGGAAGCTGTAGTATTGTCATAGTAACCAATGTGTGCCTACCGGGTGACCCTCCCCTGGCGAATAGATATTCGGGAAGGTGCCCAGGGTTTTCCCTTGGCTTCCCTTAACGTCTAAAGTCCTCCCCCAGTTTGGGAATCCGGGTAGTTCTCCCCGGCTGTGAAGTTCATTTCCTCCTCCCTCTCCCCTGCCCCCAGCTTTGGGGGACACCCCCAGGCATTCACCGTGGGCTTTTCCACCCGCCCAAGGGCGGGAACCACCTGCATAGTTTCCTCTCAGCCGGACGTGGAAAGGGCCGGGCCTGCGAAGGAGACGCAAGGCCCGAAGGCTGGCAGGCTGCGGGCTGGAGCAGGGAGAGCGAGGAGGCGCGGCTGGGCTGCGTGGCGGACGAGGGGTTTTCCCACAGCAGCCTCGAGCTCGGGGAGGCGGGATCCCGGCAAGACGGGGTCCCTGAGGGAGGAGAACGGCACACGACAGCCTCGATCCCTCTCCTGCCGGCGGGAACCTCCTACTTTTCCGAGTGGGTCGGAGGATTCCTTATAGGAATCTCCCAGACCCCACCCCACACCCACCCTCCGCGACCGAGCCTCCTCGGAGTTCCCCCGCGGCCTTCCCAAGCCACGCCACCTGCCGCAAGGAGGCTGGAGTGGGAGAAGGGGGCGCATCCTATAAGCCTAACAAGTAGGTTTGTATCATTTAGAGCCAAGGAGGTGGCGAGACGCTGACGATTGCCATCCCTCTCATAAGTACCTCAAATGGGGCCCCCCCTTAATTATCCAAAGCAGACCGAGTTCCTCCCTCCTTCGCAAACGTCTTCCTTCTCTGATGGGTCTGCAGTGTCTCAGAACTTGTCACTCTGTGTCCTTTGGGTTAGAGAGGAAAGGGTTGGGTAAAATAGGACTTAAAAAAAAAAAAAAAGCCTAGTTACTATCGCGAAGCTCCGATGGAAGAGGGGTCTAGAAAAAAATGTTCATTACAACAAATCTTGTTGCTTGTTTATTATATCTATTTTGTGTCAGGTTTAGGGCTAAAAGCAGAAGTAAAGAATGGAGTCAATAGTAATGTGGAGCGAGTGAGAAGTAGCTGGTGAAGTAGTCGTCTTAATGGTTTGAACGAATTATTTGACATGTGTTTTCGATTCGTACTGTGGAGTCGTTTAAGCAGCTCTCCCAAAGGACTTTGGGTTGTGTAACGGCGTAAAACCCTCCAAAAATGGAGTCCTCACTGGATAGTTAAAATCAGGATTTTAGTGGGCTAATTTTGCTCAGCTGAATTTGGGTACCTGATTCCTGCCATTTTTTATGCTAGGTGAAGAGGCACTTTCAGGATCCTTCCCTGAGCCGGGACCTATTAAATGACTGGACCAATATCTGTTTTGGAACTCTTGAGTAAGTTTGGAGGAAATGAAGGTACAGGCTGCTTTGAAATAAATGCCAAAGACAGATTATGGTTGACAAAACAAACTGGACTGCGCCCCACCTACCGCACGCACGCCTCCTGTGATGCGGTGTGACGGCGATCGCAGCTGTACAATGGCCCTGTCATCCCTGACTGCACCGTGTGCCGCCCACTCCTGGGAAAGAGAGCCACCTAGTGAGAGACGGTTCTCATCTCTGGTTCGTCAGTCCGCAGAGCCCCAGAGTGGAAGTTACTGCTACATACTACCTAAAACATCCTACATTTCTCTCCTGACATTTATTGGTTAGATTTTTTTAAAGATGTTAGTCAGAATAAAACTTTTGTTATGTAAAATAATGACCCCCTGACTAATCATCATAATAACTTATTTGCCCGTGGCCCTTATCTCTAGTAAACCACACAGGAGCATACATCGTGACACCCCTGATAAGCAATCTAGACCAAGGTTAGTGTCTTCTCATTTTGAAAATAAAGGAACTTGGGCCAAAAAGGTGAACCCCGCCCTGGCCGTGTGGATCAGTGGCTTGAGCATCAGCCTTTGAACCAAAAGGTCACCTGTTGTATTCCTGGCCAGGGCTGTGGGGAGGGTGCAAGAGGATCGACGTTTCTCTCCCTCCCTTCCCCTCTCTCTAAAAATAAATAAAATCTTTTGTTTTAAAAGAGATGAATCCTTTTGTTGTGTCGTTTATTCAATAAATTTACTGAGCACTTGTTATTTCAGGCTCTGTCTAGGTTACTATGGATACCGCAGTAAAAAAGACATGGTCCCAGGCTTGGAGGAACCCACCTGCTGGAAGAGGTACCAGAGAGAAGACAAGGATGCAGTGTGATGCATGTGATAATTAAGGTAAGAACAAAGTAATTTAGATACACAGACGAGGGTCAGGAATATAAACAATTTTTGTATTTTATAGCGGCCTTCCTAACAATTTTCTAAAGAGTCTCCAATAACTTTACAATGTTCTTACAAACTAGAAAAAATAGTAATTTTTACATTTTACAGATTAGAAGACATTGATGCCCATCTTGACAATAACTTAAAAATCAGTAGGACTCAGCCCTGGCTACTGTGGCTCAGTGGACTGAGTGCTGGCCTGCAGACCAAAGGGTCGCCAGTTCTATTTCTAGTTAGGGCACATGCCTGGGTTGCAGGTCAGGTCCCCAGTAAGGGGCGCACAAGACTCAACCACACATCTTTGTATCTCTCCCTCTCTTCCTCCTTCCCTTCTCTAAATAACTAAAATCTTTTTAAAAATTAAATCTATTAAAACATTTTTTAAAAAATAAGACTCAGAAAAAATCAGGACCCAGCATTTACATGTTGCCTAATGTACATTCCTCAATCTCATGTCTTCCTCCTGCCCCTCCCCATCAACAGATTTGTAGAAGATAAACATCTTCCTGTAATAGATTTTACTTACTTTTTTCCCCTGCAGATACCTAAACCAAAATAAATTAAATAGGAGAAACTGTCTTATTTCATTTACAACAACCTGATTTCAAGTTTTCTGTTTGTGCCTAAGTGATTTATGGAAAGATCACAGGCCAGCAAAGCCTGAGTGTGTGCCAGCTCGGCATCTCCGTCTCTGAATTTCAGGTTCTTCCTTGACCAAACTGGAAACATTACTGTGACAGGCGTCCTGTGCACTTCAAGGACGGTACATGCGACAGAGTATATGAGTGCCTGACATACTGCACTGCCACTTGATAAACCCTAATTTTTTTTTTTTTGCACTCTTGCTCTTTAACATCCAGGAAAAAGGAATAACTGAGAAGTACTGAAGGATAACATTATTCTTTTTTTATTTTTATTTATTTTTAGAGAGAGAGAGGAAGGGAGGGAGAAAGGGAGAGAAACATCAATGTGTGGTTGCCTCTCATGTGGCCCCTACTGGGGACCTGGCCTGCATCCCGGGCATGTGCCCTGACTGGGAATCCAACCAGTGACCCTTTGGTTTACAGCCCACGCTCAATCCACTGAGTACACCAGCCAGGGCAACATTATTCTTAAAATAATAATTTGTCTAATAATTTGTCTAATTATTTGTCTAATTTGTCTTTGTCCCTAACACTCGTAGGTCTGACCAGGCACCCAAATCTGTTCTCATGCCAGAATGTAGACTTCTTTATCCACAACTCTGATTACAGAAAAGAATACAATATCAGGACATCGAGCAGCAGATTCTAGAGGGATGAAATTTAACACACCTTTTCTCACAAAAAGCCTCATGGAACCACATTTGGGCCCAAGTAAACATGGAGGGCAGCTTTCAGTCAGACACCAAGTGCTTGCTGAGAAGCTGCTCTTCACATTCCTGCCCAATTTACCCTGAGCTTTCACAACCTGACAATTAACACGTAGAGCTAGCCTCCTCCCTTTTCATAATAATAGACATCTTTCCTGCTCCACAAAAACCTTAACAAGCAGTCATTAATTTTGATATTTAGCCTACATATTCTGAATGTTTTCAACTCATGTATACAATTAGGTACTTAATAAATGTGTTTCTATTTTGAGAAGGGTGATTGATCAATTGCAGTAGTCAAGGACACCATGCACATGAGGCTGGCCTGCGCTCTGGGTGACCACACCTTAGACCACGGAGCTACGTGATTCAATCAAAGGAGTGATTTATTCTCTTTGAAAAGTGAGTTAGATACACACGGACATTTAAACCCAGGTCTCCTGTAGCTTGTGATTTCCCAGGCCAAGGATCTGCAGCCTTTCTCCAACAGTTTGCTAAGTGTATGTTTATTCATTTGCTCCTAAGACGGAGTCCCTGAGCCCAAAGAACAGTCAGGAAGCGTTGCAGTCCACGACCCAAGAGAAGAAACTTCTATTTGGGCTGGTAGCGAGGTTGGAGAATGGGATTCAGGGCTCTTTCTCCTTCTATGGTTTTCCTAATATTTATTAAGGGAGACATTCTTAATCCTCAAGAATTTTCCCCAAGTCTCCATAAGAAAATTTCTCTGGGAAAGAACCACACCTTAAAATCATACGTGCTAATTGAGCGGATACCGACCATCTAGAGAGGTGAAGAAGAAACGCTCCTAGGGAAGAATGAAGAATATTAAAAAAGAAAATTAAAACCTTAGTCTTTTATGCTCTATATTATCCAAGGGCCTTAGTGTTCATGGTTCTCTTTACTACTCCAGTATTACCAAAGCCATCTTGGGGGTCACTAGTCAAAAACTAGTATATTTCATGTCAAAATCTGTTGCATAAGTCAGAAGCTCTATTTTTTTTTTTTTGCTTAAAATACCTAACTAAAAGGAAGAAAATCTTTTACTATGTTGTAGTTTTCAGTTTCCTAATTTCTGTAGGTTAGACTACTATTTTTGAGCACCGAGAATGTGATAGTGACATTCATTGTTACAAATCTGCTCTTCTCCAAAACCACGAGAAACCACATGTGTACAAACACACATACAGCTTCCTCTTCTCCCTGCCCTTATTATTTTATCACCTCCATTTGCAATTCAAGTTAAAACATAATAGGCCAAGAGACATAGGCCGTATATTCATCACCCAAGGCATGCTAGGGATACGTACCAAGAACTATTCTGCTTTGCTTAACTACCCTAGGCTCTTTTCACTTCTCAGAAGAATTCAACACATCAGAAATCTAGATAGTTTTGCCATATATATAAATAAAATTCTTTCTATCATTGGATTACTAGATATTAGAGCACATTCCAGAACAAATTCAATATTAAGCTTTTTAGAAACTTTATTTTTTTTATTTTCTAGCTTGACTTTTTCCATTTGCTTTCCATTGCCCTTAACATGCAGTTTCCGATCCTTTGGATGACCTTTGTGATCTGGTCCTTGCCTGCCTCTTTCTCTGGCATTTCCTGGTGTCACCGCTGTAAGCCACAATGACCTTCTCTTAGTCCCTTGAATAGGCAGTGTTCCTTTGCTTTTAGAGCCTTTACTCAAGCTGTTCCCTTATCTAGATAACTTCTCCCTAGACCACTCATCCTTTCTTATGCTTCAAGACTAAACTTGAACTCCTCTGGGGAAAAAACCTTCTCTCCTCGCCTCCCCCAATCAAGCTAGGCCAGCTACACCTATTACACGTTCCCATAGCAGCCTGCCCTTCTCCTTCATAGTATTTTTTGTATTTGTCATTCTTTGTTCAATGTCTTTTGCCTCGAGTTGGCTGGAAGCTCTTTAAAGGCCAACACTGCACCGTTTGGCTCATTCATGTACCTGGCAGACACCTGGTACAAAGGTGCTCAGTAAATTTTTGTGGATTCAATTAATCTTAGAAAAAAAAAAAACAAATAGGAATTTGTGCATGACTTGCATATAAGTGTGTTAAATGGCTGACCATCTTACTATAGAATATAGAAGTAACCCCTAAGAAATAAGGAGATCATTTTCCTGGACCTTCAACCCATGTGAAGATTGAAACCTGCTGTTGAAAGTTTCAATGAAATGAAACTTAATTAGGCAATGAGTAAAGAGCATACTTGCAAGATTGTGGACAACTCATCAATCATCTCGCAGCAAAGTCACCACATACTTCAACACAGAAGAAAAGTCTTCCGTGTCCAAATCCTTTCTATTTAACTTTTATGCTTTTTTAATTGGGGAGTAGGGGGAGCAGTTAATCCTTTTATTATGTGGTAAGAAGAAAAACACACTGTTGGGGAAAATGAAAAGAGGGAGGAGAGGCTACCAGCTCATTGGAAAATAGAGTAGAAAAGTTCAATTGAAAAGTTCAGAAAGAAAATTGGATCAGAGCAGAGAATGGAAAGCTCAGTCATCTTCGTATTTGCCACCAGAAAGGTGTTAGTAAATTCTGGAGTTACTCTTTGCCTCCTGTAATTGGGTAGGGCTAAATAAATTCAATGTAAGTTTCTTTTTTTAAAGATTTTATTTATTTATCTTTAGAGGGGAAGGGAAGGAGTGAGGGAGAGAAATATCAATGTGTGGTTGCCTCTCATGCATCCCCTACTGGGAACTGGCCTGCAACCCGGGCATGTGTCCTGACTGGGAATCACACTGCGGTTGTTTGGCTCACAGGCCCACACTCAGTCCACTGAGCCACACCAACCAGGGCTGAATACAAGTTTCTTAAGGAAAGGGTCGTGTGCAATTTCCAAGCCAGTGAGACACTTATGTTTCCAGAGGCAAGTTCTGCAAGTTCAGTTAGATAATGTACATAATATACTTAGCAGTAACTCAACTGGTGGTGCTGCTCTTAATATGCATATAGAGTGAATCAGAGCTTCACACACTCAACTTCACACTGTAATTAATATTAGACTTAAAAAAAACATAAAATGTTGTAGAATTGCATTTGTCAAGAGAGCAGTACACACACTGCCTCAGAACCCTATGACCTGTTGTGTCTTGACCAAGTATAAATTGCCAGGAAAGTAAAGAACTTCCGTCTACTTACAGAGGCTGTCTCGGCTCATTATCAAGTTTATGTTTGAAGGAGATGAGATCCAAGATCAGTCAAAGCTGAAGAGGATGAAGAGGCTCGTGAGGAGCAAATCCAGCTGCTGCGCTTTCCTCTGTTCTCTTTCAAAATGACGTCTCTGGAATCATTCTCTGGCAAGTGATTCTCTCTCTTCCTCAGCTTTTCATTATTGTCCCCCAAGTGATCCAGTCGTTTGACCAACAGGACCTGCATGGTTCTACTTCTTTAACAACGTCCCTGTAGTGAGGCCAAGCCAATAAGGACATGCCAGACCCGGGAACGCCCCCATTTCCAAAATATGTACAGCAGTGGCCTAGACATCACAAAGGTTATTAAGTGCAGAAGTTGAAATTAATTTTCTGTGAGACAGCCAAATTTAAGCATGAACACCCAGTAGGAATCTTTTTTTAAATATATTTTATTGATTATGCTACAGTTGTCCTATTTTCCCCTTTTATTCCCCTCCACCCTGCACACCTCCCATCCACATCCTCCCTCCCACTTTTAGTTCATATCCATGGGTCATACGTATAAGTTCTTAGGCTTCTATATTTCCCATACTATTCTTAACCTCCCCGTCTATTTTCTACCTACCGTCTATGCTACTTATTATCTGTACCTTCTCCCCCTCCCTTCCCCTCCCCTGTTGACAACCCTCCATGTGATCTCCATTTCTGTGGTTCTGTTCCTGATCGATTCCTATTCTTCTCTGCTCTTTCAAGTCAAATTTAAATCTAAACCAATACTTTATTTTGGAAGTTTAATCTGGATGTATCCTGATACTGAAAAGAAAGCTTAATGAGTTATGGATCCTCTAAATTTTCAGTATTTACCTTTCCCTTCATTCATTCAATCTTCAAAAATATATTGAGAATTTCTTATGTAAAGCAGGGGTGTCAAACTCATTTTCACTGGGGGCCACATCATCCTCATGGTTGCCTCCTAAGGGCCAAATGTAATTTCAGAACTATACAAATGTAACTACTCCTTAACAGTTAAGCGAGAGCTCAGCACTGCCACCGGGTAGAAACAAGGTGCCGGGCTGGATAAAACAAGGTGGAGGGCTGGATTCAGCCCACAGGCCTTGTGTTTGCTACCTGTGGTGTAAAGGGTCATAGGCTGGTACTGGGGTGCTAATGGTATACACAGTCTTGTTGTCGAATTTAAAGTTTGGGGAGAATCAAGTGAATAGGGCAGTTACAGAGAGATAAATCTGTGGTAGAGTTCTCTGGAGCCATTCCACCCCAAGATCCCAGAGCAAACATGCAATCAGATGATCCACTTACATGTCTCAATTAACTACAAACCCTTCAAAAGGAGACTTCGCAGAGTTTATGTTTCCAAATTCTACTTCCCAGCAGGAAGAGAAGTCCGAACAGTGCAACTGGCCGGAGAAGCAACAGAAAACCATGATCAATAGCATTCTAGAGTAACATATGCTTGAGAGATACAAAACTGTATGCATAAAATATGACTATGGAATAAAATTGCGTAGGAAGTGGTCAAAATACAATATTAATACTTATTTTTGTGAGGCCAGCTATTTACGGGTGGCTTTTATTTATTTATTTGTTTATATTTTTCAATCTCTCCCACCAACCAAAAACTAAAATAGATTTCTTGTTGTTGTTGCTGTTGTAGTTAGGAGTTGGTTTGTTACTGTATTCAGAGAATGCTGAACTACCTGCCACATCACCAGAGCCTGAAAGTAGCATTGGCAATGGGAAAGGAGGTGGATTAAAGATCAGCCTAACAGCTTTGTACATGCTGGTGATTGAAAAACCAGATCTTGTAGACAGTTCTGAAGGCATTTCCCAGTACTGTCAGGTATTGATACCTTTGCACAAAC
Source organism: Artibeus jamaicensis (assembly GCF_021234435.1). Classification (NCBI taxonomy): domain Eukaryota; kingdom Metazoa; phylum Chordata; class Mammalia; order Chiroptera; family Phyllostomidae; genus Artibeus; species Artibeus jamaicensis. Next base: position 6,275,010 of record NW_026521772.1, on the reverse strand, counting down.
AAAAACTGATGAAGGCAATCACCTCTGAATACACTGTTACTGTCTTTGGTCATTTTGGGTCTAGTGGGAACTACCACAGCCTGAGAAAGATCAAATGCTGTGGATGGGATTCATTAAAAAAAAAATCATTTTAAGAAATAAAAATCTAAAATGAAACCTATACTTAACCTTTTTGTCTTCTCTTACATTTATAATTCTCCTCTTTCTTCAATTTTAGGTCACTGTCCCTGGTCCCTCCCAGTTGTATAACCATGTGCATTTTCCTCCTTTCTCTGCAATGTAACCAGTCAAGAATTTTTTTTATGGGTGAGGAAGAAGGAGAGAAGCAGGAAAATTGAATTGAGAAGAAAGCAAGAGTGGGGAAAAGAAAAGATAAAAGGACACCATGAAGTCTGGAGGAAGAGAAAAAAGAGACGGAGGAGCAAAGAAACCCACTGTCTGGGGCAGGAATAGTTGTCTGGCACCGATCTGTTTGGACCTCCTTTCTTTGAGAGATAAGAGGAAAAGACTAGATCCGCATTCTGTCTTAAAAACAAGAAAGGGGACTTAAAAACAAGAATTGGTGACCTCTGAAAGGTGCTTCCAGACTCAGCAATCTCTGTCTTCTGAAGGTACACCCTAGATCTTGCTTCCTGTGATAGTTGGCGATCATTCCATGTAACAATCCAGTTCAAAGAGGCTGGTATGTAGCATGAGAAACTCCGTATTGCCGTTTTAAAGACTGGTCTTCAAAACAAAATGAATTGCCCTGGACTTGTTGATTGAAAAATTATCCTATAACCAAAAGATCGCTGGTTTGATTCCAGGTCAGGGCATGTGCCAAGGTTGTGGAGTTGATCCCCTGTTGAGGCCTGTACAGGAGGCAGCTGCCTGGAGTGTTTCACATCTCTCTCTTTTTCTCTTCCCTTCTCTAGAATGAGAATAAAATAAACCTTAAAAAAATGTATCATTTGAATTTCACCTATGGGTACAAAGTGTAATGTCAGCTGACCCCCATTTTGGTAAAAGTGAAAACATCATTTAAAACAAGACAATACAAAACAGTACAGTCCAGACAGCTGCAGGGAACTTTTTGGCCAACCCAAAACTATATACAAGGTCTGCCCAGAGGTATCCAGCTATGTCATGTGAAAAATAGACATTTATTGAAAAAGATACAAGAAACATAGTACAGAGGACAATGATGCCTCAGTCCCCTTCAAAGTCCACACCTTGAGACCTCAAATCCAGTCGCCATCTGCCGCCCTGTTGTATTTTCCTGAATCTCATGGACAGTCTGCAGTCTCTTCCCTTTCAAAGGTGATTTTGGTTTTGAGAAAAGCCAGAAATCACAGAGCACCAAATCTGGGCTGTAGGGGGGCTGAGTCACCTGGGTGATTTGATGTTTTGCAAAAAAAAAAAAAAACTCTGCACAAAATGTGATACATGAGCAGGCATGTTGTCATGATGAAGCTGCCAGTCACCGGTTTCCCATGACTATGGCCTTCTGAATCATCCAAATAGTTTCTGCAGAAGAATGTTCAAACTTAATGCAAAATTTGATGCAGATTTGTTTGCTCTACTCGCTCGCTCATTTCGAATGCACCACAGTACACTGTCTACCGCCCCTGCTGACTAGTACAGTGAAGTCATCGTTGTTCATGCATGTGTATTCCAGTCCACTGTCCTTGGCTGCCAGGCTACAGCGATGTCATGCAAACCATTCTCGGTTTATTAACAATGGGTAAACTTTTTCCAAACAAACCTTGTTGTATACTCTGAAGAAGATCCTCTTTTACTCTTCAGGTGATCTTGAGATCATCAAGAACATTCTAACTAAATCTAATGATCTCTTACAAGTGTTTATTCTTTCAAACGTTATGTTCCATTGGGTAATACCAAGACTATTTTTATCTTTAATCCAGTAACATTTAATTTTATTTTTTTTATTCTACTGCCTTAACTTCATCTTTAATTCATTATTTTGCTTTGGCGGTAGAGATAGTTAATAAATGCCAGGCTATAAAAATTCCTTAAATGGAAATATGATGACAGGACTGGTCACATACCTGGTCCCTCCCAGGTACAGGGAGGAAATGGAAGAAATCAAAGAGATGCACCCCCCCCACCATGTTTCTGTTTGGAAAACTAGATGAAAATGAAACCAGAAAAGTCAGCATTTGTGCTGCCTGTCACTACCAGAACCAGTATGTAGAGGCAAGGATTGAATTTTTATGGGTGCTTTATTTAGATGCTGGCAATCTGGGAAGACAGCATGTTACATACCCTAAAAATCATCTTAACATTTAACCTCAAGCTGACCTTCTTATAAGTAGAAGAAAAGGGTAGGTAAGAGGTTCAGAGAAAAGTTAGATAAGAGTTGTAATCCAGGCAGTGATTTTCCTAGTATTTTTTCATCTATAGTTAATATATTTCTGATCAACAATTCTTTATCTGTGTCACTGACATTCCCTCCCTGGAACACAATGGCTCAGATACCATCTGCATTGTTTTCCGACACCCTGGGGCACAAAGGTTGACTTGTTTGTTGAACTTCTGAAGTCATGTAGGTCATGTATTCCAGTTCCTGGAATAACAGCTTTCCACATGCATTAATTGCTTAAGCCTATTAACTATAACTAAAGCTAAAATCTTTAACTCCTGAGTTCCCCTATCAGAAATAGAATATACAGGAGGAGGAACCATTTGCAGAGATGTGTGAATGTGGAGATAGTAAATTTTGGGGGGACACGTTGAACTGCAATTGTCTGGAATTGAGGGGTCTCGAGTACCTGGAGAGCTTGAGAGAAATCTGAGTTTGAGTTGCAGATTCAGGAGTCAGCAGCATGTAGATAGTAATTAAAGACACTTGAGTGGCTTCAGACAGCTTGCCTATAAAATGAGAGAACTAGGAGAGCTTTTATCTTATAAGGAAGTGAGAGACATCACCAGGAAATGATCTAGGAGACAAAAATGATATTCTCTCTTTCTGAAGCCACACATTAAATGCATTCTTGTGTCCTATGTATTGCAATAAAAAAAACAACACTAAAAAACATAACAGTGGCATGAAACAAGAAACCATTTCATTAGGCTCACAGATTCTGTATGATAGGAATTTGGATAGGTACTTCAGAGAGAGCTCAATTCTGCCTCATGATGTACAGAGTACTGCATGAGAAGACTTTGACAGCTGTTGGTCACCTGAGTGAATGGGTTTCTTTTCACTCACCTGTCTAGGCTACAGTGACAAAGGCTGGACTCTACTGGAGTGGTTTGGATATCTTTACATCCCGGAGGCCTCAGGGTACTTCTATTATGTACATGATAGCTCAGGACTTCAATAGGAACTGTTCCAACAAATGAGGCAGAAGTGATATGGACTCTATTCTCTAGCCTCAGAAGCCATACGCACCACCACTTCCACCTCACTTCGTCACAAACCTGCCCAGATTGGGGAGTGCAGAGGCTAGACCCATTTCTTAATGAGAGGAGTATCAAAGAATTTGTGGCTCCAATTTAAAACTGCCAAAATATGTCTTCTTTTTATGTCATGCTATATTCTGCATTTTTGTCAATTACGCATCCATAAAGCTGAAAAAAAAATTCATTCTCTGACCTTAACCAGGTTAGAATTTATCTCATTATTGAATATTTTTATCACAATGTTTATTTTTCTATCTAGTTACTTTTCATATTCATCTTTATTTATGTCTTCTATTTATTTCTAAAGCTTTGATTCTGTTTTTAAGTCCTCACCTGAGGATATGTTTATTGATTATAAAAAGAGAAGAGAGAGAAACATTGACCTGATGCCTCCCATACGCACTGTGACTGGGGATCAATCCGTAATCTTCCAGCGAATGGGATGGTGCTCCAACCAACTGAGCCACCTGGCCAAGGCTTAAGCTTTGTTTTTTTATTTAGATGTTTTATCTCTTTATCTCTTTAAATGTATTTATTTTAAAGTAATTTTAATGTTTCTAGTCTATTTAGACTTCTATTTCAGTGGAAATGGATCATCTTCAGGAAATAGAAGATTTCTATAATATAATACATATATCCTTATATAAAACCTTCCACCTAACAAATAGAGAATTTCATAAGCTTCTCAAACACACATCAAACATTTATAAAAAGGTGACCACATATTAGGTTAGATATTTCAATGAATCACACTGATCAAAATTGAGCTGAATTAGAAATTCTCAGATGTTTGAAAACTTAAAAACACATTCCTAAATAACTCACAATTTAAATTTAAAATTACAACCATTTAGAAAAGAAGAACAAATATTACATAGAAAGACTTGGATAATGTGGGTAAGGTAATCATTAGAAGTAAATTTATGGCATTAAATGCATATATTAAAAATTATTTACAGTGAGACAAACATTCATCTCAAGGAACTAGGAAATGAATAGGGTCACCCCCATAATGTGAAATAAATCAACAAACTTAAATGCTGGTTCTTTAAATAGATAAATAAAATAAACTTCTACAAAGCCACATTGGAAAGAAAAGAGAAAGCATAAATAAACAATATAAAAAATTCAAAGAGTCATAATGGGACATATAGTAGAATATCATTAGTTATACTGTAAACTTTATAATATCGAGTCATTTTATGTCAGTAAATTGAAAGCTGAGGTGAAATAGATAATTTACCAGAAGAATATAAGTTTAAAAGTTACCACAAAAAGAAATGTACAGTCTGAATAAGTCAAACACCAATAAAATAGATTGGTAGTCAAAAGTCTCCCAGTAACCACCTTCCCGTCCTTTGTCAAAGAGCCCACGACTGACTGTTTCACAGGTGAGTTTTACTTCCTTTAACGGCATAGACGATCACACGGTGTACAAATTATCCCAGATACTAGAAGAGGAGGAAAGGACACCCAGCTTATTTTATGACGTCACTGTCATCTGGATACCAAAATAGGACAAAGAAAACTTAGATGAGCCCTGGCTGATGTGGCTCAGTGGATTGAGCACAGGCCTGTGAAGCAAAAACAAAGGGTCGCTGGTTCGATTCCCGGTCAGGGCACATGCCTGGGTTGCAGGCCAGGTCCCCAGTAGGGAACACGTGAGCGGCAACCACACACTGATATTTCTCTCCCTTTCTCCCTCCCTTCCTCTATCTCTCTGAAAATAAATAAATAAAATATTTTTTAAAAAATTTAGATGAATCCAATTTTTTAATGTTGATACAAAAATCCTAAATAGATTACAAAATCAAATCCAGCAGACTATACGATATAACACCTCAAGCCCAAATAAAGTTTACCTGATACACAAAGACTTATCTAAAATCTGTAGCCTAATCTGACCTATGTCATTGCTTTGCAAAAAAAATAAATAAATCAAATCTGCAACCTCACTGTCAGATTAAGAAAAAATCCATGTGCTGCTCATCTCAATGAATACAAATAAAATGAGCAGTTAAGAACCACAATTAAAAACAAAATCTTAAGGAAAAAGGACTCATGGACATGGACAACAGTGTGCTGATTGCTGGGGGGAGGCGGGTAAACGGACTAAATGGTAATGGAAAAAATACAATAAAGATTAAGGTTATAAAAATAAAATCTTTTAGCCCTGGCTGGTGTGGCTCAGTGGACCGAGCACCAGACTGCGAACCAAAGGGTCGTCAGTTCGATTCCCAGAAAGGACACGTGCCTGGGTTGTGGGCCAGGTTTCCCAGCAGGGGGCACTCAAGAAGCAACCACACATCAATGTTTCTCTCCCTCTCTTTCTCCCTCCCTTCCCCTCTCTAAAAATAAATAAAATCTTTTAAAATAAATAAATAAATAAATAAATAAATAAAATCTTTTAGCTAACAAAGAATATCAACTGGATGCAGGTACATACAGAGTCTATATCAAACAGTAATTATGCGACTGTAGAAGCATCACTAGTAGAGTCAGGAACGCCACAGGCCTGCCGTCATCTCCGCAGGTCAACGTTATGCTACAAGTTCTAGTCCATGTTCAAGAGGAAAAACAGGTGTTCAGTGATTAGCAAGGAAGAGCACAAACTAGTTACAGACAACATTATTTTTCAGTTAGAATCTCCAAGAGGCTCTTCAGGAAAAAATTAGACTAAGCATCGAGCCATGTTGCTAAATCATGATAAATGCAAAAAGTCAACAGCGATCCCATGTATCTAAGTAATAGGGGATATACATGCCTATGTGGGGGAAGATTCCACTTACAAATGCAACAGAAATGATAATAATATGTCTATGAAGAATCTGACAAAAATGTGCAAAACCTTTATGGCTAAAATACCAAAGCGGGAAAAAAAAGTTTGTAAGAGATAAAAAGTACATATACTAAATTCACAGGACAGAAAGTCAGTACCATAAGGGTCATGATTCTCTGCAACTAATACAGTTTTGATCAAAATCCCAACAAGATTTTTTTGTGGAATTTGAAAAAGTGATTCTAAATTTAAACAGAAGGCGAAAAGGACCAAGAAGAGCCCAGGCAGTTCTAAAGAACAGAAGAAGTGTGATTTATCCTCCCAGACAGGAAGATTCCTTACAGACCAGAGATATTCAGACTTTTTCATCCCATGGCACATGTAATGAATTACCAAAATTCTGCAGTGCATCAAAAGATGTACCAATTTTTACCAATCTAACAAAAAATAGGTATAATTTTGATCCATTCGCATCGGATGGCTATTGTCATGTTGGCTGTTATCATTTTATTTTTAATTTGACAGTCTAAGGAAAAAGAGGTCAGTGCCCTAATTAAATAGTCAGGTATTGCACGTGTTAAAATTTCTTGCAGTACACTCGTGTGCGTCAGCACACCAGTTGAAAATCACTGTTACAGACTGTAGTATTTAGATAGATAGATGTTACGGTGTAATAATACAAAAGGAGCACCAGAGTAGACACAGTGAACGTGGGACCTTGTCATAGGCTAGGACCTTGTCATTACAAACCTAGGGAATTTGGAGGCTACTGGTTTTCGGTACCGAAAGAACGAACTTGGGCCACTGTCTTATACTTTATGTCAGCAGTTCTTAAAATGTTTGGCCTCGCAACTCCTCCCTACAGCCTCCAGAACTGTGAGCAATGCCTGCTGTTTGTAAGTTACCCAACCAGTGATGACATCATAGCTACTCTGGAAAATTCTGCTGCTCCTGAGAGAATGGGAGTGATGGAAAGCAAATGATGCCTTGGTGTTATGACAGAAATGGTTTTGGCCTTGCAAGTCTCCCGAAGCAGTCTTGGGGCCCCCACTTGTTCCCACACTGCAGTTTGAGAACCACTGCTATCAATTAAACTCCAAACAAAGTGAAGACCTAAACCTGGAACAAAAGAAAAACTTTATAACTATTAGAAGAAATTACAGGTGAAGAGCTTTGTAATCACAGGGGAAGGAAGGGTTGTTTAAATGGGACAGCGAAAGCACAAATCATAAAGGAAAAGCCTAATGAATTTGAACACTCAAATTTAATAATTCTGTTTGATAAAATATCCTATAATCAGCCCTGGCTGGTAGCACAGTGGATTGAGTGCTGGCCTGTGAACCAAAGGGTCACCACCAGTTTGATTCCCAGTCAGGGCACATGCCTGGGTTGAGGGCCAGGTCCCCCATGGGGGCGTGTGAGAAGCAACCACATATTGACATTTCTCTTCCTCTCTTCTATCTCTCTGAAAATAAATAAATAAAATATTTTTAAAATATATATTCTATAAGCAATATTTAAAGGAAAATTGGTATAGGAGAAGATAAAACAAAGGATTAAAAGTCAGGCAACATTAATTACTTTTGTCAATAAGAGAAAGACAAACAGCTTGTAGAAAAACAGATTTTAAAAATACAGATTTTAAAAATACACTCTACCTCCCCAGGAGTCAGAGAAATGTAAAGTAAAGCACCTATGAGATTGGGAAAAAATTCTAACTCTGACAATCCTGAGTGTTGACTATCAGCTACATGGAAGTGAGAGATCTTACCTGTGCTGGCAGAGGTGCAGATCCCACTACCACTTAGAAGAACAGCCTGGAAATACCTTGTCCAGTGGGAAAATGAACACATCCCGTGATCCAGAAATGCCACCTCTATTTACATAATTCGGAAAATGTTGAAAAATGCATAAGGAAACATTCATTTACTGAATAAATATTTATCAAGTTCCTAACCTGAACCAATCAACATAATAGGACTATGGAAATAAAAGGTATCTCGAAGCAAAGTTTAGCAGGGTAAAGAGAGAGGGGGCAGGAAGTCCTGTTTTATAGCTCAGATGAACAGGGAAGGCCCTCCTGAGAAGGTGAATGTAAGAATTCAGAAAAATACGGGAGCAAGCAAGATGTATGTTTAAGTCCTGGGGAAAATGCATTTCTGGCAAGAAGGTATGGCAAATGCAAATGCTCTGTGGCAGAAATGAGCTGGAAATGTTGGGAGAAGCACAGAAAGCCCTTGGTGTAAAGTGGACTTAGTGAGCAGGGTAGGGCAGGAAGCGACTGCAGCGGTAGGAAAGAACTGTTGGTGACCCGGACTCGTCTCAGTGTGTTTGAGAGTGGTTGGCTCTAGAATACAGAACAAGCAACATGGCCTGAGGTGTGAGGGAAAAGGTCCAGAGAGGACTTCGAGGTTTTGGACCAAGCACCTATACCTGTGGCCTGGGGTTGCCGTGACTGAGATAGGAGATAACTTCAGGAGTAGCAGGTGGTGAAAAAAGGTAGGAAAGGATAATTACAATATGGTTTGTATTAATAAAACCATGGAAACACCCCAAGAATAAATGAATGAATGAATGAGTGAATGAATAGGGAGCAAACACTATGGTGTATTCATTCAAAGACATACTGTACTGAAATTAAAATAACTGACTATATTAGTACAAGGATAAGTTTTTAAAACATTCTGTAACATCAAATTGCAGCGTATTATATGCAGTATGATATCTGTAAACACTTTTTAAAATCTAATACAAGATTATATTTTGGCTACACATCTATCACTTTTTCTATTACATACATGTATAACTATATAATTTATAACATATCTTATATATCTATATAATGTTGTATGTCAGCAGAACCTCATTATAACAGTCCTTGCCTGTTATAGTGTGTCCTGTAAAATTGCTAGATCAATGTGCCAATCAGGGATTTTCTTCTGATACTCCAACAGCTAGTTCTCTGAAAAGTCTATGCCCTTCGCTCCATCTGCAGTATAGCAAATGATGATCTGAGAAGTTTCTCAAAGATTCTGTAATGGTCATGTGAGTTGTGTGAGATTAACACATCCAGGTATTAGTCATGCATATGGGGAAAGCTGCTTATCTGTCTGTCTTCCTCTGGTCAGAGGGTCTGAGCTCACACAGGAAGTCACTGTCATGTCTACTTTTGCTAAGAAAGGTAAGGAAACCGTTGGGTAGAAACTAGGTCAGCTGCCTCCCACTGCTTATTATAGTCACCAAAGCAAATTTCTTAGGCTTAGAAGTTTCAATTCTTTTAAATAGATTCTCTTCTCTTATTCTCTTTCCTTCTATACAAAGAAGTGCATTTGTTAATCATCTCACTTTCAAACAAGTGTATATACCATTTGTGTATGTGTGTGTGTATGTGGTATTTCTCAACTTATTATTGTTTGACTTGCATATCTGATCATTTACTGGACATATGCCTCATATGTAAACTATACAAAATCCATATCCAGGTGGAGTATAAGATTTTAGAACCCAAAGTAAGAACTTTGGAGAGAGAGAGACCATGGAAAAGAATAGAAAATGTCAGAATGTACTCCCCAAACCCTCCTGCTGCTTGATGTTGGTCAGAGTGAAATCAGGATTCAGTGGTGAAGACCACATCCTGTTACCATGGAAATGATTGTACAGTCACAAATTTAGTACTATGACTTCATGGTGAAGAGGAACAGATGGTCTGGAAGAGAATAAAGACCCAGGGTTAGCAAAATTGTTTGGAGAATGAGCCATCCTTAGATTCTTTTTGGAAGTAGTTAGGAACATAAAGACTAAGCAAAAACGACTTCTCTGCAGTTTTACGAAGCCCTCTGAGCAAGAAGGAGCTTAGCCAGGGTAAACTACAACGCTCTTTTCTGATGAGAGGGGAACATTTTACTGCAGGATGAAGCACAGGGAAGAAAATGATACATCTAAGAATTCTTAGGGCCAGCAGTGAAGCCCACCCATGTCACACTTTTTACAGTCTCATTTTTAGGTATTTCTGGCTGCAGTGTTGACTTGATTTCAGGATCCTGGGTCATACTCGTACATTTCCAAACAGCCTCAAGAACCCAGGCTAGGACAACTGGGCTGGGGGGGGGGGTGCAGGGTAGGGCCTACTCTAGAGGCATATGTAGCCAGCTCATCTTGCCTCCAAGTGGCTACAGTCTAGACCCAATTCTCCAGCCAGGTTAGTGGTCAGAAAACAAGTCTTCACTGATAGGACAATAACACCAAGGCATCCCCAGCAACTTAAAAATTGACCCAGAGCACTTTTAGCCTGGTCACTCTCTATCATGACATGGTTCTTTTAAAGGGCAGTGAGCCCTGGTTGGTGTGGCTCAGTGGATTGAGTCCCGGCTTGTGAACCAAACGGTCACTGGTTCCATTTGGGTTGCAGGCCAGGTCCCCAGTATGGGGCGTGCAAGAGGCAGCCACACATTGATATTTCTCTCCCTCTCTTTCTCCTTCCCTTGCCCTCTTTCTAAAAATAAATAAAATCTTTAGAAAAAAATTTTAAGTAAAAGTCAATGAAATTTCTCAATATGGGGGCAACTTTCCTCACAAGTCCCCCCATGTGCCACGAATGAGAGTAAACATGACAGAGACATGATCTGCTAGGGGAAAAGAGGTGACCAGTTTCTCAGGAGAAAAAGGCAATGAGCCCCTTCCTCCAAGAGCTTTTATTGGGTTGTAATACACAGGAACATAGGGAGGCAAGGGTCAAATAGTAGATAACATTTCAAAGAAATCTGAGGGCTTCGTCTGAGTCAGAGTCTGTCAGGAACACAGTTTTAGGGTTTCCTGCTCGAACCCTTAACATATGAATGAAAGCACTCTTAGCAGAGCAGATTTCACAGGTTTATCAGGAATTCTTTGTGATGCCAGATTCCCCCGCACACACACATTCACACACACACACACACACTCTGGCAGGGCAAGGAGCTGCACCCCTCCCCATCAGGTATTCAGGCTTAAGAGGATTAGAGCCAGGAAGTGCTTCTCCCAGAGGACATGGGGACTCCAGCTATGTCAAAGCCGGGGGGTAAGAGTCCATTGCTCTTTGTTGCAGCCCCCCAGTCCTTCCATGAAGGCCTCCCAAGTGATCACGTCTGGCCTACGTTGCCCCTCCTCTGAGGGGTCTTACCCATCAAGGACTTCCGACATGCTTTGGGGGCAGGGAAACTGAGGCAGTGTTTGCTACCAGAGACAAGCTTTGTGTCCTGTGGTTTGCAATCCAGAGGTCGCTGACTCATCCTTAGCCACAGTGGGTAGAGTTATAATTCCTGAAACCAGGCAGAGCGGTCCACAACATCTCAAGCTTAAAAATGCCACCGAATCATTCATCCTTGGAAACCCACTTCTTATTGGGTGTAGAGGCAACAAGAAATTCCCTGGCACTATCACCCTCTGGGCGTGATTATCAAGTAAATTAATCAAGAGAAGCTAACATCGGCTACTCTAAAAAATTTGGTACTCTCTCATGTGGTAGTCTCAAAATTTTTTTTGTTTGGAAATAACTTTAGATTTTCAGAACACTTGCAAATATAGTACAGAGAGCACATATTCTTCATCAGGCTTTCCCTAACGCTAACATGTTATATATCCACAGCACAGTGATCGACATTGAAATTACTGTTGGTACAATGCCATTAACTAAAGTACAGACTTCATTCTGACTTCACCAGTTTTTCCATTAATGTCCTTTTTGGTTCCAAGACCCAGTCCATGTTACATTTCATCATTACGTCTACGTCCCCTTCAATCTGTGATGGTTACTTGGTCATTCCCTGTTAAAATTCTGAAGAAAACTAGTCGGGTATTTTGTAGAATACCCGACTTGGGGATTTTCTGACATTTTCTCCTGAGTGGGCTGAAGTTATGGGTGTTTGGAAATGATATCACAGAGGTCAAGTACCTGTCTCATCACATCCTATCGGGAGACGTGATATGGAGACTACTTATTACTGCCGTTGTCAACTTTGATCACTTGGCAATGAGTGTCTGCCAGCTTTCTTTACTATAGAGATGCTGTTTTCCCCTTTTACATCCCCTGTTAGGAAATTTAGTGAGTCCAGCCCACACTCAAGGAGCAGGAAGTTACACTTCACCTCCTGAAAGGCTGATTATCAAAGAATTTGTGGACACATGTTTAAATGAGCACAATAACTTAGTATTGGTTTGGTGAGTGATTCTGAAGCTGTACCAACATTATGTCTGTCGTTAGTTTAACCTACTAATTTTAGGAGACCTTCCTTGTGGCAGTTGTCACTGTCAAGCTCTAATGGGGATTTTCAATTTTTCTGATTCCTCCTACACTGATTTGGAATTTTTCTGTAAAGAAGATGGGTCCTCTCCCTTCCAATTTACTTATTTTTATAAGCATAGGCTCATGGATATCTGTTTTATTCTTTGAATTATAAGTGAACACTATAATGATTTATTTTGTTGTTCACATTGTTCCAGTTTTGGCCGTGAGAGTGGTTTGGGGTTGGCTTCTGTTTTCTTTCTTTTTTTTTTTTAAGATTTTATTTTTATTTTTAGACAGAGGGGAAGAGGAGGAAGAGAGGGAGACGAGCATCAATGTGTGGTTGCCTCTCACACGCCCTCTACTGGGGACCTGGCCCACAACCCAGGCATGTGCCCTGACTGGGAGCCGAACCAGCAACACTTTGGTTCACAGACCGGCTCTCAGTCCACTGGTGTCCTTTTCATCTGCCCTCTACAGGAAAGAGTTAACAAGGCAGAGCCCCAGCTGGTATCTTTCAAAGGGCTTCTTGCTAGGTTGCCCTTGGCTGGCATCTGGGAACTTGGCCTGGGAAGGGTTCCCCACACTGATATGGAAAATTCCCTGCACTTAGAAGGTGATTTTGCCCACTTAAGGCACCAAACACCTGCTTCCATCTGAGATCCTGGGATTTTGGAACTTGCCAGAGAATGCCTGTATGACTCGCCCCCAGTGAAAACCCTTAACTCTGGGTCTCGAACGGGCTTCCCTAGGAGAAAGATTACACATGTGCTCCTGCATTTTCAGTGTTAGAAAAGGTTGAGCATACCTGGTGTGTCTCCTCCTGGACAGGGAGGGACAATAGTATCAAAGCCCTAACAATAGATGTCTCCAGACTCAGCCCAGTGTGTCCCTTTTCCCTTATTGATTTGCTATGGACCCTTAATATGTCATGGTAATAAACTTTAACCATAAATACACCTGTGTACAGAGTTGTATGAGTCATTGTGTAAATGGTTTTAGACACGTCCAAATCATGCCCTGTTCTTTATCATGTTAGCACTTCCTGGCCTTATGGTACCTTAGGAAGCTAGAGACTTGCATTTTCCTGTTCCCAGTCATAGAATCAGCCATTTCCCTGTGGAAGGAGCGTTGGTTTCTTTCATTGAAGAATGGTATTTAGGGAGGAAGATCTGGGTGCCCATTGCTAATGGGGTGTCACTGCTTCTATGCCCCTTTTTTGAACAGATACACAAGGAAATGTGTGTATGTTTGCTAATCCATATATACACACCAGTTCCTATTTATTTTTCTACCTTTCTACCTGTGTACACAAACACACACACACACACACACACACATAGTGGATTCAAACTGATTTCAGTAAACTTCAATCTAGAACCACAGGGTTTGAGCTAGCCTTCCCTGCTTATTTGCAACTCCTTTCTTTGACCATGGAAAAACTTGGTTTATTTGTTTAACCCTAGTATATGTGCAAAGTAGTTTCAGAATTGCTGCCTTACACCCCTGTTAAATTGGGTAATGGCAGCCTTCGTTGGGAAAGACAGTAGAGAAGAGACTTTGCTTTTATGAAAGGCGGTAACAGCCCTTTCCTTTGCCAGGTCCGTGCTGTCGGTCAGGAGACTTGTAGCTGCGAGTCACAAACACGAGTCACACTCTGGCTTAGGCGACGAGCACCTGTGCCTGGAGCTGGGCAGTGCCCGTGTGGAGCTATGCCTTGATGAAGCCATCAAAAATATATTTTTCTTTTTCTTTTTAAAAGCCTTTCCACTCTGCTCTCCTCGAGTGTTCAGTGTCCATCCTCAGGTGGTATGGTCATGGTAAGAAAACTGCCTCTGTAGCCCCAAGATCCCATCCTCATCTCCTTGTCCTCGGTTCCCACCTCTGTTTGGATCGGGAATAAACCTCATTCCCCAAAGAAAATCCCTCCTCCCATCCCAGCTGACTCACCCTCCCGGGTCACAGTGACATGGGCTCCAAGATGGCTGGGGCTGACCACCCAAAAAAGGAAGCAGCAAGGAGACAACCAACAGACTCTTTTTTACCATTTATCTCGAAGGCAACCTCCAAGTCTAGCAAGCAAAAAAGCATCTCATCCGCCCCATTCTTGACTCTGAAAGTTTTTTCTTGAAGAACTTTGTAACCTCCATACCATTGCACTCATTTGAACTAATTAGAAAGATAAGTCTGAGTTAGTTAATATTAAAAAGTTATAGAGTAATGTTCGGAACTGGTATGCGCATCCCATTAAACTGCACCTTATCAGTAAGGACTGGGCTAACCGGAGCAGGCCAAAAACAAATCCTTTGGAGGAAGCTTTGAGGCATAAACACCGGTCACCTGAGATAAATACGTTCTTTGTGAACAAAGGGATCTACCAAGCTTCTTGAGCATTTTTTCCTGCGCTCCCCCCACAACTGCGTCCGACACGTGTGTCTTTGTGTGTGCAGGGTGGAGAAGCAGCTAACCATGGAAGCAGCGGAAGGAAACTTAGGCAAATTAACACAGTGTTGGCTTCTTAATGTGACTATACCTGAGTTTCCTACATCTTATAGCATGGATGCCCAATGAGGATCTCGGTATGTAGAGAAATCTCAACTGTGACACTCTAAAACAACTACAAAAATCCATCAGCCATCATCCATGCCCTCATCATCTCTTGTGTCAACACAGATTTCCACGAAGGAAGTTTGATGAATGTAGAGTTTGCTTTTCTGCCTTAGCTTTTCTTGGTTGTATTATTTTCAATAGTATCCAGCTTCCTCATAAGAAAAATTTCCAGGTAAACTTTCCCCGAGCAAGACGCTACCCCCTACACACACCCACACCAAACACAAATATACCAAGCCCCGCTTTATGTTCAGAAAACCATCATTTTGTCCAAACTTGCCTTTTTGTTTTCTTAGTGGAACTTTTAAGGAAAAGCGCAAACAAGCTTCATTCTTCCCCCTCTGAATCCCATCCCCGGGGCTAATTGATTAAATCTGACCTGGGTCATTCTCCTGGGAGGAGCGCTCACTCTTCTTTCCAAGTCCCGGAGGGTGTTGGCGAGCTCCATGGTGAACAAAGAGAGAACAATGTGTCAGAATCAGCCACCACCGCAGTTCCTTACCCCTCCCATTGGGACGCGGTCTCCTTTTACGGAGCTTATTTCATTTTAATCCATATTACGGCTCCTGCATTTTTCCAGAGTGGCCGAGAGAGCAAAAGACCCATCATTTCTAATAATACAGCATTTGATTGCCTCAAAGTACTCTTTCAGGGCTATTGATAGGAGGAAATGAACGCCCATTATCTGTTCATGACACTTTCTCCACCGTGAATTAGCTCCAGTCATCCCGGAAACCACCTCAACTATGTTTTAGGGCCCAAAGGAAGATTTTAAAGCCTTTTCAGCAAAACCGGCCAGTGCTCACCTCCTGTCAGGAGCTCTTCCTTCAAACAGACACATCCAGGGAGGAAGACATCTTAGCATTAGGAGGAAGTTCAAAAGCCAGCTGAAAAAGTGACAGAGGACTTTTAAAGTCTCGCAGCTGAAGGGAGAAGGGGAGCCTCAGCAGAGGCGGGCAGGGGTGCAGGGAGGAGAGCAGGTGCTGGTGATCACAGGCAGTGAGTGCTGCCTTCCCTGCCCCAGGTACCAAGTCCAACTCGGTGGGACTCTGCCTGGCAGCCCCGACTGGGTAGGTGGCTGGAAATGTCACTGGGCTGCCAAGTGGGCCGGCCCTGCAGTCCTTCTGTCTCATTCAGGTTTGAGAGTGAAAAGCCCCTCACTTACTCCACAGTCCTGCAACTGCCAGAGGAAGGCGAGTTTCTGCATCCACAAGTCTTCCTTCTGGAAGGCAACATGGAGTCTCTCAGAGGAAGGGGCCCTGGACTCCGAGAGCCCTGCTTCCAATCCTGGCTGCACCACGTGTAGTGGCTGAGTGATCTCAGGCAAATCCTTTGACTCCCTGACCCCCTTCTCATTTGGAGTATGGTAACAGTCCCTGCCAGCCTTCAGCCCCCTCCACACACCTGGGTTTAGAATTACAAAGTCAAAAAACATCTGACGGCTAAGCTTCCTTTCCTTACTTCTCTTAAAAATATAGTGCCCACGCTGGTGTGGGGAGTAGGAAGGGCTTCCAGCCAGAGAGAGATGACAGGGGAAGCGTTTGTGACCTTTGCAGGTCGGCGTGTATGCACGAGGGAACAACGGCGACCCCAAGCAGCTGTGAACATGAGTCCTGTGATACCATCAGAATAAGCGGGGGAAGCTCTATCACAGGTGACAAACACAAGGCCCGTGGGCGGAACCCGGCCCTCCGCCTTGTTTTATCCACCTGGCACGTTGTTTCGACCAGGCGGCAGCGCCAAGCCCTCGCTTAACTGTTAAGGAGTAATTACATTCGGTCCTTTGAAGGCAACTGCGAGGCTGATGTGGCCCCTGGTGAAAATGAGCCCGACACCCCTAGTGTGGTCTCCCTCAGAAAGTATCTCCTCTTCCCCTTGATTCTGGGGGCAAGGCCAATTGCATCCGTGTTGCCCATATTTTGTCGTGTTTAACGTGCATGCCATTTTTGGCCCAAACTTTCAGGGAAAAAAATCTTTACTTTTAATTTTTTATTTCAATTATTTATTTATTTATGTTTATAAACAAAACCCATTATCATTTTCCAGGGTATTATTTTGCATACAGATACTGTTAATTGCTTTCTACAGTTACACTTTTAATGCATAAGCATAAATAAAAGAATTAAAAACATTTATATAGGCCCTGGCTGGTGTAGCTCAGTGGATTGAGCATGGGCCTGCGAACCAGACAATCGTGGTTTGATTCCCAGTCAGGGCACATGCCTGGGTTGCAGGCTGGTTCCCACAGGCCAGTTCCCAGCAGGGGACACACGAAAGGCAACCATACATTGACGTTTCTCTCCCTCTCTCCTTCCCTTCCCCTCTAAAGATAAATAAATAAAATCTTAAAAAAAAACATTTATATAGATGCAGAATTAGTACTACCCATATAGAATGTGCATGCATCTTTTATTTTTCCCTCTAAAAGTTGGGCAAAAATGTATGCATTACACATGGCAAAATAGGGTATAACAGGGCTGCTCACCCAAGGCCCTCATGTCCCTTTTGCCAGATACCACAGTGTCCAGACAAAGGACACAGAGTAGAGCCAACTCCTTCTGGTTCCTCTGTGTGACTGCTTATCTTCACCTCCCCCAGGACACTTCTGAGCAGCCCTTGTGTATCACAGTCCCCTGGTAGAGATAGCTCTCTGTCCTCGAAGCAAGAGAACTTGTCTATCTGCACCTAGAGCAGGATAGCCAGGGCCCTTACTGGTGTGGCTTAGTTGGGTTGGACATCACCCTGTAAACCGAAAAATCATAGGTTTAATTCCTGGCCAGAGCACAGGCTTGGGTTGCGGGCCAGGTCCCTGGCTGGAGGCGTGAGAGAGGCAACCAATCACATCAAAGTTTTTTTTCTCTCTCCTTTTCTCCCTCCCTCCCTCTCTAAAAATAAATAAATAAAATCTTAAAAATGAAACAAACAAATTGAAGTAGGGTTGGCCGAGCTGATAGGAAGTGTGAGAGCTGAGAGGGGGTGCGTGGAATGCAGATGGAGACACAGGGGTCTCTGCAAAGCAGGTGCCCCACTTGGCATGAACCCCATCCAGGGCGCTCAAAGGGTGTCCTGTCTTTAGATGTGATTGTAGAACCGAAACTCAGTGTCTCACTCTGCCGAGGTGCCCATCGCCATGATAAGTAGTAAGAACTCAGCCAGCCTTTTAAGTGCAAGAATGACTTTACTATAATAAGAAAGCACAAAGCCAAAATTACTTGCAAAATACCAGACTTACCTACCCAGTGTCGAGACGGAATCCACTTTGCTCTTCAGCTCTACTACCAGGGCCACTCGGGCTCTACGTCTTGGGGACTAGTGGCTGGGAAAGAACAAAGAAAGTCACCTCATTTTGAGAAAGGCAAGGATCTTTAGCCTTACAGCTCTCGTGTTCAGATTTAAAATAACACGCCTATTGTCCTTGACTGTTTGAATTCCTCAGTTCTCCATCATTCTTAAGCCAGCAGCTTGGGGAAGGGCATTGGTTTTTGAAGTGAAGGCTCTGATCCAAGGCCGCTTACTAGCAGCAACCTTGAGAAAGTCACATACATTTTGTGAGTCTTGCCTAGTTTTCTCACAAAAATCCCTAATAGGGCCTGCAAATGTTTAGCTCACAAAATCATTTATTGTAAACATCAAATTGAATAACATGTGAGAGCACTGTGGGTCCTAGATGGCTCTACTCATGTAAACAATTATTGGATTGAGTTCTTAATGATGATGATAACAAAAACAAGAACTGATTATTAATTCCAACTCTGCTCTGCTATTTTCCTTCCCCTGCAGAAGCCTAGGGTTCTCCGCACATCTTTCTCTCTCTCTTTTCCTAGTCACCATCTATCATTCTGCTTGATTAATCTTTCCCACCATCCCCTTTCCCCCTGCCTGTGAAACACATACAACCTATAATTCTTTCAACCATTATTCTAATTCCTGTCAATCAGTTTCTTATTCATTGCATATTTATATTTCCAAAATAACTGCATTTACATATAATTTGCTCTTGCTTGCTTAAAAAAGCGGGTAAAGCTTGATATAGCATTTAAGAGGGTATGTCAGTTAGGTTTCAATTCAAGAAACAGAAACAGCACTAGGTATTCCAAGCCAAAAGGGATTCAAAACAAGGAAATAAGTACCTATAAAATTCACTGGAAGACCTAAAGCAACAGAAGTTGGGGGCTACCCATAGACTCGAGATGTCAAGGGTACCCCACCACAGCTACAGTTCAGAGTTCAGCATCCAAACTGCCTCTCAGTGTCCATGACTCTGGAGTCTAGAATTTGGGGACTACTGGAATGTGGGGTTTGCCTTCAAACTCTCATCAATAGTGTCACTTAGCAGCAAGAGTAATGGCAAGATGGCTTTCACTTCATTTCTTCCTTCCAAATCTCACACAAGGGCATTGCTCTGGTAGAATTTAGTAGCCAAAAATCTAGATGCAAGGGAATCCAGTAAATGTGATTTCTCACTTTCTTGACCCTAATGTTCAGGACATACATAGAGGGCTTCTGGAATGAATGCCTACTCCCTGTTGAATGAATTCAACAGGGTGATGAATGTCACCCTGTTTGGGTGACAATAACCTGCTCAAGTGGGTGACTTCGCTCCTTACAGAATGAAAAACACAGCCATCCTCTGAAAGAGAACATGAGGACAGGGAGAAAGAAAAGGTGCACAGACCTTATAGTTGCAGGCCTTACAAATAGCTGATAGGATTTACTTGGGGAAGTTCTTTTCTTAGTTTAAAAATAAAAGGAATAAAAATTATGCATAGAGAATGAAATCAGTCATCTGCAAACATCATTCTACATTTATTAAACCAGTGGATTTTGAACCCTTGCTATGTGCCAGACTGTGGGAGAGCCTGGGGAGTTATATGGTGAGTGAGACAGAGGCTGCTCCTGCCCTCCTGAAGGTTCTGGCAGAGTAGGGTAGCAGAAGTGCCTGATTGACTTCCAGGTTCAAAGCCTGCCTTCACCACTTATTAGCTGTGCAGCCTGAACAACTTATTTAACTTCTCTGAGCCTTGGTTTCCTCACTGTACGATGGCTATAATTAAAGAAACTACTTAACTGAGATATAGTGAAAATTAAATGAGATACTATATGTAGAGTGCTAAGCACACTACCTGGTACACAGTAGGGTCCGAATAAGTGTTGGCGAAGGGTACAAGCAAATCGAAAGGCAATTGCAACACAGGACATTGTGATAATGCTACGATACATCAAAAAGAGCATAAATGGGGAGAGGCATTAACTTAGACCCCAGGGGCTCACAGAAGGCTCAGGAAGAAAACTCTGGGTTGGCATTTGCTGGCAACAAGAGAACACGTCACATATGATGATGGAAACAAGTTCAGCGCGGCCGGAGTAAAGGGAGTACGGCAAGGTCGGGAGGCAGTTAGGACTGTGAAGGGACTTGAAAGATATTTAAGAATTGGAGTTTTATTCTGAGACCACTGGGGAGCCATTGAAAGATCCAAACGTGGAGGGATCTGATCTGATTTTTAAAAATAGTTTATTTGTTTATTTTTAGAAAGAGGGGAAAGGACAAAGAAAGAAGGAAAGAAACATCCATGTGTGAGAGATTGGCTGACTCTCGCACACCCCAAACCAGGGACCTGGCCCTCAGCCAAGGCATGTGCCCTGCCTGGGAATCAAACTGGCAATCCTTTGGTCAGCAGGTCAGCGCTCAATCTACTGAACCACACCAGCCAGGGCCAGATCTGATTTCTATTTTAGAAAAAAAAACCCTTTGGCTGGAATACAAATAATCCTTCAATAATTAAAGGAGAGAAAGGTGGTCTGAACTTGGAAAGATTTAGGAAGTAACTGGCTAGAAAGTAAGGCTATACATTTTATGTTAATACTATCACCCTTCTTCCTATGTCTTCCTTTTTTATTTCTTTATTCACTTTAATTAGGAAACAAATATCCTTTAACCAATTTATCTTCGTAGGTAGCTGATTAGTTCTGTAATAGTGGCCTCCAGAAACATGCGTCCCATGTTAATTATTTAACAAAGTTGAGATATTAATATTGCAAATCTAGGGCCATGTGGGAAAAAAGGATGGAGCAGAGACTGTTTGCATTTGGCGTTTGGTTTGGTGGCTCTCAGATTCTGCACTGCAGTTTATCAGTCACGCCTCGGTTCCCTCGTTCGAATAATCTTTTGGTCCGAGCTTCTCTAAGAGTGATGAAAAGTATCATGTCACACCATCCTTACCATTTCTCTTCTACACTTGGGCCTGTTTTTCACGGCGTTTACTTTTGGAGCGTGTTGGGGGAATAGAACCCCTTACCATCCCAGCTGAAGAGAGGCAGAGGCAGACCTGTGTTTTTGGCCCCTGGTGTGTAGACCAAGACAGATGCAAAATATAAGCTGAGAGAATAGACTACTCTCCCTACAGTCTGTACCCAGACACAGAAACTGAGGTCTGTGGATGTTGGGAACCGAAGGCCATGTATAGTCAGTCAGTGCTTTCATTTGGGGCCATGAAAATCCAAATCATTCCTATGAAGCAGCAGGAACCAAGAACCTTTCGAGAAGCTTATATGGAGAAAGAAGGATGATGCTGAGATATGGCACAGACAAAGAATCATGTGGAGGGAAATGAAAGAGAGAGGGAGAAGGACTGGGCAGAAGGTGAGTGAGACGGACAGATCGGGGATGGGCGCATGGTCAGTGCAGGACTAAGCAGAGTCCTGGAGATCTTTCCTGACATTCCTGGGGAAAATGTGCCCTCTTTCCATAGGATTTGATCTGTAAGGACCATGTCATTTGAGCTTGCCAGCAGTCACTTTTCTTTGATGGAAGGAGCACCCACCTAAAGGTAAAACAATGACAAAGGAAAGTAAATGGAGAGAAGGTGAGAGAAAGAAGTGAGGTCCTGACAATACTGTTTGAACTCTTGGATACGATTGTGTCTAAAGCTAGGTCTACCCTTTAGACTTCTGAAAATTTATATATATGCGTATAAAATTATAAATGATCATCTATATTTCTCCCCATACATGATGACGCTACCCAATTCTTAGAGATAGCAAAGGCCTAGCGAGTGGCATGCCTTGAATATGCAAGCTAATCCAGAGCAGACCTCCTCCCTTTGGCCCAGAAACTCCAGCAGGCAATATTTCTCTGCCTTTGTCATCCTGGGGCCAGGAAAGGGTCCCAGCTAGGAACCATTAAATAGCCCAAAACCCTCCAAAATTATTCAAATCAGCCAGTCCTACACTGTTCATTTACCCTGCCCCACATTGCCCTTGCTGTGGAAACTCTGATACTCAAGTTGGCCTAAGCTGTCCCCTCCCTCCTGTCTTCTGCCTCCTGACCAGCCTGATGCTATTCTGCTTGGCCCCGTGTGGCATGTCACATCTCCTATCTCCAGGACCCATGAGGCTAAGAAACTCCACTCCCCGCCCCCAGCCTCTCCTGGGCCTCCCCTTGTGGCCCCACTTGGCTGCCCATCTCGTAGAAGAACAGAAAACCACTTCCCAATCACATAGATCAGTAAGTTCTCTCTCTGGCTCCCTTGAGTTTGAATAGGGTGTCTACTATGGATTCTTCCATAATACAAGAAACTCATGAAAATCGGAAAACGTGCAGCTACCAACCTTCAGTCACCTCAATGGCAGCAATAGAATGAATATGGGTTGTGAAGACTGAAGCCAACTGGTACAATTTTTTGAAAGATTTTACTTATTTACATTTAGACAGAGGGGATGGGAGGGAGAAAAAGGGAGAGAAACATGGATGCGTGAGAAGAACATCGATCAGTTAGTTATCTCTCACATGCCCCCAACTGGGGACCTGCTGCAACCCAGGCATGTGCCCTGACTGGGAACTGAACCAGTGAGCTCTTTGTTTGCAGGCCAGCACTCAGTCCACTGAGCCACACCAGCCAGGGCTGAACTGGCGCAAAATTTTTATTATCCCTTCATTTTCTCTGAGACTGGTTATCACCAGCAAATTTTTAGGGTAGCTCAGCTGCACCACTGTTAATTTCTGCATCTTAAAAATCTGGGGAATTGTGGGATTAAAATTCTAGATTAGATCTGACCTAACCAAATTATGTGGTATTGACATAATGAAAAAAATTGTATTTTAAGTTTCCTATCCTTTATTTAAGACTCCCTTGAACCAAATATATTTTTCCATTTGAGTGAATTAAAGGAGAGAGGCAAAGACATTCTCACCTATCATTTCAAGGGATACTTTGACTTCTTATCAATTATAATTCTTCCTAAGTCTGATAGAACTGATTTGCCTGTCTCCTATTTCTGCTCTTGGGAAAACTTTTTTTAGTAGTGAGCTCTTTAGGCACAAGATAAAAATAATGATTTGTGCCTGCCGCTCCCCCAAATATCTGAAAGAAGCCATGATAAATAAATCACCAAATATCTGAATTAGCTGAAGAAATTTGTTATTCTTAATAGTATACAGTGCTTATCAGTTATAAATACTTGTGTGCTTTTGTACCTTTTGCTGTGGTACCAGCTGTATCTCCATGTTTTTCATTGCTAGCCAGGTCTCACATTTAAAAAAAATATATTTTATTTGTTTATTTTTAGAGAGAGGGGAAGGAGGGAGAAAGAGAGGGAGAGAAACATCAGTGTGTAGCTGCCTCTCATGTGTCCCTTACTGGGGACCTGGCCTGCAACCCAGGCATGTGCCCTGACTGGGAATCAAACCGGCAACCCTTTGCTTCACAGGCCCATGCTCAATCCACTGAGCCACACCAGCCAGGGCGCATTTTGGAAACTTTCACTTGTGAACTATGATTTGAATAATTAGAGACATTATGAATCTGAGTGAGATTTGGGGGATCTAGAGCTGAAGGAAGGGGGACCATGATCTAGGACATTTTTCACTCCACGGATGTAGAAATGTTTGCTTTTGAAGAAGACGGGGAGGGTGACACCAATCATTTTAGCCATTTCCCTAAGATGAGAGTCGTGGAGGAAGCAGAAGAGAGAGGACTATGTGAGATCCAGAATGGTAGAGCATTCCAAACAGTCCTGGGATTTCTCAGAGTCATTTCTCACAGCAATATTTGTTTTTAACCAGGAAAACATAAAATGAATGTTCACTATCTGACTTGATCTCAGGATCTGAAGGAGTTACATCATGGTCTGTGCCTTTTCGCTCTTCTTATAAAGGATCATCCTTAGCATCACTCTGGAAGCCAGCTTTGTAAACATGGAATGGTTTCATCCTGATTTGTGATGCAAATGGATGATTAATCCAGACTAGGTGAATAGGGAGATAAGTGAGCATAAATACCCGTGCTGCTAGACTTTACATAGGCACATTTCACGTCAGACCCAAGTGAGACTTAAGCCTGCTCATCAGAGCAGGTATTTATAGCAGGGAAAGTTCTGGGTTGGACTGCCTGCCTGGAGCCACTTGGAAACTGAACTGGCTGGAGCAGATTGCAAGGTTGAGGCTGTGGGATAATGACTCTGGTTCCTTTTCAGCCTAAAGCAATTACCCAGCTGTTGGAAAGTTGAAATATTGGAGCAAATTATATTACCTGAGTTAAAATAAGCGCCCCTGAGAATAGCTCACTATATATATATTAAGGTACATGTATTATATAAGAGTTAACATTCCTATTTCTATATCTTGTAAGTCAGCCTTGGAATCTTAGCTGAAAATAAATTTGTTGTTAACATGTTTTTGGCAATACACACACACACACACACAGATCAACTGATGGAGTATTTATATATGCCTTTGTTGCTTTTTTTCCCCTAATCTGACGATTTTCAGTTATTGAACTCAGCCAAGAAATAGAAAAAACTTCAGTCCTTCCCCTGGTCCTTTTTGTGGGTTGAGATCACCACACCATCAGACAGGCAGAATATATATACGCATCATATTCCCAAAGCCATTACCTCCCTAAGATTGGAACTTCCAGAACATCTTTGACAAAGCCACCAATAAAAAAAAATCTAAACACACACACACACACACACACACACACACACACACACAACCTGTTTTTAAATGTAACAACTGTGAAGTTTGACCTAAAGCTCACAATATGCTTTTTTAAAAAGTCACTTACTCACAGCTGGTCTTATTTGATCCATATTGTACCCCTGTATAGTACACAGGGCATCTGATACAGTATCTTCAGTTGACAAAATGAACCCTTAGCAGTAGATGACTTGCCCAAAGCCATACAATTAGCAAGTGACACATTCCCTCACTTCCTTAGGATCCTGACTCAAATACCTTCTTATCCAAGGCCCATTCCTGATCACCTTAAATACGGGAGGATTTCTCTTTCTTTTTTTCTTCCTCTGCTTCCTTTCTCATTATGGTGTTTATTACCATTAGTATTCATTTTTATGGTCTGTCTTCCCCTCTAAAATGGGAGCTATACTAAAGCAGGGACTTTGTTTTGCTCAAAGCCCCTAAATCAAGTCCCTGGCATATGGCAGACCTCAATGAATATTTATTGCTTAACTGTAATTATGTTAATTGCCCAGCCATTGTTTTTGTTTCATACCCAAGGCAGCCTCCCTTCAACATCTCGCCCTTTCTGCCTCGGTAATCTGCGTTCTATATCAGGGAAGATACAAACTCCACTACTGATTTACATCAATTCTTAGGACTCTTGTATTGAAACTGGAAAAATGTATGCATATTAGGGTTGATTTGCTAGTCAGCATAATTTAACAAATTTTTTTGCGCTCCTATTATATGCTTTTGGATAAGAAACAATGACCAACTCACTAATGAAGGGTAGCCATTTACCCAAGAATCTTGGAGCCCAGGAAAGCTCCACACGTAGATAATTGTACTTGTGGAGCCTCTCTGTCCAGAATTATTATGGACAGTGCTATCAGTGAGTCAAGTCTGTCAATGAATTGATCATTATTAAAGTTGGGTAACTGGTTCACTATATCATGCTGTTTACTTTTGCATGCGTTTGAAAATTTCCAGAAGACAAATGACTTTCTTCTTCTTTTCCCCCATTTAAAGTAGTCCCCCTTCTTCCAACCACAGTCGGAGCCTAAATTGCAGTCACTCACTGAGCGCCGCACAACTGCCTTCTAATATTTTCTTTATCTGTTTGTGTATTGTCTGTTTCCTTTCCGTAGAATGTAAGCTCCATGAGGACAGGGCCTCGGCTTTATCTGCAGGGTTTACAATGGAGTCTAACACGACAGTGAGCACTCAGGAAACACTTGCTGAATGGGCAACTCTTTGTCTCATCTTCCTTCACTCAGGCAAGATCTCCATCGTTTTACAGAATGGCTTCAGTTAACTCTGCCCCACCCATGTCCTGTCTGTCTGATCGCGTGGTGGCTTTGACCCACAAGAAGGACCAGGGGAAGGATTGAAGTTTCCCCTATTTCTTGGCTAAGTTCAATAATTCAAAATCATCAGGTAAGGGGGGAAAAAACCAACAAAGGCAGATATAAATACTCCTGAAATGAACAGTTGTGGTTTCTCCTTTAAAACCCTGAGGAAGAGAGAAACAGTTCTTGAGATGAAACACGTTGGGAGTTGTTGGAAGGGTTAGAGAAAGTAGGTGTGGACAGAAAAATGTTAGAATGAGGGAGAAAAACTGAATCAGAAGGAGGTAAGAGAGAGAAAGAGCTCACACCATACTGTGAGTATTCCTGGTCCTGGACTTGGGTACCACGTTCTGTCTTGTAGATAAACACATACGGAGAACAAGACGGGGCGAGGTGGGGTGGGGGCGAGAGAAAGGAAGGGCGAGAGACCGTGAGAAGCCAAAAAGAAAGGAGAATGAGCGAGCAGAGCAGTACAAAAGCGGCTTCGGATCTTGCCGGAGACGCAAGCGTTAAGGGGAGGCGGGAGTGACGCGGTTTGCGTCTGGAGCGGCTCCTTGGAGTCCACAGCATCCGAGCCGGAGCCTCGCCTTCCTTTCTCCCTCTGCAGGCATCCGGACACAAAAAGAGAAGCGACCCCAAGACCAGCGCGAGGCGCCCACCGGCACCATGACCGAGACCACCAAGACCCACGTTATCTTGCTCGCCTGCGGCAGCTTCAACCCCATCACCAAAGGACACATTCAGATGTTCGGTGAGTCCTCCCGCCCACCCTCGGAGGCTGCTTCCGCCTCTCTGCTTTCCCCGGCACCGGTGTTTTCCAGGGCGACGGAGCTGGGAGGCGCGTGGCCCTTCGGAGGGGTGCTCTGGCTGACCCCGCGCGTCGGAAGTCAGGTCCTGGATCCCTGGATCCCGGGCTCCCGGGAGGGGACGCAGACCGCGCTTTCCAGGCGTCTCTTGCTCCGGCCAGACCGGCTTGCGGGGACCAAGAGGTGGGGGAGGGGAAGGGAGGAAGGTGAGTGTTGTTGGTGTGGACTCGGTCGAGGTTCGGAGAACTGGGGTGCGGATGTTCCGTGGTTTGGATCCTTGGCTGAAAAGGATGGAGATGGGGGCCGAGATGGGGGCCGAGGCTGGGCGCGGAGAAGGGAGGAGAGAGACGGAGATAACGTGCTGTTTGTTTAGGCTGGGCGCGAAGCTCGAAGGAGTTAAATAATGGATGTGCATCGGAGGCACAAACACACACTCACCACACTCCGGCAACACGGCTGGGGCTTCCAGGAGATTAATTCCGGGTTTGGACAGTGGTTGGGGCGGTCCAGGATCGAAAGGTTTGAGGGTGGTGCGTCGTATTTTGCCCGCGGGAGATCGGATGGCTGAATGAATGGGGTGGGGTGAGGGGGGACTGCTGGCCAGCTTGGGCTTGGCTGCGGGGACCCCGGCTGCCCTGGAAGGGGAGGCAGCGGGGCTGCCACTGCAGGCGGCCCTTTGCGAACTGGTGTGTGGTGGGTCCGGACCCAAGTTGGCTGAGACTCTCTGCCCAGGGCGACGATAGCACCCGAGAGGCTTGCGGCGTGCGAGTGTGTGTATTGAATTCGTGTGTATGCGTGTGTGTGCGCGCGCGCGCGCTCAAGTTGGGGCGGGGGCAAGGCGCATAATCGCGCCGTTTGTTTCTTGGAGGCTTTGGACCTGGAGACAGAGAGACCGGGCGGGGGCTCCTAGCTGCTGGTTTGAGATTAGCTGGGGTAAGGAAAAGACGACCGATGCCTGTCGGAGATCTCGGACCACCGCTGGGTAAACCATGCGGTTTTGCTGCTGCTCGGGTAGGACCCAAAGGCGCGGGGGCGTGCGCGGTTAGATCCTGAGGGAGGGACGCGGAGGTCACTTTAGAAGCAGGCTTAAAGAGAGGTTAGAAGTTGGGGGGTGCTTCCCCCGCCCCCGCTGGTCCTGAGGGAAAAGAGAGGAGGAGAACGAGTGGGCTGAAGATGGATGAGTGACCATAGGAGGCCCGACCTGGGCTTCCCGCAGGGCGCTATCCAGAGGCGGCGGTGCTGAAACGCAGGGTGTGCTGGCGCTGGCTGCGGGCACACGTGTTTACCCGGATCCGGAGGATTGCTGAGCCCTCCTAGGGCTCTTCCACCAAAGCCACATCATACCGGTAAAGCCTGGGAGAGGTGTCCTACACTAACATTTTTTTGTTAAGCCTAAAATGTGCGTTGAACTGAATCTACTGATTTAAAAACCTCAAGAAAAGAATATAGAATTACTTTGAGCGGAGGGCAGATCAGGCAGACAGATTCACAGGCTTCAAGGAGGGATACCGAGAGGTAGCCAGCCCTTCCTAACCATCCGTTCAGCTTTTAAAGGTGTTTTGTTAGGAGCTAATGCCAACTTCCTTATTAAGTAAAGACTTCTTGTTAGGCATCAGGCTAGACCAGAACATCTCATCGGTCTTCTAAGGGAATGTCAGGGCCTTGGGCACACTGGACTTCCACTTTCTTTTGATTCTGGCGTCCCCACCCCCGTCCTTCTTTTCCTCTGTCTCCATGTTCCTCTGGTCATTTTATGTTGATGCACCGCATCCCTCTCCGTTGCCCAGACAGGGATGGGCTTCCCTCTGGAACTCCTTGGCTCCGGGAATCTATAGAGCCAGCAGGCGCTCCTCCTTTCTTCCCAGAGCTGAGAATGGAGTTAATTCTGCTTCTTTTGGGATGCAATTGGGGACAGCTTTAGATCGAAAACCAAGGATTGTCTCTTGCAGCTGAAGAGAGTTTGGTAACAATGATATAAAGGCTTTTGTTAAGTCAATGTGATAAAGGCTTTTGTTAAGTCAATGGGCTGACCTGACAGTTCATGGTGACTTTGGAGGGTAGAATATATGGGATTAAGCATGGATTACAATATGGAGGTTTAGACATAGCATAGGTGAAAAGAGGCTTTTTAAAATATATTTTAAGATTATTTATTTATTTTTAGAGAGAGAGGAAGGGAGGGAGAAAGAGGGAGAAAAAGGTCAATGTGTGGTTTCCTCTCACATGGCCTCCACTAGGGACCCGGCCTGCAACCCAGGCACGTGCCCTGACTGGGAATCGAATCACTGACCCTTTGGTTCTCAGCCCGTGCTCAATCCACTGAGCTACACCAGCCAGGGCTGAAAAGTAGTGACTATTTGCTTGTTATTGGAACTGCAGAAGAAGAGACTATCTGCCAATAAAACCTTTTGAGTGTCCATTAGTCACATATAATTCAGAGAACAAGGTGGAAGGAGGCAGTGGTATGATCACATATCTGTAAGGAGGTATTATAACCTAATAAAGGATTTAGCACATATACATATGAATAGGTAACATGAACACAAAATATATATTAAACTATTTTTTATTTCTTTTTTTTAAGATTTCATTTATTTATTTATCTTTAGGGGGAAGGAGAGAGGGAGAGAAATATCAATGTATGGTTGCCTTTCGTGCATCCCTTGCTGGGAACTGGCCTGCAGGGAACCAACCTGCAACCCAGGAATATGCCCTGACTGGGATTTGAACCGCCATCCTCTGGTTCATAGGCCTGTGCTCAACCCACTGAGCTACACCAGCCAGGGCTCATATTAAACTATTTTTTTGTAGAATCTGTTGTGGGAATCTTTGAGCTTGTGATAAATAGTGTAATTTATTTTTTGTACAGTAGTTTCTAGGTTGCGATGCTTTTTCATATATGTTAGCACATGTTACTGATAACAAACTTACAAGAAAGACCCGATTATCTCCATTTCACAAACGAAAAACTGGTGTTCAGAGGTTAAGGGACTTTCTTAAGTGGCTTAAGTTTTATTATAATGACCTACAAAGCCTTCACGATCTGTCACCCTTCTCCCCTCACCTCTTGTCTAAGCACACGTCTTTCTAACTCATTCTTAGCCCACCCCACTGACCCCCCCTGCTTTGGTTTTAAAGTCTTTATACTGAATGTTCCCAGTGCCTGAAAGCCCATCCACATGTACCCCCAAGTCTAATGGACTCTCCTTCTCAGAGTCTTTGCCCAAATATAACCTTCTCATCATCCATTTGGCAGATTCTATTTTCCTGATCACACGATTTAAAATCCTAACTCACACATCCCAGTCCCCCTTATCCAGCTCTACTTATATCTTTTCCCCTTACCTCTTAAAGCCTTTCAGCAAAGCATGTTATTTCTTTATTATGTTTCTTGTTTGGTGCCTATCTCCCCAGCTAAGAGCATGAGCTCTTCACAGGGCAGGGGTTTTCATTTACCCTGCTCACTAATGGACCTCAGGCTCCCTGGCACACAGCGGATGCTAAATAAATGTCTGATGCATAATGGTTAGAATTACCTCCCTTCTTACCTCAAGTCTGTATTCTCTCTGCCACAGGAAGGGTCGAGTCATGAAAAGACTCAGTGGCCCTTGACTCATTCCATAAATGTTTATCGAGTTGTGAATGTGCCTGAGGCACCACCGAGGCCCCAGAGGTATGGAAATTCAACACACTCCTTTTCCTGCCTCAGGAACATCATCTTCAGTAGAGGAGATAAACAAACTAAACATAGCAGTTCAAGCCATAAGTGCTATGAAAGAGGTGAGAATTAAGTCAGGTAGGAGCTTGAAGGGTGGGAGGGTCTGCAGCGCAGGTGTTAGTGAGAGTGAGCTTGGAAGAAGGGGCCTGCCCGGTGGACAGGTTGGAGAATGGCCTCCTGGGCTGAGAGCAAGATGTGCGGGAAGGCCCCAAATGGCGTAGCTCATTAAGGGATCTCCAAGGAGCTGGCTGGATGGCTGGAGTGAGTGCAGGAGATGAAAAAGCCAGAAAACGGGTGGTGGGCAGGGGCAGTGCCAGAGCTGAGCATTCACCCAGCACTTTTAGTGAGCCCCCCGAAGGAAGACTGGGAGAGAAAGTACATTACCAATGTGGGACTCGATCCTAAAAGTTCCCTTTGTTAGGGATCTGCCACCACGGTTTTATCTAACCATTTTAATGTTATCGTTTTTTAAATTATGTTGGTATTTTTGTGTCACCTTTTGAAATAAGGCGTTCTCTTCCTTTTCTTCATGGTTTTATTTATGTATTCATATTTTTGCAAATGGAGCCATTGTAGATTGCTCAGGCTGTATCTATTGAAGGAATAGACGGGTGAGAAAATACACTGCTGTATGACCCAACCGAACAATCAAACAACTACTTACTGCTCGGATGGAAAATTGTTCTCATCCAGGTTTTAAATGTACTCCTCCCCTTTTTACTTCAAAGGATGGCTGCCTCCTTGTTCAAGCATTTTAGAGCTGGTGAACTCCATGGAAACCACTCACCCTCATGTGGTTTTCCATGAGTTTGTAGAATTTGGATTCTGCGCCCACTCTCTTTTCTACACACTTGACTGTCTGAAGTAAAAGGACTAAGGAGAGAGCCTTTCCTTTGACCCTTGTTTTCAGCTGTGATCCTTGTTTTCAGCTGTGACCCTTCCAGGGGTCTCCAACAAGTATATTTCTGCTCTTGCTATGAAGCGGTGAGTCTCTGTGACCTTGAAATTTAGTGTATCGTTTTGAAGCCTCAAACAAGTGATGTTGCAGGGGTAGGAAATGCGTTTTCCATTGTTTTATTCATCATCGGTTTCCGAACCCTTCATCTTGGTGCCTATAGAAAGGTGCATTCCTCATTTCATGGAGCACTGAGATTAAATTACATCAATAGCTGTTCACATTTCTTTTGAAATATTTATGTGCTGATAAATATTTAGCAGTGTGTGGCTCATCGCATGAACTTCAAGATCTTTACAACAAGGCAAATTTTTGTAGAGATTGGCATTATGATAAATTAAAATTAAGAAAGACAGTAAAACCTAAGACATAATTGCTTCATTTACCATGAACCAATCTTGCTAAGTACACAGTTTAAAAATTAGAATTGAAGTTAATAGATGATATATGACTTTCCCGAGCTGTGAGTCATGTTCTAAAGGGTGGGTAAATGTCACAGTTTTTCCTATTGCTTCATTATTTCTCTTTAGATGAAAATTAATAAACGAAATTGCTGTTTATTTGAGAATGCACTTAGTCTCCTTCAGCCTTTGTTTTATCATTTGTAAACAGTGTGATTGATTTAACCCCAGGGGTCAGCAAACTCTGCAGCCTCCTGGCCAAATGGGGCTTGCAAGCTAAGAATGACTTTTATATTTTTAAATGGTTGGGAAAAAAACATAAAATAGTAATCATATTTTGTGACACATGGAAATTATATGAAATTCAAATTTTAGTGTGCATGTTGTAAATAAAGTTTTATTTATACCACACTCATTCACACGAGTATCGCCTGTGGCTATTTTTATGCTACAACGGCAGAGTTGAGCACTTATAGCAGAAAGCCTATGGAATGAGAGCCTGAAATATTTGCTATCTGGTTGTCTGCAGAAAAAGCCTGTCTACTTCTGGGGGTTGCAATGGGGAGCGAATCTAAAGGGTTCTAAAAATACAAAGCGCAGTTGAAGTGCATTACCCAGAGAGACTCTTTAGAAACAATTTTTCAGTCTAAACTTAATCTCTAAAAAGACTCATTTAAGCAGCAAATGTAGTACCAATTTCATCATCGTATTGAATAATGTTTCTGGCTGACTTAGTAAACAGCCATGCTCAGAATGGGCATGGTTCTCTCCTGTCCTGTCGACACTGGGCACTTATCATCCCTCTGGCTAATGTTGGGCATTTCTCTGCTGTCGAACATTGCGTATACTTCCCCAGAATACCCTTGTTCTGATTCACAGCTATTTCTTTCCTTAAATCGAATATTTCATATGCCTTAATATTTGAGGAGTTTTGTAAAAACATGAGCACATTAATTGCATCAGGCTTTTACAGGCTGTTGCTACAGTCCCATCTCGTTTCTCTGCAGCACCTCACCTCGTTCTGAACTCTGATGACACTTGGTTTGTACCTCTCTTATAGCACTTAGCACACTGTACTGTGGGTTGTAGCTATTTCTGTCCACATTTCACATTCTCTATCAGATGTGGGCCCTTGCCAAGGTCCTACGGCTTTCTCTGTTCTAAGGTGCCTAGTGTGGTGCTCCATATAAGCACATGGAGATACTATAGATATTTTTCAAATGAATGGACGATTAGGAATACTCAGAATCTCAAAGTTTAGGCAACATAGGTGATCAGAAATGAGACAAGAATTTGGGAACTGGAAAATACAGACAAACAGATTCAAGGATAACAGAGTCAGAAGACAAGACAAATAGCGAACGCCCGGGGGGCCTCAAAACCTAGCCTCAGGGTGGGAAGGCTCCTTTGTGCTGGAGTGGAACCTTGTCCCAGAGCAGAGCCTTCCTGGACAGCCACAGGGAACCTGCAGGTCACGTCTGAGAGCTGTGAAGTCTAGGCTGGAGTGAAAAATGCAGGGTCCAGGATGAAATTTATCCTGAAAACTGTTTACTGACTGCCTTAGGCAGAGGTATGGTGCACCTAGGAAGGGTTTCTCCGTGAGGCGAAAGTGGTTTGAGGATGGCAGAGGAGTTAGGTTTTATTTTTATCTATTCTCAGTTTGAAACAGGTTTTAGGGACGTGGCACCTGGCCAAGGGAAGCTTGGTATATTATTTATTTCAAACAAATGAATGGAAAACCTTGGTTTGTCAAGTAGAAGCTCTCATCTGCAGAAATCACAGAATCTCCTTTGGAAGGCATTTTCCAAAATCATGCTGATACTCATCCAGTCGTGAGATCTTTGTAAAACATCCTCCCAAGTGTTTGTCCAAACTCTGCCTTTGAGCTTCCAGGGAATGCACTATGTTCCGAAGGAGCCAAATAGCACTTGGCTCAGTTTTAATTTTTTCAAGATTGTTCCTTCTATTGGGCTGACATTGGCCTCCCCGAGACTTCTCTGTGTTGGCCCTAGTTCTCTGCCTTGTGATCTGCGGAGCAGGTCTGATCTGTCCTCTATTTGTGAGATGTTTGAATAGCTGGAGGCAGCTTCTCTGTCCTCCTCTCTAGTCTTCTCTTTTGGCTTAACAAGCCCCAGTACCTTCAGCTGGACATCCATTGCCATTGCTACTTTTCATAACATCCTGGCTCATCGTCCTTGACCATATCTTCATTGTCTAGATCCCCCTTTAAATGTTATATCCAGTTCATGATGCTGCATTCTGGGGTGGCCCTGGTGTGTGCTATCTTATCTGTTATTGAACTTCGCTTGTTGGATGTGCCTTTTACTGGTGGCTCTGTGTTTGTCTCTTTGTAATAGAATCTGGTCAGGCAAGCTATGGGTACCTGTATGCTAAAATGTCCTGATGTTCTGAATAACCAATCAATTTGGTAGACTAAGCTGCTAAACTAGTGCTGTTCATTTAAAAATCTGGCTGTTGAAAAACCAACAAAGAAAGTGACTGGTGTACCACCAGGGTCTGGTGACCTCTGCACCTTTGCAGTCAGCAGATGTGCTTTGTTATATGAGATAATGTCAACCACACACTGGAGTGATGTGTTACCTTTAGAGCAAGAAAGACACTGCAGGTTCCCAGTCAAGGCTGAGACTAGAAGTCTCTGCAATCTTGAATTATCAAGTTCTTTATATTTTCCAGCAGAGACTGTTCTGTTTTAAATGGGTTCTATTGAGAGCTCCAGACAACTCTTGTTCTTGTCTGTAAGTCTTGGTTTGGGGACTGAACCATGAACTTCCTTCCTGTCTTGTGTGGCTCCTCCCCTCATGGTCCTGCCATTAGCACTGCTGTTTCCGGGGATCCCACGGACCAGGAAGAGGACTCTTGTCCTTTGCAATAGTGACTTTGTCCCAACAGAGGTGGGCAGTGTCACATTTAAATTGGGCAGGTGGAATCTTTAAAAAAATCAAATAACAAAAAAAAAGTCATTTTTCTTCTGGAAACTTCCAGACACATGCAAAAGTGGACAGAATGGTATACTAAACTCCAACGTACCTGTCACCCAACTCCAGTTATTATCAGTTCATTGCCAACCTTGATTCATTGATACCCCTACCCACTGCCCTATCCCTGCATTAACATTGCCTTTTGAAGCAAATCCCAGACAGTTCAAGGTGAGGTCCTTTTAGCTAGTAGCTTACCTGCTTCTCTGTCTGTACGATCATCATTTGCAGGCCGGATCTTTCTCCTCCCCAGTTCATGCTTGTTTGCTTGAAAGTTTGGGTGGCAGATGAAACTGGTTTGGGACAATGTCTAACTTCCATCTTCGAGTGATGGCCTCCATTCAACAGTGGGTGACACTTCGGCATTGACGTTGCCTTTAAAGCAAGGGACTCCTGGCTTTTCCCATCTTTCTCAGGTCGTTCGGGAGCTGTGAGGCTCCCTGCACAGTGGCCACCACTGGACACAATGAGCCATTCTTCCCCAGCTTCCAACATTCAACTCTTCATCCCCTGTCATTCAGAGCTACGAATGTCGGGTCAGGTGTCCCTACATCCATGGTTCCCAACCTGCGGGATCTGACAAATCAGAAGAGGGGTCTGGAAACAGTTTCCAGTATGTCTAAGGGCCTGCCTTCACCCTCAGGATGGCACAGGTTAGGGGTCAAGTTTCCGGGCTTTTGCTTGTATTATTATCCGTTTGGTGCGACGTAAGCTCACACCGATCCGGAGTCCTGCTTGTCTGTGATAAACCAAACAAAAAGAAAACAAATGAACTTTTCCCTCTATTTCTTCACAAAAGGAGGAAAATAAATGAATTTTGCTCGGTGACAAGGTTGGCTCCTGAAGTCGCGTTGGAATTCTGGGCTTCTGTTTGACCTGACTTTAACCTCCAAAGGAAATTAAAAGAAAATCCTTCTTATCAGGCCCTTAATCCTTTCCTGGTGCTGTTCTAAATCAACTTCTGCAAGTGTATTGTTACGCAGCTCTGTGATCATTTGCATTTAAATGGTGAATAAAGAACTCCCTGCTGAACCCTTTGGGGAATGCAGAGACCCACTATCCTAGTTTTCCCAGTGCATCCTGTGGCTCTCAATATTCATAAAAGGGGCTGGGATGACTGGGCCACAGGGATTTTCCATTCCCAGCTGCACTTGTTTTTATTAAGGCTGGTTCATGTTTCATTTGTGATTGTATGACAGCTCTAACTGTGGATGGGGAAGAGATGGTGGGAAGCCGGTAAGGACAGTCTTGCAGTGGGCCTTCCCCACCTCATGGCCATGGCGTGTTTTAATGTTTTTCAAGCATTGATGCCCTTCATTTGCTTCTATCCCCCTCAGTACAACCCATAGTAGTTTACACCACACCTCTCTTTTAGATGCAAATTGTTTATTTCAGTCTATTGGGATCTTAAAAAACTTTGTTTTTAAAGAAATGTGCCTAAAGATAACTGTTTGAAAAAGTTGGGAAAGGGAAAGAGAGTACACGACATGATGTTGCTTATGAGGAAGCATTTCATTGTATGAAAATAGCTTTGGAGTTTGGACTTTAGTAGTTAAAGGGATGTGGAAGGAAAAAACCCAACTTGTCAGTTAGGTACGTGATCTCTCGGGTCCGTTCCCTTCCCTTTTCCCCAGGTTTGAGCCAGCCCCAGAGGGCTCATACCCAAAGGCTTTCATGGGGGCTGAAACCATAGATACTCTCCCTGCCTTGGAGGGAGGAGCAGCCGCGGCCAGGCGTCCCTGACATCAAGCAATTTTTCTGGGCCTGCGTTGTGACCAGTTCTGTTTATCCTTTTCAATAAATAATCAGTATCCACTAACACACAAGCTAATATTCACTGAGCACTTACTTTGCGCCAGGCCCTGTTTTAAGTGCCCTCCTCGCCTTGCCTCATTTCACTCTCACAACAATCCTATTAACCTTCTCATTAAGCCAATGATCAGAGAGGTGAGGTAAATGTGTGTAAAGCCACACAACAAGGGTTGGGGGCAGAAATGTGGACACACAGGCTCTGGCTCTGGACGTCACTGTTTTAACTCCCGCACGATGCTGGCTTGCCCTGTGGGTCCCTCAGCTCTGTGTTAGGGGCTGTGGGTTTGTGTGCTGACAGGCCTACACTGCTCTGGGGATCCTGCCCAAGGCAGCCAAGTGTGGAAGGGCCGAAGGACTCTGCGGACCACCAGAGAGACCTTGGATGAGTCCGGAGGACAGAGAGGAGCAATAGGTGGGGCTCAGATCAGAACCAGGAGCCACTGGAGGGAAACAGAAGACTGGGAGCCGATTGGGAAGGGTCCTGGGTGATGACCGTGAAGTAGCCACACTCAGCGTCAGTGTGGACAGACATAAATATAAAACTCTCTCCCTTCTTTTGCGTTGTAGTTGGCAAGAGTGTCTACAGATAATTATTCAATAACTTCCTACTCGCACACACCATAAAATAAGTATGATAACATCTACCTTGTTGGGCTGTTGTGAGGATTAAATGAAAGAGTATGAATATATTACAACGTCACCTTTGACAGCCTGGCTGTCCCTTTGGGCCCCAGGGCCCTATCGCTCCCCCTGCAGATCCAGCCTCTAAGTCTAAATGATGTCAATTGCACCACACGTTTTATGAAGAGATAATGAGGTTACAGTGCCAATCACCAACCATTTCCAAAGTGCCCCACTCAGCTCTAGGGAGAGGGGATTTGGTTCTTCCCCTTATCGCAGCAGGTTCATCTCTCTTCTATCAACTGCCCCTCACCTCCCTGTGTCCTTTCCATGACACACCCTGGTGGCCCTCTGGCTGCTGCCCTTAGCTTCCGTGCCCCAGCTGCCCCTCCATCACCTTTCCCACCTCTTTAAATCCCTTGGCCAGCCCACCCCACCCCACTCAACAAGCAGAAGCCACAGCTGCTGGTCAGACTCTGCCCTGCTGTGGTTCTCCAGGCA
Source organism: Artibeus jamaicensis (assembly GCF_021234435.1). Classification (NCBI taxonomy): domain Eukaryota; kingdom Metazoa; phylum Chordata; class Mammalia; order Chiroptera; family Phyllostomidae; genus Artibeus; species Artibeus jamaicensis. The sequence goes on along the minus strand of NW_026521772.1, from coordinate 6,236,843 downwards.
TGGGGATACATATGGCCACATATATCAAGGTCACAGTCCCTCTCGTCACATATAGTGTTTTTAGCACACTGTCTGGCCCATAGTCAGTGATGGGTAAATGGGGTAATAGCAGTTGTTGCCAGTGTCTGTCCCAGGATGTCTTGCCCAGGCCAGCATGCAGTCACCCTGGAGGTCTGTTTCCAGTGTCAGTGGGAGGTTTGGGAAGTGGCTTAAAGGCAAAGGAGGGAGGACAATTGCCAACCAGAGATGCTGTGAGCAGGCTGGGGTCTCAGGAAGGCCTGGGCATTCGGACATTACGACAAGCATCCAGAAGTCCCCAGAGGGGCGGCCTCCTGTCTAGGACAATTTGCTCTGCTCCTTTTAGTCATTGCTGGTGACTTAACTGCCAGCGAGATCAGAGTGACTGGCAAAGACATGCTGCCCATTCCTGCTGGACAGAGCACCTTGTTTAGATGGGAGCCCTTGGTGCATTCTGCAGGGTAAGGCTAGACAGAGTAGGCTGCGCTCTTAATCTCCCTGCAGCAGGGTCAGCTTTTGTTGTTGCTGGAAGGATTTGGGACAACAGTCAGGTGACTGCTCATTCTCTTTGCAGGCTGGCAAAAGAACCATGGTGTTGGGCCAAATTTTCGTGCCTGTCCTCACGCCATCGCCCACTGGAACAAATGATGATGACACAGGGTAAAAAGATTCCACAGAATGGAAAAGAATCAGGTTTGCAGTTGGAAGAGACTTCAGAGGACATTCAGCTACTTATTGGATGCTTCTCAGGACAGAGAGCTCATGTCCAGTCTGTTTCATTGCTAGACAGATTCGTTTGTTAGAAAGTTCTTTGTCATGAGCAAAGTCTGTGTTCTTGTAACTTTGGGCTATTTGTCCTATTGCTTTCTTCTGAAAGTGTCCACCGGGCTTTACTATCGTCCCCACTCCCTAGCATCTCCATTGGGAATCTTGAACTTATTTGTTCTTCGGATGTACAATAATACATCTTAGACTGTCTCACCCAAGAGTTTGAAGCCCTGTGTCTCCCCACTGCTGGAGGAAGGGTTGGTGGGCAACACGTTAACAAGTTATAACTGGACATCGCTAACATGACTCCTCTGTTCTTTTCCCCATTGGTCTCTGTCCCTACTCCTTTCACAGCGCTGTCACCCCTGACATATTTTAGGGGATGCTTCTTTGTTTATTGACATCTCTTCTCTAAGAATGTAGACTCCATAAGAGCATAATCTTGTCCTGGTTTGGGTTATCCTTTCCTGCGTGCCAAGTGCTTAGAACAGTGCTGCAATGTAGGAAGTACTGGATTGATATTTGTCGAATAAATTAAGAGCCAAAGTAGGAGAGTGAAGGTCCCAGTTCCTTTGTGACTCATCTGAGTAACCCAGAGAAGGACGCCCGGTTTCTTTGAAGACCGACTAGTGTGGAAGCAATAGGTCTAATCCTGGACTCAGGGGACTTGCGTTCATCACAATTTTGTACTCACTGTCTCGGGCGTGAGCACGCTGGAGGGGGCTTATCTTTCTCATCTACAAAATAGGACCAACATCCTTTGCCTTATTCAATTTCAGACTTGTCCCGAGGATGACATACAACCGTATGGGAGAAAGAATTCTGTAAACCAGAAAGTACTGAATAAATATAAAAGTTATTACTATCATTATGGTGATGATTGAGATTATATAATCTTGATATAGTAAAAGTATATTTAGCCTGAGAATGAATTTATTTTCCACTTGAGATGAGTTCATTTCTGGAGCATGTGATTTCCGGAGATGCTCTCTATTTGCTTGCTTAGTACCACCACTGCCACCACTACCAGTACTGATTTAAGGGCCTACTATGTGTAGGCATTGGTCCAGCTGCTGTAGGTACATCAAAGAACAAAACCAACAGAAACCCCCTCCTTCATGGCACTTACAGTCTGGAGGAGTCAGAAAGACAGTAAACAAATAAATACCAAAGAGAAAAACAGAGAAAAAGAGGAGCCGGATAAAAGAGTAGGGAGGACCAGGGGTGGGGTTGCAGCTTTAAAGGGTGATCAGGGGAGACCTCACTAGATGGCGACACTTGCACAAAGACCTGAAGGGGGTGGGGGATTTAGCCCTATGGATGTTGGGAGGAGAGCACTCCAGGCAGAGGGAACAGCAAGTGCAAAGGCCCTGAGGTGAGTATTTCCCTCAAAGGCCCAAGAGAAAAGTAAGTAAATCAGTGTGTCTAGAGTGAATGGGTTAGTGGCGGCAAGTAAGGCTAGAGAGCTACTGGATGGCCAGATTGGGTGGGCCACACAGGACCTTATCAGGCCCTTGACTTTGCCTGCAAGGGGGAGAGGGATCCATCTGAAGGGCTTAAGGAGAGGTGTTATGTAATCTGAATTCCATTGACTTAGGTGACTGCAGTGATGAGACCAGACCAACAGGGCTGTGATAGAGGAGGAAGGATGGTAGTTTGGACCAGGGAGGTTAGAGGGAGGAAGAAGTGATAGGATTCTAAATAGATTTTATAGAAAGAGCCAATAGGATCTGTTAATGATCTGCTTTAGTGAGAAAGAAAAAGAAATGGAGGGTGAGCCCAGGTTTTGGCTTGACCCGCCCCTGGAAGAATGGCATTGACATTGATTGATGTGGGATGACTGTGGGAAGGGCAGGCGTGGGAGGGAATAGCAGGAGCTCGGTCTTGGACGTGTTACTTCTGAGCTGGAGATTAGACATTCCAGTGGAGATGTTGAGTCAGCATATGCCAGAATGAGCCAAGAATAGAAATAAAGAAAGAACTCGGGGAGTCATCAGCGTAGAGTTGATATTCAAAGCCACGAGACTGGCTGAGACTACAGAGGGAAAGAGTATTGACAGAGCAGGGGTCAAGCGCAGAGTCCTGTGACACTGCAGCATTTAGGGACTGGGGAGAGGGGGAAGAGATAGCAACCTTGACCGTGAAAGAGCAGTCAGGGAGGCTGAGGAGAAGCAGGAGCTTGTGACAACCTGGAAGTCGAGTGAAGTTGGTGTTTCAGTGGTGCAAGATCAACATGTGAAACGTTGTTGAGAGACCAGCCAAGATGAGCACGGAGAACTGACTGCTGGTGTCACAAAGCAAAGGCCGCTGAAGACGTTGGCAGGAGCAGATTTGCTGGGGTGGTGGGGGCAGAGACTAGACCTGCGTGAGCATAAGAAGGAAAGAGGAGTGTGACTGGGGAAAGCAAATTTGGGTGCTGTTTTGAGGACTGTTATTCTACGGGGAACAGAGAAAGGCCCCACATGGCTAGAGAGGGAGGTGGGTCAAGAGATGGTCTTTGTTTTTTTTTGTTTATTATTTACTAAGTGGGAAAAATAACATCACATATGTATACTAATGGGAATCACCAGTGGATATGAAAAAACAAATATGCAAGAAAGGAGAGAAATCTTGGAAGAATCTTGAATTAGGGGAGAGGGACTGGGTCAAGGCAGAAATGGAGCGTTTGGCCTTGCCTGGGAGCACCACAAATTCACCCACAGTAGCAGAAGAGAAAGTGAGACTATGGAATCACATGGGGTTTAGGCAGCTAGACATGGTGGTGGAAGTGTGCGCAAATTCTCTCCTGAGAGTTTCTGTTCTCTCAGTGATACAGGGAGGAGGGTGAGGATGGGAGGAGGAGGTGCTGGGGTTCAAAGAGAGAAGAAAACATGCCAAAGGGGCAGGAACAGAACCGAGGTGGGCGGTGGCAAGGGTGCCTCTCTGAGGGCACCACACTCACGGGGTCGAACTTCTGTGCTGACCTATGCTGCAGAATATCAGGTGTCCCTCCTTCAAGATTTCTGGGTCAGGTTATTGTCCATTTCTAGGCGTAAGTTTTGAAATTCAGTCTCGTTTGCACGCTAGTGAAGCGATTCCAGGCTGTGGGAGCTGCCAGAACTGCCTCAAACACCCACCTTCTACGCGCTGACCCGCGCTGACCTGCCTTTTGCAGCATCGAGTGGTGAACTTCTCTTTCACATCATTAGGTAGGGAGCCGATCCCGGCCTGGGTGAGGAATTCTGTACTTGTTTTGTTTTGGATAAATGTGCTATCTTTTACATTTCCCCCTGCCAGGCATTCCTCGCCTGCGTTATTTCATCTCTTTAAAATTTCCAAGCACCCCTTCCAATCACTACCTTTTAGGTGGCAGCCAAGAGCCTTCAATTTTGGTTTTAAGTGTAATTTGTATTGCTGCCATTCAAATCAAGCAGCGAGCAAACCTTTGTGGGGAATGACGGTGCAGCAGCCGGAAATCATAGCATGCGGGCAATGGCTCTTACGTACTTGACTCTATGCCCGCGAAGCCGGCGGGGGTGCCGTCTCCTGCCCAGCCACCTTGTAATAAGGAAACTGAGGACTGAGGGAGTGGTGACAGGAAGGGGGGAGTATGGAATCCGATGTTGGCATGTGACATTTTCTCACCATCAACTCTAAAGCATATGCAGGTTAAAACCTGCAAATCTCCCTTTCCGTGCTGGCTGGCGCCATGGGCATTCTGGGCAGCTGTTTCCACAGTGATGGGCAAGCAGCTCAGCCTCATCAGCTGGGTCTGATGGAGAAGCGACACACACAAGGAAAGCAGCAGTGTCCCCGAGCTCCCCTCCCCCCGGCTGCCCTCAGGGACCGCCCTGGGCCATCCATGCCTTCCAGGTCCCCAGGACCACAGAAACAGGGTTCTTAGTGGGGAGGTGCTCCAATTGCATTGTTCTGAAAAAAACCTCAGCCCTCCTTGGTTCACGGATCCTTGGGGATAGTTGAGCGTTCAAGAAAAAAAGAGAAGTAACATTTTCTTTAAGACCTACTGTGGGCCAAGATGGAGATGTAGGTGGAGGAACCACCTTGCCTCTGTGCACAACCAAATCTAAGAACAACTATTTTTAACAGCAGTCACAACCAAGCCACACGGAAAATCGACAATACGGAGTCCAAAGGACAACTAGATACTCAGCTGGACCGGTATGAGGAGCGAAGCCAGCAGCGGAACAGGTTAGCAAGAAAAAATTCCCCGGTGGTGCGCGGTGAGCGCGCAAGCAGCCGAAAGCGCTGATCGCAAGCGAGCTAGCTAGCTACGGGAGCGCACAGGGAAGAGGCGCGGAGGGCTGTCTGCGGTCGGTCGCACGTACCTGCAGGTCGGTCACGCACCTGCGTGCGGAGAAACCAGTGAGAAGGGAAGCTTGCTCGGGGCAGCAGGCTTGCACAATTCCAATCGGATAAACAAGCCCGAGGCGTGTAGTGTGACTGGATGGGCTGGGCTAGCGGAGAGGACCGCCATTGCTCCCTCTCTGACCACGCCCCCACACACAGCGTCACAAACCAGCGACCTGGGTCTCCCCGTCCTGGTAAACAACTAAGGCTTCGCTCTGCTTACTTAACAGCACGAATAGACCAAAAATGGCTCTAGGACAACTCAGAGCCCCAGAACCGATAGATCTAAGCGATGAAGAAATAGCCAGTCTTTCAGATGCACAGTTCAAAACACTGGTTATCAGGATCCTTACAGAACTGGTTGATTTTAGTCACAAATTAGAGAAACATATGGAAGCTAAACTAATTGAAATGAAGGGAAATACACAGGAAACCAATAGTAATGGAAAGAAAATTGGGACTCAAACCAAGGGAGAGGACCAGAAGGAAGAAAAAAATGATCAAACAGAAAAGAATGAAGAAATAAGAATTCAGAAAAATGAAGAGAAGCTTAGGAACCTCCAGGACATCTTTAAACGTTCCAACATCCGAATTATAGGGGTACCAGAAGGGGGAAAGGCACAGCCACCAGTGGAAAACTTATTTGAACAAATAATAAAGGAGAATTTCCCCAATCTGGCAAAGGAAATAGACTTTCAAGAAATCCAGGAAGCTCAGAGAGTCCCAAAAAAGTTGGACCTAAGAAGGGACACACCAAGGCACATCATCATTACATTAGCCAAGATTAAAATGAAGGAGAGAATCCTAGAAGCAGCAAGAGCTAAGGGGACAGTCACCTACAAAGGAGTTCCCATCAGACTGTCAGCTGATTTCTCAAAAGAGACCTTACAGGCAAGAAGGGGCTGGAAAGAGGTATTCCAAGTCATGAAAACCAAAGATCTACAACCAAGATTGCTCTACCCAGCAAAGTTTTCATTTAGAATGGAAGGACAGATAAAGTGCTTCTCAGATAAGACCAAATTCAAGGAGTTCATCATCACCAAGCCCTTATTATATGCAATGTTAAAGGGACTTACCTAAGAAAAAGAAGATACAAAAGATGAATGGTGAAAGGACAGCAAACTCACAGTTATTAAGAACCACACCTAAAACAAAAGCAAACTAAGAGGACAGCTAGATCAGGAGCAGAACCATAGAAATGAAGATCTCATGGAGGGTTAGCAACAGGGGAGTGGGAGGAGGGGAAGGGGGGAGAAGGTACAGAAAATAAGTAGCATAGACAGTAGATAGAAAATAGATAGGGGGGAGGGTAAGAATAGCAGGGGAAATACAGAATCTAAAAAATTTGAGACACGTGTTCATGAACTAAAGGGGGAAATGGTGGGGGAGGGGTATGCAGGGTGGAGGGGAATGGAGGGGGGAATAGAGCAAATGTAATGGCATAATCAATAAAAAAAGTTTAAAAAATCTTTAAAAAAAGACCTACTGTGCACCAGGTGCTTTTGTCAACGACGTCCCATTTAATTCTTGCAACAGCCCTGCAAAGTCAGTTGTGCCCCCACGTTTGCAAGAGGAGGTCAAGGCGGCGAAGAGGTTATGTAATTTGACCGAGGTCCTGCAATTATGGAACAGAAAAACCTGGATTCAGAATCATTTGTGTGTGAGAGAAACAAAAAAGAGTCATAAAAGGGAAAATGTATTTTCTCACACCCGTGTTTCCTTCTAAAACAATGGCTCCCAAGGGTAGTGTCCTTTGCTCAACAGGGACCGAGGGTGTGAGGGGGTGAGCCAGGGACTGCACAGTGCTCAGAGCCACGGGGGAGATGCCTAGAGATCCAGGAGGCAGAGCTGTTGGGGGCCTGCCGTGCTGGAGGAGGGAACGGCACGGGAGGGTAGAGAAGTGACCAGCTGGTGGGCCAGGGGGCCGGGGTGGACAGAGATGCTCAGTGGAGACCTGGGAAGGAGCAACGCGCTGTGGCCTGTGCGAGGTGGCTTCTCTCCCTCTTCCCAGTCCCACCAGCAAAACCCTCTCTTCTTGTGCTTCAAGGCCTGTGCTTGCTTTGAGGGTGGTGCAGCAGCCCGGACACCCCCACTCAGGCCCGACTGAAGAAGAAAGGCAGTCCTCAAGGGTCTGGCGAGCGTTTTCAAAAACCATTCTTTTTCACATAGTCACTTCATGAATATTTACTGACTGCTGCCTCTGCCAGGCATTGTTCGAAGGTGCCAGAAATGCAGTGATAAACAAAAATGAAGTCTCTGCCCATATGTGGCTGATATGCCAGCTGGAGGACACAGACGATCAAAACCCAAACAAAAAGAGTGATAAAGAGGAAAAAGATACAACGGAGAATTATTTAAAGTGTCGGTAGGAATCTTCCTAAAATATCTTTAATGCATGTCTGCGTTAATCAAAAAGAGCCAACTGATCTGAGAAGTAGCAGTTTACAACATTTCATTGTTTACCATGTGTGGGAAGTGCAGTTCTAGATGTTATAGTACGTGAATTGAATGATGGATCTTTGAGGAGCATCTGGTTATTAGTAATTTAAAAAGGAATTCGATACCTAAAATGCTATGAGCCTTCCAAGGCAGTGGGCAGGAGTGCATTTCTTTAGGGCCTGAAAATTGGTCCAGAGCAGGGGCGGGGGGGAGAACCTTCTAGATGGACTCCACCCTGTGCCTTCACTTTGCTGTGTCCCTTTTCACCTGATTGCCTGAGCTGTGCTTCACCAGCCTAAGCATGAGCACCTCCATGTTGCTCCATTTACCGGCCTGTCTCCTTGCTCACGGCAGGTCTCTTTCTTTCTAGTAGGAAAGCATAGAGTTAAGGGCCTGGTTTCTCGTCTCTGTCACCTGTACCTGTCCACCTGGACACTCTGAGTAAGATACTTAAACTGGGCTGTAGTTTTCTTATCTCTAACTGTGGATACTATTGTACCTGCTTCATGGGGTTCTTGTGAAGATCAAAGGAGTTAATTTATATGAAGTAATTAGAAGAGAGCACATTGCAAATTTTGAGTTAGAGTCAACGGTTAGTATTCTGGTGTCATCTAAGTGTTTATTATTATTGTTATTATTAATCATTATTATTATTATTATTATTTGGAACGACTGCACTCATTCTCAAGACCACCTGTGCTGAGTATCGACTTCCCACCCCACCGGAGCAGAAAGGCCATCCCTGCAGAGTCCTCGGCCATTCAGCTTTGGGATTACAGAAAAGACACCTACTTTTACCTGAGACATAAGGAACAGCAGTGCAGTGGGGGTTGAGATGCACCTCCGAAATGGGAACGATGTAGACTTTGGAAATGGCAGGAGCGTGAGAGGGAAGCCAGGCGCTGGAGGCCAGCTCTGGCATGCAGGGGTTTGATCTGCCTGAACAGTGGGAGTGAGAAGTTCAGGTCCAGAGACCAGTGTGGAAGCATGGCAGTCAGCTGACAAGTTGTGGAGGCAGGTCAATGTTAAGGTTGTTGTTGTTGGACTTTATAGACCAATGGGGGCCTACTGTGGATTTTAGGGATCCAGATTTGTTCTCTGCTGTAATAGAGCTGTAAAGGTGTGAGGGCAGTTTACCCCGATAATAAATGACCAAAGGCTAGTGGAATTTCTTGAGTCATCCAATTTTTGTACTAGTTGTATCTCTCTATTAGATAGTCCACGGGGATTGGGCAAGAAAATCTAAATGAGTTAATTATGTACAGTATGTATTCCAAACCAGGTCATTCCATATTTTCTCAATAAGGAGATACAAAAAACAGATAGAGATCTTCAATCATATATGTATATATGCACACACATATGTATACATATATCACATATATACGCACATACATATATGTACATGTGTGTATGCATATAAACTTTTAGGGCTATGATACCATTTAAAATAGCATGCAATTCATGTATATATTTACTCTTGAAGATTTAAATTTATATACTTTATGAAATACCATATTAATTTGTGAATATTGCCTTTCTGCATGTTTCATCAGTTTTATTCAAATTTCTCACAGGCATTTTCAATGTCAATATCTCCATCATTACTGAAGTACATTTTTGAGTTATCTAATCGTTTTTAAGAGCACAGTATATTCACATTTGCCTAAGTTGTTTGACATAAAGCCCTTTTTGTGTCTGTGTATAATAAAATTTTATCATGATCTATTCATAGAATGCAACATTGTTTTGATTTTTTATTTTCCTGCAACTAGCTGTTCACATCTTCAAAATAACTACACACTCAATGGCTACTTTTATTGTTAAGTAACTTTTCATTCTGTGCAAAATATTGACACAATAATGTCATGTGTAAAAGGCAGGCTACATAATTCTATAAATATAGTATTGCCTCAACTATGAAGAAATAATATTCAAAGCAACTGCATTGCTTTTAAAAAGTGTTCCTTCAAAAGCTTGTATACAATCTCCAGCCCTTGTTATTGGGAGATTATGTCCTGGGAATAATTATTACATTTGTGTTCCATTTCTTTGCCTCGCTTTTTACCAATTTCACGGATGTTTTCTAGAAGCACCAAAAGTTAGCATAGAAGTTTTAGGTGAATAAAACTTCTCCCGATTGCACATTGCTGTTTAAAATAAAGTAACCGAAGGGCACATCAGGATATTTTAGAGACTTTGCAAGAATGACCCTTTCTTTCCTGAGGGATATTTTTGAGCACGTTATGTTTAGCTATATGTGGTCTCGTCTCTCCCATTGATGATGTCTTGTTCTGTCTTTCCTTTGCACACACCCTGGATTTTTTTTCTAGCTGAGCATCAGTTTTGTTGAAAAGATAGTCCTTCAGGTAACAACATGCTACAGTAGAGTTAGACAAACAAACCTAAAAGGAACGCAGAAGATTTTCATTCCCTAGCACAGTCCCTCCAATAGGCAACTGGCAGGCCCCTTCCTCCCCAGAGCTTCCCTGGCCTAACGGCTCGGTGCCTTCCTGTGTTCTCAGCATCCAGCACTTACCCCTCGGGGCCCACGTGGATTGGCCTCCAGTGCAGCCTTTACTCGTCTGGCTCTCTAACTAGACACCAGGGTGTCTCATGGCAGAGCCTGTCTCGTTCACTACCTCAGTCCCTGACACGATGCCTTTGCAAATGAATGGACCAAGAAGTGCCACCCATGCTCCTGTGATAAGGAATCATTCCAATGTCTTAGCAAGTCGGTACTCATTTCAAGTGATGCCATATGCAGACTCCAGTGTTTGTTGATTCTAACTATGTACACACATTGAGACAGTCCCCATCTGTCGCCTAAATGTATGGGTGGCCGAATCTCATGCAAGAGGTGATGAAAGGAGCCTGCAGCTACAATGTGGAGGTTTTTCTGGAGAAAAGGAAAACCCAGGCTCAGTCTGTTTCTTTTCTTTTGAAGATTTTATTTATTTATTTTTAGAGAGCGAGGAAGGGAGGGAGAAAGAGAGGGAGAGAAACATCAGTGTGCACGAGATACATTGATTCCTTGCCTCTCACATGCCCCCATCCAGAAAAGAATGGCCCGAAACCCAGGCATGTGCCCTGACTAGGAATCGAACCAGCAGCCCTTCAGTTCACAGGCCAGCAGTCACTCTACTGAACCACACCAGCCAGGGTGCTCTGTTTCTTTATATCACACGATTTCGGTTTTGTGATGGTCCCAGGCCACACCCCTGCCTTCCCAGAACATGTGCCAGCTCAGCATATCTGTAGACTCGTAATCCGCGTTGAGTTTATCTCCACTAGATCTTTGCCCGCCTCCTTCCAAGGGTGTCTTCCGCTGGTGTATCTTTAGGTTCCGGTAGCTGCTGAATGGTTTCCCAGGAATGTTGGAGATATCTCTGGGTTGTCAGCTGTGGCCTCAGCCAGCCTCATCCACACTCAACAGCTCACAATTCCCACATGCACAAGCACACTTACGCATGTATATACTTGTGGGCACTGATTTTCACAACACTTTTTGTTGCATCTCTTCCAAATCTTGCAGTGGTCTTGGCCACAGTTTATGTACAACATCCCACCCAACGCTCTGTTCAGTCACGCCTGGTGACTGATGGCACTAACTACACCACAGATGGTCATCTGCAATGCCTTCCTTTGCATTTATGTTATTCTTTCAACCAGGAATATCGGAGCCTCCTACCTCTGGGTGGAGAGAGACACTTGCTGGGTGGGGAGTTATGACAGGGTCTGGAACAATCGGCTTTAGGGCAGAGTGGCACAGAGCCTGGAATCAGGGGCCTGGTTTGAATCCTGATTCTGCCATTCACCAGCCAGGTGATCTGGAGCAAGACGTACTGCTTCTGGGCCTCAATTCTCTCATCTGTTAAATGGGTGTGTAATAGCTCCCCCTCATAAGAATTCCGTAAGGAGCAATGAATTAAAACATGTGACGTGCTTAGAACAGTGCCTCACGCAGAGTAACTTATTTTAAGTAGTCATTATCATTTTATTTATTGTCAAGAGAGGTAAAATGTAGCTATTATTAATATTATGCATGCTGTCGCCTCTGGTTAGCTGCAGGCCAAGGTCAGCCCTCATTGGGTTTCCTCCCCAATTCACCCTCTCCACCCCCATCCCTGCCCCTGCAAAGCAGGGCTTAGTTTGGGGCTGGTAACTTGTACTTTCTCTACTTACAGAGGCTGGGAGAGAGAAGAGCCCAGGTTTGTCAGTCTGTGTCTGGGAACACGATTGATGGACCTGTCTACCCTTGGGTCATCTACATAATCAATCTCTCTCTCACTCTTCCTCACAGCTCATCCTTTTACCCTTCTGAGAGATTTTCTATCACAAGGCATTGCATTTCATTGCTCTCCTTCTCATAGTGGTTGGTCCAGGCCCTCCTGATCTCTCTCCTGGACCACAAAAAAAGCCTCCGCACTGTCTCGCCCACCTCCAATCCCAGCATCCCCCATAGTCTGCACGCTGCTTCTGTCTTTCTAAACCGAATAGCATTATGTTTCCCCTCTGCTGAGAGCCTCGATGGCTCCCATTGGCCTGCACAGCAGTGTGAGAAGACACCCCGTGGCTTCTCAGAACCTCCCACAACAAGACCAGAAGCTCCTTTCCCCATATTTCTTTCCTACTCACCTGCTTTAGCCAAACTGAGCCTCTATCTCCTGCTTCGTTCTTTTACTCGTGACATTTGCTTTTGTGAATGACCTCTCCTGCTACTCTGTTAAATTTCCATTTTTTAAATATAAGGTGAGATATTACTTTTAAAAATGGGAGTTTTCCACCAAGATCCCTGTGCCCCGTGGCACTACCAGTCTGAATTTTTCATCCTCGCATGTTCCCATAGTAATTTGTTCACATCTCTTTGATAACATATAGCGCAGGCTGCCTTGTGATATTTCTTTTTAATGTTGCTTATGTCAAAATGGCTTTTAGATGGCTAACAAAAATGACACAACGAAATTTGTCAAAACTCGTTGAGCAGGTACATTTAAGATGGTTTTGTTTCCTTGCATGCACCTCATACCTCACTAAAGTTGATTTTAAAAGAAAAATATGGTAAGAGCCTAGCAGAATAAAATTAAACAGATGGGAAAATTGGGATGAAAGGATAATTAGGATGGGGAAATAGGTAAAGTCAGGGGTAAAGTTAGTATTATATAAATAGATGTCGTAAATTTCCATGGGCTAAACGTTTGCCTCGGAGCAAATTTCCCAGCAGCCAAAGGAAGTAGAGAATTCTAAGCAGACAAAGAGATTTTTTCCTAGTTCTGAAACCAGAGTAAAACATCTGTCTCGTGGGCCCTTAAGAAATGCAGAGAATGCTGTGATTTAAAGGACGGTTTTCTTAACAATAACCCTACATTAAAACCAATAAGGAGTTGGGGCTATTACTTACAGTGTCTCCTAGTTCAAGTTGCTGGCAGAACCTCAAAGTGCAGTTCAGAAAACTTCCATAAGGGACTAAAATAGTGCATGCAGTTCGAGTGCTCAACTTTTAAATGGTTTGGCTAGATTAGGAAATAATGTTTGAAATATAACTATATAGCCCTGGCTGGTATGGCTCAGTGGATTGAGTGGTGGCCTGCCAACTGAAGGGTTGCTGGTTCAATTCCTGGTGGGGGCACATGCCTGGGTTTCAGGCCGGTTCCCTGCAACCCTTTCCCCCACCTCTTTACCCCTAATAATATTCCTCGGTCTGAAATCTACTTTGTGTGAAATTGACACAGCTACTCCAGCTTTTCTTTTAGTTAGTGTTTGCATGTTCATTGTTTCCCGTTCTTTTACTTTTTGCCTATCTATGTTTTTATATTAAAAGGGGGGCTCTTGAAGATAGTGTAGAATTGGGTCTTTTAAAAAAATTTAATCTGACAATATCAGTTGTTTAACTGATATGTCTGAATCATTCACATTTAAAACGATTACTGATGTGGTTGGATTAAAATTTACCATCTTGCTTCTTGATTTCTCCTCATTCCAATGGTTTTTGCTTGTATTTTATTTTTCTACCATCTCCAAGTTTAATTAGAATTTTTTTTGTGATTCTATTTTTATTTTTGTATTGACTTACTATTTATATCAGTGATTATTTTAGGGCTTGTAATACATATTGAGAAATAATCTGAGTAAATATTTTGAGAAATATATATAAGTTTGAGTAATATATACATTGAGAAATATATTTTAAAATAATATTATGCCAAAAAATTAATAAAATAATATACTACTTCGAGGGAAATGTAAAGACCTTATAACAGTATATTCCTAGTTTCTCTTTCTCATCCTTCATGTCATGGTTGTTATATATTGTTTTTTATATATTTCACTTTACCTATGCTGAGGACGTATAACACATTATTACTCTTTTTGTTTTAAACAGTCAGGGATCTTTTTGGGAAATTAAAAAGAAGAAAAAAATTATTTTCCCTTGTTCATTTCTTCACGTTGATTCAGGTTTCTGACCCTGTTGTACTTACTGCTTCTGCCTGAGGGCTTTCTTTTTTTAAAACTTTTAAAAAATTTTTATTTATATTTTTAATTTAGTTATTTTTTAAACTTTTTTATTTTTGTGTATTTGAACTTTTAAAATTTATTTAATTATTGTTCAAGTACAGTTTTCTGTTTTTTACTCCCATCCTAGCCCACCCCCCGTGCCCCTCACCTCCCTCCCATTTCCACCCCCCGTAGTTGTATACAGTCCATGTGTCCTTTATACTAGTTCCTGCTGAGGGCTTTCTTTAACATTTCTCATAGAATAGATCCTTTAGTAGTAAATTCCCTAAATTTTGTTTGTCCAAGAAAGTCTTTATTTCTATCTCTCTTTTGAAAGCTATTTCTGCTGGGTATAGAATTAAAGGTTGAAATATATATATATATTTCATACATTGAAATATATATGTGTGTGTGTGTGTGTGTGTGTGTGTGTGTGTGTATTGCTTTCAGCACTTTTAAAATAGCACTCCGCATGTTTAAATGGTTCTAATGACAAGTTTGCTGTAACTCTTGGCATTGTTCCTGCAGCTAATGTGTCTTTTTTTCTGGGGGCCTTCAGATTTTACACTTTGAGCTTCTTGGATTTGTTGTAGTTTGGTGTCTTTCACTAATTTTGGGAAATTCTTGGTTGTTATTTTTTCAACTATTTCTTTTGCTCAATCTCTTTTCCCCCTTTTTTATGAATTTAAAACACCTCTATTACATATATTTAAGATTTTATTTATTTATTTATTTTTAGAGGGGAAGGAAGGGGGAGAAGCATCGGTGCATGAGAGAAACCTCAGTCAGTTGTCTCTCGCACGCGCCCCACCTGGGGAGCGGACCCACAGCCCAGAGATGTGCCCTGACCGGGAATGGAACCAGTTCTCTTTTGCTTTCTGGGATGTCGCCCCACCAACTGAGCCACACTGGTCAGGGCAAAACACACATATACTTAATACTCTGTTCTTAATATTGTCTCATATCTCTCAGATTCTCTTGTCTCTTGGTTTGTTTGGTGGTGTTTTTTTTGCTCTTTGTGTTTCAGTTTTGATAATTTCTATTAATGTATTTTTTAAGTTTACTGATTTACTGATTCTTCCTTTATTTATGCCAAGTCTACTGATAAGCCCACTGATGTTCTTTATCTCTTCCTGTGTTTTTGAGGTCTGTTCTTTTCATTAGATTATTTCTTGCAGTTTTGAAGTCTTTGATGAAATTATCTTTTAGTGTTCGCTTTTTCCATTAGAGCTTTAACATATCAGTTGTTGTTATTTTAAATTCCTAATCTGATAACTCCAACATCCGAATCATTTATGAATCTGATTCTAATATTGCTTTTTCCTTTCAGGCTGTGTTTTTATTTGCTTTTTTGTATGCTTTGGGGCTCTGTGTGTGTGTGTGTGTGTGTGTGTAAAAAGCCAAACATGCATAATACAGTAGATAATGAAATCAGTTTTTATGTTTTTTATGCTTAAAGATGAGCACACCTTGACTTTTGGTAGACCTTTAGTATTGGGGAGTTTATTATGTTAATCTAGGTAAAAGGTTGGCTGGGTTTGAAGCTTGTTGCTATGGTTGCCCTCGATGCACCAAGGATTCACAATACTCTAATGATCATTCATGCTTATGGTGTGGACTGATTTTACAAGAGGTTTTTTTTTAATTTAATTATTTTTCAAATACAGTTTTCTGTCTTTTACTCCCATCCCAGCCCACCCCCCCATGCTCCCCACCTCCCTCCCATTTCCATCCCCCTTAGTTATTGTCCCTGCGCCCTTTGTACTAGTTCCTCTAAATCCCTCCCATTTTTCCCCTTAAATTCCCTCCCCTCTCCCCTCTGGTTGCTGTCCCCTTGTTCTCTATTTCAGTGTCTTTGTTTTTATTTTGCTTGCTTGTTTGTTTTATTGTTTAGCTTCCTGTTAAAGGTGAGATCATACGGTATTTGTCTTTCACCGCCTGGCTTATTTCACTCAGCATAATGCTTTCTAGTTCCATCCATGCCGTTGCAAACGGTAAGAGCTCTTTCTTTCTTTCTGCTGCATAGAATTCCATTGTGTATATGTACCACAATTTTTTGATCCATTCATTTACTAACAGGCACCTAGGTTGCTTCCACCTTACAAGAGGGTTTTTGTCAATGTCTGTCTTCTCCTCAACTTTGAATCTTCCTGCCTGGATGTGAGTTTCTCTTTGCACTGCTCCCCAGGGAGAACCTGCCTCCTGCAGCTCTCCCAGCCACATTCCAGCGTTATTCTTACCTGATGCTTGCTAGGCTGGAGGAGGTGGCTGTGGGGAGGGTCATTCCCTGGTGTTCACGCTGAGCCTCAGCTAAAGATAGTCACTATCAGTCTGGGGCTCGAGGGTGGCTTTCTCTTGTGTTATTATCCCTTTTCCAAATGTAATGCTATGATGAGCATGCATTTCTCTCCTTCCACCAGAGGTAGAGTTTTCCTCCCCCTCCCAATTTCCTTAGCCCAGCTTCAGTGAGTTTCCTCCAGTGCCCTCAGATTATTTCTCGTCACCCTTCCTGCTGAATATTTTCTTCCTCAAAGAAGAGGAGGAGAGGAGGGAAATGGCATTTCAGTAGGGGCTATCTATCGTTCCTCAGCCCCAGCCAACACCAGCAGAAGAATTTTCTCCCTGATCTTTCCTGGATGACCTTGCTGGGGGCTCCTGCAGGAAAATATTTGCAAAGAGAGCCTCATTATTGATAATTGACTGAGTAGAATTGAATTTACGAATTTTAAGTCTCCCAAGTAGTTCTTAAGCTTAAGGAGACAGCCACTCTACCTCAGCATAGAGGGGGCTGCGGGCCCCTGCAGACTGGGCCATGATATTTCTTGGGAAATAACTCCCATGGCTTGTCTTTACCTACCGCACAAATGCATCTTCAAGGTCATCAAGTTCGAGATGGAGGAACGGTGGAACTCGGGTTTGGATTTCACGGCCCTGCAAAGTTGAAACCAAAAAATGGTTGGGAGGCGAAATGTTAGGTTCTCAACTCTATGTTTTCCAGCTCAAAAAGCACCAAATTTCCCCTCACGTGATTTCAATATGAAAAGACATTTAGTACCTCTCCCAGCCAAAGGCATATGCTCTTGAAATAGTGAACAATCCTTTACTTGGGATAAATTTAATTTAACCCTTTGAAAAACTCAATAAAGTGAACCTCATTGTTCCCCCTATGTTTATCATCACAACTACTGGATGTCTGGTTGTGGGCCAGCACAGAACTCACTCAGCCTAGCTCTCATGAGCTGTTGTGGGTGCAGTTCTGTCTTCTGTATTTTGGCTGTGACTTCCTGGAGAGCAAGATCATGTCACAGTCACCTTTGCTTTTCTAACTTGATCCTCCTATGTGGTGCACTTAATAGGTGCTCAGCTAATCATACTGATTAATATGTATTATTAAATAATTATTAATAATCTAATTCTTGCAGAAACATTCGTTTTATATGTATGGCTCCTGTGCATGTGTGCATGTGACTAATAAATGTCAGCTGAACGGCACCGACACGTGGGCCTGCCCCTCCAGCTCCGCTTACGTTCTCTCCCGCTGCCTCCCTGAGCCCACCTGGGAGGATGGGGTTTGCTTCATTTCATCTTCGTGTCATTTACTGAGTGCCCACTCTGAGCAAGGGGTGTCTGTTTTGGATGCTGTGGGACTTAAAAGGGTAAATTAAGCAAGAGTCTTTGCCTTAAGTGGTTTATAATAATCACGTACACAGATCTGCGTACTACTAAGCAGAGTGTGATCAAGGATCTAATCTTTGTGCCGCGGAAGCAGAGGAGCGAGTGTCCCTGTGCCTATTCACTCACAAATACTCTGGGCGGCTGCTGGGTTGTAGACTAAAAGTTGAAGGAGGGACTTCCGCCAAGATGGAGGTTTAGGTGGATATGCCTGCCTCCTCACACAACCAAGTTTAGGGACAACTAAATATTAGCATCACAAAACACAACCAGAACACGGAAAACTGAACTTTTCGGAAGTCCGCTAACAACAAATTCTTCAGCCCGACCGGTAAGGGGCGAAACCGGCGTCTGGTGAGGAGTTACAAAGGAGGGCTCGGTCGGACCGGGCGCGGAATCCAGACGCACGGGTTCCAAACGCAGGATTGGACCTAGTGAGCGACCGAGTAACCCACCGGGTGAGCGACTGCAGAGGAGACAGTGGGGAGGCGGTGCTGCGTGTTGACTGCGGTCCCCTATTTGCGCACGAGCGGACAGGCGAGGGAGTGGCCGGTTGGACCGGTGGCGGCGATAGAGGGTGCCGCCATTTCCCCGCTCTGACCACGCCTCCACATACAGCGTCACAACCCAGCGACCTGGGAGTCCAAGGCGCAGTTTCTCACATTTAAAGGGCCAGAACAGACCAAAAATGTCACAGGAAGACCTCAAAGCCCCAGAGATAAATCTAAGTGACGAGGAAATAGCAAAACTCTCAGACGCACAGTTTAAAACACTGGTCATCAGCTTCCTCACAGATCTGGTTGATTATAGCCACAAATTAGAGAAACATATGAAGGCTAAATTAAGGGAAATGAATGGAATTCCACAGGAAACCCATAGAGATGAAAAGGAAACTGGGACTCAAATCAATGGAGTGGACCAGGAGAAACCAAATAATGGCCAAACAGAAAAGAGTCAAGGAGCAAGAATTCAAAGAAATGAGGAGAGTCTTAGGAACCTCCAGGACATCTTTAAACGCTCCAATATCCGAATTATAGGGGTACCAGAAGGGGGAAAGACACAACCACCAGTGGAAAAATTATTTGAACAAATAATAAAAGAAAATTTCCCCAATCTGGCAAAGGAAATAGACTTCCAAGAAATCCAAGAAGCCCAGAGAGTACCAAAAAAGTTGGACTCAAGAAGAAACACACCAAGGCATATCATAATTACATTAGCCAAAATTAAAATGAAGGAGAGAATCCTAGAAGCAGCAAGAGCTAAGGGGACAATCACCTACAAAGGAGTCCCCATCAGACTGTCAGCAGATTTCTCAAAAGAGACCTTACAGGCAAGAAGGGGCTGGAAAGAAATATTCCAAGTCATGAAATCTAAAGACCTACAACCAAGATTGCTCTATCCAGCAAAACTTTCATTTAGAATGGAAGGACAGATAAGGTGCTTCTCAGATAAGACCAAATTCAAGGAGTTCATCATCACCAAGCCCTTATTATATGAAATGTTAAAGGGACTTATCTAAGAAAAAGAAGTTAAAGAAACATGAACAGTGAAAGAACAACAAGCGCACAGTTATTAACAACCACACCTAAAACGAAAGCAAACTAAAAGAACAGCTAGATCAGGAGTGGAAATATAGAAATGAAGATCTCAAGGAGGGTTAGCAACAGAGGAGTGGGAGGAGGAGATGGGGGGAGAAGGTACAGAAAATAAGTAGCATAGACAGTAGATAGAAAATAGATGGGGGGGGCAAGAATAGCATGGGAAATATAGAACCTAAAGGACTTGAGACACATGGACATAAACTAAAGGGGGGTAATGGTGGGGTTGGGGTGGCAGGGTGGAGGGGAATGAAGGGGGGAATAGAACAACTGTAACAGCATAATCAATTTAAACAAATAAATAAATTTAAAAAAAAAGTTGAAGGAGGGAAATGAGCATGAGCTTGGCTTTTGATGGATGGCAGTGGAGAGATGGTACTACTCAGGTATAAAGAAATAACAGGGATGCTGAAAGAGCACGCTGTTCAAGGAGCTCAGAGACGGGAACAGCTGTGCCTTCCTGGGGGTGACGGAGTGGCAGGTGGCCAGAGAGGTGATGAATGCTGACTTGGGGAAATCTGGGGAGGTTTCGTAGGGAAAGCGCCCTTGAGTTGTCCTAGAGGCTGGGTAGAACTTGGAGGATGTGTGGGTGTGGAGGAGGGGAATTTGCCAACAGTGAACAGCCTGGGCAAAGGCACAGGGGAAGGATCAGGAAAGAGAAAGTGATTGAGTGAAAGCAGAGAGTAGAGTTATGGAGGGAGGAGATGGGGAGCAGATCTGACCGGGGAGGCGGGCCAGAGTCAGCTCGTGCTGGCACAGAGCAGGTACTCAGTAAGTATGTGTCCAGTGATTGGATAAGTGCACGGCAGCATCCGACAAGGGTTATCGTTACTTTGTTCATTCAGTTTGGGGGCTGATGATGAAGAATTTTGAATAGGTGGCATGATCGTGGTGTGACGGCAGCTCTCTGGAGGACAAAAGAGAGGCAAGGCTGAACCAGGGAAGGGACGTAGATTGGGGAACCAGGGCGATTGTCCTCAGTGCCCTCCTGCTCCCAGTTCTGGAAGGTCTGCGAAAAGCCAGACTGGAACGCCTCCCTCTTCTGAAACTGCGGGTCAGTGAATGACCAGCACTCACGTTAAATGCAGGGTGTGTTTAACCACATGTCGGCAACATCAACAGGCATCTTACTTTGAGGGAGGGGATTCTGGTCTCCTAATTGCGTTCGTATCAAGGTTAGCTGGCTCCTCCGAAGGACCTGGGGAAGTGACACAGAGCTTGACCATCAGCCCTGAAGATCTGAAGGGTGGTGAAGCCTGTAGATGTTTGGGGCTTGACGCTTCTCATTCATCCTTCCTAGAGGGAAGATGGAAACCCATCTGATGTTCCTCTCTTAGCACGCCCCTCACTTACCCGCTATTGACATCAAAACACAATGAAATCACAGGATCCAGATTAAGCAAGTCTATTTTCCTTGCATGTGGCACCACACAGTTTGAAAATAAGAGAACAAATCAAACGCTCTAAAAGCAAAGCCAATGCAAATTAAGGTTTGGGGACATCTGCCAGCCTGTGAGCATTTATTTTGCTTTGCTCTCCCCTTTAAATTAAACCAACACCATTTTGCAGAGCTCAGATGTGAATCACAGCCCCTTCAGGAATGAATGACTGTGACTCTGGCCTAGTTGAAGCAGAGGACTCCCCACCAAGAGGGTGGGGAGCAGCTCTTTCCAGGGAGAAGGAGGTGCAGAGGCTGCGGCCTTGTGAGGGCAGATGGCCAATGTGGAAATGCCCAGGTGAGGTTGCCTGGGGCCAGGGAAGTGCAGACAGAGCCCTGGAATCCATCTTTGCTGTTGATGCTCTTTCAAAAAATTTCAAACCATGCTGCTTGTTAAAATTCCTAAGTGGTGGTAGAGCTCACTGGTTAAGAGTGTGGGCTTAGGGTGGGTAGGACCGGTTCAGACCCTCACCCCTAAACCCATGATCGTAGGAAGCGTTACATAAGTTCTCTGAACTGTAGTTTCCATGCCTATAATTTGAGGACAATAACACCTAACACCCGAAATACCGCATAAAGGTTTTATGAAATCATATATGAAATGCGTTCAGCAAAATGGCATGTAGTGGACACTTAACTGAAGGTAATTCCTCCTTATTATTAATAAAGAAGAAAATCCAACTACCTTACAAGAGACGGCGGAGGCCTGAGAATGGGCAGACCCTTGCTGCAGAGACCCGTTCTTTCCTCGCTGACTTGGGAGCTTCGTGGCTGTTCTGAAGCTTTTCTCCCAGCGGCTATTGCAGAAGAGGTCAAAGGTACCTGGCCCGATGTGGGGCTGCTCCAGGACAGGCAGCCCCCAACACATCTATGCTCATTCTCTCTCCACTGGGTCCCTGGAGGGAAGAGAGGGGACAAGAATCTGGCAATGCGTTCAGCCCACGTAAAGGGCCCCTTTGCAATCCGGCCCCACAGGTAGTACCTGCCGCACACGGAGAGTGCTGACTTTTAAAGAGAGACAGTCGTTCTAACTGGCAATGTGGCCTGGCCTGCCCCTGCCTGTCAAGGATTGCCCAGGAAACCAGCCTGCAGAGCACAGCGGGGAGAACAGAGAAGCTAGTCTCAGTGGAGGGGGTGGAGGGAACAGCCCGGGCCCCTCACGCTGACCTCAGTTACTGGCCCAGGCACTCCAGCCCAATAGCTCTGTTTACATACAGTTCGTCAGCTCCATGAATGGGACATCTCGGCCTGGACCCTACGGCCTTCCTGGGGGACCTGAACCTTCCATGTGGACCCCATAGGTTGAAAGACATTTGCGCCCGTTGGTTCACAAGGAACATCATCCATGGGGGGTCTCTCCCTGCTCCAGGACCCAGGGAATTAACCTTTGGCATCCCTTCCTGTCCCCTTCCCCAGGCTGAGGTGCTCAGATGACATCACGCCACATTCTTTTTGGGGTCCTAGAGCATCTTATCCCTATGCCAGCATCCCTTCAAACCCAGCTGCTTGGCTTGGTCTTTTTCCAGGAGCGCACTGTCAGATTTTGATTTCTAAACTCTCCTTGGAAATCACTTAGTTGTCACGTAAAAGGGAGGGGGCGCTTTGCTGTTTGCTTTGCTGAAGCAAAACATTTGAAGAAGAGGAACAAGGAACCAGGCCAGTCTGCCGCAGGTTCTGAACTTGAGTCTCACTGAAGGTGTATTTCATTTTGAAGAACAGGAAGAACCTGGGGTTCTGTCTGCAGCTCCACACCTGGGGCCCCACGCTGATGATGTTTACTTTTCTGTAGTTGAAGGCCAAGGCTTGTTCTCTGCTTCACTCCGAGGTCTGTCTTGGGCACCTCGCTGTCACTCCCCTGCCCCACCCCCCAGCTCTGCTGTTCCCTTCTCTCCTTTGACTTTCTGTCTTTCTGTAGGGGAGTTCATTTCTCTGTGGTCTTTGGGTCTGCTTCTGCCTTCTTTCTTTCTTTTTTTCTAAAGATTTATTTGTTTATTTGTTTGTTTTTAGACAGAGGGAAAGGAAGGGAGAAAGACAAGAAACATCAATGCGTGGTTGGTTGCCTCTCGAGCGCCCCCTACTGGGGGAACCTGGCCTGCAACCCAGGCATGTGCCCTGACTGGGAATTGAACCAGCAACCCTTTTGGTTTGAGGACCAGCACTCAATCCACTGAGCCACACCAGCCAGGGCTGCTGTCTGTCTTTCTTTCTTTTCTGCGTTTCTATCTTTCCGATGTGCTCAGTACCTCTCTCCTAACTTTTCTCCCCAACCAGTGCCCCCAGCCCGGTGCCCTGAGAAGCATGCCTGTGTTTCTGGAGCCCTGACCTGTTTTGAACGCCCCCCCCCCCTCCCGAAGTTGCCCTGTGTTGGTCTGAGAAGCAGGCAGAGTGTTCAGACTCACCTTTTGTTTCAGGAGTACCGCAGTTACTTGCAGAGGAGAGAAGAAATTTGAGGAAAACGGTCGCTCCCCTTTTCCTTGCCCTCCCGGTTGCTCAGAACACCTGAGTTTTAGTCCTTTTAAACTCCTTGAATTTACGGTTTCTGGAAGTTTGTCTCATGCTCCCAGGGGTGGCTGAAAACATCAGTTAAACCCCCACACTCCTATTTTTTTGGAGGGTGTGGGGCACCCACCCTGAAATATTTGTCCAGCTGGTTTGCTCTTCTTAAGTAGAAACACACGCCAGGCACTGCGGCCAGCACCGTGCATTCACTCCCCTCTCCCTCGCTTATTCGCTCATTCGGTGGGTATCTAACCGAGCACCCCTGGTGTGCCTGCCTCACTGTGGGGTCCGGGGAGACAGCGGAGAGCACACACCGGGAGGTGTCCGGCCCGCCTGCTGGCCAAGCAGGTAGAAGTTCAGGCCGGGATTCGGTGTTTTACAGCATCAGTGTCGTTGTGAGCCTGCCAGCATCCCGTTCTCATCCTGCCAATCCTTGAGATGCAAGAGGCAGCTCAAGCTTTCCTGGGCGTTTGACTTCATTCCCTCGGGATTGGCAAGCCCTGCCCCTCCCCCATACCTCTTCTTCTTCCTCGTCTTCCCCGTCTTCCGCGGCCAGCACACCTGGTAGCTGGAGCAGCCGAGGACTGGCCGGGCTCCAGTGTGTTCATGGAGGTTTTTCCGTTTCTTTTCAGGAGCAGGGAGGTGGAGAATGAAGGGGACAGGAGCTCACGATAATTGAGTTTCTGCTCCGTCTCGGGCACCGTGCCCTGTGGTTTAACAAATTCATTTCATTTAACCCTTCTTCTCAGCATATCGGCGAGGTAGATCCTATCATTCCCATGTTAATGAAGAAGAAATGAGAGCCCAGAAAAGGTCAGACAGATTGCCCGAGGGCAGGCCATTAATACGTCTCAGAGCTGCGTGGAGAACCCACGTCTGTCTGAATCCAAAATCAGGTTCTTGTCACTACAGCCTCTCTGTGAGTGCGGGTCTGTCTGCTGGGACGTGCCGGGAGAGGGTAAACCCAGCGGCAGAGATCGTCCCAGCGGCTGCTTCTCCCGCACCGAGTCCTGGACCTGACGAGGGCCTTGCCACCTGTCTGCGTCTGGTCTGAGTGCAGCTGTGTGTCTAGGGTGGATGGGGCATTAAGGAAATGAGGCACCCGTCTGTCTTCCTCCAAGGGACTTCCATTCTGTCTCACGTGGTTCCCAGTCTTCTGTCCACGAGCTGTTACCTTGGGTAACTTACTGAAGCAGTCTGTGCTTGTTTCCTATTCCTGAAAGGGGGCAATAATAGAAGGCCATGTTTTTAACTCATTGTAGCTGACAATACTGTTCTCTTTCATAGAGGAGTCGAATTCACAGACACAGTGAGTCGATTGGTAGTTGCCAGGGGCTGAGGGAAGAAGGGATTGGTTTGTTTATGGGCACAGGGCTTCAGTTTGGGAAAATGAAGAAGTTCCAGAGGTGGATGGTGGTGATGGTTGCACACCAGCGTGAACGTATTAATGCCACGGAACATAAACATATATATTTACGTTATGTATAGCTCACCACCATACTAAAAGAAAGAGTACCTTCCTCAAGGATTTTGGGGAGATGATGTGCGTTAAACACTTAGAACAGAGCCCATAGTAAATGCTCCAGAAACAGGAGCTGTTGCATGCTCCAGCCCTCACCTTTTGCAGGGAGTCCTGGAAGCCTGGGCAGAGCTTTGTGGAGCGCACCTGTCACTTGGCTGGGGGGCACTGTGAGAAGGGGTCTCAGCCAGCACCAGAGCAGCTCCCTGCATGGGGTTGGGCAGCTGCCAGGACCTGGGCCAGTGATGGCGCATTTCAGTAGAGGAGCTCCTGCTGCCCACGGGGGCACCAAGGTTATAAATGGGACACGGCTCGCTCAATTGCCCCATTTCGCACAGACTGACTCTGCGAGCTGCCAGCTCAGAGGTGCAGCTCAATTTGGTGGTTAAGCCAGAACAAGAGAATTATGAACCCATAAAGGAAAACATCCAATTAAGTGGCATCCACACAGTATGTCTGAGAAGAGAATGGTGTTTTAATGTGCTCACTGGTCTTGCCCACAGATGTTTCTGAAGGGTCGATTGGGGGGGGGGGGATGCAAAGTGCTTGGAGTTCAGATCAGAGGACAGCAAGTGGCCTGTTGAGGAACAGAGGAGGGAGAGCGTACACAGAGTAGACGCCCCGGATCGTGCCAGCACTGGGGACAGGAGTGTCTTCCCACTTCCGGCAGGGAAGTCTCCCCCCGCACGACCCCGACCACCCCAGTTCAGTGCAGATCAGTGCGGTTACTGTGTGGCACTTGGACAGAGCTCAGAAGGTGTTAGGTCAGTGGGCCACAGGGAGCTGTCAGAACAAAACACCTCCCCGTGTTTGTTCTGCCACCAAGGACCCTCCTTAGTCCACTGCAGCCCACTGCCACTCTGCAGGGACAGTCCCCAAGGCAGCTCAGGGCTCTGAGACTTGCCTTACCATCTCGTCTAGCACCACCCAAGCTCTCGATGGGGAAAGACGGGGTTTTTGTTTTGTTTTGTTTTTAGTTTCCAATCCACCGTGGGTGGATAGTTTTACAAAATGCAATTAGAACGAATTACTCAATTTTTTAATTAATAAAGAAGTAAGTTAGAAAAATGAAGTAAGAAACAGAAAGAATATAAAAGGCCACATTTTTAACTCATTATCTCTGGCAGACATGCATTCACCTAGTCACATCCCTACAAACGTTTCTAAAGGTGCTTCCTCTCCAATTTTGTGCTTCTTCTATGATGGACTAGTAACCAAATGGCTGCACCCCGACAGTGACCGGGGGGCCCCATGTGGGTGCCCATCGCCAGTCTCCAGAATGGTGTGCCGAGACACAGTCCTGGGGGGGGGGACTTGTTCATATTTTTATCACGCCCCCTTTTCAATATAATTCATCGTATGTTTTTCATGTATACGGCACCGTAGTAAGACATAAACACATTAGTGATAGTGCATGGTAAGTTGTGCTCAGAATCTGTTTACTGAGACCGTCACGTGACCAAAAAAACCATTGGCAGTCCACTGCCCGTGATGACCCGTGTGAAAGTTGCCAACACCCCTCGTTGGGGCATCTCCAGTCTTGCATTGGGCTCTTACTATGTGAGATTGCATGTTTTTTTGCCTGTCTTAAAATTATAAATTCTTCGTGGGCCCGAGCTGTGCTTCACTTACGTCTGTTTATTAAGTGAAAAGCGTGGTGGGATTCTGGGCACTGTACTAGGATCCGGGAATATGAGGATGAGTAGGAGTTAGTCTCTTTCTCTGGCGTGCGCATGTCTGCGGTGAGGACAGGACGTACAAACCAATCATTGCTTTTCGTGGAGCATGCACCGTCCGGTCAGTTGTGTAAGTACCGAACTTAGGAATCCCAAGCTGTTAACTCTGTTAGAGGTGGTTCTCTGACACCACCCAGCAGAGCCGACACCTGAGAAGGTATTGAGGGATGGCAGGCTTTGCAGGGTCGGTGGAGGAGGTGGGAGATTTTGGGTTTTATCAGCATGCGAAAGGGCATCGAGGTCATCACACCCATTAGGATGATTATTATTTAAAAAACAAACAAACGGAAAATAGTAAGTGTTGGTGAGGATGTGGACAAATTGGAATCCTTGTGCACTGGAGAACATAAACTGGGGCAGCCCAGAATTGTCATATGACCCAACAGTCACAACTCTGGGTGCAGACCCAAAGCCTCCGAGGGCAGGAACTCGGAGGTGCATGCTCACCATGTGTGTCGGAGCCGCACTCACAGTAGCCAAAAAGTGGAAGCAACCAAAGTGTCCACTGATGGGTAAATGGGTAAAACAAACGTGGCCTCTCCATACAACGGAGTATGAATCGGCCTTGAAAGGGGAGGATGTTGTGACATACACGCTATGACATGGATGAAACTTGAAGGCATTATGCCAACAGAAATAAGCCAGTCAGCAAAGGACAAATATTGTGTGATTCCACTCGTATGAGGTGCCTGGAGCAGCCAAAATTATAGGTAGACAGTCTGAAACGTAGTTAAAATGACAAATCTTAGGTTTTATACATTTTGCCAAAACTTTTCAAAGAGGCTGAAAGTCACGAAGGACACAGTGTGTTCAGAACACGGCATTTTCTGCACTTCACGCTGCTCCTGTCCCTTCCAACTTAACATGTAACACGATGTTTGCACACTGCACCCCTCGCTAGCTGCTCCCTCCCTTTTGTCCCTGGCCGGACCCCCAGGTTTCACCATAGATACCCTTACCTCTTTGCAGCCACCTCACCTCTGCCCATGACCACGCCCACCAAGGCCTGGACATGGCTTTCCCTGAACAGCTCACAGTGGCCTTTTGGTGCTAAATCCCATGGATGCTTCAGTCTTCATGACACTACTGATCATATGCTTCTTGTTGAAACTGTCCTTTCTCTCCATGTCTTTGGTGTCACCCCTGTTTTTCCTCCCACCCTCTCGCTTGTCTCTTCATGGAGCTCTTTCCCCCAGATCTTGCTGGTTCTCGCTCCCTCTTGCTATCATCTACCTTTCAGTGGTTTCCCAAATTGATGTCTCATCTTGGCACAAGGTCTGGATAGTCACCTGCCTCTTAAACGTCCCCGTCAGCTCACACTCAGCGTGTCAGTGGCACCACCATCGATCCCTGTACCCTCATCACACTCCTTTCCTCTCTCACCTCTGACATCTCTTCTGTTAATATCTGCTTCCTTTCCAGTGTCAAGTGCATTTCCTTCCCATACTGATCACGGTGATATATCTAACAAGGCTCCTATTTTTGAGTAGCTCTTCAAAGCCAAGGGCCCATTCATCTTGGAATTCCCAAGTTAGCAAAATGTTTAGCTTGCTGCATCGTGCTGAGTGCACACTAATAATGATAATAAAAATACCTAATGTTATATGGTGCTTCGTATGTCCAGGCACTATTCTAACTAAGCACTTCACATATACCGTATTTTTCAGACTATAGGGACACACTTTCCCCCCCAAATTTGGGAGGAAAATGAAGGTGTGAAATGTAAAGTGAATGTAGCTTTACGTTTACATTGGTGAAATATGTTATTAAATATTTTTACCACATTTTTTGCTTCAAAAATTTTTTCTTATTTTCCTCCTCTAAAACCTAGATGTGTCTTATGGTCCAAAAAATACAGCAATAACTCACTTCATTCTAACAACTTCCCTATGAGATTGATACTGTTATTCTCTCTACAAATAAATAAACAAACAAAACAAAACCTGAGCACAGGTATGTTAAGTGACTTGCCTAAAAACCAAAGCTGATAGAGTCTCGCTGTTGAATGAATGAATGAAAATGTAAATGGGGACCAGAAAGATGGGCTGACACATTGGGAGCCACTCACTTCTTGGCTTTCTTTCTCAGGCACCGATTGTCTGCTTTGGCAGTTGTAGTTCAGCCCCGTGTCTACTGGTGCGAGAGAATAAGAATCTGACATGTGCGATCAAAAGAAATGAGGGGATAAAACATTCCTGGTGGAGACGGGAAGGAAGGGGGTTGGTCTAAGGAGTCAGTCACTTCAGGAGGATGTGAGTCAGAGTGGTTTCTCTGTCGTCTGGGCGTGCAGAGTGATGCTGGCCTCCTGCCTCTTCCTACCCTTGCTACACAAACATCGTGACCAGGGTCTCCCCAGGGAGCCACATACCTGGGATTTATATAGCACAGTGTCCTGGACGTCCCTCCGGGCTGCTGGCCACCTGTCATTGTCCCTTATTTTAAAAACCCATTCTTGATGCTTCCTCTATCCCATCACAGCCTGGTTGCCACACACTATGGGTTGCACATTTTTTAATTTAGAAAAACGATGCTGCCTGGACCTGTTTGCCATCTTCCTCAGTTCTGAATCCTCCCGAGCTTTCTCTCTGTTTCCATGGCGCTCTGCCGAGGCTCTATGGTTCTGCCCTCACCACCGAGAAATGAAAGCAATGGTAAGGGCCCTTCCTCCTCCTCCTCCGCCCTCTACAACCAAGTAAACATTGACACCTCCATTTTTCCTGATATGCTTATTTTCTTCCTCTTTTCCCAGCTTTGGGAAGACACATGAGTAAACTACCCACTCTGATTTCTAGAATGTCAGAACTGTAAGGGATCTTTAAGCCCTGCTGGTTCGACCTCTTCATTTTAAATTTGAGCAAATAGGCCCTGGCTGGCGTGGCTCAGTGGATTCAGTACCGGCCTGCAAGCCAAATACTCACTGGTTTGATTCCCAGGCAGGGCACGTGCCTAGGTTGCAGGTCAGGTCCCCAGTGGGGTGGGAGGGGCGCCAGAGGAAAACACATGTTGAAGTTTCTCCCCCTCTCTTCCTCCCTCCCTTCTCTTCTCTGAAAATAAATAAACAAAATAAAAATAAATAAGATAAATATGAGCAAATAGGAATCCAGAGAAGGTCGAGGATCCTGTCTGTGGGTTGGATGGGACCCCTTGTCAGATTCTGGGGCACAGGGGAGTGAGAAATCTTTCTCCTTGCCTGAATTTCTCCCTATAGCTTCTACTTACGTATCACAAAATTAAATTGTAATTTTATTTTCATACTTTCCTGTGATTCTTTCCTTTTCCTTTTCCACTTAGAAAAGTAACTTAAAGTCTCTTCCATTTCATTTCTTTTCTGCTGGTTCCCTCCCCCAAAGGGTGCTTTAATATAGAAAAACGGAGGGACGTGTACGTTTCCCTCTGCTCCCATCAGGCTTGCCCCTGGGACACCTAGGAAAGGTGAAACTTCAGTGCTCACTGTGTCTGCAAGTGTTGCTTTGTGCGCTCCAATGAGGAAAATCTCCGAGGGTCAAATCATTGTAAAACGATGTCATCTGCAAACACTTGTTTACAAACCCATCCCACGCAACACGCTGCGAGTCCTTTGCAGGCCAAGGTTGTGCCGCGTGCCAGCTCACTGTGCAGCATCCGGCATGCAGCGTACCCCCCATGGACAACGGGGGGGGGGCGGGCAGTGCTGACTGAGCAGGACTCTCGGTCTGGCCACTCGCTCGGGGGTTATCCTCCCCTCACCAGAAAGACCACTTAGAGGAAATGGCCTCTGAGCTGAGCGCTAATGGAAAGACGGCACATGGTAGCCGGAGGAAGAAGATTGTTTTAATGCACGTGGTGCAATAAGCCAAACAGAGCTCTGGTGTGGGAGACTGAAATTACTAGGTTGCCCATCAGGAAATTAAACAGCCCAGCCGTTCATTAGAGAGAGAACAAATGACAGGCCTTGGGCATCACCAGACTGTTCAGAAGCAAGAGCCAGACCTGCTCTCAGGGACAGCCAGACTCTGGATGGCAGGTTACCCGCCTCTCTCTTGGAGCCGCCCCTCCTTACGGCCTTGATGTTCAGAACCGTGAAGGTCAGAACAAAGGGTTACCACCCCTCTTCTACGACGGCCCCTGGCCTCCCGTGTCTCAGGCTGCTGAGACGGTTTACACTGTCGCAAAAGATCTCATGCAGAGGTCAGCGGGGCCACGTGACCCCTCAGCCCAAATCGGACGTGTTGTTTTGTGGGAGCGGGGACTCCTAATCAACTCACTGACCCCTTCCAGCTGGGATCCCTGACTTTTAGACTTTAATCCACTCCACTGGCCATGTTGCAAGCGGTATTCCAAGGTCAAACACATCTTCCTAAGGGAAAACATGTCTAAAAATGGGGGCGGAGTGATGAGAGGGTTTAACACATTTTTGTCTGTTGATAGTTGCGTGTACATAGTGTTAATCATTATTGTCCCTTCTGCACACATGTGGTGGTCAGGGCTCTGTAGGTAGGGACGATCCTGAAAGGGCAGAAGAGCCTCTCAGATTTATTGCTGAGACAATGGTTTTCTCTGGGGGGTGGGACTGGCCAAGGGGAAGGATGTTTTTACTTTCTGGCAGGGGACACGTGCCCACTTCCCCCATTTGCTGCCATCCAGAAAGGAGGAGAGGAATGTGAGAGGGCAGAAAAGCACAGCCCCAGACCCTCTGTGGGCACCAAAACTGAATACAGTATTGCCTACGGATCATAACAGGAGACCCCATTCTGTTGGTAGAAAGTTGCTTGGTCTTAGAGGCTCATGTTCAGACATATCTAGAAAGTTCCTCCTTCTCCTGCCACAGTCAGTCCCAGGCAGCCTGAAGGGATTTTAGCAGCCTCCAGAGGTGAACAGTTACCTCCTCATAGTTAACTGTTGTTTATACCTCGTGAACACACACTGTCACAACCTGCTTGCTCAGGCCCGTGGTGTATCCAGCAGGTCTTGTCTCCTGCGTGACATTAATGGGGACCATGGTCTAATGAGAGTCAGCACAAGTTTAAACAAAAGATTGGAGATTCAGGGCAAATGCCCATGGTGATGAGGCCACATTTTTGCACTCTGCAATGTAGCAGGTACACCCTAAACGACACTCTTGGGGCGGGGGTGGGGAGGGTGAGGTTCTGGCTGATTGGAAAGCCTCAGAGTCTATGAGCTACTTAGATGCACCCTACGGGCTGGCTGTTCACTGGAAGAGGCTCTAAGAGTCTGTGGCTCTCGCTGACGGATGGGGAACAATATAGCAGAATGGTTAAGAACAAGGGGTGTTTGGACAGAAGTAGGTTCAAGTCCTGGCTCCACCACTAGTAAAGAAGTGGTGCAAGATACCTAATCTCTATAAGGCTTTAAAAAAATCTGTAAAATGGAATAAGAGCCCACTTCATTGCATTGTTCTGAGGATTACATGGCATTGTGCATCTGTCTGCAGTGTCAGACATGTAGTGCATGCTCAGTACATGCCAGCTACTGTGAGTTCACGACTCCCATGTGCTTTGCAATAGATGCTCAGCCTCTTGGGCCGTAGTTCCTCGTTTGTTCTGGCTTTTAAGCAGGAAGCACTGCTTGCAGATGACTAAGCTGAGTCCAGATACCCTCAGTAGAGCTTTTAGATTTCCAAAAGGAGGCGTTAAAGGGTAGAGAGAATAATGGGACCACTTTGGTGGTTAAAAACCTTTCCTCAACTGCCCAGGCGGGGAGAACGACCCGAATCTGCTGTCCCTATGCAGGGGCTCCATGGGTTAGAACAATGGCACAGCCTGTGGAGGCCCAGAAACACGCTGTGAGCAGAGTCTGGGGTCGGACTCGGTTGAGAGTCAGCCATTCAAGTCTGGAACGGAGCCCGCTGCAGGAGCCCACGCCAGGGCTACCTTCCTGATCTTGGCCTCAGCCTCTCTCCCAACCAACCTATGTAATGCAATTTGATTAATTCATTCACTCAGTGAAAGTTTATTAAGTGTGCTCTGTGTCCATCACTGAACTCAGAGATTTTGTTCAAGTAGGGAAGACAGATGTCAATCAGTTTGCCCCAGGAATTACAATACAGCACTGGTTCTCAAACCTCAGTGTGCACCAGAACCCGCTAAAGGGTCTGTGAAAGCACAGACTGCTCACCCTCAACCCCAGTTTCTGATTCAGCAGGTCTGGCGTGGGGACCAATCATTTGCATTCCTGATGAGTTTTCAGGTGCTGCTGAAACTGCTGGTCCAGGAACCACACTGGGAGAGCCATTAACATATAATAACAAACTGTGATAGGTTCTCTGGGGGAAGTACAGGGGATTCTGGGAGAGTGTGTCACAGGGCCCTAACCCCCCAGACTGTAAGAGTCTTAGAAGAGACAGTCGGTAGATGTCTCTTCCTCGTTACGCAGGAAAATAAAATGTTCTGATTTACAGTTTAAAATTTTAGCTTGTTGCCACTACTGCATGAAGGGTGGATTGGTGAGAAGCAAAAACGGTAGTGGGAGAGTGGCTCAGAAAACGATACAGAAGTCCAGGCAGAGAGTGGTGGCTGGGATGTGGATGGTGCCTATGGTGAGTGGGAGGAGCAAGTAAACCTGGGATATGGTTTGGAGGTAGAATGGATAGAATTTGGTGATGGGTTGAATGCAGGAGGAAGAGGGGAGAAGGGAAGAGTTTGGGGGATGGTTGTAGGTAAATGGAATGAAATTATAGCAGCAGGATGTGTCAGATCTTCCTGGCAAAGTAATGAAATGTTTGTGTCCACATCTACAGACTGTCTCTATGTAACCAACCCCTCACCTTTCCTCTCTCTTTTCCTCTCATCTCTTTGTCGCCAAGCCAGTCTATATCCTTCTGTCACTTCTTTGGGGTAGTTAAGCTGTTGTTGTGTCAATTGGCCATCTAAAGGTGAGGGTGAGGCTCTGGCAAGTTCAGTCAAGACCTGTGGGCTTCGGATCTCGATTTGACAAACACGGCCAGAAGAAAGGATGGTTCACCTATAAAGATGGTGTATCCCACCCCGGCTGGTGTGGCTCAGCAGATTGAGTGCCAGCCTGCAAACCAGAGGGTTGCTGGCTCGATTCCTAGTCAGGGTCCGTGTCTGGGTTGCAGGCCAGGTCCCCATTTGAGGGCGTATAAGAGGCAACCACACATTGATGTTTATTTCCCTCTCTTCCTCCCTCCCTTCCCCAATCTCTAAAAATAAATAAATAAAAATCTTTTAAAGAAAAGATGGTGCATTCCTTTCAAGATGTATCGCCCTTTCCAGCTTTATCCGTTTAACTCGTAAAACGTTCATCACAGAAAGCTTGATAGTGTCCGTCTTTTTCGCTGGGGCAACACTGAGCCAGGGAGCAGATTGCCTTGCTCCCCGCTGGAGAGGCAGGGTAGCCACTCCCAGAGGAGGGTCTGGGGCTTCTGGGCTCCCAGGTTTCTGTCTCACCGGGGCCTCTCTCTCGTCAAGCAGATAGAAGTAGGTCAGAGCTGCAATTAGGACAGGAACAGGATATTCCCAGCTGGAGGTTTGGACACCAGTGAGTCAAAGTGGAGGTTCCCATGGCAATGCTAATGCCACCTCCTTTCTGAGACCAGAGACCTGGCAGTATGGGAAGGAGTCAACTGCTGCTTTGAAGGCCTGTGGTGTTTCTCCACTTTCATATCTCAGATCAGAAGGACCCATGAGGACTCGGGTCCCGGGCATTCAGATGGTTTTCCACCTGGTGATGTGGGCTGAGGAGAGATGCCTGGAAGCATCATCTCATAATGTGTCTTTCTCCTTGTCCACTGCACCGTCCCCACAGAGTGACGGCCTGGAAGACTCCAGTGGAGTGAGATTTTTCTACTAGCTTGAAAGTCTTTCTCAGGGCATCACAAAAAGTCCCAACTTTTCTGATTTTGAAAAATCGGAAGAAGGGAAGGCTGAATGGAAAAGATCTGGCTGACTGTTTCCAAAATATCTCTGAG
The DNA here is from genome assembly GCF_021234435.1 of Artibeus jamaicensis. NCBI lineage: Eukaryota > Metazoa > Chordata > Mammalia > Chiroptera > Phyllostomidae > Artibeus > Artibeus jamaicensis. The sequence goes on along the minus strand of NW_026521772.1, from coordinate 6,202,387 downwards.
ATCTTCTTTAGGAGGTTGTTTTTGGAAAAGAATGTCCAGGGCCTGTCCCTCTTTGTGCCCCCGACTCTCCTGCTGAGATTGCGCACTGCCTCTCAGGAGAAGTCGGAGAACTCTGGAATCACGGGGTTTCTGAGCTGGAAAGTGCTTCAGTCAGAGATGGGTGAGCATAAAGCTGCCTGGGACCTGAAGGCTTCACTCAGGTGACGTCTCCCATAGTGCAGGGCTTTGGTCGGTCACCAGGTCCCTGGGACCAGCTGTTAGTTTTATAGGTCCAGGTTTCATAGACTGACTCACGATAACTAGGTTTGCAATAAACTGACATAGAAACTCAAATGTCCATCTATGCCTTTTATAATGAGAGATATTCTATGGAATATTTCAGTGACCAGAATTCCCATGCCTCTTATTCAGTATTGGGGTATTTGGGAGAAAGAGCTGGTAGTCAGAAGCTTACTTAGCAACCAGAGCTTCAGAGCAAAGGGGAGAGGATGACCTTGAACGATCTCTTATCTGTGGCAGAAACCCCTGGTGAACTATCCCTGCCCAACAACAGATACTTTTGGGTTGTTGTGGAATGTTCCTATGACCCTGAGCTAGCTCCTCTCTTCCTGGGACAGCCCTGGGAAAGCAATGCTAATAAGTTCTGCTCCTTTTGTATTATCTGGGCCCACTTGTAATACATCACATTTCACTGGGTTTTCACTGTCTTGATGCTATTATCATTTGCAATGATGTCCACTCAAATCACACCCTAGTCACCTTGTCTCCTGACCCTAGTCACCCTGTCTCCTGATGTATTAATGTTCTCTTAGGGTGGGTTAATTATTAATAGTGTCCCTTTCCAAGGGTACCCAATTTCATAAAATATATTTTTACAGGGAGCCCACCAGAGCGTCCACCAGAACTGTAGAACCAGTAGCTTGTCTGAGTACCTTACTCAGCTGTTAAAAAAAAAAAAGGAATAAGAAAGAAGGCAATAATACCTACCCAGAAGGACTGTTTATGAAGAGTAAGTAAAATCTTATGTAATGTGTGGCATGTGGTAGACATGCAATAAATGGACATAATTCTTTTTTTTTATTTCTTGTAGCAGCTCCCTTTAATGTGTCCATTAAGACATCCTTCTACTCCATTCCCAGGAGTCTTATCTAGATGTAAAATAATTCACTCATGTATTCCAGGAGCTGAGCTGTGAGCCAGCCTAAACACAGAGGTGAATTTTGACACATCAGCACTGACCCTTGAGAGTCACAGTGGATCCTACTAAAGATAACGCCCATACTTTGAGTTATATCATCGTGGTCATTATAGGAGACTCCCATTCTTGCCTCTGTCTTCTCCCCCCTTTTTCCTTGCTCCCTTTATCTTCAAGACCTTCAGGCTGCAGAATATCTTTGAATGGATTTATCTCCATTGTTTCTCCTAAATTGATCAAGGCTGGCTAGATAGTTCCCTGATCACAGGTGATGAGTGGGAATGGGTTCTCCCCCATCCTCCTGGACACTCTGGCTCTTGTTTGGTGTGTGATGGAGGAAGGAAGAAGGAAGACCCTGACTATCATGGTGTCCAATTTAATTATTCATAGCACCTTCCACCCTTGATAGTCATCCTTCTTGGAAGGTGAGCTCCACATGGGACTGTGTGCATTTCATATACCTTTAAGTTCTCACTGTTTGCACATTGCCTGGTGCACAGTAGGAGTTTAATCAGTATAGATCAAATGAATGCATAGTGTGTGATTGTGTCCTGGTGTAACAAGGTCACGTGACAATCCTGGGAACAAGCCCAGCTCAGGAGCCAGTCCCAGCAAGGGGACCTCCAGGATTGGACTGAGACGTGCATCTTCCAGCAAAGTCAGCACTGGGATGGTTTCTGTGCCTCCTTCTCCAGAGGGCTGAGCCTCCCAGTCTCCATTCTAGGCTTCCGGTCTGCCAGGCAGAGCTACATTTCCAACAGGAAATCAGTATTTGATATTCCCTTCCGTTCCCAGCATTTACGTTCGCAGCTTTGGAAGCCTCATGTCCTCTTCACACCACTCAGATCCCTCCTCTGGCTTTTCCATTCTGGGCCCCTGCCACCCTCCACCGCCTGCCATGGCGTTTAGCCATATTATTTAATGCTGCTCTGAGTGCCAAGAGCACACTCGGCCTTAGACGCAAACGTGCAACGACACAGCTCTCGCCTGCCCCAGAGGCTGGCCCAGTAAGTTAAACAGACTATACAATGCAAACTTCAAATATGCCAGAGAAGAAGGCATTGAAAGTCTCTTCTGGGAGCTGGAAAGAGAATGCTTTCAGTGTTTTCATCTCTTCCCCTTCCCTTGCCTTCAGTGCCGGGGCTGCCTGAGAGCTGTCCTGCCCCTCCTGGTCTGTATCACTATTTAAGGGTGACCGGTCCCTTTACGAGCAGGGAAGAAGCCGGAGGCATGACCGTGAGTGTGGACAGCTCCTCCCAGCTTCCCTCCAGGCTGCCTGAAAGGAGCGGAGACACCCACACGTGGCAGCAAACCTTTCCCAGCTTGCTTTCCATTCTATCACTAGGAACAACATTCATCAGTTGATGGTTCAGGATCACAAACCAGCAGATTGCCGTCCTTTGAGGCAAACATAATCCATGTGTCTGGTTTCACTCGGGCTATTTCTGAACACCAGACACCAGCGTCTGGGACAGTGCAGATCACGAAGCAGGGGAGCCAGGTCCTGTGGTCAGGAGCCCCTGGCAGGGGAGACACAGGCGGTGCTCTCACGGCCTGCCTTGCTCTTTGCCACGGAGGTACCTGGGGCAGCAGGAGTCCTCATTGTGCCACGTTGGTGCTCCTTTCTCCTGCAAGCCCCCAGCCTGTGTCATGGGCTCCCCTCGGCATGAGGTGAGGAGAAGCTGCAGTGGTTTCCGAGAGCTCGACTCCTGATCTTCTGCCGAGGCAGTCATTTTGAAGACAGGCATAGAGAAGCAACTTTGGACAGGATGGTCCAGAAAGGTCGCTCTGAGCAGATGACAGCTACTCTGAGACCTGCGCGATGAGACCATGGCGGCTGTGCAACAGGCATTTGTTGGAGGAATGAATGACCGAATGCATGAAGCGTGAACAGAGTAGCAGCAGTGGGTAGGAGAAGACACCACATCGGTGAGAGATCCAGAAAGACAAATGGACAGGGCTTAGCGATTGTCGGGATGCGGAGATTAAAAGAGAGAGAGGAGACAGGGATGGCTAGCCTCAGTGGCCCTGTGGTGACATCCACTGAAATGGGAAGGAGAACGAGGGGCAGACATGAAGAAAACAAACTTGAGTTACACTTGAAACGTGGAGTGGGCAGAATTGGGTTCAAATTCTAGCTCGGCTGTCCATTAACTGTCTGACCTCAGGGAAGTCACGTAGCCTGTCGGAACCTCAGTTTCCTCATCATTAAAATGAGGCCAAGTCTTGCCTCAGCTCACAGCTTGTCATCAGGATCTAATGAAACAACACATGTGGAGTCTTTGTGACCCGAGGCCTATCCCAGGCATAGGGCATGATTCTGATTACCACCGCCCCGCCCTTGGTATGAATCCAGGTGGCTAGGTGGGGCTTCTGGGTCACAGTCGTCTCACTCCCCCATCATTAGGGCACTTGCTGGATGCTGTAATTACACCAACCACATGGCAGTCTATCCTTGGGTTGTGCTTCCTCAGCCCGGTTACCAGGCCTGAGAGGACAAATCCCTCCCAGCATCCGTGCAGGTATGATCAACAGTAAGCCAAGCAGGTACGGAGAAAAACTTCCCAGTCTGACTGTGCAAGAGCAGTAGCCAACCAGAGGAAACGGTGTCGGGATCCAAAGGCCATTGGTACAGCCTCTTCACCTCCAGGGTACCAACCAGCTGTGTGTACTTGAGGACGTGCCTTCTGCGAGAGCCAGCGTGAGAGGCTGGGGTTGCTAGCGCGGTTGCTGGATCTTCGGCACTTTGCCACCCACCCCGCTGCAGGAAGGCAGCACCCAGGAAGGCATTCAAAGTCGGAGACCCCAGCCTGAGGCCCCTTGTACGGCTAGTTGACAGCGGACCCTGAAGCAGGTGCTGGGGTCAGGCTCTCTGCTCACCTGTAACCCTTCTAACCAGCTCAGTTGGCTTTGTCGATGGTCAGAGTATCCTGATCCTTAGTACTAGTCATGGTCCCAGCTCTCAGGATGTGTCTTTGTGTTCTAGGCAGCAATGAACACATCCATCTCTCCCACCCCTAGAGGGCGCGCCCCCTCCAGGGTGGCTCTTAGGGCCATCTAGAAGGCAGGGACAAATGTGCCCCTTCGCAAGGAGCTTCAGTTCACCGGTGCACATGGTACTTCCCCGGTTGCCAGGGAGGTTGTCAGAAAAGCGCTGGTACAATCTGTGCCAAGTGGTTAGAACAGTGCCCAGCACATAGTAGATGTCAATTAGTATTAACCATTGTTATTACTTGTCTCATAATTACCTATAGGGAAGTATTGTTATTACCCCAACTTTGCGTAGAAGGAAATTGGAGCTCAGAGAAGAGAAATCTCTGTCCAGGAAACTTCAGCTTGTGAATGGTGGTCCCAGGATTTGAATCCAGGATTCCTCTGAGCTGGATGGGCTTCCTCCCACGCAGGAGCTGTTAACCTTCAGCTCTTTCCGAAAATGCTGAAAGGGACTAAAGCTGTGCTCTGGGATTCAAAACAGATCTCAGGGTCCGGAGCTGCTCTGCTTGCCCTCAATGGAATGCCTGCCCCCAGGGGATTCCCTCCCCCAGAGACTGGGGTGGGGCAACTGGCAGGAGGACCCCGTGAGCTCAGCCAACAGTGAAACAGAGGCGCTTGGTTCTGATCCCCTCAAACATTTCCTTCTCTCTTCCCAGCCCTGCCCTCCCACCCATCCACCCCCGTGGGTGAAGGAGACTTCAAAATGCTGCCTGCTCACACCCCACACCTGGGGCTTCTTGCCCTTTCCTGAGCCAACACTCTGCTTTAGAGTTTAATCACGGTCCTCCTCTGCAGCCCCCTGAAGCCAGGTGCTGCTTCCTACGTCACTACTAAATGACAGGCAGCCCTGTGAGGTCAGCCGAGCCATCTAGAGGCAGCCTCTTGGGCTGATGGAATGCACTCAGGGACCTGCGTTCTAGCTGGACCTTTTGCATGTGCCAATTTGGACAATAGCAATAACAAGCATTCACAGAGTGGTGACTAAACAGCTTCTCGAATCTTGTTTTATTTAATTCTCCTAAGACCAGGTAGTACTCAGGACAGGTTCTTCTATTTCCATTTAAGCCCTTGATTGGTATTGTACCTCTGATAAGTGAAAACCAGGACACAAACCCAAAATTCCGTTGTTATTTCCATATTGTCATTTCTCTCTCCATCTCTCTTTTATCACTCCCTTCTTGCCCCCCATATACACAAACACACACATAATGAACCGCCATTTTTCACGTGTACAGTGAGGGTGTTTCGAACAAATGACCTCTGAGGTCCCCCTAGCTGTCAAACACAATCAAGGATCTTTCTGTTTTCCGACGCACTTGTATTCATCAAAGGAACACAGCTAGCGTGGCTGGCCCAGGCTTATGAGGTATCTGATCCATGCGCACTCTTATGTCTTCTAATAGTCCCATTTTCATAGTTTATGCAATATACATTCTTCAGTGAGGGGACCCATTTGATATTAATAATAAGAAAACCGCCTGTTTATTCCTTGTATGACACTAGCAAATATAGACACAGCCCTCCAGTGCGGGCGCCCCATTACTTGGGCCTTAAACCTCTGAGCGCAGCACAGTCTCTCTCTATACAGAAGGTGGTGTGGAAAGTCTAGCATCATCCGAGAGGCATTTAGACCTTTGGAAAATGGCAGTGACGGTGCAAATGGAGAGAGCATATCGATGGCTCCAGGTAGCTGAGTGATTAAGAATTTAAAAATGGAGCAGGAAATGACCTCTGCCAGCAGAGGGAAGCTTCAGCTGAATCCTTGGCCCATTACTCTGCAAGGAATAATTATAATAGCCCACAAACTGAAGGCAGTTCTCAATTATAGATGCTTCTCAAACATATGGTGGGTTTTTTTTTTCTGCAGAGAAGAGAGAGGTGGTTAAGATTATTGGTAGTAATAGGTGGATGTGCCGTACCTTCTCACACAACCAAGTTTATAGACAACTAAATATTAGCAACAGAAAACACAGCCAGAACACGGAAAATTGAACTTTTCGGAAGTCCGTTAACAACAAATTCTTCAGCCTGACCTGTAAGGGGCGAAACCAGCGGCTGGTGAAGCGGGGCTGCACAGGAGGTCTCGGTCAGCCAGACTCAGGCGCGGAATCCAGACGCGTGCAATCCAGGCGCAGGGTTGGATCTAGTGAGCGACTGAGCGAGCCACCAGGCGAGTGACCGTGGGGGAGACAGCCGGACCCGGGGCTGCGTGTTGACTGAGGTCGCGCATTTGTGCGAGGGTGGACAGGCGAGGGAGTGGGCGGTTGGACCGGGCTGGCAGGTCCCCACGGCGAGCGGCAGTGGAGGGCGCCGCCATTTCCCTGCTCTGACCACGCCCCCACATACAGCGTCATAACCCAGCGACTCTGAGTGGCCCGGCCCAGGTGAACCACCTAAGGCACTGCTCCTCCACACCCAGCTGTGAGAAGCGGCAGAGGGGGTCGCCATTTCCCTGCTCTGGCCACGCCCCCACATACAGCATCACAACCCAGCGACCTGGGAATCCAAGGCGCCGCTTCTCTCACTTAAAGGGCCAGAACAGACCAAAAATGTCGCAAGAAGACCTCAAAGCCCCAGAGATAAATCTAAGCAACGAAGAAATAGCAAAACTCTCAGACGCACAGTTTAAAACACTGGTCATCAGGATCCTCACAGAACTGGTTGATTATACCGACAAATTAGACAAATATATGAAGGCGAAACTAATTGAAATGAATGGAATTGCACAGGACACCAATAGCAATGAAAAGGAAACTGGGACTCAAATCAATGGAGTGGACCAGAAGAAAGCAAATAATGGCCAAACAGAAAAGAGTCAAGGAGCAAGAATTCAAAGAAATGAGGAGAGTCTTAGGAACCTCCAGGACATCTTTAAACGCTCCAACATCCGAATTATAGGGGTACCAGAAGGGGGAAAGGCACAGCCACCAGTGGAAAACTTATTTGAACAAATAATAAAGGAGAATTTCCCCAATCTGGCAAAGGAAATAGACTTCCAAGAAATCCAGGAAGCTCAGAGAGTCCCAAAGAAGTTGGACCCAAGAAGGAACACACCAAGGCACATCATAATTACATTAGCCAAAATTAAAATGAAGGAGAGAATCCTAGAAGCAGCAAGAGCTAAGGGGACAGTCACCTACAAAGGAGTCCCCATCAGACTGTCAGCGGATTTCTCAAAAGAGACCTTACAGGCAAGAAGGGGCTGGAAAGAGGTATTCCAAGTCATGAAATCCAAAGACCTACAACCAAGATTGCTCTATCCAGCAAAACTTTCATTTAGAATGGAAGGACAGATAAGGTGCTTCTCAGATAAGACCAAATTCAAGGAGTTCATCATCACCAAGCCCTTATTATATGAAATGTTAAAGGGACTTATCTAAGAAAAAGAAGTTAAAGAAACATGAACAGTGAAAGGACAACAAACTCACAGTTATTAACAACCACACCTAAAACAAAAGCAAACTAAAAGGATAGCTAGATCAGGAGTGGAAACATAGAAATGAAGATCTCAAGGAGGGTTAGCAACAGGGGAGTGGGAGGAGGAGAAGGGGGGGAGAAGGTACAGAAAATAAGTAGCATAGACAGTAGATAGAAAATAGATGCGGGGGGGGGCAAGAATAGCATGGGAAATATAGAATCTAAAGGAATTGAGATACATGGTCATAAACTAAAGGGAGGGTAATGGTGGGGATGGGGGGGTAGGGTGGAGGGGAATGAAGGGGGGAATAGAACAACTGTAACAGCATAATCAATAAAAAAATTAAAAAAAAAAAAAAGATTATTGGTAGTAAGAAAGCCTAGATCCAAGATCTCCTTTTGTAGTAAGTTACTCAGTTTCTTGATGCTTCAGGTTTTTATAAAACTTATAATACAGTAATGACCCTAAATAACACATGGAATTGTGATGTGAGAATTTGAATGTATAAAAAACATTAATTTGTATGTTCTCCCTTAATTTCCCCCCTCCATTATTTTGTTCTCTTTCTCTCTCTCACTGTGAAATATTTTTTTGTTTGTTTGTCCTTTTCCACTAGAATGAACTCTGCATGAGGACGGGGATGTCCTCATGCTATTGGTCTGATTATAGTACCCAGAATGGTGCCATGTACGAAAAGGCACAGTAATGTCTAATGAATGAATGAATGAATGATTGTTCCTTTGTTAAAGTGTTTTCTTCTTGTTTTATGAATGTAAGATCTTATATCTCTCTGAGGATATTATATCATCTTTGAATTTTTCAATTAAACTAAGCATTTTAAATTGTTCAATTGCAGCTGAAGTTCAATACCATATTAATTTCAGCTGTGCAGTAGAGTGGTCAGACATGTATGTACCTTACGAAGTGGTCCCCCTGATAACTCCAGTGGCTGCCCGGCACCACACACAGTTATCACACACTACTGACTATGTTCCCTCTGCTGTACTTTACGTCCCCATGGCTGTTTTGTAACTAACTGCCAGTTTGTACTTCTTCATCCCTTCCCCATTTTGACCCAGGACACAAGGATGTGTTAAGTGGAGAGACGCAGCGTGGACAAGACCATGTAGTTTCTATCAGGCATTTCCAGTCTGGGCATCTGCCATTACCGGGACGGGATCTGATAAAGGGGAGGGAGCCTGCCGTCTTGGGAGCTCTTTGCCTTGTGGATGTGCGGCAACTTTTCACAGAATCCCAGTGAAATGAGGGTAATGGGGTGGCTGAGGCAACTGAACGAGAGGCCTCTGTCAAGCGTCTGGTGGTTCTAGTTGGTCCTTACCATTCATCCCTGTGCTGAGGAGTCGGGAGACTCGGCTCGATCCCATTTTGTGTGATAACCTAATTCCAGACTGTGCTCTAGTTCCTTCATTCTCTCCATAGGACACCAACGTCCTGTGACCTCTTCCTGACCCCTTGATCGGAGCAGACAGGAAGGGGGCCCAGAGCCCCTCACCCCGGGCACCACCAAGCCTCCCAAATGTAGGTCAGCTGTCCACAGGGCTTCGGGTTGGAACCTGAAGACTGGGTGGGGTGTGCTCAAGCTCATTCAGCTGCCCACCACTTTTCCTGGCTCCAAGTATCCCCCCCCCCTCCACCGCCATGAGGGTTCTCTGGGCACTGGCCTCCTCCTGGATTTTGTTCTTTCTCCCAGAAGGAATTTGTACGGCTGGGTGGGGTCCTTCTCTGTGGGTGCCCAGTGGGAGCCGGATGCCTCGGTCTGCGTGCCAGCATGCCCGGTGACCCGGATATCACAGCCCGGCCCAGCCGTAAGGCTGCGTGGCAGCTTCCCTTCACCGGTACCTCAGGGCTGCCCTTCCTCTGTGGTTCTGAAAGGCCAAAGGCCGTCACTGCGGCCAACAAAACAACGAGAAGTGTGCGGAGGGTTTGAAGGCCCAGAACCCAGCAGGGAGGGCGGTAGGACAGGGATTCAGAATCTCCTTCTCCCACCCCCCCACCCCCCAACAGGTCTGAGTGCCAACCCCCCCATCCCACTGCTCACACAGCTCCCAAACCTCCTTTTAAGTCTCGTCTCCATCGCAGCTGCCCTTGGTTTTCCCTCTCGTTGGTTCTGGTCTACATGACTGAGTAGTTTAATTTATTCAGCACCTGGTACTTTCAGTGATTAATATCACATCCTGCCGCTTACAATTGAACTCTGCAGTACATCCTGGGGTGGTGTGTCCCCCAAAAACAGATAAGATAAAGTTGTCCAGAAAAAAAAATCCCGTGTAAGTGAGATCAGAAAAGACAGAAAAGAACAGGCTTAACTTTGTGCATCTGGGCCCTGCATACAAATTCTAGAAAAGGCCCTTAGTGGTATGGAGCACAGGTCTCCCACAGAAAGCCGGACTCCCTGGCCAGGAGGCACGTGGGAGGCTTTGGCAGAGCACCTCTGGAGGATGTGGGTTGGGTTAGGAGGGCTCCAGAGGGAGGCAAAGCCGGGTGTGCTGCTGGCAGGAGGGTTGCCTGGGCGAGTGGGGGAGGAGGGCAGAAGCTGCTCTCCCAGGGAGGGGGCCCTAAATTGCTAGACCTGTGAGCCTGGCTCTCCAAAGGGCTCAGGCCTTTGGAGAGAGGGGGGACCCTCCAGAAAGGAAGAGAGTTCAAACAGAAAGCCTGGGGGCTTTTATTATGGGGAAAAGGGGTTTCCATCCCAGGCTCCCCGATTCCTTGGCCCACCTCCGGGGCCAAACCTGCCTGTGCACCCCTGGCTGCCCAGTGAGTCGCCTCCTTCCCTTTCATCTGGTCTCACCAGCAATGGCCCCTCACTCCAGGCTTCCTTCTCTTCCCCTCCCAGCCTCCCCACCAGCCCTCCTTCTCTTTCAGCCCCCAGCCGAGAGCGAAGGGTGGGATTTGGCAGCCCTCCACGCAGCCCCCCTCTGGTTTCCATGCATGTTTCATAATAGCAGTGGTGATTGATGTCTGCCTACCTCCTGGGGTGAGTGCGCCGTGCACCCCGCAATTTTGCAGGCCTCTTTCCTTGCAGTGGAATGGCTGTGAGCGGGGCGGGATTGGAGGGGACTCCAGCTGAGTCCCAGGCTGCCTCTCTGCCTGAAAATCAAGCCTGGGCCTGGAGTACACCTGGGGAAGTGAGAGGGAGGGAGGGAGGGAGGGAGGGGGGAAAAGGGAGTGGGGGGTGAAGGTGGGGGGGGAGAGAGTGAGGCCAAACACGGGAAGGAAACCAAGGAGGTTCTTCCCACATTTCTGAGAGGCCGAATGAAGATCTGATGAGCTGTTAGGATCATGTAGACAGGGATTGGGAGCTCCAGGTCCTGGAGGGAATGAAAACATTTCTTTATTGTTTTTATCCTCACCCAAGGACGTATCCATTGATTTCCAAGAGAGGGGGAGGTAGGGGAAAAGAGAAGGAGAGAAGCATGGATATGATGGAAAGACAGTGATTGGTTGGCTTTTGTTTGTTCCCTGGCCAGAGCCAAACCTGCAACCTAGGCATGAGCCCTGACCGGGAATCGAACCCATGACCCTTGACTTTGTGGGAAGACGCCCATCCCACTGAGCCATTCTGGCCAGGGCGTGGAAACCTTTCTCTGCATATTTCACTCTAGTTTCTGCGAGGCCATTAAAGGGGGAGGAACTGCCAAATGGAATCGAATTCAATGTCCTGTTTGAATTAATCCTTAAAGATGCGGAATTAAAGAATTAAACAGAACAAGAAAAACCCCACCTGTGTGTAGGTTAATGAGAAAGACCGTGTTCAGTTAGCTGTTCCTTCAGTGACCTGGCTCCACCTGTGTAGACCTTGCAGTGGGTGGGCTCAGACTTTGCTTGCTCCTCCTCCTCTTCCTCCTCCTCCTCCAGGGGGAGCTTCTGAAACCCTCTCCTCCCTCTGGGCCCTGCTTGGGAAGTGGAGGTAATTGGCCAATCAGCACGTAGCCCACTGGCACCAACTGCATTTTCCAGGGCACCACCAGCCAAGGTTCAGAGAGAAGAGGGGGGTTGCCGGGAGGGAGCCGGGGTGGGGAAGGCAACGTGTGGGAAGAGGCCCCAGCTGCAGCACCTGCCCCAGCCTCCTTTCCTCTGTCTCCGCCTGGCTGCCTTTGTGACTTGGCTTGTGAGGGGCCCGGCCTGGTGTAGAGGTGCTCTGTCCACCAGGTGTCCCAGGATGGCCCTACCTTCAGACTCCTCAACAAACCCCGGGTCTCTGGAGGCTGCTTCCTTTTATTTAACAAGCACACATGGAGTGTACTATGCCACGCACCATTCAAAATGCTTTACTCGATGATGCTGTAACAACATGATGCAGTAGAGACTGTTTTCATCTCCATTTCACAGTCAAGGTGACCGAGGCATGATGCTGTTAGGTAGCTGGCCGGAGTCCCTGCAGCTGGGGAGTGGTGGAGTCAGGACCTGAACCTGGGCACTTGGGCTCCAGCTCCCCACTCTTAGTCACCAGTTAGGCTGCATCTCACAATGGCTCCCTTTGTCCCCCTGCCATGAGTAGGACAGGAGTGGTGACAAAGTGAGAGGAGCACAGCACTGGAGGTCATAGACCTGGTTCTAGTCAGGGTTGGGCCACTCTCCGGCCAAGTGGCCCCATGCAACTCACTCAGGCTCTCTGACCAGTTCCATGTTGTTCGGAGGAGAGCGTGGGTTAGATCGCTTCCACCCCACTCCCACGGGGGATGGTTCCAAGGCCCCACAGAGCGCTCTGGCGTGCTTCACCCCCGCGGCCACCTGGACCCTACCGTGGGGGTTACACAACCTTGCGGGGGTTACTGTGGGAGGCTGAAGGCAGGGCGAACACACTGGGCAAAGCGTCGGTGGGTGGGCAGCCTCCTTGGAGAAGGCGGACAGCTTACTGTGGACGGCGAAAAGGCGGAGCTTGGAGAACACACTTTGCGGGGACATCTTCTTGTGATCGTGACACAGGATGAACCCCGTGGTTGTGGTCCCCACGGCAGGTCAGCAGGAAGCCATCGGACGCCATTGCGGACCAGCCAGAGGCTGACCCAAGTAGGTCTCCGCCCCGGTGGTGGTAACAGAGATCCAAGCTACTCCTTAATGACTCGGAGACACACACACACTCTAATTGGGTGGAAGTGGACCATTTTAGCTAATTAAGAGTCAGGATCAGAGAGTTTGAAATGGAAGTGTTCTATTTCTTCAATGCTGAAATGTGTGCTTTTCATGTTGAACCTTTCTGAAATGGGAATAAATCATACAGCAATTTTTATTTTTAATGTAGTGTTTCTCCTCTGATGCACACACAAGCATGATTAAAATTAATGGTGCATGTTAGAATAAAGAAATATAACAATATTATATTTCTTTGTGCTCCTTTTATGTATGGTGGCAGTGGGAGAAAAATCACTTTAGAAAGAAGAGAAACTTTATTATAATAATTTCGAATCTCTGTGGGCAGGAATGGGCCTCAGGGAGGCTGAAACCCCAATTTGGAACGCTGTGGGGAGCCCTTGAAGTATTGTCATCTCTCGTCTCTGCCTATTTCTGTTTATCTGATTCATTGTTCACTCTTTCTGCGGACTCTACATCTCAAGATTCCAGCACAACATGGCCAACGTGGCCTCACAGAAGAGCCAAATCTCTCTGTCTCCATAGTTCTCTCTTCTCTTTCCATGTTAATATCAGGGGGGAAATTCCTATCGGCCCTTCTCGTCCAACCCAGTGTAAGCAGAGTAGAGGTGGGGTCACATTTTACAAAATGGCTGCCAGCTGGGGGTCCTCAGATCAGACACTGAATTGGGCAGACGTCCCGTAAGACCTCCCTGTTGGGGGCAGAGGTTGACTGCTGCAGAATGTCATTGCAGTGGTGCTTGCTGTTGGGGTTGGGAAGGACAGTAGGCAGGGCGCCCAGAGACAAGCCACCCAGACTAGACCTGGAGGGTCTCTAGCCGGGGGATCAGATCAGCAGTGGCCATGCTGGCCCAGCCGAGGGCTGCCCAGGGCTTTGCCCAGATCTCATCATCCTTGGAAAGGACTCGAGGACAGAAGGACTTTTCCCCCGAGAACGTTCGAGGAGTGACAGGGAGGTGGGATGATGAATCACAGAAGAGGACTCCCCTGAACGGCTCCTTAACCTGTGGATTGCCTCCACGGAGGCTCTTTCCAGAACGCTCTTTGAGGATGCAGATTTCGCTGATCTCAGCCTCAGGCTGCGTCCAAGGAAAGCATAGCCCCTTCATCATCTCTGGAGGTGAGAAGGGGTGAAAGACAGGTGGGGAGGAAGCCTGGCAGCCAGGGGTCCTGGTCTGTGAAGTTTGGTGCCTCACCATTTTCAGGGACCTGCCGACTCGGTCCGCTTGGGTGGCGGAGTCCAGCCACAGGGCTGTGTGGTCTTCGGTTCCCAGACCAGGTGCCGAACGCCTCGCATGACTCCTTCCTCTCTCCTGAGAGCTGGTTGCAGCAATCTCCCTGCCGGTCCTGGAAACTGCGGGGTAGCTGATGTTGATGAGCCTCTGACCTAGAGATCTGGCAAGCGAGCTGCTGGCTAAGTCAGAGAGGATGTCAAATGAGAAAGAGGTGTGTTCAGCACCAGCTCCCCCAAAACCCAGGGGAGCCAGTGAGCAGGCTGGGCCAGGGAGAAGCAAGGTGGGAGAGCACAGGCCTCCCAGGGCCAGAGAATAAACCAGCAGCAAAAAGGACTATTTTTGTGTCCAATTCTCCAATTTCCACTCCCAGGAGATCTGCTCGAGTGACTCACAGAAGGCCTCGTGCTGAGAAGTCACCTTGCGTGCGGGGACACAGGGCCAGGGAAACATCCCCTCTCTTCTTCAGCCACTCGCCCCTACCACCCTCCGTAGGTACTCAGCAGTTTGGGAAATACTAGCCTCTGTGCAGCATACACACTTCTGAACTGGGAAGCGCTGTCAGAGCACGTGAAGGAGGAAGTTCTGGCGTACAGGACCTGCCGAGGGACAAAAAGCATTGCGTGCAAGTGTGGTCACTGTGGCTGGCCGGATTGGTGATTCTTGTGCCCGCACATCTCCATAATTTGCTCTGTGAACTGGGAGACATTATCTCACCAATTTCTGCCTCCAGTTTCCTAGTAAAGGACAAAACTGTGAACACTGCTGGGAGATGGCAGTGGGAACAGTCACCCCAACCCTTCTACTCTCTGTGCCGGGATTGGAGGAGACCAGTTCTGTTGGCCCCCTTATGGTCTGGCTCCAGTGCTCTTCCATCCACCTGGTCACCCAAGCCCTGCCCTGTACCACCAGGGCCCAACCTTCGCTAACCTGCTCATTCTTCCTCCAATGTGTATGTATCTTGAATCCACCTGCTTTTTCCACCTCCCCCGTCACCTCTCACCTCTGCCCTGGCAAGATGGGTCTTCTAACTTCTCGTCCAGGGACATGTCCCTTTGGTCCATATCTGACCATCAGCACCCACACTGGGTAACCAGGGTATAGCAGGTGCTCAATAAATATTTATTTACTTCTTTTTTTGAGCACTTACTATGTGTAAAGAATTGTATTATGTGCTGGGCAAATTGTAAGGAAATAAAACAGACTGCTCATAGAGGGAAGTGGTTGTAACACATGGTTTAACTTTTTTTAAGATTTTTAATTTTTAGATGGAGGCGAAGGGAGGGAGAAAGAGAGGGAGAGAAACATCAATGGGTGGTTGCCCCTCGAGTGCCCCCTACTGGGGATCTGGCCTGCATCCCAGGCGTGTGCCTTGACTAGGAATCGAACCATCGGCCCTTTGGTTGGAAGGCCGGCACTCAATCCACTGAGCCACACCAACCAGGGCTAACTATTATAATTAGAGTGTGAGGAGAGAAAAAAGAATGGCTCTTTTAATATTCTAAGCACATTGAAATTGCATTAAAAATGGTAACGACAGACGTACCTGCTTTGCTCCACTGTGGAATAACAGGAGGTAAAAGGTTTGATTGAAAGGCGCTGCAGCCCAGGTGTCGTACTTTGGGCTTATTTAGCTGTGCCCTCCGGAGGGTTCTCATGTGCTTTCCTCACACCACCAAGTCTCAAAAGGAGCTGAAAGAAAACCTGAAAGATTGCCTCGAGTCTCTTAGAGAACATGACCCTTTTCATTCTTCCATCTTTTCATGCAGATAATTGCATGTCTCTCTCCAGAGTATTTGGGAATTTGAGTCATTTTGCAAGTTGGCCGTGTTTGCATTCAATTGAAAGAGGGGGGAATAAAACCCTTCTACCTAAACTGCAGAGAAAAGTGAATTTAGGGTGACGCTGCTGTATGTGGGGGACAGAGCGCTGACCAGGATTTGGGGAGCGCAGACACTGCGTCCGGTTCCACCACTAAGTAACTGGCAAGTCGGATCCTCTCAGGGGGCCTGGCCTGGAGAGTCAAGGGGCTGGGCTGAGTTAGGTGTCCTCACCCAGTGGTGGCAGTAGATCATAATGGGTGATGGTGAAAGGGGAAATGCTGGGCTGGGGGCCCCCGATCATGGATTCTGTACCCTGAGAGAGACCTTCGTACGACCTCCGGTTTCTGGGTCACCTTGGAGATTTACCTGGGTAACTGCTTGTGGGACCACAGACACTGAACCACATTTACCCTGTGTTAGACACTCTGCTGGGTGGGTTTCAGGAGTCCAGAGATTCATTCATGCAACAAATATTTATCAAGCACCTAGCACGTGGGGCCAGCAGCCAGGACATAATGGTGATGGAAGGACAAGAGCCTAAGCCCCTGCCTTCAGAGAGTCGGAAGTCCAGTGGGGGATTCAGGTAGCAAGCCAAAAAGAAGGAGGTACGACATGAATTGGTAAGAGGCTGGAAGCAAGGTGCAGAGGCAGAGGATGATGCCAGGAAAACCACTTAGGAAGTGGTCAGAGAAGACTTCCCCGAGAAGGTAGCATCCTTTTGAAGGATCAAAAAGGAGGAGCGGGTAGAGAGTAAATCTCAAGGCAGAAAAGAGCTTAGCGTCTTAGAGGAACTCAAGGGAAGCTGGAGTGGCTGGTATTTAGTGATGTAGGAAAAGAAGCTTGAAATAAGGACGGTGAGGAATGTAGGAACCAGGGCCATGCAGGGCCTTCTGGGTCAACGTAAGGGGGTCTGGATTTTATTTTAAGTAAAGGAAATAGCATAATTGGATTTCCACGTCCCCTGTGTGAAACCACCCACTTCAAACGGTCTAGTGTGCAAACACTTCCTTTTGTTTGTTCTCCGACGATGAAACTCAGCTGATGAGAGTTCACTTTCCCTTTGTCGGTGCAGGTAAGAAAGTGAATTCTGCCATTCTTCTTCGAGTACCTTGTCAGCAACCTCAGGGTGCTCTCTGTCCTTTTCCCCCACCCTTTCCCCCTGGATTTGCTGGAAATTCCCAGGGGTTACGTACCTTCTTGATGCTGAAGGAGGGGCATCAGGCCCACGTTGGTCCTCTCCTGGCGTACACCTTGGCGTCCGTTCTCTTGCTCTGGCCAAATGAAATGATTTCTCCAGGGGAGCTGAGCAATCTCCCCTTCCAAGTTCAGCCTTTGTCTCAACTCTTACCTCCACGCCCCCTCTCAGGCCACCTGTCCTGAGGTTTGGTCATCTACCCCGAAGCTCCAACATTAGGACCCTTTGCACATTCTGTGAAGATCCCCCGTCAGGCCCCCAAGCTCTCGATTCTTGGCTCATTTTTGTGCTACACTAGCACGTGGTCATGTGTCAGATCGCTCCCCATCTTACAGGAAGCAAGGATAATGGGGTAGAGCCAGGGGAAGGCAGCAGAGGTTACATATCAGTCCCTGTCCGTGCCTAAGTTTGCTCATCGACATCCACAGCGCAGCCCTAGTTGGTGCTGGAATCCGTGGCCTCCCAGAGTTGCCAAGGGTAGTGAGGCCAAGCTCTTCTGTTTTCAGATTCTCAAACCTTTCAAATTTACACCCCATGCAACAGTAATGAGGGGTGGGGACGGCCATAAGCAAGGCTCCATCGTCATGTTTACATGTGCTCCCTTTCCTCTCTCCTATAAGCACCCACTGGTTATCCTGACAAGACTCCAAGAGTCACTTGGAGTACAGGGGCAGTAGGAAAGATAGAAAGAACTGGTGGATTTTAGAGGCTGTTGATGGATCAGATGTGCGCTTAAGGGAAAGAGAAGAACCAAGGACACCTCCCCTGTTTCTTGCTTCAGCAACAGGGCCCTGGGCAATGTCATTGTCACAGGATGAGGATGGGGGAGCGATGGAGGTGCACATTTGGAGATGGATATTGAGAATCTGGTTTTGCGTGTATGATGTTTGAAATGTTTGTGAGAGGCATCTGAGAGAGATGTCAATCAGATCATTAGATTTCTGAGATCAGAGCTGGGAGGGGAGGTCAGCAAGGTTCTATAAATCTGGGCGATGTCAGCAGACAGATGGTATTAAAATCATGGGGGTGGACCTTAAAGAGTCTCACATGCTCATGTGAGGCTTCTTTGGCTTTGCTGCGTGGTCCTGAAACTTTCACCCTGTGATTTGAGTCAGAATCACTGAGACTCCCAGTGGCTGCTCCTGGGCCCTGGTGCTCGCTCTGCGGACTCTGCTGGACTGGAGCTACATGGGGGCTCCAGCTCAGGACAACGGTCAGGACCCACTGGCTTGTGAGGAGTGGCAACAGCGGGAGGGCGTGCTCTGGCCAGCTGGATGGCCCGGGCGGAGGAGGATATTTCTAGATGAGAAGGAGCTGCCGAGGCCTGAGTGGTTGCAATTATTCCTTGAACCTGAAGGCTGCAGGCGCAGCCCAGGGAAGTAAAGGAGCAGTACTGTGCTCAGGGCGAGGGACAGGCTGGGACCTCCAGCGTCTCACAGTCGATGATACTGTAATCCCTTATTTGTACCCCTCACAAACCCAGAAACCCACCTAGTACAGTCTCCAGGGGTGTCGTGTTCAGGAATATCAGTTCAGCGTTCACTTATCGTTAAAAAGGAATTCCATCTCCTGCCAAGGATGTTACTGGCACTCCCATATGCAGCCCTAGGAACATCAACAAAAATCTTATCTCTTTTTCTATTCATGTGATTTGTGCACCAAAGCTGCAGGAGCACCAACATTCTCAAACCTCGCTCCCCTTCCCCCCTAAAATAAACTCTCCCGGACCCAGGCCGCTGAGGCCTCCTCCCTCCCTGCCTCTCTCTCTCCCTTAGCCCCTTCATCATGTACATGCGGGGCCTCCCTCCTGGGAGGAAGGAATGCATCCTTTTTGAGGGTGAGGAAAGAGGTTTCTGGAAAAGGTCGGCAGGAAAGGATTCTCTCCAGAGGGATAAAGGGACAGTCTTTCTCGTCTAATCAGACACTTGTAGGTCAGATTACCCTCCTGTGCTCTCATTTGAACTTTCCAACTACCTTGCAGGCTAGTCGCTCTTCTGAACCAAATTTTTTAGAGTAAACGCAGGCTCAGCTACGAGGCGATTCGCCCAAAGCCATGCAGCTTAAACAAGGCAGGGAGAGGATTAGCACCGCTTCTGGCAGGAAGGCGGCTGAGATGCATGTGTACGGATGAAAGAAATGGAGAAAGACAGTGTCTCTGTCTCCCTCCCGTCCTTTGTCCCTCCGCTCACCAATCTCCCATCAGTCCCTTTCAGCCATCAGACAGGCATTTCCACTCCTTGGTCGGGAAATTAACTGGGAGACAAAGAGCCGGCACCTGGCTGGCTCCTGTTTCTTTATCTGCAATAAAAGGAAGAGGTCAGAACACGTGACTTGGGATCGAATTCTCTGTGCGTTGCTGTGACCCACACAAAGCAGGGCTGCCCGGTGACCCAGTCCCAATATGGTGATGTACTCAGAGAAGCAACTGTCGGCCAAAAAGTAATTCACAACGAACTCTGCTAAAACCTCTCAAAAGGGTCTTTGGAAAATAGAGCAACACTTAAAACAATCTCTTTCACCATGTACATCTCGAATACCGTCTTCTCCATTTATACTCTGAAAACTCTCCCTGAACCCCGGAAGGGAAGTTCACATCTGTTTTCTCAACTCATCTCAAGATTTACTTGTTTCTCTTCCACCAACCACTCAGACTTCTTTCCAGAGGAAGTCAACCCTCCTGGGCTGGTTCTTCTCAGTTCTCTCCTGTCCTTGTTGGCAGTGAAGCCTGTGCTTTGCCGGAACTCCCCTCCATAGGCAGGGACAGAGAAGCAATTTTCCTCTTGCACTGGGATAAGTCCAGGGAAATGGGACCTCGAGGGTGGGGACTCTCTCATGTAAAGATTCAAGTCAGATCATGAAAAACTCCCTCCGAAGGTCTTCATGCTTCTGGTCTACGGGCTTCCAGATCTGGAGTGGTTCCTGACTCTGCCACTTAGGAGCAAGTCCTTAGCTTCTAATCTGCGAACTGTGCTTCATGATACCTCCCCAACAGAGCTGATATCATGAGTGAAGAAATACAGGGTCTGGCGGAAGTAAGGCCTGCTCGGGTGTGGTTGGTAGGGTAATAATATGGGAGTCATAATTTATAGTTTTTATTTGAACATTTCACCTATGATGTCGTGTGGTGTGCTTGAGTGTGATATTGTTATGTTATAGAATTACATGCTTATGATTTTGTAATAAAAGATTTTGTAATAAAAAAGTGGCATTATCTGTGCCAGACCCTGTAGTCCCAAAATCACAGAAAGGTGATTTCGAAAGTCCTTGGTGGCCTTGCCCTACTCAGCCCTTCCCTCTTGCCTGTCTCGCACGCAGAGAGTAGCAGTCTCTGCTACTACGGTGCCTTGTTTGATGTCTGTGTGCAGCCTCAGCAGACGGAGCCCGGGGCCGCAGGCTCACCGAGGCAGGAAGGACTCAGGACTCTTCCCAGGGAAAGGCGGGTGGTGCGCTGTTCTGCTGCCCCGCTCCTGACCCCTCCCTTCCCTGTTCGGTCCTCAGAAATTCCTTCCCACCACCCTCTTCCGGGGATTTCCTTTCTCAGGGAGGATGAAATGACCTTGCTCTGGTTTGGGAATTCCAAACCAGACCAGGAATAAATCTTCCAGAGCTGACCTGGCTTTGGAACGCACAACTCAGCCGCATCCCTGCTGCGCTGTGGGCGCGCCCCACTCTGCGTCTTCCTCCGCCCCTCCAGCGAGGAGCCGGCCCCAGAGGCTCCCGCCTGGACACAGGGTGCTGGGCTTCCCATTTTACCGTCCGACTTATAGGGAAAGTCATGGGAGCTTTTGTTAAAATGTGTGTGTTAGACTAATGCACACATGTCTAGTGATTAGCAAGGTGCAGGTGCTAAGTACTAACTGGCTGAGGGCACGAGGGGGGCACAGAGGTCGGGACATGCCAGGGACGCTGAGAGTTCCACCCAGGGCCAGCAGGAGGAGTCGGTCCTGCTGGGAAAGACCTCAGTTTCCCCAAGTGGGAAGGCGGAGAATCAGACAAGGGGCTGTTGCCAACACTTTCCGCCCCTGCGCTATCCCCATGAAGAGGCCTGCTTCTTCGGCATTCACTCACTCAGTGCTAGTGAGTATCAGTCATATTTAAGATGCTCTGCTAAGGACGGGTTGCGGGGTGGGTAGGCAGCAAGCTGCGGGAGACACAGGGCTGCTCTCCAGAACACACAGGGAGTGTCGGTTCCCGCAGGGTCCACAAGGAACCCACGCGCGGGCAGCGTGGAGGCCCAGGACGCCCCTGGTCTCGAGCGACAGGCAGCCCAGGAGGGGACCTGTTGGCTGGCGCAGCACGTGACCTTCACGGACATGAAAGGGAAGATGGGTCAGAAAGAACGTGTGTGGGATGAATCCGCTCCCTTTTCAGACTGGAGGGCCTGCAGGGGGCCGAGGGGCCGAGGGGCGGGCCCCACTCCCGGCCACTCGCATCCCACAGAGCGGCCACTGATGTTGGGGAGGCAGACCGCGGGTGACACAGACACCCAGCCCCGCCGCCCACTCCCTCCTCATTGTTCACATGGCCCTCCGTGACCCGTGTCAAAATGAATTCCAGATTCCAGGAGGGAAGGTCCCTGGGAACCGGAGCCTGTGGGGTCAGAGGGGACTCTGGGTGCATGACGGCACTGCCGGGAAGCTGCCCAGGGAGTCCTAACCTGTGGACTTCTGGCCAAATCTGAGCAGGAGGAGAGACACACAGGCTGACCCCTCCCCCAGGGCCGGTGTTTCATTTCAATGCCTTGAAGGAGGACAAACCTCTCCGAATCCAAACGGAACACTTCGGTTACTCCGAATCCGGTGGTGTGCTCAGTTCATGGGTCACGCTGATATTTTACGAGCACCTTGGACATGATGTCTGTAATTTGGATTGATTGAAACCCCCACGCACAACACGCGTGCTCTGTAGGTTGTGCCCACTAAGGAATGCGGGACTCATTTCTGTACGTGTTAGCAAACACGTGATGCGTGTCTGTTCACCAGTGTGGAAATGCCCTGTTGGTGTGGAACTTGGTGCTAATTTTTTATCTTGTTAAAACTGCTGAGGTATAAATGGACCCTTTTACGAGCGCGTACAAAAGTATTTTATTTCTATCCGAATGTCTCCTGAGTGATTTCAGAATCAGGTACAGATGGCCTGCACAGTGTGACGGATGGTCCATGTAACAGGCTCTTTTTAATGATCATTTGTGTTGAAGTAAACCAACGTTTTAGATACCAAGAGAAAAATAATAATTGGTCGAATCTTAAGATGGAGTGTTCATGTAAATCTTTGACCTTATTATTTTATCTTTTAAAATTGGTATGAGGTGATGTTAGGAATTCAAATTCACAAAACTAATATATCCAATTTTTTCAGGTTCTATTTCACAGATGAAGTAGAACAAGTTACTTCATCCGTGTGTGAGCAATTCACCTTCAGGCTGGGAATTCCAGTTTTTAAGGTGCCCACACTCTGGCACATACATGCACACGTTTGGGGGGAAGCTGCACCCATCCTGGGGTGCACTGAGTACATTCCCACCGAACGTGTAGTTGGTGAGGAGGGTCCAGGTACTGGAGATGCAGAGATTAAACCACAGTCCTAGGGGAGAATCACTCGCTGCAGGGGAAATGGGGTCAGACCTGTTCTGGCGATACCCACGGATCTGTGGGTGGAAAGCATCGATCCCCCTCTGACGGCCAGGGAAAGCGGCGTGGGGAGTTGGACTGCGAAGGGTTGGCAGGTGTTACCGGCTGGGTAAGGCTCTTGAGGCAGAAGGAACACGTGGGTGAAGGCACCTTGGGCGAGTTCACAAATCCGAGCCACTAGGGAAAAGGGGCCTGCTTGAGGGATGGTGCAGGAAGTGCACATTCCAAGGTCATGCTCTCCTTGGGAGCTTGGGCCTCATCCTGCCAGCAAGTAGTTGTGGGAGGTTTGAAGGCAGGTAGGAGGGTGCATGGGTGCTTCTGGAGACAGGCAGAAGGTTCCACATGGGACACACTGAAGGCTGCCCCTGACTTTCCGCTGCGACTGTTGTTGGCAGAGCCTGCCTGTTGGACAGGAGCCCAGGGCTGTGCCTCAGGGAAAGCCACCCTGTTCCCCACAGCTACACACCCCGCAGGTCCCTCCCGAGCTGTAGATGGAGCCAAACCATAGCTTTCTGCTTCCAGGTATTTCTTCCGGTTGAAGCTGCCCATTGGTGGTAGTTAGTGACTAACAACTGTGCGCTATTGCTGTTGGAATTTAAAAGGTATAATTCCCAAGAAAGAAATGCTTGACAGGGGAACTATCTAAACATCTTGTGAAAGTGTCAGGAACACACTAAGGATATTTTTAACATTAATTTTTTTTCTTTCCTGCTGTTTAAATACCCAACTATCCATGCCTAGGGAGAGAAAGTACAGCTAGTTGGCCCAGAAGCAAGGTATCTGCCTCTCTCCAGTGGCAATTACTCAAATCACTGCCTGTAGTTGGTGACCCCTGGCATGCCTGATTTGTTATGGCTTTCCTACTTGAAAGCACAAGTAATTTAATCTCCTTCTACGCAATGAGCTTTTGATCTTTTCTATTGAACAGAAGACCGATGTGGACGGGGTCGGGGGGCAGGGGGAAGCAGAGAGCCCAGCCGGGAACAGAGAGAGGAATTAGGGAAATGGTGCATTTGCGCCAGCTCCCCCCAAAACACCTGTGGGATGAGCTTGGTAGAAAAGGACAGGGTTCAGAAATATATTGGCAAGTAATAATTCTGAATAATTACAAGAGAAGGAGAAGGGAAAAGGAGGCAGTGGTAGCTAACACTGAATCACGATTGCTAGTGAGTATTGCGTCGTATGTGAGTTACACCTGCCCATGCGTTGCCTCATTTAGTGACTTAGCGCATTTGATCCTCACAGCAACTTTCTGCTAGCAACACCCCCATTTTACAGATGAAGAAGCCAAGACTTCAGAAGGTATCCAAAGCCACACTGCTGGAAAGGAGGAAAGCCAGGATTTGAACCTGGACATACCAGAGAGCCTTGGAAAAGGCTATTTTGCAGACCCAGACTTTTGAGCCATTTGTCAAGTGTTCTGCTTTCCTTCGACTAGAATAGGACAAGCCTAATTAAATGCCAGTAATATTTCTTTTTTCTTAGGAAATACACCCTGAAGCATTTCGGAGTAAAGAGGTGGCTCATTATTAAATAGTTTAAAATGTAATAATCATGTGAATACACAGAAAGCACAATGATAAAGCAAATGTAAAATATTAACAGAATCCCCGAGATTCCCCATTTGTTAGTGCTTTGCACTATTTCTGCAAGTCTGAAATTATTTAAAAGTTTCAAAAACAAAAACAAAAAGCCTATGAAAAATCTGCCCAGAAGATGATTCTCTGCCCTTTTCTACGTCATAGTTTGCTTATAAATTTCTAAATGTGTGGTTAAATTGGGCAGAAAACCAGGGTGTGCAGGGACCAGAAGTGTGAGCTGTATCATGAGCTGTATTGCACAACCATCTTACTCTCTTCCCAGGAGCAACAGCTCACCTCCCGGGTCTGCACGAGAAAAGCAAGGTAGTAATTACAGTACATTTCACTGCTGTTAATCGTCAGCTTCTAAAGCAGACCCTCCTGTCTGTCCCCCAACCTGGGAGGGGCAAGGCAGGTCCTTCCAGGGAGGTTGACCAGGGCCCGGCCTTTGTGTCCACTCCTGCCAAGATGCTGCATAGAGCTCCCTGCCACTTGAACTTGGGAAGAAAGTTTGCTACCAGCACAGTCCCGAGACACCAGCACCATTTGTTTTACCTGATTATTGCATAACATTATTTGGAGTCTAGAAACTAGGATGCTAATAAATCCTTTCACTCCTGCTAGCCTGAATAATTCCCTCACCACTTTTCATGAAGAACCAACATAATTAATTAATTAATGAGGGCCTGTAAGGAGAAAGGGTCTCCCTTGATCTTTGGCCAAGAATTTCCTAAATCGCTCAGTCTGCTTTCTCCGAAGTCCTGGGCCCTTTAACTACTGTGCACAAAAACGGTTCCTTCTGTCAGGTTGGGGGAGATTCCAGAGGCTGCAAGACTCCCTGGGTGGGATTGGGTTTGCAAAATCAAACAGAAGGGGAGGGACGGATAAGGGAGAAGGCAGTAAGCAGAAGCCAGTCCCAGATCACTGCCCTTCACTCAGTCAAGGGCAAGTCTCCATTTGCAGTCCCTTAGGGTGAGCTGAAACCTTGGGACTGATCTCTTACAACCTGTCCAGACAGCTGGGTGTAACTCCTTTGTCATGCAGGGCATTTTGTCATCGTTGTTTGTGACCTGGTCGCTTTTTCCAATAGCAGTCCCTTGTGCTGAAAGGCAAACACTCTGAAATCCCAAAGTCCTTGGTTTTTTCTCTCTTGGGGCCGTCATTCTTCTGCCTGAGTCAGGGCTACTCATTTCCACTTTTTCTCTCAAGCAGGGACCTTGTTTTACTCATCCAGAACACAGTTTCTCCAGCTTGGCACCCTTGGCATATTAGACCCGATGATTTTTTCCCTGCGGGAGATGTCCTGTGCTCTGTAGGATAGTTAGCAGCACCCCTGGCTTCTGTCTATGAGGCTCCAGTGGCACCCCCCCTTCCAACTATGACAACCAAAAAATTGTCTCTAGACATTGTCAAATGTCCCCTGGGGTGCAAAGTCAACCCCAGTTGTCGGCGACTGATTTAGAACTTACTACTTAGGAATAGGAGTCTTCCTGGTCTTGGAAAACCCCTGGGAAAAGATAGACTAGAGCAGGCCAGAAGCATTGGATTTGGGCTCGGGCTAAGGGAGGGAGGAGAAATCACGTGATTTGATATTGGAATCATTCTAGAAAATAGGCTTTGCTTTCTCGTTGTGGGTGCTAGTTCTAAGGCATCGGAACCAGGTCAGATTCTGCACTGGCTGTTCGTAGGAGTTTTTGAAGGCAGCCTCAAGACCAGAGCAGTACAGGAAGCTGACCTGGAGATAATGAGATGCCAATCACCTGACCAAGGTCTTTGACTAATTAGAAATACGGCATGTTAAGAATGTTTGGGAGAGTCCATCCGAGCCCTGCCCAGGTTGACTATGAATTCACCCAACCCTGGCCGTCTCTCTCCTCTCTAATTAGAGCTGCCCTCTCTGGAGAAGGTCACAGAGTCAGCTTAGACGTCCCGAAAACAGA
Source organism: Artibeus jamaicensis (assembly GCF_021234435.1). Taxonomy (NCBI): domain Eukaryota; kingdom Metazoa; phylum Chordata; class Mammalia; order Chiroptera; family Phyllostomidae; genus Artibeus; species Artibeus jamaicensis. The sequence continues at coordinate 6,176,268 of NW_026521772.1, read as the reverse complement.
GTTGTGGGCCGCCCGGGGTGAATTTCTGTGACGCTTCAGGTGTCCACCCTGTATTTTCAGGCATATGCCCAGAAGATTCTTCCAAAAGAAAATATTTGCTGTGCTCAGAATGAGGATGAAAGAGAAATAGTCTGGTCTTCTAGGGGGCACTGTCACTTTAGCTAAAAGGAAGGAAGGGAGGGAGGAAGGAAGGAAGGAAGGAAGGAAGGAAGGAAGGAAGGAAGGAAGGAAGGAAGGAAGGAAGGAAGGAAGGAAGGGAAGGAGGGGAGGAGGAGGAGGAGGAGGAAGGGGAAGGGGGGGGGGAAGGAAGGAAAAAAAGAAAAGAAAAGAAAAGAAAAGAAAAGAAAAGAAAAGAAAAGAAAGAAAAGGAACAAAAGCAGAGAGAAAAGTGTGCTGAAGCACATGGTCCACTCAAGAGTACGAGAATATGTGGGACCTTACTCCTTAGCAATTTTTGTCCAGGTTTTCGTAATTCCCGGAATCGCCTTCCAGCTCTTGGGTTTGGAAGTGCTGATACCCATTTCATAAACTAACAACATCCCATCCAGTTGCTGAATCAACGGCCATATTCTGGGGGAAGGATTTGAACAGATCAGATACGGTCATAACAAAGTAATCTGCATAGTGAATCAGCTGTATCACATTTAATCCTACTGTAATATTACTTTGCACTTAATGTAGGCCTTTTCACTTTTTAAAATAATAGTTATCAAACACCTCATAAGATGCAGAATAACATTTTTCCTTCAGAGGTAAATGACCGGAGGCCTGGCGATTAGTAGGTTCCCGGCTGCTATTTCTCCTCCGGATTCCTGTGGGCGTCAGGTAATTGGTCTCACTGACCCCACCCACTCATTCTCCACCCACCACCACAATTCATTCTCCACCCAACACCAAGTGAGCTTTCAAAGATGTAACTCGGACCATTCCGCTTACAACTCTCCAAGGGCTTAGGATAAAACCCAAACTTCTTCCCCATCAGTCACCCTCAAACCTCCCTGACTTCAGCACCAGCCTGGCTCTCCTACCTTTGGGACTTTGGACCAGTCGCTCCCCCTAATCTGCCACACGCTACCCCCTGATCTTCGTGTGGTTGATGCCTTGTCATTCGGTTCTCTGCCCCATGTCACTTCGCAGAGAAACCAGTCCACACCACCCCATCTCTATCCTCTCTCCCTGCCTTACTGTCCTCACTGCTCTCATCATGACCTTCTGAAATCGTTTTACACTCACAGAGTTTTATTCACATGCCTCCCGACTCTAGTCATTTCTGTAACTTGATTTGTTTTTTTCACCTACCAATGTGCTTTGGAGATCTTCCCATGTCAGACCGCAGAGAGACCTACTTCCTTCATTCTTTTTAATGGGCCAGAATCAGTCTAACTGCTTCCCTATTATCTCTGACTTCTCCTATTACAAATGATGCTGAAGTGAAACAGGCTTGTGGACGCCTCTCTGTACCTGTGCAAGTTTCTTCTGCAGGACAGATTCCTGGGAGGGAACTGAAAGGTCAAAGGTCGTGCCCACTTACCCTTCCGATAGATGCTGGCTGCCATGTTGCTTTCCTGAAAGGTTTGATCAGTTTACACTCCCACCAGCAGTGTGTTAGAGCTCTCGCTGCCCTTCGCCCTCACGGACACTCGTTAGCATCATTTTTTACACATTTGCGTTTGGGGACATACAAGGATGGTAATTTATTTTGCATCATAAGCCAAAAGGCCATTTTCAAGCCTGCCCGCAGCCCCTGAAGTCATGCCTCCAGGTCAGTCTTGGGAGAAGCAGCAGAACCCACTTGGAGCTCTGAGAGTTTCCTAAGATAAATGGAGCCTTTTGCAGAAGTCTCATCCATCCCAGCAGAAACCTCCTCTGTTCCACTGCTGGCAGAGCTCAATCAATAACCTGGAGAGCAGCGGCCAGCCTGACACTCGCTGCGTGGGGTGTTGGGGCTTGGGGCTCGGTCCCATCCATCATCCAGACACGCCCCAGGCATTCGGCTCAGGCGTGAGTCAAAATCCGAAATCGGCGCAAAAGCACCCCAGCCCCACCCCAATCTTAGCTTCTCTGACGTCATTCTACCCCTTGTTTGGTTCCCCCTAAGGCCCAGAGGGGATGGAGGTGTGGTCATCAGACACTGGGTCTCCAGCGGTGGCCTCGAGAGCTGAGTGGACCACGAGTTCTTTCTCAAAGGGAGGGCAGGACCACAGAGGCAGCGAGCAGCAGGGAAGCATCTCGCTGGGGGCACCGGCGAGTGTGGCAGGGCAAGAGGGAGACCTCGTAGGCTTAATGCTGCCCCACTGGAAAGCTGTGTACTGTGTACTGAGCTCCAAGCTGTGTTTGGAGTTTCCTTCTCTTCCCTTCACTTTTGCAAAAAGGAAAAACCTCAGGTTTCCACCTTTCTGCCGGAAAAAGCCAGCTCTTTCATTTTATGAGTCTCTTTTCTGTGTGCCAACAAAACACACCCTTCTAACACTTCAGGTCAGCACAAGTGTGGAGGTTTTCCCCACAACAAGCAATTCTCTGCGACACCAGCCAGGGTCCTACAATTTAGCTTAATTCTGACACTGTCTATGTGGGGATAGCATCAGATCCCCCAGGTTCAGGGCTCAGTCCCACAAGATGCCCCCACCCCTCCCCCAAACACACACACAGTCACACCCAAGTCACCACCTGTGCTTCTGAGCCACTGGCTGCATATTGCAGGGTCCAGCGATCTGCAATATTTATGGAGGCTTCCTCAAGTAGACATGATCGATTATAAACTCCATTGCTGGCCCTCCCTCCCCTTTCTGGGGGTGGGGTGGGGAATGTGGAGCTAAAAATTCCAAGTTCCTAATCATGGCTTAAGTATCTGCTGACCAGCCCCACCCAGGAGTGGTCCAGGAGCCCACCCAGAGACACCTCATTAGAATAAGACAAATACAGCAGATGCTCCTGTGTTCTTATTACTTAGGAAATTACAAGGGTTTGGGGGAGCTCTGTGCTGGGAACCAGGGGTAAAGACCAATATATACATTTTCTATTATCTCAAGGAAGTTATTAGCCTTCCCCAAAGAAAGAAAAGCATGGCCCGTGGTCCCTGGGTGCTGGTGCAATGCTAAGCTCTTTGCATTTATCATGTGACAACTCTGTGAGGCAGACAGTATTATCTTCAGCGTAGCGGGAGCCAGCAGCCAGAGCACCTGAGAAACTAACCCGAGGTCATCACCCACCGAGTAAGGTCCGGGGCAGGATTTGAACCTAGAGCCTCTGAATTTATGCTCTGTTGCCTCTTAGGTGAGCTCAGTGGCTTAATCTGAGAAATTTCAAAGGCTTTATTTTTTTTAGTGTTGCTAGATTCCTGTACATGTCTTCATTTATCACTTTCTTTACAGAGAAAATTCCAAAATAACAGTGGAATTATTTTTAAAATGATGTCCTTTCTTTAACCCTGAAAGAGCCCCCAACGCAGGGTACATTTATCTTCCGGGAGCCGATTTTCTTTCTGCCCTTCTGGTTCAAGGCAGTGGTGCACTGGTCTGCTGGGCTCCCTGGTCAAGGGAGAGTGGGAGTGAACAACTGTCTTCGTTTCCTATGGCTGCTAATAATCAACACCACACTGACTTAAAGCAACACAAGTGTATGAGCTCACAGTTCCGGAAGTCCTACTGAAATGGAGGGGTGTTCTTCCTGGGGGCTCCCAGCGGCCATGTGCATCTCTCTGCTCCCTTTGTCACCCCTCCCTCTGAGTCTCAGCCTCCTGCATTCCTGCTGTGGTTACACTGGACCCACCAAGGTAATCCAGGATAGTCCTCCACTGCCACCTCAAGATCCTTCATTTAAGTCACGCCTGCAAAGGCCCTTTTGTGTTAAGGTGACATGAGCACAGGTTCCGGGGAATAGGATGCAGACGTCTTTGGAGGGCTGTTATTCAGCCAACCATCTCAGTTTGCTGGAGACTCAGTTTTCTGGGTCATGGAACTTTCAGTGCAAAATCTACGACAGTTCCGGGCAAAGCTGGACAGTCACTTGCCCCAGTCTCAGGAAGATATTCTACCAACTCTTGGGGAAGTAGAGAGAGAAGATGAACACAGATAAGAAAGCTTTCAAGAAAACAGTGTTTTTTCCAATAATGTTCTCTGGAGGGAAAGCACCTTTGCCCGTGAAGTCCCGCGCTGCATGAGGACCTCGGCGGGGCCACATCCTAACAGAAAGGACCCTTCTCTGCCTAGTGTTCTCCGCTTCTTTTACTCGCTGGGCAGATTCTACTCCAGACTCGGCATTATCCCAAAATAAGAAGCCAACATGGCGAACGCGAATTCAAAAAGATCAATAAAGTGTGGAATGACAGAGTTGTAGTTAAAAACAGAGCCCGATTCCATGCCAGTGACAGGGACTCGCCACCTAATGTGAAGCCAAGTGGGTTTCCTACATCGAGCTTCCTCCTTCTATCTTTAGTGCTTTTTCCTCACCTTCCACTCCATTCTCCGCCCCAGTCTACCCACCTTCCCAGTTATATTTAGTATTGCAGTCTGTGGGTTTTCTAAAATAATTCCCTCGTGTGTTTCTGAGTCTCACAGAAGGGAAACTAGTTCATGTCATATTTTTACATATATATTTAGCTTTCTATTTCAGAAGAAATAAATAGGAAAAAGAATTCTGTTTCAGTGATGGGCGGGGTGAATCCCAAGAAACTTGGAGCCTGGTTTGCAAGGGTGGGAGCTGGGAGCTGGGTACTGGGGAGGTTTCCTGGAGGAAAGGGTCTGAGTGGAAGCCAGACCCCTGGGGTGGCGCGCGGTGGCTGGGGCCTGTGAGAGGTTCGCCTGGCGGTCTGTCGGAAGTGACAGTGTGTGGAAGGAAGGGACACAAATCAGCTTCTTCCAAGGTAGAGGCAGTGGAGCAACTCAGGTCTCAGTAATGAGGGAGTGACTGTGCTACTGTGTGAACCATGCTGGTTCAGGGTTGTACGTCGTTGTGGCTGTAAAAGCCAGACAAATGGATGAAAGTCCAAGAGCTGGAGGAAACCCAGGAGGGTGAGGGGTTCTGGGAAGCATTTGTTACTTTCTGTGGTGAAGTCACACGGCCTGAGGCTTGGGCAGGGGGGAACAGCTGGCGGGAATAGGCAGATGGTGGAGAAAACTGAACTCGATGTGTCGAGGGAAGGAGCTTCCCAAGGTTTGCAGGCTGCTCTGTGCATGTGTCTGTTCAGGGACCTCGGCCTGATCCCCATGGGCATTTAAACCCAGCACCCCTCTCCCCTTTTGCCAGTTGGCCACTGGCTAGTATGGCTCAATTGGTTGGAGCATCATCCTATAAATCAAAAGTCTGCAGGTTCAATTCCTGGTTGTGACACACGCCTCGGTCTCAAGTTCGGTCCATGGTTGGGGCATATAGGAGAGGCAACCGATGCCTGTTTTTCTCTCATATCGATGTTTGTCTCCCTCTCTGTCCTCCTCCCTTCCTCTCTCTCTAAAATCAGCAAGTATGTTTTGGGGTAAGGATCAAATATATATACATAGATATTTTTTAAACTATCTTTTACTAAAGGAAAATAATATGCTCTCATAACTTCAAGGGGTTCAAAAGACTGTGTCTCCGACAGTACCTTGCACAAAGACTTGAACATTGGAAGCACTCACTGAATTATTGGTAGGGAATGCCCAGGTCTCAGTTTGGTAGGCCACAGGGATGGTTACTCTAAAACAAAACAAAAAATTTTGACCCCTGAGTAAGGAATAACCCTGCCTAGAAGGACTCACAACTTGATTTAGTGAAGGAGGAAGAAATTTGCTTCTACCCTTCCAGGTTCCACCTACCAGCTGGTCCCGTAATTCAATCTATGTGAGACAGACTAACAAGAGAAAATGGCCAACTTTAATTACATGCCTACTTACAGGAACCTTATATACAGGAGGGAGTCCGAGACTCCACGTACCTGAGAAGTTCAGAAACAGGTAAAATGAGGCCCAGGATATAACATTCTGAGCTGAAGATGAGGTTGGGCACCTTGGGGCTTGAGACAGGGGAAGGTCACTTACAGGAGGATAAGAAGAGTCAAGGTTTAGTGATTAGAAGTTTCCCCTGCCCTATTGACAGGTCATAAGTTATTTCTGGTAATAACTCATTTAACTTAATTTCTCTAAGGGGCAGATAAGATTTTCTTGCAAACCCGCAGGATCTCGATTGCCTTCAGCTCAGACATAATCCGTGTTGAAGCGGCTGGTCTTAGGGAGGCTTTTTCTTGAACTCCTTCAGGTTCCTCATTTATTATCCAGGGCTTGATCTTTCTAATACTCGGAATGTGTACAAATCGGGACCACCTTTCGGCACTGCTCAGACGAGGGACATTCAGGCAACCCCAGCTGTGAACACAGCTCAGAAGGGATCATTTCTAATTGCAGCTGTGAAGAGAAATTGAATGAAGTATTGATGCCCCGACCCTGTGTTTCCTCCATGAACTCCCTGGAGGAAGAGGGGTGATGACCCACGTCAGCCGGGCTCACAGAGCAGCCAGGAGGCAGGCGAGGCGTGTCTCTCTCACGTGTTGTGATCAAATGACAGATAATCCGTGTGGCATCCATCTTGGCTGGTGGGCCCAACCTAGGCTGTCAAGAAGGGAGATTTATCAGGTTCCTAACGGCCTGAAATGAGGAGAGAGACACAGTGCACCCTCTAGGCACTGAGGGCAGGCCTTGGCTGACCGCCTTGGGCTCCTTTTCCAGAAGAATGGGAGCCAGGACGGGAGATCACATGAAGGGGGCATCGGACCCGAGCATTAGATGTTAGAGTGAGTTGACTCTGTCCCTGGGGCAGAGCTAACGGACAAAACTAGACCACATCTTGGGAATCCTGGCATGAAATTAAGTTCTAGGGCTGTAGCTGTAGCTCACCACCTGCCAATGTCCACTAATGCCCTTGTCATACAAAGTGGAGGTGCTGGTGCCATGGAGGAGGGAGGAGAGCTTCCTTTGTGGGTACCCTGACATTGCAGGGGCTGCCCCAGCTGTCTTGACTCCCTTGTTATTCAAAACGGCCCCTAGGCCTACAGCATGGCTCTCACTGGGAGCTTGTTACAAATGCTGAATCTCAGACTGGGTTGAATTGCTGTGATGAGGGCGGATGTGCTGGCCTCGTTGCTGATCTTAGGAAGAAAGCATTTAGTCTTTCACTGCAAAGTATATTTGCTTTAGGTTTTTATGAGTGGAGTTTTTTTATTGTATTTTCTCTCCGTTATCATTTAGTTCCCTTCTACCCCCTCCCCCCAATAGTCACCACACTGTTGCTCATGTCCATGAGTCTTGTTCCTTTTTGCTCCACCACCACCTCTTACTCTCTTCCTTAGCTGTCATCCTGCTCTCCATCTGTGAGTCTGTCCCCGTGCTCCTCGTTAGTTCAGTGCGTTCATTAGATTCCACGTATGAGTGAGATCATATGGTGTTTGTCTTTCTCAGACCGGCTTATTTCACTTAGCATAATGTTCTCCGGGTCCATCCACACTGTCACAAAAGGTGCAACTTTCTCCTTTTGTACAGCGGAGTTGTATTCCATTGTGTAACTATCCCACAGTTGGTGTCCATCAGTAGATGAGTGTTTGTTCTTCATCACACCGAGGAAGTTCCTTTCTGTCCCTGGTTTCCTGAGTTTTTACTGTGGAGAAGGAAAAACTGTCCTCTCCTCTTCTAGGCCCTGAGCCCCAGATTCAACAAGGACAGAGCTCCTTTGTTTGGGACCTTGAACTATGTATCTCTCCATCTGGCTGTTGATTCTTATCCTTGAAATCCTTTGTACTAAGTCGGTAGCCTGGTGAATCAATGGGACCCTCGAGTTCTGTGAGCCACACTAGCAAATTAATTGAACTGAAGGGGGAGGTTTTCAGAACCATAAAACTCTACAACCCAAAGAGGGAATCTTAACATAAACTGTGGCCTATAAATAACAATGTGTCAGCACAAACCTGGGCAGTGTAACAAATGCACCACAGTGATGCAAGATGATAATAGTAACAGGGGCAGGGGTCCGTGTGTGTGTGTGTGTGTGTGTGTGTGTGTGTAGGGGGTTACAAAGGTAAAGGACTAAGTATACAGAACTCCATATACTATCCGCTGAAATACTTGATAAATCTAAAACTGTGCTAAGAAAATCAAGTGTATCCATTATTTGAGAATCTCTAAGAGATTTCATGTGAAAAGAAGAAAAAAAGACAAGTGGGATGAGAACTTTTTTAAGTTCTAAGAGACCAAGCAAGGCCACCCTGGGATGTTGCCTGTGCCCTGCCCAGCCAGCCTTACCTCCCAAGCCCAGGTCCACCTACAGAACCCCTCACCTGTAAGGCAGGTCCGTGCGGCGTCCGTGCAGCAGTACCGGCCGGGTCCTGCTGGAGATGTGCAGTGAACTCCCTTAGAAGGAACAGAACCAAAATGTTCCTCCTTTTTCCAGGTTGCTGAATTTTCTCATGAAAAGGAAACTGGGCGTGGCTGGCCGGTTTGAAAAAGCAACGTCACAGGTTCCTTCCTCAGGAATAAAGCCCTTTCTTCCCCCTCCTCTGGCTAAATGAACTTTGCTCAACGAACTGTAATGATGGTTTTGGGATCTGATTGTTAATTCTCCCTAATTATTCAGAAGTCTCTTTAAATTTGTTTCGGGCTTTTTCTCTCTTCTGAGTAACTAGATGAGGCAATCAGCTCACCTTTCATAGTATAAGAAGGCTTTTTCTTCTTTTAAAAAAAATTATTCCCGCACTTTAGAATTTCCGCCAGTGATCGTAGCAGTAAATTTCAGTCAGTTGCTCTAATGGCTTTTAGCGAGGAGCCTGTGTTAAATCCCTGTTACTACAGTGGCTCATCCACCGAGAACCTTTAAAACTGGATTAATGCCCTTGAGTTTGAAATCCTTTTGCTTTGGGGGTTGAAATCTGGCTCCGTAACCTTTTGAGTCCCCCTCTTGCACTTTGAAAGTTGGCACTTCCTATTTAAACGACATGAAAGACGAAAAATAAGCCTTTTGGAGCTGAATGTATTGATTTCAATGATCACCTTTAATTCACACCTTTCCTCTGTGTAAAGTGTGGTTTTCTTCTCTTAATTAGAAAGAGCCAGAGATTATCTGCACAAAACCGGGAGGTTTATCGTGATCGGTGGGATCATCTCTCCGGTCCATGACTCCTACGGAAAACAGGTGGGTGCCCCTCTGCCCCTTCCTGCCCTCACCTTCCCTTCCTGCCCCAGTGGCTCCGCGGGCGCCAAACTGCCCCGCTGCCATTTCTGCTCTGATTCCTGGAAAAGCAAAGTGCCTGGTCGCAGGCGTCCTGCTTCCCACCGTGGGCCACAGTCAGCCCTGAGCGACGGGTGCTGGGCAACAGCTGAGAGGAGCAGCTGCCCGCGACCAGGCAGCCGCTCCTGGGCCAGGCTCGGTCCAGGCTCATTGAAAGAGTAGCCGGCTCCCCGCCTCTGAGGGCCAGGCGTGCTCGGCATGGATGCCAAGTTAGTGGCTGGTTATGGGCTAGGCAAGTCTTTCCTGGGGTTTCAGGGAGAAAAAGAAAGGCGTACACATCTTCTAATCTGATTTAAAAACGATGTCCCTGCCCCTCCCTCCCTGCCACATGTCTTAGAAAATCTAGAAGTCTGCCCAGGAAGTCATTCTGTCATTCTCCCTCCTCCCCCACGCAACTTGGTGGGCGCCTGGGGTGGCCGCCTCAGTAAGCACCAGGAGATGAGGCAGCGTCTGCCAAGTTGAGTCTCAGCTCTGTGCTGGGCACACTGGCTGCTCCGTTGGTGTGGGGGGCGCGCCTAGGGGTCCTGATGTGGGTGGTCTACTCCACCCACCCTTCATTCTTCTGTCCTCTCTGACCCTCCATGCCTGTCTGTATGGCTGGTGGGCGTGGAAAGGAGTCACACCCTCATTCCCCGACACCACGGAAAAATGGCCGCACTTTTGTCAAGGGTTGGCTTGGGGGGGCCGTGGGGAGCAGATGTACCTCCCCACGATCGCTGTGTTGCTTCCCAGGGCCTCGTGTCGAGCCGGCATCGTCTCGTCATGTGTCAGCTGGCCGTCCAGAATTCCGATTGGATCAGGTAGGGCTTGTCTGATGATGTCAGAGGCGGGCGGCCCTGGGACCCACCTGGGGGGGGACAGTTGGAGAAGGAAGGTGGGTCCTGGCACGGGTGGGAGGCCACGGGAGATAGTCACCCTGTTAAAAATGAAAACTCAGTTGAGGAGACTTAAAGATCAAACTGGCTTCGTTCAAAGATCCATGCATCAGGCAGCCCCCCGTTTAGCAGGTAGAAAGGACCTCCAAGGAGCTGTACAAGGTGGAAAACTTTTGTACAGGAGGAGGCTGTGGGGTGAAGTGCCTCTCGGCTGTGCTGACCAGACCGACTGGCTGAGATGGCATCCCTGGGAAAGGTTGCCAGTGCTGTTGAGTTAGGTGCTAAGTCTCCGGTTGGTGACGTGAGCTTAGCCCAAGCGACTCCATTTGGGGCCTGCTGCCCCCATTTTTAACAGCCCCATGCGAGCAACGCCCTTCAGGGGTGGCCCAACCGATTAACTCGATTTTGTAACCAAGCGTGGGGCCCATGAAACTGAAGAAGGGGTTTTTCTTATTTCATCTTCTCTGACACCATTGGATCCAGGAATATTCTTGGATCTTTCAAAAACATCCTAGGGGTTCGGGCGAGGCACATCTAGGAAATCCAGAAGGTTTCCCTGCTTCCCTGTGCACTCAGGTCCGTGAACACTCACTCCCTTCCCGGGCAAGGTGCCTGGCCCAGGCTGTTTCCTGTTCCCTGACTCGAGTCCCTGGGGCCCCGCACTGACTGGGGGACAGCGGCGTGGGGGCCGGCGGACGCTGACTTTCCCAGGGATGGTCCGCTACCTCGGCAGACACTGTTATCCGCTGAGCCTGCAGTGTCATTAAAGCAACCTCCCGCTAATTGTGCTAATTACACCCCCCAACATTCCTACAGTTATAATTTGCATGAGTAGATGCCATTTGTTAAAAATAATGGCACACCACTTGTACTGTAATCCCGCCCCCCTCTCACCCCGTGGGAAAATAAGCAGCACCTAGAGGTTCTCATGAAGGCAGGAAATGGAAAGGAAACTGACCTCGGAGGTGGTAGTGGAAAAGGTGGGGTGGGTGCAAACGAAAGCCCCGGATGGAGGGGACAATGATAATTAAATACTGATCCTTGCTGGTTGTGCACAGAGACTCGTGTGGGAGGCACATGCCCTCAGGAGACCTTTTCCTCTCCCCGAGACATAGATTAGGTAGAGAGAGACCTGCCTTTTTGCCCATGAGACCCAGAGAATTCAAGAGGCTGGGGAGTGAACAGCACACCTGTGGCTGAGTCAGGAACAGAATTGAAGCCTCTTAACATTGTAACTCCTGATCCGCCGGGGAAAGCGGGGTCCAAGGGGGGAAATACTGGGCAGGAGGCTGTTAACTGCTTGGATGTGATTAGAAGATTCTAAACTGATTCCCTCATTCGCTCAACAAATATTGATCGAGCACTTCCTGCCTGCCCTGTACTGTGCTGGGCACTTGGAAAGGCAGAATTCTGAACTGAGATCACGAGGGAGGCTCAGAGCTAGCTTTAGAGGTGGAGGCTGGGCATGGCGGGGCCCCTGGCCATGGGGAGCCTATTTAGCCAGGTCAGGGGTCTGTCCATGGGGGCGGTGGGAGCTGGGAAGCGACCTGGGGGGAGCCAGGCTCAGGGCAGACCGACTGGCTAAGAGTTTTCAGTTGGTGAGATCCCCTGTCTGAGGACCTTGGGTGTGTGTGCACAGTGGGAGGTGGGTGAGGAATGCTTGGCTGCTAAGAAAATGTTGCCAAATGTCCCAATTTAGCAGCTCATTAAGTTTGTAATTAAGGCCGAGCGCTGCATCAGTCTGGGCTGGAGCCCTGCTCGCTCTCACTCTGGTGTGCAGGAGGGATTGGTGACCTGTGGGTGTGTGCACCTGCCAATCTGACCGCCAGCCTGCGCAGGGAGGCGCTCCGGGCAGATTCCCAGCTCAAGGAATGGCAGCCGCCCCTTGAGGAGGGATTCGCTCCCACGATCCATTAGGTCTCGAGGAGAACTCCCATTTTGCAGATAAGGATAAGAGCAAGACCCAGTACCAAGCCCCTCACATATAACACTCATCGGGCCCCTCTAATCTCCCCACGAGAGTAACTGCTCTGAGCCCCACTTTACAGACAGGAGAGGGAGCCCCGAAGGGTCCCATTGCTTCCCTGGGGCCCTTCCGTGGCCAGTTCTGGGGCTGCAGTTCAACCTGGGCGGACGGCCCTGCCTGGGGTAGCTCAGTGGATTGAGTGCGGACCTATGAACCAAAGAACCGCGGTTTGATTCCCAGGCAGGGCACATGCCTGGGTTGCAGGCCAGTTCCCAGAAGAGGTTATTTGTCTCCTTCTCTCCCTCCCTTCCCCTCTAAAGATAATTAAACACAATCTTTAAAAAAAAAAACCTGGGCAGACATGTCAGCCCCTCTGCACGCCCGCGATGTCCACCTCTCCTTTCCCAGGAGGCTCAGGGAGCTGTGTCAGGCCTGTGTTTTGTCTTATTGGAGATCTAAGTGCACAGCTCGCACAGCTCACCCGGCCTGCTAAGCTCCCTGTGGTCTTTGGAGGGAGCCCATGAGAAATGAGTGAGAGGCTGGAAACCAAGCAAAACCTGTCTGCACCATTGCCAGGGTGGACCCGTGGGAGTGCTACCAGGACACCTGGCAGACGACGTGCAGCGTGCTGGAGCACCACCGGGACCTCATGAAGGTGAGCCAGGCCTCGAGGGAGTGGGCTGGGGGGTGACTGGTGGGCTGGGTCTTCACAGACGTGCAGCCCCCGGGCTCCAGACCCTCCAGGGCATCGAGCACTAGACACGGGAGGATGAGCTAGCAGGCTGTTGATGCATCTGCTCCGTTTTCGCCCCATGGGCTTGAAGAAAACCATGTCCCTTCCCTGTTTTCGAGTCCCCTTGAAAGGACCGATGCAGGGTGGCACCTGACTGCTCCACTCTGCTGGTCAGTGATGAAAGCAACCCCATCTTACTGTCTAAGGGGGGATCCGGCAGGATAGACTAAGCAACACATGGCAACAAGTGTCCTTAAAGTCTCAGGGGCCTAGACTTCCGCCAAGATGGAGGTTTAGCTGGATGTGCCTGCCTCCTCACACAACCAAGTTTAGGGACAACTAAATATTAGCATCACAAAACACAACCAGAACACGGAAAACTGAACTTTTCGGAAGTCCGCTAACAACAAATTCTTCAGCCTGACCGGTAAGGGGCGAAACCGGCGTCGGGTGAGGACTTACAAAGGAGGGCTCGGTCGGACCGGGCGCGGAATCCAGACGCGCGAATCCAGTCGCGCGGGTTCCAAACCCAGGATTGGACCTAGTGAGCCACTGAGCAGCCCACCGGGGGAGCGACACAGTGGGGAGGCGGTGGCAACGAGTTGACTGTGGTTGCCTGGTTGGGCGCGAGTGAGGGAGTGAGCGGTTGGACCGGCCCGGCGGCGGGGGCGGCGGCGCGCCATTTCCCGCTCTGACCACGCCCCCACATACAGCGTCACAACCCAGCGACCTGGGACTCCAAGGCGCCGCTTGTCCCACTTAAAGGGCCAGAACAGACCAAAAATGTCGCAGGCAGAACTCAAAGCCCCAGAGATAAATCTAAATGACGAAGAAATAGCAAAACTCTCAGACGCACAGTTTAAAACACTGGTCATCACCTTCCTCACAGATCTGGTGGATTACAGCCACAAATTAGAGAAACATATGGAGGCTAAATTAAGGGAAATGAATGGAATTCCACAGGAATCCCATAGAGATGAAAAGGAAACTGGGACTCAAATCAATGGAGTGGACCAGGAGAAACCAAATAATGGCCAAACAGAAAAGAGTCAAGGAGCAAGAATTCAAAGAAATGAGGAGAGTCTTAGGAACCTCCAGGACATCTTTAAACGCTCCAATATCCGAATTATAGGGGTACCAGAAGGGGGAAAGACACAACCACCAGTGGAAAAACTATTTGAACAAATAATAAAAGAAAATTTCCCCAATCTGGCAAAGGAAATAGACTTCCAAGAAATCCAAGAAGCCCAGAGAGTACCAAAAAAGTTGGACTCAAGAAGAAACACACCAAGGCATATCATAATTACATTAGCCAAAATTAAAATGAAGGAAAGAATCCTGGAAGCAGCAAGAGCTAAGGGGACAATCACCTACAAAGGAGTCCCCATCAGGCTGTCAGCAGATTTCTCAAAAGAGACCTTACAGGCAAGAAGGGGCTGGAAAGAAATATTCCAAGTCATGAAATCTAAAGACCTACAACCAAGATTGCTCTACCCAGCAAAACTTTCATTTAGAATGGAAGGACAGATAAGGTGCTTCTCAGATAAGACCAAATTCAAGGAGTTCATCATCACCAAGCCCTTATTATATGAAATGTTAAAGGGACTTATCTAAGAAAAAGAAGTTAAAGAAACATGAACAGTGAAAGGACAACAAACTCACAGTTATTAACAACCACACCTAAAACGAAAGCAAACTAAAAGGACAGCTAGAGCAGGAGTGGAAACATAGAAATGAAGATCTCAAGGAGGGGTTAGCAACAGGGGAATGGGAGGAGGAGATGGGGGGAGAAGGTACAGAAAACAGGTAGCATAGACAGTAGATAGAAAATAGATGGGGGGCGAGAATAGTTTGGGAAATATAGAACCTAAAGGACTTGAGACACATGGACATAAACTAAAAGGGGGGTAATGGTGGGGTTGGGGGGGCAGGGTGGAGGGGAATGGAGGGGGGAATAGAACAACTGTAACAGCATAATCAATTCAAAAAAATAAATAAATTTAATTAAAAAAAAAAGTCTCAGGGGCCTCACACAAATGCACTTCTCCCACAACATGTCAGCTGGGGGTCAGCTGGGGGCCTGTGCTCCTGAGAGTCACCCAGGAGCCTCAGGCCTCCTCACGGAAGGGTGGGATCGGGGACCCTGCAGACGTGCCAAGCCCTGGCACGCCAGCCGTGAAGCCCACGCTGGTTTGCTGTCTAAGCACTGGGGCCTCCCCGCCCCTCCCTCTCCTGCTCAGGTGCAGAAGCTTGGGTCTGGGGAGAGGCCAGGCCAGGAGCCCCAGCTGCTGCGGTGACGGCAGAGACTGACCGGCAGGGACCGCAGGTCTTGATGGCCCCCCTGCCGTGGAGCAGGGTGTGGGTTGCCTCCTGTCAACCCTTGCGCTCCCTGTCCTGGCACCAGGCCGGTGTTTTTGGCACCTCCGGGCCTACAGAGTGAGTCAAGGCCATGTTTGCAAAGCCTCTTAGACCGTGAGACCCCGCAGAGCTGAGGAGGGCAGATCGGGGCAGGCGGCCAGCCCTTTCCTTCTTCTCGGGCATAGAACCAAGGATGCACGCTGCAAGAGGAAGGAGCTCCTCGGCCACCAGACCGGTCATTAAGTGGGACTGTGGCGTTTTCCGATCCGGAAGTTACACAATATTAAAAAGGAGGCAGACTGCCCCTCCCACTGCACCAGCCACAGCTGGGCTGAGGAGATGCCGTGGTGCCCGGCCAGCCAGCTCCCACGTGTGCTGGACGCAGCCGTGACTTCCTCCCATCAGGAACCTTTCAGACAGGACAGTCACCCACAGACAAACACCTGTCCTTCCACAGCTCAGGACTCATGTGCTGCTGTCTGCAATGTGGCCTGTGGGACAGGTGTCTTCGGAGCGGCAGCCCAGCCCTGGAGCTTGGGGGACCTCTGGCAATAGGACTCAGTAACCCCAAAAAGGCAGGGGCAGGCGTTGGGATGCCGGCCATCAGGGAAGGGACCTGGAATTAGCCATGGCTCTTGTGAAGCTAAACACACTGAAAACTCATCCTTTGTTTCTGCTGCCCCATGGCCGCTGACCCCCTCACCGTGCACAAGGCGGGCTGCTTCTGGGTCAGCCGTGAGGACTACTGCATTATCTGCCGTCCTCTGCAGCACTAGACAGAAGCAGAGGCCAGATAACAGGGACAGTAGTTCACACACAGAGAATTTCCACCCGGCTCTGGAGTGTGTATTCACACTGGGGAGCAATGCCCAGCCCCTGTCCCCCACCTTCCCCGAAGGCAAGCACGTCCCGCCCTGCCGGGCACCGCTCTCTGACTTGGCCCTGACATTGGCTTCTCTGCCCTGGAGGGGAGGCAGGTGGTGGGAGTGTCTGGTGTTTACGTGACCTTTCCCAAGCTTACACGGCCCTGGTGCATGACTCGACCTCATGTGAACCTCGTGAAGCGGGCGGGGAGTGTAGATACTCGTGTTACCCAGAAGATTACAACATCGGCTACTGGATACCCATTTCCTGCCATGTGCCAGACGCTCTAAAGATACTCTGCATATCCTCACTCGTGCAATACCAGCACAAGCTGGAAATGTTGCCTTTCTGTGCAGGGTTCAACAGGAGTTAACTACCCAAGGTCATGCAGAGCTCACACTTGAAGCGAGGTCCATGCAACACCACATCCTGTGCTTTTGCGATGGAGCTGCCCTGTCTCCTGCCAGCCTGCAGTGCCACACAGCACAGCTGCGCTAGAGCCCACGCCCAGAGCACCCCCCGGGCCCCAGGGCGCCTCCCCACGATAGGCAGCACCTGAGCCTTTGCAGGTGACCAGGAAACACTGTTCCTAAGTCACCTGGCTGATGACCCTGACTCTGCACTTCTCTCTCCCCAGCGGGTGACTGGCTGCATCCTCTCCAATGTCAACACACCCTCCATGACGCCCGTGATCGGACAGCCCCAAAATGACAACCCCCAGCCTATTTACCAGAACAACAATGTGCCCGCCAAGCCCACGGCAGGTAGGGGTGCGCTGGTGTGCAGCGGTGTTCTCCATCCTCAGAATCGCCCGGAGGCCCGGTTAGCATCCGGGTTGCTTGGTGTCACCCCAGAATCGGGTTCAGTAGGGCTGGGAGCGGGAGGAAAGTTTGCATTTTTAATTAGGTGATGCTGATGCTCTGGTCTCTGTACTGACCACCCTTAATATAAATATAGAGAACCAGAAAGAAATGGTCACAATCAGAGAGAAACAAAGAAGCAGATGGAGACAAGGGGGATGGTGTGCAATCTTCATTTGTAGTTAAATGTAAATATAATCGCCTCAACTGGAAATGAAAGGTACAAGAGGGAGCATTTTTTTTCTGCCTCTTCCATGGGAGCTGAGGACATTGTCCAGGGTCAAACAAGGAGGAAGTAGCAAGACCAGGGGTCAATCCCAGGCGGTTTGCATCCAGAATTCCACACTCGTACCCATGTCTCCAGGGACAGGCAGCTGGGGGCCCCCCCACACTCACCGAACACCCAGCCCTGTGTGCCCATAAGGTACTTACACGAGTTCTCATTTAATGCAGTGATTTTGGGAGAGAGATACTATGTTCTCATTTACATGCGATTCAGAGAAGTGATTTGCCTGAGAACACACAGCTCAAATGCAGAAGAACCAGAATCCATATTCAGGACTTTCTAGTTCTAACGCCTTATGTTCTTTCCAATATTTTCTTCCAGGCCAATAGCAAGAGACAGATGCCAGTGTTCCCTTTCAAGCCCAGACACCATAAGCTATTGTGTCATTAGTCTATGACAAAGAGGGAAGAGCCAGAATTTCATAGTTACGTATAGTTCCACGTGGTAGGGGTGCTGGGGGCTGAGAAAGAAATGTCCAGCTTAAAGCCAGTGAGCATATTGAAAACCAGGTACCTGTCTGCCAACATTAGGTGTCTGGTTGCCCTGCAGACCAGCTGCATGGGAAGGAATACCTTAGTCCGGCAGAAATGATCCCATACGAATTCTTTACCACAGGCCCAGCCCCTGTGGATTGGGGAGTTGGTGATGGGTAAATGCTCATGATATTAAGAAATGAGCAAGCAAACAGCCAATATACCCTCAAAACGCACAATACGGTCCACCTCGTGTTACCAGACAAGAGCAGCGTAATACATATTTGGAAAAATAGAAGAAAATAAATAGTATCCCAATACGTCAGCAGTGGTTTTTTCCAGGGGTGGGATAATGGGTGCCTTTTAATTTTCCTCTTCACACATTTTCCTCCTCTGGATTTTCCAATTGTTCTACCGCGTAGTCAATAAACACGACCAGAGAGTAGGTTCCAGTCTGTGGCTCAGAAAGCTTGTGCCGCGGACTGTGACTGAGAAGGAGTTTTTGCTGTCATATTTCTGTTCTTTCTCTCTACCCTCCTTCCACTGCCTGCCACCCCCCGCCCCCTCCGATGTACCCTTGTTGTTCACAGTGGCCCAGGGCTGGGCTGACCGCGTGTAAGTTGTGAGTGGTTCTCTCCCCCTGTCCCTGTGTGTCTTGCTCTCTTCCATAGCCAAGATCTTGGGGAAGGTGGGAGAAAGCCTAAGCCGGATCTGCTGTGTTCGCCCGCCCGTGGAGCGCTTCACCTTTGTGGGTAAGGAGCGCGGACCTTCTTGCCCACCCTGCCTCTCTACTCCCCTCCTCCCTTCCTGTGTTCAGCCAGCACCCCAGCCCCAGCATCCGCTAGTGGACGACCATTTAGAGAGTGATGATTTCTAGGAAACAGAGGCTACTGGGTTGTGCTAGCGGGACCTGTTATGGGGGGCCCAGAGGGCGTGACCCACCTGGCCTGGGCTGCCCAGGAGATCCCCCCATGGTGGGTGACGTGCTCATTCCCCATCCCCCACAGGACGTGGCTACAGGCATAAGAGTGTCCAGGAGGCCCAGGATCTGCCCTCGGGTCCTTCTGGCTCAGGCAATGTCTGCACTCCTGGTGACAAGCTAAGAACACACGAGCTCTCTACTTCATGCCCTCTGGTTTGGAACAGCTCCCCCACGGGCTCCGCATGGCTGAGACTGTCTGAGTCCCCGGGGCTCTTTCTCGGTCCCCAGCTTCAACTCTGCAGAAGAGCTGAAGGTCTAGACCTCTTTTGTCTGCCTCTTTGGGGCTGACTTCTGCCATGTCTGAGATGTCCAATTTCAGTCATCCTGAGAAGGAACTGAGAGGGACAATTGAGGAGGAAGGGAGGCAGGGGACCCAAATGGCCTCTTTGTGCTTTGGGCACACGATGCACCCCCGTGCAGGCCTTGCACACTCATGAGCCCGTGTCACGGGCTCTGGCGTTCACGCCTTCCTCGGGCTCTTGTTGCGTTCTGCCACGCGGAAAATTGCCAGTGCTCACTTTTGCTTGTTCTTGGAACCAGGTAACCCCTAAGAAGAGAGGGTCAGCTCCTTGTGACTCAGACCTGTCTCCCTAGGTTTTGGGGACGTTGCACTTCCCTAAAATACAGAAAGAAACAGAAGGTGCTCAGCATGAGCGTGTGTGTTCGTCACTGCCTCCCTGGTGAGGCTGTCGAATTCTGACAGTCCCAGAAATGTGACGTCTGCCCGGAGCCTATGATGTTCTCTCTACTGAGAGCATCTGCCCAGATGCTGTCTCTATTTTAGGCTGGACTGTGGCAACATCCCTTCACTCTGCACAGGTGCCTCCCGTGCAGGGAGGCCAGCACACCCCCTCCTGCCACCTGCCCCACCTCCTCCAAGAAGCCTGGGTGGGCTGCGTGTCGGGTACCAAGAAGTGGGCGCCCTAATGCTTCTGCGTTTCCCTCCCCTCCTAGATGAGAACGCCAACCTGGGCACGGTGATGCGGTACGAGGAGATCGGTGAGTGGGTACAGGGAAGCGGGGCACTGGGAGCCACCTGCCTCCACCCCCGGGGGGCAAAGTGGGGGAGGGGAGAGGCTTGAAAACCCTGGCTTGTCTTTGCTACTGAGTGTACTCCCAGCAGAGTCCCAAGCTAGGGCCAAAGTCTCAGGGGTCCCCCCCCACCCCGCACAACTCCCGTCTGCACCGGCTCCAGTTCCCAGGAGTTGGCCTGGGTCCCTTGGCACTTTTCCCTCTGGTCAGAGGCCCAAAAAAAAGACATGGAAGTTGAGCCTCAGCGCCAGGCAGAGGGACCCTTTTGCCCACAACACCGCACTGGAGGCGGAAGCCGTCTGGGTGGTGAGGAGCAGAGGGGGACCCAAAAGCCGCCTCCGCGCCCTCCCTGCAGCCTGGGGCTGAGGCTAAGGCATCTACCGTCCGCATGAGAGCCAAGGAGGTTCAAGGCCAGTGCAGGTGGAGGGCAGCTCCATGGAGCTGTCAGATGGGAAGGAGCCGACCACCCGAGGGAGGATGCTGAGTCCTGGCTTACTCTGGGGAAAGAACCAGGAAAGTGAAATCTTTCCAAGGGTTCAGAGTGGCTGAGGGAGACAAGTGGGGAGCACAGATGTCTGAAGCTGGGGAAAGAGCGGAGAGATGCCAGAATGCAGCTGGAGCTGGCACAGGTGCCAGGCGACCAGGAGGGTCAGTGACAACTGAAGGCCTGGACCTCCGGGATGAGGGGCAGCCTAGTATCCAGCAGGCGTGCTCAGTCTTAAGGGACCAGCTGCAGAGTCACTGCACGTCTCCCCCACCCGGACAGAGGCCCCAGCTCCAGTGTGACCCCGGGGTGTGGGGTTTGACCTTGAGCATCAGGTTCTCCCAGGAGGCCCAGCAGAGATGACGTCTTTTCCAGGGGCTTCTCTGGGGGCACTTGACTCAGCTCTTACTGGTTTGCCAGAACCTTTTGTAAGATTTTCAGGAATTTTGTGAGCCGGTGGTTTAATGCAGCCCACACAAAAAAAATCAAATGATATTAAGTAGCAGTTAAATAAATTGTATCGAAAACAAAAGTAATGAATACTCAAAACTCCTCACTTCCTAATTCTTTTACTATATTTTAAACTGTCATTTCCTGGCATGTCACTGTCTGAAGGCCCCAAAAATGGCACCCAGCTTCCCACTTGCTCCCAAAAGCAGGCTGGAGCATTTGGCTCCAGGTGCCACAGCCCCCAAGCACCCAAAAGGCCTGGACGGGCGCCGAAGCCCTGCCTGCCCACTGCCCCGAGCTGCCACACCTGGCCAGGTGGGGAGGCCGTCTTGACTGGCAATGCTCAGTGTGGTATTCCAATGTAGAGTCTGCTCGTTCCGTGTTCCAGGAAGAATTTCCTGTGGCCGAGCTTCAGCGGTGACCTTGTTTCCCTCCCCAGCACTGGGGTCCAAGGGATTAGGCCTTCCCTGCCTGGGGAGTCCCCTTCCTCCTCCCGTGGGGTGCACTGTGTGCCAGCGCTCACGGCAGCCTCGGGAGGGGAAGGGCCATCTGAGCCCTGTGTTGCTTACTCTTCTTTCAGAGAAAGCAAAGCCAGGTGGCCACAGCCACCAGGGTGGGTCCCTGGCCTGGCCCAGGTGGCGGCCGCCTCTGTGTGCAGTAGGAACTGGGAAGGGCCTCAGGGCCTGGGCTTCACATAGCACAGATTCCTGGGCGGGGAGTGTGCCTGGAGAGCGCTGGTCTGGCTGCTGGTCCTGGATCCCCGGCTGGGATGAAATGGGGAAGTGGCTGGGAGCTGCCCTGCCTCCAGACCTGCAGGCTCTGAAGCCCTCTGGCTCACGCATTCCCTTTTTGCAATCCCTTTGCACACTTCACAGGAAGGAAAAAGCTTCCTTGCTCGGTTAACATCTGTGGCTCCACGTTTTTAACCAGTTCACTGCTCCTCCGGGGGCTGCCCCGGACCAAAGGCTGTGGGCTGGAAAGGGCCGCATTAACCTCACACAATAAACTGGGAGAGTCACTGCTGTCCTCTAGTGGCCACACGCAGGCTCCCAAGCTCTGCGAGGGCCTCTGGTCTGAGACAAACGCATCTGCTCTGGTCCTGCAAGAGAAGGTGGAGGCCCCACTCCTTAGCTTTCTGTGCTCTGGCTTAAAAAGAAATACTCAGCATGATACCTGAGTGGAAAAGTGAGTCTCTGGCTGGGGAACAGAGAAGAGATTCATTTCCATGGCTGTAGAGCAAGCACAGTTTCTCACCTGGACTGCTGACGTTTGGGTAATTCTGGGGGGTGGGGCTGCTGCGCTCTGTGGAGAAAGTGGAGCAGCATTGCAGCCCTCCGAGCACGAACCGCCAGTAGTCCACCTCTCTCCCCAGTCTTGACAACCCAAAACGTCTCCAGACGCTGCCACGTTCAGGAGACAAAGTTGCCCCCAGTTGCGAACCGTGGATGTAGAAGAGCTGAGGGCCAGCACATCCTCTGGCCCCGGCCGCCTAACTGAACTTTTAGATGACCAGAGTTACAGAAAACTGACCCGGAATCTGGGTGGCTCCTAGTGGGGGCGGGAGAGCAGCAAGACCTGGGAGTGAAGCTGGTTCCTCTGAGCCATAGGAAGGCGGGTTCCCCTCCGCAGGTGGGCAATTGGGCCAGCAATCCCATGGCCCAACACGGAGGGAGGGAGGCATCGCTGGCCAGGGCAGCGCTTCCCCGGAGCCCTGTGCCACGAGAGCTAAGGCCGTGACAGAGAGCCCGGCCAGTCCAGACGGCCCAGAGGCACACAGACAGCCTGCCTGCGGGGCCTCGGTGGTCAGCCTGTCTGTGCTTCGCTTACTCATACTTCCTGAGCGCCTGCCGTGTGCAGTCACTCTGTCTGGCCCTGGGGACATAAAGGTAAATTCAGGTCCCAGCGCACAGACAGCACGAGGCTACAGCACGACATGGGGAATAAAGGAGAGGGGGGCGGCAGGACTCTCAGGAGTTAGGGCCCCAGAGCCCCATGGGGCACCCTGAGGGCGTCATCAGCCCCAGTCACCTTGCCTTCCACTGAACCATCTGGAAGCTGGGACAGGCTCATGATCTGAGAGTCCTTGTCAGGCCCGTGAGCCAGCTGCTGTGTCTAAGGCCATCTCAGCCTCAGGGTCTGGGGCAGCAGCGTCTCTGGAAGAAGGCTCGGAGCCGGACTGTGTCAGTGTTTCAGAGAAGATGCCCACAGGCATGATGGCCTCTTGACTGAGGGCCCGGGATGGCTGGGGACTGAACACACACCACCCTGAGTCACACCCTGGCCGGGCAAGGTCTCTGGCCTGTGGCTCTGTGAATCCCAGGGTCCCTTTTTCCCCTATGGTTCAGCTTTCAGAGTGAGTCAGTCTGCTGCCTGTTTTAAAGCACGACAGGCCTCCCTGGGCTAATTCAGAGCGAGCGTAATGAGGGAAGAAAAACGACCAACATTTGGGGAGTGGGCCTGGGAGCCAGGCGAGGAGGTGCTCGGCATCAGTTCTCAGGCCCTTAGCTGAGCACAGTGGCTGTGTAAGGCGAGGGCATCCGATGAACCCGCTGCTGCCTGGACACAGTGGCCCCCCACGCCCCTGTCCTGTCGGCATCTGTGATGGGAGACAAACCCTGATGATGCACAGCCACAGAGGAGCAAAGGCCACCGAGACTTGCCTTGGATGTGAAGCAACAGAGAGATCCTTAGACTGTAGATAAGGCCCGTAGCTGCTCAGTCGCTGTTCGAGGGGCTGGCCAGCCTGGTTTAGCAAGGAGAGACCCCTATCCCCAGAAACCCCTCAGTGCCAGGCAAACCAGACTCTCCCCGAAGGAGTAATCCCCCCCCCCCCCGGGAGACAGTGTGACCCATAAGGAGCCTGGGGAGAGGCGGGCAAAGGTTTCTGCACCTTGATGCAGGGGTGGGAGCCCCAAGCGTGGGCGACTTCTGGGGGCGTCGGGGAAGAACGCTGGAGTTGCGTGCTTCCCAGGTCTTTGCTTACTCCCTTTGCAAACTTTGTTGCCCTCCTCAGAGCTGCGGATTTTGCTGCTGTGCGGCAGCGACCTGCTGGAGTCCTTCTGCATCCCAGGGCTCTGGAACGAGGCAGATGTGAGTAGCGAGGTTACCACGCAGCAGCACATGCCATGCGGTGGGGAGGGGGGAGGGGGGTGCTTGATTCTGGCCTCTGGTCTTCCCTCTTCCCCCAGCCTGAGTCTCCCCTCTCCCTTGAGCTCCCAGAGGGCAATCTCTTCACATCTCTAGGGAAGAAAATTTTCTCACCTGCTGTCAAGCTGGGTCTCCTCCCGATTTTCACAATCCCTCCTCCTCCCGTTTGCTCCAGCAAAGCCCTTGGGGAGAAAGCAATCTGAGTCATAGAACACCCTCTCCAAGTCCTGCTGGGATGCCGGGCACATGTGTCCTCCTGAGGGGCTGCGTGGGAGGTGGGGAGGCAGGGGTTTCAAAAGGCCTTTACCCTCTTGAATGGGGTTTTGTTTTCCTTTGATTCCTTTTGAAGAGGTAGTAAATACCATCCTAGAATTCCCTCACCAGGAGAATGGGGTCAACAGGGCAGACATGAATGGCAAGAGGTCATCAGGATCATTCTGGCAATTGACTGGGAACAGACAAAGCCAGGAAGTTTAACTTAATGTCGTTTAGAAGCTCAGTGGACAGCTTTAGTTGCCAGACCTCACTGGGACGGTCTCCAGCCAGTGAATTCACAAGCTGTCCGTGCTTCACATGTAGGTTCATTCTTGTTCTTCCATGAATTCGTTCACCGGACAGCCAGGGCCGCTGCTCCCGGCCCACAGCCCTGAGCAAGCTGGAGCCCAGAGCCGTCATTCTGGGCCCTTGATCTTTATTACCTTGTGCGTGACTCTGAGAATCACTCAACTATTCCCCAGGCTGTTGTTTTTTTTTCTTTTTAATCTACAAAGTCTGTAGAGTGTTATCTATAGCATTTGGAGATTTAAAAAACATATGCAACACAGTCCTTCCCCCCCACCAAGTGCAAGATGTATACATATGAAATGTTTTCATCAGACTCAAGATTCTAGTTCTAACAGTTCGTGACAAAGTGTGTTCTGAGCATCAGTTTTCCCCACCTCTAAAATGGGCGTCATCATGGTACCTACCTCGCACGACTGGGGCAGAAGTGAATGACATTGTCTAAGCAAAGCGCCTTGCCCAGCACGGGACATACCGTTACATACATCCGATGTTAATACATGACTTTATGAGTGACATGTAGGAGTACACACAGCTACTCCAGGAGAAGGGCACCCACACTACCATGCTGTGGGGTAACTGGAGGGGAGGGAGGGGCGCAGGGAAGCAAATTACACTGTGTGGTCAGTCCTTTCACCTCCAGCCCTCAGTGACTTCTGGCAGGTGGAACCCTACGCCCCCTTTCAGTTCTGGATTAGGTGGCTCAGTGGATGTTTACTTTTCTCTCTACTTCATGAGGTGCGGTGTAAGGAGAAGGGAATGCAGGCAAAGTGCTGTACCAGGTCTCGGCAAAGCTCCTTCAAGAACCCAGGCAAAGCTGGGCGGTTTTCTGGGACCCATCCCTGGGGAGGCTGGGGCAATGCTGGGGGGATTAAGTGGAAGCTAGCAGGAGCAGGGAGCCTCTAGGGGCTCCCCTCGAGGGTAGACCCAGGCTCTGTGGAGCCTGAAACTGTCCCAGTTTGGGGACTGGGAAGCACGGCCAGGCCCTTTGCTCTTCCTGGTTCACCTGCTGATAACAGGTCCCCTAACCTCCTCTGTCCTCGAGTCCTCAGATCCGACTTCCAAAGGCCAGAAGACAGCGCCACAGGCCTCTCCGATTCCAGTCGGCCCCTGGTGCTGGAAGGACGTGCTGGTTAGGGCGGAGAACTTTGAGAAACCAATAGCTGCTGGGAATGTGAGAGGGATTTACTGGGAGGGAGACCTCACCTACGGAACTGTGTTCCCACTTGGCTGACCATCCCAGAGATCTGGGGCACCCAGCATGCCTGCTCCCAGGAGCACAACTGCCCCACGTCTAGGCCACAGCCCAGGCCGCAGGGCTCTGGGGGAAGGAGATCCCCAGAGCCCACTCCGGAGAGCTTTCTAGGGCCCAGAGCTCTACCTCCACCCCCCCAACCTGGCCGATCGCTCAGTCCTCTGATTCCACCTGCACCCAGTCTGTGGGGTCCTTAGAACCATGATGTCAGAAGTAGAGAAAAAAAAAAACATCAAGGAGCCGTTTCCTTATATAATGGGTGTGAATCTCGGCCCACAGCACAGGTGCACCAGAAATGTTACATCAGATTTACTGAGACCACATTAAAATTCAATTGCAAACCTTTATCACACAGGGAAGGTGGGAAGTTAGTCTTAGTCGCTACTGGTGAGCAGAACCTGAGAGGCTCTTTCGCCCTGACAATGAAGATCAACACACGGTGTCCGCACAGACGTCTGTCCTCGGCCTTTGTGGTCCCTCGAAGTTGGCAGCCCCTACTCTGTGCCCACCTGGAGGTGGCTGAGTCTGGAAGCCCAGCGCTGGGCTCCACCCACCTCTGATCACCAGGCCCCATTTTCTTCTGAGTCTTTGCCCCTCGTATGGGGGTGCGGGATGGCGAAACCTCTTCTTTTTATTCCAGCGGTATCCCTGCTATTTTCTGTCTTCTCCTCGGGACATCCGCTGAAATCTCTTCAGTGAATTTAAAGCGACTGACTTCAAAACATTCTGTTTTCTGCCTTGCGAATTAGTCCCATAAAGGGTCTGGTTCTCTGCCAGAAATAGGGTTGGGGTTGGGTGAAAAGGGGGTACAGATGTTACTGGAAAGGGGGCCTGCCTGAGGCCAGTGGTAATGTGTGTGTGTTCTTGGCTTCACTCAGAAAAGATTTAACAACCCGAGTCCAGGTGACTCTGAGGGCACATTTATTCGGCCATGGGACAGTGAGTCACGGAAGAGCCTAAGAGAAGCAACAAGAGGGAGAGTAAGCAGAGCTGCTTTGGCTCACTGAGAAGTCACAGAGAGAGGGGGCCTTGGAGACAGCTTCAGGGGGTGAGCCCAGGACCCTCTGCTGCTGCCCATTGCTCCCCTGGGTGCAAGCCTCATGGGGTCCCTTGGAGTGTAGGAGAGGCACACCTGTCAGGGAAGAAGAGAGGGAAGGGAAAGGTGGGGGCGTGCCCCAGGGAGGGAGAGCGCATCCTGGGTCCTTCGTCTTGAGGGTTTTAAAGGCCAGGCGTTCAGGGGACGTCTTAGGGGAGGATCTCAATAGAATATTCATGAGTTTTCCAGGTGTGCCCTTGCAGGGTCGTGGGCTCCATTGGCTGGTCAGCACCAGGGCAGGGGGTCTAAACAGCAACATGCCAGGGGAGGAAAAACCACGCGGGGAGCAAGGTCCAGCATCAGTTTTTTGCCCATTGCAAGGCACACAGGGCTTCCCACCCTGGTGACCTTCTGTATCTGGCTGTGAATTGCTCGCCCACTGTGGTCAGCTATGTCTCAGTTTCCCCATTCCACTGGCCAAGCAGATTTCCTAGCCTGCTAACCTGCCTCACAGGGAGTAGGACACTAGTTACTAACTCAGTGAATTATTCCACTGCCCTTATTTGGGTAAGGTTGGCTCTCAAGGTCTAGAAAAGGAAAGTCTTTCCAGACAGGGTGTAGGGTGAGCCCTTTATATTCTTCTAGAAGGTTCTACCATCTGAGGCTTACCTGGAAGTGGCCCATTTTAGGAATTTCAGTTCCTAACCATGAGATTGATTGCCAGGGATGAGGTGTATGAGCCCAGCTCCCATCACGGGTTTCATTCATTCATTCTTTCATTCAGCCCTTACCAGAACACATTCCTCTTTATTACCTGGTGTCCCAGGGGATACCCGTTGGCCGAGACCTCTGCTCGGTGGCTGTGAGCCCAAAGCTTTGAGTCTGCCCATGACGGCAAGAGAACAAAGCCTCTTGGAGAGGTCCTGGGCCTGGGCTTTGAATTCCAGTCCCCTGCATCTTCTCCAGAGTTGTCAGCAACAGGAAGGCAAGGAGCCACCAGTTCAGACAGGTCGGAGGAGAACCAGAAACTTTTCTACCTTTCTGGCAAGCAAACTCCAAGGGAACGTGGAGCAGCTTCGTCCCCACCCAGGCGGGGAGGCCGCTGAGACAGCCAGTTCCACAGCAGGACTGCAAAGGCCTTTCTCTGCCACAGTGTCCCTACTGAGTCCATCGTGCTCTCGCTGTGCTTTGGATTCCGAGCCAATGCTCTTTATCCGGAAATGCAGTCACACTACTAAAGGGACAGCCCCACCCCTCCTCAGACACGTTCCCTGGGCATTGCTTGTAGGGCACAAAGGCCCATGAGCCCCTCAGAGAGTTCTGACCCCCTCTGACCAGTGACATGGCCCTGCCCCTGACATTTCATGGGGAGAAAATTCCACACGTGCTCAGTAAGTTTCTCTCCGGAGAATCCAAAAGACCTGCTCATGGGTCCTGGCAGGTGGCATTTTCATTCTTGATTCCTGACAGAAATCAAGATGCCAGATCCCTCCTCTAGCCTTGGAGATAGGACCCAGGCCCTCTAGCCTGTCCCACGTCCAGATGTTCAATTAGAGAACGAGTCTCCCCCCAGAGCCCCAGTCCTTGCTGTCCCCTGCTGCTTCCTGACACCAGCACCAAAGCAGGTCTCCAGGGTCTGCGGAAAACCAAGGCCAAGGGCTAACCAGTCAGCCACGGACAGACTTACGAAGCCGCGAGATTTTACACTCGCCCGCTCCCCGGCCCCAAACAGCACCCGTGGTCCAAGGGCCTCGGGCTGCCAGCTGCCTTGCCCATTGCGTTGTATGGGAGGCCTTCTGGCAAACACATTCTGACTTAAGCATTTTTCCTTCAGTCAGTCCTGTAACTAATACGTACTGAGTGCCCAGTGTGAACATCAGCACATATTTGTCCTGGAGGCCCCTCGCCATCTAAAAATATCTTACATTTTATTGCGCTAGCTCCTCGTAGTCCACGAATGAAAACACGTGAAAAGTTCAGAAGGGTTCCTGAACCCAGTGAGCGCTCAGTAAATGTTGGCTGTTACTCATTCATGGGGTTTAAAGTATTTATCGAGGAGCTGCCCAGCGTCAGGCACTGTTCTAGGCCTGGAGGGACAGTGAAAACAAAACAGACCAAGGTCCTCTTGGGGTACGCTTTGCCTCCCATAAGGGAAATAGACCATAAACACTTGGATGGTTTCTCAGACCCCTAGAACATTCCTGTGAAGTGGGGTCTCTATCCCCAATTA
This sequence comes from Artibeus jamaicensis, assembly GCF_021234435.1. Lineage (NCBI taxonomy): Eukaryota > Metazoa > Chordata > Mammalia > Chiroptera > Phyllostomidae > Artibeus > Artibeus jamaicensis. The sequence continues at coordinate 6,147,430 of NW_026521772.1, read as the reverse complement.
CACACATGGAAACCAGGGCTGCCATGGAGTGAGGGGTCCAAGCCCCCTCACTACTGAATAGCAGAGGAGGGCTTTGCAGAAACCTTCAGATCCCAATCCAGATAAAGCAGATGGGGAAAGGGCTGATCCACGTAATTCACAGCCGGCCCGGGAGGAGGCAGCGCTGAGCCGGGCTTTGACTGACAGGCAGGGTGGGGTTAAATGGGTGGAAAGAGAGGGCTTTGGGGTTCAGAGGAGACTGTGCAAGATCCACTGGTGGGAACGAGGCCTTTTGGGGGGATGGTTCTGACTGGTTGAAATGAAAGGCTTATCTTGGTCTCTGTTAGGGGAGCTTTCGACTTTTCAGCAAGCTGGCAAAATCACTAAGTTTAATGATTACACGTATTAGCCACCCTCAAACAGTATTTGCCTTTTAAATGACTGAGGGTCAATATTTAACCCAAAGGAATGAACATCTAAAGGGACAATTGGGCACCAGAGATGATGGGTCAATGAGAAAGGTGTTTTTTCTCTCTTTCTTGCTGCCTTTCTCAAAGCCCAGCATTCCACAGGCTGGCTCTCATTGGCTGCAGCCCACATTTTTCCAGCCAACCAGCTGTGGGCTAACTGTTTTCTCCATCCACCAGCTATGGGAAAACAACCAAAGCAAATAAACAGAGGAAGAGCCTGGGGCACTGGCCACTCCAGAAGAAATCCCTGGGCTCCAGGACAAGTGGGGCCAAGACAAACATTTGGTTTTTCAGGCTCAGATGGTTTTTATCAGACAGTCCAGCCGCAGCCAGGAAGCCCGATGGACACTTTCACCCTGGGGATTCATTCGGTCCCCCGCACCCATCAAGCCTGAGCTGAATTTACAGGCTCCAGGCAAGGAGACTCGGCAGCTACTGGAAAGATTCTGGTTCTCGTGTGAAAGGCACTGTTGGCTTGGTCATCAGGCTGGAGTCTGGAATCCCCTGCCTTCCCACACTCTCAGTCAAATTGGAAATGGGGGTGGGGATGACTTTCTCTGGGAAACCCCTCTGAAGCATCTTTTCTCTTCTTTGTGCTAAGAGGCATCCTGGGACTACACTCCCACCTTCTTGGCTCTCAGCGCACTAGCCTCCGCCCACCCTTCCCAGCAGAGAGGAGAAGGGGTCAGAACCACTGTGGATGACTCATCACTGAGAGGGTGGAACAGGCGTCAGAAGGCTGTCACCTGTGTGGTGGCTTCTACTGGACACCCTCTCCCTGCATCTTTTCTAGTCCGCTCAGAAGTATACCAAACAACATCCCCAGGGGGCGATGTAGAGTATGAACTGAGGTTTTAATGCATGATATGCCTGAGAAAAGATAAGAGTGTATTTTCAAACCAAAAAGAGTTTCAAGTCACTGCCACGTGAGCCTTAACAATGGATCTAGAAGAGGTGTTGTTACCAGAAAGGGGACCTGGCCCAGGTAGCGTGTGCGTTCTTGACTTTGTGCAGGAAAGATGTCACAGCGTGAGCTCAGGTGAGTGTGAGACTGTGCTTATTAAAGGGGCAGTGACACAAGGAAGGGCTTCAAGTAGAGGAAGCCACAGGAGAGAGAGAGCCCAGGCGGGGCTGCTTTGGCTCACTGAGAAGTCAGAGAAAAGGGGGCCTTGGAGAGAGTTTCTGGGGATCAGGCTGGGGCAAGCTGACTCTGCCCATTGCTTCTCTGGTTGCAGGTCTTCCAGGGACTCTCAGGGTTGAGGAAATTTGTGCCTTGGGGGGAAGAAGGGGGGAAGGGAAGGCGAGGGCGTGCTCCTGGGAGAGAGAGCACATCCTGGGCCCTTTGTCTTGAGGATTTTAAGACCTGGGAGTTTATGGGGAGAATCTCAATAGAATATTCATTCACCTTCCAGGTGCACCCTTTCAGGGTCACAGTCCCCACTGATTGGTCAGCGCCAGAACAGGGGGACCGTTAGTCATTGCAGCTCGTCCCGGAGTCGCCCACCTGGTTCTGCTGCTGTTCGGGGCCTGGATGTCATCTCCAAGGAGGTGACCTTCTGTGTCTGGCTGCAGATTGCCGGCCAGTTTGTTCAGCCATCTGTCTCGGCTTCCCATTCTACTTGCCAAGGAATTTTCCTGGTTTCTTACTATCCTGCCTCAGGGTGGCAGGAAAAGCCTTGAAAAAAGCCCAGAGTAGGTTCAGATTCACTTCCTGCCTGTGCAACTTGGACTCGTTACTAAATCTTACCGAGTTTCGCTTTTCCCTTTTGTGAAAAAAGAACCGAGGCCCATGTCTCACAAGAGGGTGGATGTTAGGGTTTCATGTAATAAAAAATACAGCTCCCAGGGTTGTGCCTGGCACGTAGCAGGTTCCTTGGTGAATGCTTTTCTCCTCCTTAATGATGTTCCCTGCTGATCCCTGAATTTCCTCATCTGGAGAAGAAACACAAGTGTGCCCAGGTAGCGCATGGGCTGCACCTTGGGAAGAGAGCACTGTTTGGGGGAGATGGTTAGGTCTCTGAACCCCAACCTAGGACTCTGAGTGATCCTCTAGAGGGTCTTACCAGTCAGGCTTTGCTGGGTGAGGCGGTGTGAATTGGAATCTGTTGCTAACGCAAGTCAAGGCCTCTGTTTGAAACACGCAAATGGTTTCTCTTTGGAATTGGAATGGAACCCCTTCTTTATCGTGATCTGGTCCTTGTCTACTTCTCCTACATCTCTGGACTTCAGCTCTACCTGGTTTCTTTACTTGAACAGTTCTTCTCACCTCAGGGCCTTTGCACTTGCTGTGGCTTTACAGAGAATACTCTTCATCCAGGTATTCCTATGCCTTCTCTTCTTGTCATTTAGGGTTCAGCTTAAAAGTCCTTTTGTTATATATCGAATGCTCAGAACAGCCCTCCTAGGATGTGCTACTTTGGCACGTGGATTATTTTGAGGGGAAGGCAATTAAGACACCATGGGCTTGCAAGAAATCCTCCCCTAAGAGTATTTAAATTTGGGGGCTGGCCTCAGTCAAGCTGCCAGAGAAATCACTGCAGGCAGCCACTCATTCGACCGAACCTGTGAGCCTCCAGGATGCACCGGGGCCTTTCCACTTGGGGACGCGGCAGTGAACAACTCACGAAAATCCCCACCCTCATGGCATTTTTCTATAGAGAAGGCAGAGAAAAAACTAAGGTTAAACAAAGAAAATACACATGGGGGTAGATGGAGATAAGTGCCAGGAGGAAGGTCAGCACTGAAGAGGGTAGGGGCCGTGAGGGTGCGGGGAGCATGTGGGTCTCTGCGCACAGGGACGCAAGTCGCAACGGTTAGGCCAGAAGGTCTCGCTAAGAAGGTGACATTTAAGTAAAGGGTTTTGAACTAAGGAGTGGCATAATTTGGCTTCTATTTTAACATTATCATGCTGCTGTTGGGAACAGATGGAAAAGGCAAGAGAAAAACAGGAAGACAGGCAGGAGTAATCCACGTGAGAGGTGACGGAGGCGACTTAGTCACCTATTGCTGCAAACTTGGTGGCTCGAACCACACAGATTTATTCTCTTACACGCTGGAGACTGGGCATCCACATAAGGTTCATTGGGCCAAAGCTCCGTTGTTGGGGGGGGGGCTGGACTTCCTCTGGAGGCTCCAAGGAGAATCTGTTTCCTTGCATTTGCAGCTTCTGGGGCTGCATTTCTTGCTTTCCTTGGCTCATGGCCCCTTCTTCTATTTTCAGGACCAACAGCGTAGCAACTGCAAATCTTTCTCTGTTCTGGCTTTGCATCAACTCCTCTTTGCTCTTTTAAATCTCCCTCTGCCTCCGTCTAGTAAGGGTACTGGCGACTGAATTAGGCCCCTCCCCCTGGATTGTTCAGGATAATTTCCTTAAGTTTAATCACTCCTGTAATATTTCTTTAGCCACATGGTTTACTGGCACACGTTCCAGGGATTAGACCTGGGTATCTCTGGGGGCCGTTATCTAGCCCGTCAGAGGAAACTTGACCAGGATAGAAGTGAAGAAGACATGGTTATAAAGGAGCCGATTCTTGGATTTGTTTTGAAATCAAATTAGTTGGGTTGCCTTGTAGATCAAATGTGGGATGTGAGAGAAAGAGAGGAATCAGGGAACATGCCAAGGCTTTGGCCTCAGCAATGGTAAGAAGAGTTGCCATTTACTGAAATGGAAGGCTCTAGGGGAAACATTTTCAGGGGGGTGGCTGATTAATGTCAGAAGGTCAAAGGGCTCATGGACGTCCTGGGGTAAGTCTGTCACCTGTTTCTGGAAAAGGAAAACATCTCAAGCAGCAAGGCTGCGTCTGCTTGCCACCCAGCAGTGAGCTGCCTGGCACGGTTATTGATGGGGTGCTCAGGTCATTGGTTCTTTAGGGGAAAGCAGCAGGTGCACTCATGTCGCCCTAGGGCCACGCACCGAGAAGTCCTGACTGCCATTCTGAGCCACTGTTTCCACGCTTTACACTAGAATGCTCTCTTTATGTAGCCCTATGATTTCCGCTTCACATCGGAAGCACCCATCAAGTTCTCAGTCCAGCTGAAGGCCGATCCCTCATTGTGCAGCCTACAGCACTACCCTGAGACACCTAGGGGGCCAAGCCGCGGAGGGATCTCCTGCACGCCTCCAGTCCCTCTGCTCCCTTTGTCCCTCTTCTCCTGTCTTCTCTTTCCTACCTCTGTCTCTACCCTACGAATTGCCCTGGAGTTTTAATTCAGTACTTAGAGCACTGGTTCTCAAGCCTGGATGCGTATTGCAATCACTTGAGGAGTTAAAAAAACAAAACAAAACAAAAAACCAAAACAACTGTTGATGCCCGCATTCAATTCCCAGAGATTCTGATTGAATTGATCTTGGGTGGGAGCTGGACTTTGGGAATTTTTAAAGCGCCCGAAGTAATTCTACGGTGCAGTCGAGCCTGAGAACCAGTGGGTTCGGTTCCGTTTGAGTAGGCCCCCTGGGGGCAGCATTCTAAAAGCCGTGGCAGGAGGGGCTGGCTCTACCTCCAGCTCCCTGCCCTGCCCCTCCCCAGCATTCCTGCTTTATAGGACAAGCACTCCGGGCCAGATGATCGTATCTGAGCACCAGCAATCAGTGCGGCCTGTGGTGCAATGCTCTAATTTTCCAAATGGCACCATCCCGCGGGGGCCCTGATATTCTATACTTGCCTTTAACTTCTCTCCACAGCTTCCCTCTTAGGGCACCTTCAGCCGACTTTTTATTTCAGCAACACCAGAGCTCCAGCTGCAACTCTAGCTCCGCTTGTACGCAATGGCAGAAGTAGGCTAAAGTGGACGGAAATGCCCAAGGGCTCGCGTGCGCGCAGGCACTCATGCGCATGCGTACAAACGTAATCAGCGAACGCAGGAGTGGAATTCTGCTGGCACAGAAATCCTCCGTAGAAGCAGCTCCTACAGTGACCCGTAAAGTCTCACTAGTTTGTGTCACTTGGTTTGGAGCATTATGAGAAACCTGTGGCCCTTGCTGCCAGACCAGGTCTTGCTCAGTGAGCTGCCCTGTGCCTGGAAGTAGCTCGCCTCCCTCTCCCCTCCATCGGGGATCCTTAATTGGCCCGATCTAAAGAGTACTGTGCCCGGGCTGGATCCCAGTCTCTAAGCGCCACCCCTCTCAGCCTCTTTGAAAATGAAAATTGGCACGAGTTTGCAGAAAGCAGCTTGGTAACGTGTCTCAAGAGCTTGAAATATGTTCAAGTCATATCATTTCATCTAATTCGTTTACTTCTTATCCTAGAGAAACCATCAGAGATGAGGCAGAAGATTTATGTATAAAGATCTTCAACAAAGTGCATGTATAACTGCAAAAAAACAGAAGTCACTGCACACTTTCTATAATACAAGATCGGTTTAACATACCATGCGATATCACAGTATAGCCTGGCAATAAAATGCACAGATGGCTAAAACTTAACCTTTTCAAATGATTTTAATAATGTACGAAAATGCTCAATTAAAAATAATGTTTAATTAAAAATTATGGTTAAATGATTTATTTTTCAGTTTCATCCAAATATGGGTGTTTGAGTGTTCTGAGTGAGTTGTTACTTGAAAGAGTTGCCTCCCGGGGCTAAGAAGGCACACGTGGGACTAAAGGGTAGGACAAAGTAGGCAATAAGGCTAAAGCTTGGGGTTCCACGTGGACAAGAGCTCCACCCTGCTAAGCAGTTGCTGAATAAGTTGGAGCCATGATCTCACAAAGCGTGCCCCCCCACTCTGTGTTCTTCAGATGGAGGTGATTGTTGGGGACTTTGGGATCGTGGTGGTGCCCCGGGACGCAGCCGACACAGACCGAATCATGAATCACTCCTCAATACTCCGCAAATACAAAGTGAGTTCTCCCTCTCCCAGCTGGTGTAGCTCTGTGGTGTGGCATTTCTCGGAGAAGCCTGGGGGCCAGCAACCTACTCTCTCTCCTCTGTCCCCAGAACAACATCCTGGTGGTGAAGGATGACGTCAACCACCCCATGTCTGTCGTCAGCTCAACCAAGAGCAGGTACGTTTGCCTCATCATACGAGTGGAGAATGGGAAGCAGCCAGACCAAGCCCAGAGCAAAACTGTGCAGCAGCCCTTTTATACACGTTGGTGCCTTCCCTCTGTAGCCCCCCACCACACCCCGACTGTGAGAAGGGCCTCAGGGAAGGGCACCTTCTTCTCTATCAGGCTCCTGGAGGAAAGAAAGGAAACGATGAATCCTAGGAGCCCGATGAGACTCATCTTCACAAGACCACGGTGCAGAGAAGCACAAAGGAATGAAATAAGAAAGCTAATATTAAAATGCATACTGTGTGCTCAGGCTATTCTACATGCTTTTCATAGTGAATCATTGAATCCTCATAATAACTAAGATAGTTACTACCCTCATTTTCTAGAAGAGAAGACTAAAGACCAGATGGGCTTAACTAACTTGCCCAAGGTCCCTCAGCCAGGAAGTGGCAGGGCCAGGGTGAAATGGAGTCACCAGGATGGGGAAGGAATGGTGGGGGGCAAAAGGGAGTTTCCTGCTAGGGATTCCACTCACTTGGCCGGCGAAGCAAAGGCTGGTGACGGGGTGTGGGGGGCAAGCCTTTGCCCTGAAAGAGAGAGGGCAGACCAGTCCTCCAGCCTGGCCTCGGGGAAGGCTGTTTGCCTGATTACCATGTCTCCTCCTCCAGGCTGGCCCTGCAGCACGGGGACGGCCACGTGGTGGACTACCTGTCTCAGCCGGTCATCGACTACATTCTCAAGAGCCAGCTGTACATCAACGCCTCGGGCTAGCGGCCGCACCGCCCTCTGCTCCACTCTCCCCTTGTCCTCCGCCCACACACTGGCCCCTCCGGTCTCTGTCAGTCCCCTGTTTCTCTCCTGCCTCTCTGTTCCTCCATCTCCTCATCTTGACTGTTTTCCCCCTCCACCCCCCACAGTGTAGGGACCCGCAGAGCACCACGGCGTCCCTTATTCCAGTCATCTTTGGACAAACTTTCCTCTAGTCTCCGGGTTGGGGGTGGGTGAGGGAATAGGGGTGGGACTTGGGGGGAAGTGCAGTCCTTGGAGATGTGCTGGTGTCCATCTCCCAGCATGCTCTAGGGAGTGGCTCTGGTGTCCATCCTCCCAGCATGCTCTGGGGAGGCGGCTCTGGCTCTCGCCTTCCCAGCATGCCCTTTACCACAAAGGGCTATTTTTTTTCCTTTTCTGTTTTTGTTGTTGGATTTTGATTGTTGTTGTTCACGCCTCAGAGAACTTGGATGGAATCAGTGTCCGCAGTTCTTTACATTTGTAGCCTCGATGCAGTCCTGTGGGGTCACTTTCCCATGACAGGAGACCATGGCCAGCCCCAGCACAGTGAGTGCACGAGGGCCGCAGCCAGTGAAGAAGGACAGGCCACCTCTACTTTCCCTCCACCCTCCCACCTACTCATCCCTCACCTTCCCTCCAACAGCAGCAGCAGCAGTCTGGGGTCAAGTGTGAGACTTTCAAGTTCTGAAACTGGGGAGGCAGGTCTGGGAACAGTAGGGTTTCTTAGAAGAATTTTAGTCCGTTTCCTTGGTTTCAGAAGACCCTTTTTCCGAGGCTCTGGGCCTAGGTTCCCACAGAGCCAGCCCATCCCCATATCCTGGTGGCATCTGTCCAGCTACTTCTTTGGGCTGTGACTGATGGCAGAGCGTAGGCTTCCTGCCAGCCAGGCATCTCCAGGATCACCGTCTAAGCTGGTGGAGGCCATACTTAGCTACACTCCTGCATTTGAGAGGAATCCCATGTGCAAGACCAAGTCCTGATAATGCACTCATTTCTGAAGTCAAACACGCTAGGCATTCACTCATCCCTAGAAATCTGTGCTAATGGCAATGATGTGTTGCCTGTTTGGTTGGGACTTGTCTGTGTCATAAGGTGAGTCCAGGATGACATAGGAAAGAGCAGTTTGTTGCCCTGATAGAAACTGACGATACCCACGCACTCAACCCGCGGTGACACAGGCGGTACCCTCATGAGGTCTGTTCTTTCTGGAGCAACGGGGCCTGGGCCTTGTTTCAGAGGCCGGTCTTATCTCCTGCTGGGCCCTGCAGCCCCGGCCACCGCCTGAAGAGACCTGCCTGGCAGAAGAGTGAGTTCCCGGAAGGGAGATCACGAGGGATGCCGGGAGGTCATGAGGGACATCGAGAGCCACTGCAGTTTCACCCCTTCTCTCCCTAATTTCCCACCTGCCTCCACTGTCCCTGGAAACGGTATTGACAGGTTCTGTTCTAGTCGTTCAGGGCCTGCACATGTCCTGCTTGGAGAGCCAGAAGGAAATTATTCTCTCATGCTCCGTGTCTCACCCAGCCTCTGGCTCGTGGGTTTGCAGGTGTCTTTGAGGAATGGCCTCCGAGCAGCAGGGCAATTTTATCAAAAGCTGGTACCCGCCATGGCCCAGGAGGGGTTGGGTGGGATCTAATGCCAGGAACAGCAGTCTTCACCACACACTTCACATCTGCCATATCCTTCAGTAACCCCCAGGAAGGAGAAGAGCACGGGAAGAGAAGCACCCAGGAGGGTGCCTATTCCACTTGGATTATGGAAATAATCTGCAGAAGAAGGAAGGAAGATTCTGTTCTGGTGTCTCGGTGTTTGGCTAAGGATCATGGATTCATAAATGAAAAGGACTTCAGAGATTAGTTGATTCAACATTCTCCTTTAAAATATGAGGGAGCAGAGAGCCCCTTGGGACTGGCTGGTCCCAAGTCCCAGCAAGTTTAGAGACCAGCAAAAGGACATTGTTTCCCTGACCTTTAGTGTCATATCCCATGGCTTCTGCCCCTCCGGCTCCTGTGACATTGACCTGGTAATACGTGGTTTTGACTCGTCTCAGCTTTACCTGCCGTCCTGCTCTTAAAATATGTCTGGCCCAGGTGCCTCCTATATATGTCTTTGTCTATGGCAGTCCTGGGGCAAATGTGATGGTGAGGAAGGCCGCAGCTAGTTTCCCTTAGAAGTCAAGAAATCTCAGCAGCTTGGAGGAAATCCTAGAAAGTGACTCTCTGAATCCAAGAAAGGGTTGCTTTGTGGAAGGTTAAGAAAGACCCAGAATGCTCAAGATGAGATCAGTGTTGGAGGCAGAAAGACAGAAGAGCCTTTGTCTAGGCCAAGAAACAAAGGAACATTGGGCGCTGGGCTCCCTGGGGGAAGTGGAGCTCATGGGTAGAGTTCGTCGTGAGGGTCCGAGAGAGAAGGTGTCTTCGGTCCACTCTGCTGCTCTGCTGGACTCTGGTCCAGCCCCATTTAGCCCACAGCCCATGGGAGAACTGGGCTGCGCTATACACTCAGTGTGGGGCTGGGAAGGCCCAGAGGAAGGGAGAGATGAGCGGAGGAGAAAAACAGGGGCAGTGGAAGCAGATTTCTAGGAATGAAATGGGGCATTTCTTGGTACATCACTGGGAGCGTGTTATAATAGCTTTCCTTTCAGACAAGGAAAAGTGAGGTGAATCTCCTGGGTAGAACTGCCTATTCCCCATCCTGGGCCATTCTTCATTTGCTAGGGGGAGGTCCGAACTCCTCTCTCAGTCCAGGGCAGGGCATTGTGACCCCGCCAGTGACAACGCCAGAAAGAGGATTCAGAGTTCGAAGTAGTACCCCAGATGCCCAGAGGCTAACCTCCAGTCCCCGGCTCCCCCTCTGGGTCCTGCTCCTTCCTAGTAAGTCCATCCTGAGGCTCGCCTGGCTCAGGCATTACGGGAAATGCCTGGCTGGAATGATCCTACCAAGGGGGGGTGGGTCTGGAGCCACGTTTTCTACCAATAAAAAAAAGTCTCGTATTTCTGAAAGTGTCTGAGATGAGTGAGAGCAGGCGGAGGGGAACCCTTTGTGCCAAGGACTGTCTCTTCAAGGAATGGCCCTCAGGGGGAGTCTGCTGCCAGCTGGTACCTCATACGCCACCCCCACCCCCAGGCAGCCTCTCTTGCTTTCATTTTTCTTGAATGTACAGAGGAACAGGGGAGGGAAGTGTCTTACTGAAGTGCCTGATACCCAGAGCTAGAGCTTCGAGAGACACCATTCTTCCTGTCTCAGCTTGACCTACCTTCCCCCGATGTTCTCGGGTCTCACGCTCCAGCTTCTGGAAAAGAATACAAGAATTTGCTGTTGTACTTAAGTAGAAAGTGAGACTCAATCATCAATATCAATAATCAATCTATAGCAAAAGGCAGGGAATTACAGGGAAAAACAACGTGTATTTTAACAGCCCCAATCTATTCATCCAAACCACACACACTCACACACACACACACACACTCGCACTCACACCCTTTAGGGGACTAAGAAGCATGTTATGTTTCATTCACAAAAAGAGTGATGCAAACGTCAATCAGTGGAATAGGAAAAGCTCCGGATCTCTCCCACGACCACTGCAGGACGGCCCATAGAGGAGGTGGAAGGGATGGAAACGGGGACCAGTTTATAGCTCATCCAATTAGGACACTTGAATAGTGTTGCAGAAACGATGGTGAAGATGCTCTGTCGAATTCGCCCAGTCTGCACCTTCCTAGAGCTGCTCGGTAAACTCGGCTCCCCCCCCTGGTTTCTTTGTCATGTAAGTCTGGAGTGTCCTGTTAACCTGTTCCGATCAGGGCTGAGCCCCGCTCCTCTCTCACAGTCACAGGGTCCGGAACTCAGCCTGATCCGGGCAGTCTCAAGGATTGGCGTGGGGAGGGGGAAGCTTTTTTTTTTTTAATCACTTTTTGGTCACTCAAGCTGCCATTTTCATAGTAAGATTTGCTTTCCAGAAACCAATTCATGAAATAAAAATTACATTCGAGTTGTGACGCCATTTCACGGTGAAATATTTTGAGTAAAATTTTGTTGCTTAGACTAGTCAGATGAAGTTTTATCAGCAATAGGTTACAATTATGTTAATAAATTATACAATGCTACCAGAGCCTTGTGTCCTGGTCTAGAATCTTCTCTGTGGGTTGTGGAATTAAACTTTTTTTCTTCATAGGGCTATGAGACCGGAGGCAACAGTTGTAAACAGTTCTTACAGCAGGAGAGTTTCTGCCTGGTTTAGCCAATGACATGTATGCGTGTGTACAAAAGTGTATGCAACACACCCAAGGACCATGAGCACGGAAGAATCATTCCCAGTTTTGTGAATTGTGCCTAAATTTTCTGTTTAAAAGTATCAAATCTTAGATGCTACCTAATCTGCATAGTCTGGTATTGGTTAGCTTCAGCTCCTTAATGAAATTAGGTCTTTACAACATAAAAATATATTTCTGAAAATTAAAAACCTGAATAACTTCTTTTGGCATTAAAGATCTTAAGTAAGACTGATGATGAAACTTGTACATCATTTTGGCAAGGTAAAAAAAAGCAAAAAAATTCTTTCATTGTTCAATCCTGCTGTAACTCTTAGCTTTCTTTTTGTCATTTTTAGTTGTGACGTACACGATGTATTGGTTTAGGTCTAAATGGTGACTGTCACTAGTTCATATCAGGTGTGATTCAGAAGACGAAATAGCGATTTCCTGGGAGTCCAGCTCATCTAAGGCTTAGCTACTTGTTTGTCGGATTAGTTGTGGGGTCTTTTTTATAAATCATTTCAGTACGAAGTGTTTTTGCTGTTGTTGAAAATTGGGATTAGTGGGCTTTGTGTGTGCCTGTGTGGGTTTGTTGGCCCAGGAGACTCAATAGGCCTCGTAAATTGGTTCCTTGTATTTATGTTCACTATTCTGGCACAATGCTGAACACTTGTTCCTCTGTCCTGAAAGTATATAATGATGAGAACTTGTTTAAAATAAGGTATAAACACTGTTTTACTATGCTAACTTTTGTGAGCTTATCGAATATATGTTCTAAATGTGAATGAACATTTACATACCTACACATTTCTCGCTTTATGACCCATAAGTACATCTTGGAATTTTCTAGGATGTTTCATGTAGGCCATAGTATAACACAAACAGAGGAAGGCATCTAATTTCTGCTTTCCAGGAGGGAAAACTGGGCCACAGCAAGAAGCCAAAACATTCCACAACCATGCAAATGTTAAAAGAAGATACAATAAACATATTCCTGGTCCTTGAGACTTGTTCCAAACATTGGACATTACCAAGTATTTTCTTACCCTTGCCTCTGACCTCACAAAAACACTGAAAGGAAAACACATTCTGGAATAAGATGAAAAAATACATCTGCTAAGAGGTCCTAGTCTATGGACAGTTTCATTTCTACCCCCGTCTTCCCACAGAAATCCCCATGAGTCAAAGCAGAGGATGATGTCCGTAATCACCTACCCTCGGCACAGTTGGTCAGAAAACTCTCAGAAGAGAGCTATGACAAAGTTTTTATTACAGAGTATAAATACTGATGACAAACTGGAAGAAAGGCTCCCTTTATGTGGCAGGTTCGGTTCAAGACTGGCAACAGAGACTAAGTCTCCTGGGTAGGCTATCTATGAGTCACATGCCCTTTCTCTGTCCTCGGGGACAACTTCTGAGAACCTCAGAGATGAAGGAATCATTTCTAAACCAAAGGAGTCCCATGAGTCACTCTTCTATTGTCATCTCTCCCCAAGGGAGACATTCTTATGACTTTCTTAGCAATCTACCCCATTGAGGTTCGTTTAGGGTTGCATGCACCTTGGTAATGAACCAGCGAAGCTCCCTCGTGCACGCGCTGCATCACCGTACATTCAGCAGGGACAGACAGCCAATCACTAGTGCTGCATTCTCCCCTTTCCTCATGCAGAATTGTCACCGAGAAGTGGCTTCCTGCAAATGACCGTATTCCCCAGGCCCCGTGCAAGTTAGATGTGGTCTAGACCATGGAAGGCAAGCCCAGCCCATGAAAACCTTCCTCGTGTCTCTCTCCCACATCTTCTTCCCCTGCCACCCACTGGAATGGAGACAGTTCCCAGGGTAACCCTGAAAGTCACGGGTTATAAATGGCAGGGGCTCTGCAGGGACCACATGGACCTGCTCCCCATTCGGCACATCACGGGAGCAAGAAAAAACATCTCCTGTGTTTGAGTTATGCACATTTTCAGGTCGGTGTGAACTGAATGAATACATCTACATTTTCTAGGCACTAGTTAATTAAAGGAAGAGATCTGTAGGACATGTGATCAAGTCTGTCAAGACCGGATGGTAAGTTCACTTCCACAGAAGGTAAAGGCAAGAGATCAGACCTGTCGGTATTTGGCAGGTGGGGAGGGTCAGTGTGGAGAGGGCAGAATCCTTTCCTCAGCCACATGGGTAGATGGCCAATTCAGGATCTGAATTTATTGTATGTCTATGTACTAGAAAGCACGGACAATGTACCACAAGCTACTGATTTTTTACTTTTATTTTATAGCTGATTAAAAAGACAACAATATTCATTATAACCGCCACCTTGCTCAGGGCGTTCCGGAAATAAATCCTCCTTCATGCCTAGGAGACAGCACCAGTCACATCTCACGAAGTTCTCCCGGGGTTGCCGAGGGCCAGACGAGTTGCTCAGCAAAAGGATTAAAAATGCTAACTCTAGGACTCCCTGCTCTTTCTGTGGCATTTTTGTTCCCACTGTTCTGGAACCTCCACCTCAGGCTTCAAGTTTAACAAATTAGAAACGAACCACAGGCATCTAGGAATTATTCTTTACTTAAAACATGGCCACGAAAAGCTGAGGACGTACACGGGTGAGGCAGAATGCCAGCCTTCCTAGCGGGGGTTGGGGGGAGGGGAGGTGCCTCTGGCCTTCCCAGCAATCCCCACTGGCCTCGCCGTGACTCAACAGTCTGTTGCAATAGGTTGTGGAAAGGGGCAGAGTGACCGCTGGAATGCAAAGACGTGTGCACAACCCAGAAGCTGTCTCAGCTTTGCCAAAATCCAAGTGCACTCATGGGAGTGTCTTGCAACATATGTTCTGTTGAGAACAGAGGTTGCAGACCAGCGGGTTTGCAATAAACACCACGTGTGATGACCAGGAATTGTAAGTGAAGATGTAATTTTTTAACGTGTGTCTTCCTCACTGGACGATCAACTCTATGAGGGCAGAGCCTATGTCATCACTGTCCCCCAACCCCTGTCACACGGGGGGTACTTAATAAATACATGTAAGGACGGATGGATGAATGGATGGGAGGAGGAATGGGACGGTGAGATTCTACCCAGCTCCAGTCAGAGCAGGGACATTCTCTTCCATTGGGTGAGAGAGAGAATGAGATAAAACACATAGTGGAGAATAGTTTTTAGTGTTTGAAAAGCAGGACTGAATTTGGGCTAATAAATCTTCTAGACAATACTGTAACTCTTTCATTGCCCAAGCTACATTTTCTACCACTTTGAACCCCAAAAGTGACTTCCCAGTGGTTGCTTGGCCAGGAGAGAATGCTGAAGGGATGATGCCGTGGAATCATCAGAGGCAGGACGTCCCTCTGGGGTCCTGAAGAACTCGGAGGCAGCAGGGCACCGGCGGGCACTGTTGCACCAATGGGCCATGCAGCTCCTCACTCCATCACTGCCAACTCCTTCCCACTTAAAGGGAGCACATGTTTACGGACTGGGTGGTAAGTGGAAGGTACGCTGACTAACAGGAACACTGGACATTGTGTGTCAATAGTATTTTACTGGCCATGGGAGGACTTGACTTCACTCTCCGTGCTGACAGGAGGAAGAATTTTATGCATGAACGAAGTTAAAACATTTTCCTTTGGTCACATTACTCAAAGAATGAGCTGACCATCACCCAGCAGCACGTGTCCATACTCCAGGACTCGGTTTATGACTCTCCTGTGGCAACCATCTGCCCGGAGACTTTGTCCTTCCATCCAGTCTATCCCTTGGGGTCCAGGCCCTTGATCGGCCTCCTACTCAATGTTATTTGCCTCGTTGCCCAGCATCAAGAAGCAAATAGCATCACAGTGAAGCAATGAGACATCTGTCTGGCCAGGGTCTTGGGGGTGGGATCAGTTTCAGTTGACCTGAGCATGCCTACACAACATGTTCAAATGTCCACATCCCACCCCACCCACATGAGAGAGCTCTTGAGCCACGGGGTCTGTACCCCAAGAACCAGAGTTGAGAAATCTGTACGGCAGCCTCAGTGTTGCTCAAGAGCCTGAGTGTTGTAGCAGCCTGGGGGCAGGTTGTCCCTAATGTTCTCCAAGTTTTTTACATCAGCCAGAATCCCGTCTATGCTGGTCTCCAGCACATGGAGGTGGCCCCGCTGTCGACGCACCCTGTCTTCCAGCTCTGACATCAAGGGCCGCAGCTGGCTGTTGATCTGAGTCTTGGCTCTGGAGAGTTTCTGCTCCAATAAAATCAGCCCCTCTTCGTTCACACTGCCGGGCTGGTCTGTTGGGGAGAAGGAGGAAGGAGTTCACAGAAGTGCTGTGCTTAGATTTCCTTACACGTACATGGGCTCTCTATACCCTTAACTAACTCCTCTTTCACCTGCCTGGAGCAAATAACATGCCAGGCATTTTTAAAAGGCTGAGCTCACCCTAGGATCAGAACCAACCCCAGATTAAGCTTGCGGAGCCACCCTTAGGCAATATCTCGCTGTTTCCCACTGGAGAACCTTTAGGAACTGGCTGGGCTTCAGGCTCTGTGGAGGCCACGATATGCTTTGCTCTTCGGAGGATGGATTACAGCTGTTAGGAAATGATGCAAGATTTCATTCTAGCCTGAAACAGTGGGAATCTAGCTAGAGACTGGCTTATTTCCAAAATGAAATGTAGTGATATTTGCTCAGGTATGTTTTACCCATAAGCCAGGGGTGTCAAACTCAGTTTCACCGGAGGCCGCATCAGCCTCGGGGTTGCCTTCAAAGGGCCGAATGTAATTTTAACTCCTTAACAGTTAAGAAGTAGTTACATATACACAGTCCTGAAATTATTTTGGCCCTTTGAAGGCAACCTGAAGGCCAATGTGGCCCCCGGTGAAAATGAGTTTGACACCCCTGCCATAAGCCATCTGAAACTGATTATCAGCAAGAAAAGCACCTGGCCAGACTCATCAGCTTTGAATGTTTGAGCAGCCCTGGGTTAATTCAAAGTCAGGGTTAGATGACCTCACCTATCTAAGCTGAATGACAGCATTTGAGGGCATGAATTTATTATATTTAGAGCAATTAAAATGCCATTTTCCCAAGGCTGGAGAGACCCAATAGAGCAGAATCTCCACTGTGACAAAAATGGTTCAATCTTCCACCTGGGAGCCAGAGAGAATGCACGAATCTAGGGACCTACGGCATGAAGGGAGAATTAAGGCAGCGTGGGGACAAAATAACTGTGTCCATGGCAGGGGTGGGGGACAGCGTGAGTGGCTCCAGAACAGCAGGAGCTTCAGAGACAAAGAGACCGCGGCTTGAACGCTGCCTCTGCAAGTGACCATGGGACCTGAAGGACAGTACGAACATCTTGGCGCCTCAGTTTGTACATGGGTGAAATAAAATAATAAAAACAATAAAACCCACCTCATAGGACCTTAGGAAGACTAGAATGATATTATACCATAACAACACCCAGCCGCAGGCCTGGCACACAGTTCAAGTTTAATAGCGCGCCTCTACCCTTCCCTCCGTGCTTTCATTGCCTCTTTAAAGGCCCTCTTGGTTTCAATGCTGTTTTCAGAACACTAAACAAAGCTGCTAAAATCCCAGCTGGATCGTGTGGTTTACCCTTAGAGGGTGTTTTACATTTCAGGGCTCACTGGGCATGAAGCAGACCCGCTAGCGTAACACAGGCGGCACCAATCTCTCAGGGTGGTGGGTGATACTCCGCAGAAAAAGCGGGGTTTGAAGTTGTTCTTTTGAACTGAAGCAGGAGAACCAAGCATCTTCCTGAATTTGGCTGGGATTGAGGACCAAATACTTAGTTCCTTGCCTGCCGTAGTCCAGGCTTGATCAAACAGGCCAATTGAGGGCCCGACGCCCATTCTGCCTAAGTCTAAAATTCTAATTCACATCGGGTTTCTTCCAGAGGGATCCTGCGGAGAAAGCTCAGCTGTTGCCACGCTGTGCTATCTATTTTATCCTAAAACTCTGCACTATTGCATGGACCTCCCACCTTCCATTATCTGCAGGCAGCTCCAGTCTCCACAACAGGCTGCATGCAGGTTTTACCATGGTTTGGGGAGGGACACTGAGCAAATCAGCAAGTGAGTCTTGTCCCTTGTCACTACTACTGCTTCAGAGACAACTCCATCATCTTTCCCCAGTTCCTTCAACAACCTCCTAAAAACAGTCCCACCCTGCCTTTTGTCTAACCCACCTTTAAGCTCTCCTCTACACAGTTCCCCGGGGACCTGTCTGAAACAGACAGTGATGATGTTATTCCCCTGCTTAAAGCTGCCCACTAGCTCCTCAGGATCAAGGCCAGAATCCTTAGCAGGACTGTTAAGCTGCCCAGTCTTCTCTTTCGCTGTGAAGTTCAAACCCTGCCTCTACAATTTACTCTATGATCTGCGGGGCATAATTACCCACCTTGGAGATAGGCTAATAGTGCAGGAAATGTAAAGTAACTTGCCTAAAGTATCAGGGCCTGGAAAGGAAGCAAACGTCCTGATACTGTCAAGGAAAGTTGAGACTCCCATTCACCAGGACTAGGCCTGGTTCAGTTTCTAGGACAAGGCCTCGACCGTCGGGCCGGATGCTGGTGGGCACTCCACATACCTATTAGGTGTAGGATGCTGTCCAAGGTGTTGAGTGTGTCTTGGATCGTAACTCCAGCATTCTTGGCTCTGTTATCAACTCTTTGAGCTTCTGAAATTACCTGAGAAAAATACATACAGACGTGTCTTGAAAGGGCATCTCCTACGTGGGCACGTTTAGAGGGATCTCTTGTGCAAAGCTGTGGGAGCTCACCCTCTGTACCATGTCCCCATCCACGTCGAACGCCTGCTCCTTTCTGGCCAGCTCTCCTTCCACTTCCCTCATCTCACTCTTCAGAGTGGCCAGTCCCTTCTCCACATCCAAGGCTCCATCTGCTGTCACATTGGCTTCCAAGTTCAGACTCCCTATCTCCTGGGAGAAGGAAAGGAGCCAGGGACGGAAGGAAAGAGAGGAGTGAGGCACGAAAACATTCCAAAGGCAACTGCAGGAAAAATACAGCTGCAGCCAGGCCCTGATGGAGTCAGCAACATGAACAAGCAGAGGCTCAGGCTTGGGGACACACCCTTTCCCAAGCTCTGCCTCCAACAAGTTAATTTGGGGGTATATCTCTGGGGACAAGGAAGGTTGGCACTGAGACACTGCTTCCTTCTTGGGCCAACACTCACCAAAGGGTGAATAAAATAGGAGCCGGTTGGGAAAACCCAAAGGGAGAGAAACTCATCTAATTCTCTGTCACGTTTCTTTACTGCTGCAGTCTTTTGAATGACTTTATTCCCTGAGACAGTTGAGCATCGGGTGCAGAGAATCAATGGGCTACAGCTTTGAGTTTTGTTTTTATTAATATCAATAGCTATTTTTAAGCACCAAATTGCACACATCCCTGTGTTAGAAGCCATATAGAGGCCCATGAGATGAGGCTCTACCCTCAGAGGACTTAAAGGTAGAGTTTTTTTTGCAAGTTAATGAGAGGTCCAAGAGACAGGCCAGTGCAGATATCAAGAGTACTCTCTGTGCTTTCTGGAGTGGAGCTGATGGGCTTGGTAGAAGTCATGCTTAAATAGAACCACGAAGCTCTCTCCCAGAGAGATGCTCCCCTGAAGGAGCATCTAACATATGGGTTGTGTCACTGATCTGCTGTGACCCTATTACCGAATGTTCCTGGAAGAGAAGGACTGAGCCTTTCTCATCTCCCCATTCCTGGCACCAAGCAGAGCCTGGCCCAGAGTGGAAGAAAAAAGAAAAATGAGTTAGTAGAGCTTAGACATAGAACATAGACACAAGGGACCTACAACTCCAGTGTTTCATGATCTCGAGTGAAAACATTGATGATCACTGTTATGGGTTGAATTGTGTCCTGACCCCCCAAAATATTGAAGTCCTGATCCCCAACACTGGAGTAGAATGGGGCCCCTTATCCAATATGACTGGAGTCCTTATAAGAAGAGTCAGAGACAGCCAGGGAGAAGAGCCCCAGGTGATGACAGTGGCAGCAATTGGAGGGATGCTGGTATGAGCCAAAGAACACTAAGGATGGCCAACCACACCCAGAAGCTAGGAACGTTTCCCCCCAGCACCTCAGAGGTAGCACAGTTCTGATGGTGTTTTGATTTCAGACTTCTAGCCTCCAGTGCTTGTGGGATCATCAACTTCTATTGCTGTAGGCCCTCCCGATTGTAGTGCTTTGTTACAGCAGCTCTAGGAAGCTAACAAAGTAGTCTGTATAAAAACAATCTCGGGTGGTTCTGCTCACGGGGCTGTCCAAAAGGGAGCTGAGAATTAGGAAGTTCCTGCACTCAGCCAATGATGGGCTGTGAGTCAAGCAACAAGAGGCATGCCCAAGTGGATCTAGGGCCATCAGAGGTCACAACAGGACTTGAAGCCTTCCAGGTCAAAAGAGCCCATGAATGCTTCAGAATTCCCCTTCCTATTCCACGCTACCCTGGTGTTGGGCACCGCTCATGCCAACCTGCCTCTCCATGGCTCCTTACCTGTTCTATTTTGCTGGTGATCTCCAGGGCCTCCCTGGCCGCATTCTTTGCCCCCTGGGCATCAGCAGCTGCACCACCCAGGGCTTCTTCTGCTTGCGTGGTCTTGTCACTGGCATCTGCAACCTTCTGGCTGATGTAGGACAGTCTCTTCATGGCCTCTTCGGCTTCTGCTTTTCTGTCTCCAACCTGCATGTCAAACTCTGAAAGGAAATATGGCCACAAAGATGAGAACAAACTTATACAATAACTTATGAAGGAAGAGGAAAGTGGCTGAAGTTTTTCAGAAAAATTCTAGAAAGAGTGATATTACAGCCTGGGAACAAGGAGAGGGGAGTGTGGCTATTACTCTTTCTTATCTAAGAGAAAACATCTTAAAGGAGGCCTTGAAAGGATCATAATTTACCCTGTGCTTAGAGGAACTGACAATCAGCCTGCCCTGGGCCCCCATCACTGCGAGACTCGTAAGACCCCCAAAGTAAATTAGAAGCAGGTGGAATTTTTTTTAAAGCATATTGAGGAGTTTCTTTGAGCCAAACTGAGGACAGTTGTGGGGAAGCAAAATCTCAACACATTGAGAAAATGCTCCCGAGGATGGCAGTGTTGGGCCGTACTCTACACATTACAATCAAAGGAGGAGGCTACAGGGGTGACGTGATATTCACTGGTGATGGACTAGGGGGGCAGGAGAAAGCCAAGTGGGGAAATCCCTGGGACTGGATATGCACTGTGGGATAGGGGTCTTTGAAGCCCAAAGTCACAAGTCGGAGCCTTTAAGCTGCCAATGCCAACAGTTGAGGGTTGGATAGAATAGGTAGACAGGTGTTTTCTGTGAAAAAAAAAATCCCAGGACTTTAGAAATTTTTGTTGTTGTTTTCTAGTGAAGAAGCCTGAAGCTTTAAGCAAAGCTCTAAGGTACAAACCCAAATTTCCTGGGACCTGTATGCTGTGACAAAGTTTGTCCCATCATTACCACAAAGCAATCTATATTGGAACCAACCAGGAGAAAGAAAGAAAAGAGAAGGGCAGAGAATAAAAGAGAGAAAAAGGAAGGAAGGAAGGAAGGAGGGAGGGAAGGAAGGAAGGAAGGAAGGAAGGAAGGAAGGAAGGAAGGAAGGAAGGAAGGAAGGAAGGAAGGAGGGAGGGAGGGAGGAAGGAAGGAAGGAAGGAAGGAAGGAAGGAAGGAAGGAAGGAAGGAAGGAAGGAAGGAAGGAGAGAAAAGGAAGGAAGGGACAAAGAAAGGAAGGAAGGAAGGGAGAAAGGAAGGAAGGAAGGAAGGAAGGAAGGAAGGAAGGAAGGAAGGAAGGAAGGAAGGAAGGAAGGAAGGAAGGAAGGAAGTGAAAAAAAAAGTTAAAAAAAACAAGAAAGAAAAAAAAGCAAAAAAAAAAAAAAAACCTGTATGGTAGTGGGATGTTGGATCTGTGAGGGACCTTAGAGTTCCCTTAGCTTAACCTTCTTCCTTTAAAGAGAAAGTTGAGTTCTGAAAAGGCTTTGTGACTTGCCCATGGTCACACAGCCAGCTCAGCCTGCTCATGAGGTCCAGCAGGGATCGGAACTCAAGCCTTCTGACACCCAGTTCAATTTTTCCCACTGCATCAAATGCTAATGAAATCTTTTCCTTTAGAAGGTTATTTACTAAGCATCTATTAATACTGCCAACATACCTGTCACTTAGAGAGATATATGAGGATTCCATCTAGACCAAATTCATGGTTACACCTTCCAAGTGCTCAAGGGAACTGAATCATGAATTACTCACCTCTGAGGTTCTTTAAGATGTTCTCAACTTCATAAAAAGTGGCATTGCCCATACTTAGTGCTTCTTGGGCTCTTCTTTTAGCAAAGTTGGCACGAGAAAGTAGCTGAGCTGAGTTCTGTAAATAGACAGATAGAACAAGATTAGTGCAAATTTAACATACACCTGGCAAGTGCAGTCCTGCCAGCGAAATCTTCCTGACACGTTTCTCTTTGTGACTACAGAGCACTGTGATTCACCTAAGAGTCGAGGGGTGCTGTAGCAAAGCCATCCACAATCTGGGACAGAGCAAACTCCATACCCCAGCAACTCAAAAGGACCACCTTTTGAGTTCTACAGAGAACACTCTTGGACTCTAGTCTACTATCAGATATAAGAACAGTTTTGCAAATCATAATTTTAAACTCTAGATACCTCCCGAAGCCAAGCTAGCAGACAGAGCTGGACCACAGTTGGACCCAGGAGGCCTGAGTCCTACTCCTAGATCTGAGGGCTGATTCAGAGGGTGGAGCTGAACTAAGTACATCAATCTCTTTGGATCTCTGTCACTTCTGCTATATGCAACGGTACCATGGCCTATTAGAGAGTTTCCAATGTGTCTTTCTCCATAGGTACTCTCGTGGTAGGCATTTAATACATTTTGTTGAGCCCTGGTTGATGTAGCTCAGTGGATTGAGCGCGGGCCTGCAAACCAGAGTATCGCGGTCTGATTCCCAGTCAGGGCACATGCCTGGGTTGCAGGCCAGTTCCCAGCAGGGGACTCACGAGAGGCAACCACACATTGATGTTTCTCTCCTTCTCTCCTTCCCTTCCCCTCTAAAAATAAATAAATAAAATATACTTAAAAAATACATTTTGTTGGATGAATGAATTAAAAAGATACCTGTCTCTCATTCTTTCCTTTCTGTAAGAGCTGTCGGGTTTCTTCTTCCCAGTTTCCCAGGTTGCTTTGCATACGCTTGAATCCATCCATGTGCTTCGTCACCAGGCTGGAGAGAGAATCGGCTTTTTGTCTGATCCTCTTTGCTTCGACCTGTGAGCCCAAAGAGATGAGTGAGTCAACTTTCTGCTCATCAGTTACTACGCCAGTCTTCTTGGGACCTGCCATCCTTGTTTGAAAACAAGAACAATATGTTGCCTGAAGTCTAACAGGCTCTATGCCTAAAGCCGATCCCTCAGGCATCAAACAGGCTTTCTTTTCTTTTTCTTAATTAGGTTTAATTACAGTTGATACAGTTGACACATAATATTACACTAGCATCAGGTATACAACACGATGATTCAACCTGATGAAGTGATCACCATAAGTCTAGCAGTCATCTGCCACTGTAGACCGTTATGATGGTATCCTGGCTACATTCCCTAGGTTTGTGTGTTATGTTCCATGACTTATTTTATAACTGCAAGTTTTTACTGCTGAATTTTCTCCCTCTTTCCTTCCCATACCACCATCCTCAAACAGGTTTGGTGTCTGTTTTTACTGTTATTTTTTTATGTTTTAATTATATACACTTGGGAACATTTTTGTGGAAACCCCTGTGACTGCTTTTTGTGGTAGGTGCAAAGCTTAATCTTCTTAACCTAAGTTTGGAATTGAGGACAGAAATAATGCAACCCTTCTGAGAAGAACACAAGTCTTCTGAGTGGCCCTATGGAGAGGTACTATAGATTTTACCCAAATGAAAATATCAAATTTTATCCATAAAAATTCCCCACAGGTTCCAGCCGTCCTCAGAAGTCGGGAAGAGATATAAAACTTTTATCCATTAATTGATTCAGGATGTGAGCCAAGGCCTTTTCAAAGACCAAGACTGGGGTTAAAGAACGTGGAAACGGACAATGAGAAGGATACATACTCTTCCCAATGGAAGCAAGAAAGGTCAACATGGAAACAAAACTGAATGACTGGACAATATGGAGCCCCCAAGGAGAAAGCGTTATGGCTCTTCTTCTGTACTTCAGCACACAGGTGAGATGTTCCTACCTGCAAGGACTGGTCACTGACTCCCTGAAGCTGAGACGCGGAACTGAGAAGGCGGAGGCTGTGCTGGTAAGACTTCTCCGCTTCAATGTCTGCGCGAGCTGCCTCACTGGACAACTGCTGGGCCAGAGACTTGGTTTTCTCCAGTCTACAGAGGGGGAAACAGAGCCCTTTGTGAGAATTCCTTCTTTTTGTTTATTTTTTTAAAGACTTTATCTATTTACTTATTTTTAGACAGAGGGGAAAGGAGAAAGAGAGGGAAAGAAACATCAATGTGTGGTTGCCTCTTGTGCACCCCCAACTGGGGACCTGGCCTGCAACCCAGGCATGTGCCTGACTGGGAATCAAACCAGTGACCCTTTGGTTCACAGGCTGGTGCTCAGTCCACTGAACTACACCAGCCAGGACCACTCTACTTTTAAAGGTGAAAGAAATCCTTGGAGAGGTAGTGGGGAAAAGGGGACCCTCGTTCACTGTTGGTGGGATGGCAGACTGGTACAACCACTATGGAAAACAGTATGGAATTTTCTAAGAAAACTAAAAATGAATATGCCTTTTGACCTAGCAATTCCACTGTTAGGAGTATATCCTAAGAACCCCGAAACACCAATCCAAAAGAACCTATGCACCCCAATGTTCATAGCAGCACAATTTACAATAGCCAAGAGTTGGAAGCAACCTAGGTGCCCATCAGTAAATGAATGGATCAAAAAACTGTGGTACATATACACAATGGAATTCTATGCAGCAAAAAGAAAGGAGCTACTACCCTTTGCAACCTCATGGATGGAACTGGAAAGCATTATGCTGAGTGAAATAAGCCAGGCGGTGAAAGACCAACACAATATGATCTCACCTTTAACAGGAAGCTAAACAACAAAACAAACAAGCAAGCAAAATATGACCAAAGACACTGAAATACAGAACAGGCTGACAGGGACCAGAGGGGAGAGGGGAGGGAATTTCAGGGAGAAAGGAGAAAGGTTTGCAGCAACAAGTATAAAGGACACATGGACAAAAACTAAGATGGGGAGGGAGGGAATGGGAGGGAGGTGGGGAGCACTGGGGGGGGGGGGGCTGGGATGGGAGTAAAAGAAAACTGTACTTGAGCAATAATTAAACAACTTTAAATAAAAAATAAAAATTAAAAAACATAAAAAGGTGAAAAATCCATCCTGTTGTCTTAAAATTATGTAGTTGGAATTAAGTTTTATGTCAGACATGTGTTTATCTCTACCATTGAAACATAAGCCTTAAAACAAATACAGGTTGGATCAGGAAAATTCAGCCTAAGTTTCTCAATTCTTGACAATATCAGTATATTCGTTTTATATCCTCCATGCCACCAGATGGATTTACTCACAACCTTCAAACACCACAGAGGGTGACCTATCTCCAAGCACGTAATCTCTCAGTCAAAACACAAATTTAACTTGGATCAGCCAACCGTTTTTCCTTCCAGCCTGCAGGGCACCTGGTTTGCCCCCAAATAATACTCTCATTCTCTTGTCTCTCTTACTATTCACGTTTTATAAAGACACATGGTTTGCATTATGCCCCAGGAAGATGCAGATGACATTGGTCCCTGTGAGGACTTGCAGAGACGTACTTTCGCCTGAGCCCTGGCACCACGGCCCCGTCCAGGCTGCCGCCGCCGCCTCCCTCCTGAAGCGCCTTGTGCACCAGTGAGAGAGCTTGTTTGGAATAATCTTGCGTTTCCCCTGCCAGTCGCTCCATGTTATTGGCTGACTCCTCGTGGCTGAAAGAATTAAAAAGAAAGAATTGGAGTTTTCCTAGCAAGAGCTTCCTTAAGGCCTGTATGTAAATGCAGAGAAGGAAACAAGGGAACTGGTTTGGCCAGAACAGACACAGAGAAGTGGCCCCGTTAGGTGGAATCAGAGGCACTGTGGAGAGGCTGAAGGGGCTCTACAGGAGCAGCCCCCCGTCATAGACTTTTTGGTAATCTCTCCCACTCATGGCACAGTCAGGAGAGGCCTGGGGTGGGGAGTGGAGGTGGCGGAGAGTGGGATCAGGATGATGGAACATGGCGTGTGTAAGCTGTTTTCTTCGGGAAAGAAAGGGGGAAAAAAACCTCTAGATCTTATTTCATCCAATTCCCTACTTGCTTTTGCTACAACTTGAAACTGGGTCACCCCTAGGAGGGACACAGCCTGTCAATAAAAGCCCCCCACGTGCACTTGTCCTGGTTCTAGAAAGTGATAAAAACAAACTCAGGAGGCAGCCAGTACTACAAAACACAAGCCAGCCCCTCTGCAGACTGAATTCCACTTGGGATCAACAGAGCGTGCATCCCTGCTGGGCACTGGGCTCTGAGCAGACCTCTTCCACATGGTAACTTAGAGTCAGGCGAGGACTGAGGAGCTGCCTGTTGTCCCAGGGGAGAGCAGGGCTGGTTTGCAGGAGGAGGTCACCCCTCCGCAGACAGAGCCCTCACAGGCCAGCAAAGACTTGTTGCTACTTGTTCCCAGGCTCGGGGTGGGAGCCTGGGAGTCCCTCAAAGCTGCAGAATGTTCTTTTCCAAGGGCTGAGTCATTTCATGGGGCGGGTGCGAGGAAGCACATCTGACATCCACCAAAGCCCTGTCGTGAATCATAGAAAAATCTGGGCAAGAAACACCCTGATCTCCAACTTCAGCCAAATGACCATGTCCAGTGGCCACCTACGTGTGCTAAAATGGCAGGTGGTTAAAAAATGGCTTCAAGATGGGGGGGGGCTGCAAAGGCACCTGGAGGTAATGATGCTTCAGGCATGAGCACCATGCAGTGTTGTTCAAGTCCAGCCCTTCGGAGATGGTCCAAAGCAGGGGCACCCCCCTCCAAAATGCTCACCTGTTTGCCAATCTCATGGCCTCCTGAGCCAGGCTTTGAAAGCTATTTGGGCCCACGTAGTGGTCTGAAGGAAGGATGTTCTGTGAAAAAAGGAAAATTGGGTAGGGCTTCACACTTGGCCATGGAGGCTAAGCAGGGTCCGCACCTGCCCCATCAGAACTCTGTGGCGTTCTATACCCTGAAACATGGAGTCCCAAGTCATCACGGTCATTACAATTTTTAAAAAGGCTAGACAAGAAGAAAGTGGAAATCCGTGTTCAACAAATGTCTGGATGTGGGTACAGATGCATCAGAAATATGCACAGGTTTATATTATCATACGTATTTAAAAACCGGTGAAACATACATGTAGTTTTAATGGTTATTTCTTAGTAGTGGGATCACAAGGGGATTCTTATTTTCTAAATTTTCTACACTAAACATTATTTTTATAACAAAAAGAAAATTGATCCATACTATTTTTATTGGATACACATTATTTTTTAAATCCTTCACTTCCTCAGCGTAATATCTGATTATCTTCTAATTTCCTTCAGTCACCTCCCACGCACCCACTAACGTGACTGTCACCTCTGCCTTCTTTACTCTGAAACAAGAGGGCTCATTCCACTGTCTCCCTCCTACTGCACTGCGAACTACATCATCCAGATAATCGATCGCAAGGGCAATGATGTTTAGTTCCCATTTTCAGAACCGTGTCTTCATTGGGTCCGTTCCTTCTTCCTTCCCTCCCTGCCTTCCTCCCTTTTCTTTCCATTTGTGCTTCTGTTATTCATTCATTCGTGTGGCAAACATCACAGCCGCACACTGTGCTACGGGCCTGGATGTATGTATGAACACAGTTACATCCTGCCCTCCGGGAGCTAACGAGCTAGAAGAGACGCAGAAAAAAGGGAGAAGAGGCAGCAGCAAGACGTGGAGGGTATGGTTAGCAAGAAAGGAATTAGGGAGCATAACATAAGGCAGTCGAACGGGAAACTGCAGACAGCTAATGAACACAAAGTTAGCTGTGACTGTTTTGGGGGAGAGACGTCCGACTGTCTGCCAGATGGACTAGAAGACCCGAGAAACAGCCGGTGAGCCAGCGATGCCAACAGCTGGGTCTCCCCACCTGGCCGTGGTCTCAGAACCCTGACCCCGCAGCACCTACCGTGTTTCGCAGGGAAGACTCGCCCTGCTCCAGGCTCAGGTGCATCTGAGTGATGAGCCTGCGAGCGTCCTGAACGCGGTTCTGATACTGACCGCCCAGGGCCCGAACCCTTTCCACAGTCCTCTTGAGGTCATCCAGGCGGTTCCGGTAGCTATTTTCTTGGCTCCTTGCCTTGGTCAGCTGGAGATTGAGGGACCTCATAGCACCTGAATGCCAACAAGGAAAGGGAGGATGAGCATTCTGGAAGTCAGCACAGTGACCAAACATAATCGGGGCTGAAAAAGTGACTTTAATGGGCCTATAGCAAAATGGTGACAATCCAAGAAATGAATGCACGCAACCTCTCTTTTAGCTCCATCACTCATTTCCCAGGAGAATGTCACAGACAATCCTTTTCCCGCTGCAAGAGTTGGGCAGAGACACCTCTGAACCGACACCCGCGGCAGAGTCTACACCCTACTGTGGCAATGCTTTCTAGGACTCCTGTCTGAGGGGAAGTTGGCCTTCGTCACCTTCGGACACCTGGGCCTCTCGGAGCATGTCCCGGAGGGCCTGCTCAGCCTGCTGCATCCTGCCTTCCAGCTCTGCATTGGGTGCTCCTCCGCCACCCGCCGCAGCCTTCGCGACCAGCGCCTCCAGACTCTGCAGCTGCTGTGCAAACTGGTCCATCTGAAACCGCACAGGGGAGAGGGTCAGAACGGATGCTGTGGGCGAATCCTAGCTGCCCAGGGGACAAAAGCCAAAGGCCCAGAGTACCCAGCATGCCATGGTAGCTCAAAGTGCAGACTCGAGAGCCTAGACTCTGAGATTGAATTCTGGGCTCACCACGCACTAGCTGTGTGACCCTGGACATGTCTCTTTCTTTATCCATAAGACAGGACACTACTACCAATGATAATCATAATACCTCATAGAGTTATTACTTGGAGTAAATGAGTTAATATTTTTATAGTGCTCAGAGCGGGGCCGGGAACAAATAGGTGCTAGAGAAGGCTGGGTAAATAGATGCATTTTAAAAGCAGGTTGAGTTTGTCCTACATTTAGGGTTCCATTTGGGCCCTTTCTGTCCTTACTCCTCACTCCAGCAAGATAATATTTAATAATTAACAGCATCCATTGCATTCTTTTTGGACTATCAGTGAGAAATTTCTGGAAGCCATTTCAGTTTAGAGAGCCTTGGAACCTTCTGGACTCCTCATATCTTTTGTATGTTGATGTTTTTCTTCATTTGTTTCATGAGGACATCTCTTGGAAGGAATCCTGGGAAGCAGTACTTCACAGCAGAAAAGTCACTGAACTTGGAGGCAGGGGACATGGGGGGCATTCTCAGTTCCACCTGGTCATGGGGGCTTTAAAAAACTGTAAAAGTTGCCCTGGCTGGTGTAGCTCCGTGGATTGGGCATGAGCCTTCGAACCAAAGGGTCGCTGGTTCAATTCCAAACCAGAGCACATGCCTAGGTTGTGGGCAAGGTCTCCAGTAGGGGGTGTACAAGAGGCGACCACACATTGATGTTTCTCTCCCTCCCTTCCACTCTCTCTAAATATAAAATAGATAAAATCTTTTTAAAAAACTGCAAAAATTTTTAGACTGTTTGCTCAGTGAAAACTGAGGTCAGAATGCTTTTTCTCCCAAATGGACTAAGTTATCACGAACACCAAGTGAAACAAAATCTACAAGAAGGGTTTTGAAAATGACAGATATAAGGACGTAAATCTGAAGTCATATTCCTATTATACAGAATGTTTAACACAGTCATTTTTTAACGGAAAGAATAGCAACCCTTACCCCATCCCCAAGGAGACGAGAAGGTCCTAGATCAGTGATAGAGCCACTGGACAGACACTTACAGGTGTCTCTCGGGAGGGTAAGGGGCGGTTAGCATGCGCACCTGACCCTTCACTTGATCGTAGCAAGCTGGACAGCTGGTTAGCGCCGCATGCTCACAGTGGAGGCCACCAAATCCTGGCTTGCAAACACAGCTGCCATCACTGCGACACGCCACAGGCTCAGAGCCGGCTGGGTTACAGTTGCAAGCTAGAGATAAAAGGCAGACAAACAGGAAGCACTCCTATCAAGCTAATTCCAGAAATTGGAGGGATAGCAAAATACAAGGGAAAAAGGTCAAGTTGGCATTCCTAGCACATCATTGATTCACACTGCATTAGATCCATCTCTTGGCTATGGCTCCAAGCACCACTCCAATACAGTCAGGTCTCAGGAATCACCTGGCGAGTTTGCCGTGTGTGTGGATGAAGAAATATTACAACAGCTCATCCCTTCTGGTGGCGTTTATAGTTTCCCTCCTGTTAAACTATAAGCCTGTTGGATATTCTGCAAGTACTCTGGCTTTGTTCACAAGGTGGATAACACTTCTTCTGGGCCTTGTATGTGCCAGACAGGGACATTTCTCTCTATTTTACAGATAAGGAATCCGAGCTCAGAGAGGTGCAGTAAGTTATCCCAGGTCACACAGCAAGTAAATGGCCAGCTGGGATGAAAACTTGAAAAGAGCTAATGCTCCTTTCCTCCTGCCTTGCTGTCTTTCATATAGGACATGCAGTAAGAAAGCAATACCTTTATTTAATTCGTCCAATTGATTATGCACCTCCTATGTGCCACGTTCTGTTCTGAGAGTTGAGGATCTAACAGGGGGTGAGACATCCTTCTAATGCAGGCACGGGGATTCTCTGCATTGCCTCCTCCTCCTCGGTGCTCATGCTACACTCAGCATATACTCAACATCCCTAACCATACGGCCAGTAACTGCCACATGTCTGGGTCTTCCTTATTTGCATCTGAGCTCCGTGGGAGCTGGAGCCGACTTAATCATCATTATGGCCTCAGTATCGAGATCCACACGGGGTAGGTGTTTGCAAAAGAGAGTTGGGTGAAGAAATGTATGGTCCAAAGCCAGTGAAATCCCTATTAACAGCCTCTTACAACTAGAACTCTATAGTTGACAGTATACTTTTTCTATGCTATCTTATCTTTGCAACCACTTGGAGTTAAACATTATTCATCCCTATAAGCAAATTGAAACTCAGAGCAATTAACTGGCAGAATCAGAATAATACAATAGGTATGTTAAAAACTGGACTTGAACTCAGTACTGCCAATGGTATGTGGGCTTTCCCTATCATGGGGTATTTTTAACACCTCTCTGCCAACCCACAGGCTGGGGTCAGGGCAGGTGAGATTCGTGCCCCTAGGGAGAAGCCCCCGGTTGTACAAGGTTCTCAGCACTTCCAGAGGTGGGAACTCTGGTGTTAGCGGAGGTTCTGAGCTCCCTGCAGAACTCCCAGGGGATCGGGCGTCCTCCAGTCTGGGTACCCAGAGCCACGCTGAATGAACCCTGTAATAAACAAGCTTCTAAGTTCTAGGTACCAGGCCTGGTCTGAGACTGCTGTGACCCAGGGGTGAGACCAGCTCCCTAGAATTGAACTTGCCTCTTGAATATAACCTGTGTAGAGGTTTGAAAGAAAGGCTGAGCGAGAGGCCCGGTCTGCACATTCCTGCTTTGATCTGAAGCGGCATTAGGAATACTCCCGATAGCTGCAGCTTTGAAGCCGAATCTCTTTAGGAGACGTGTTGACTGTTCCCTTCCTATACATCAATCACACAGACTTCCTGAGAGGGTGCCTTAGCCTCCTTTCCAGCCCACCCCCTCCGCACCTCGGTGTGTTCAGGCTCAGTCTCCAGTCATTCATTACTCTCCTGTAACAGGTGTGGCAGCCAGGTCCCTGCCCACCTGCCTGAGGACCGGGCAGAGGGTGTGGCACCATCTTATCTCCTCTTGCACTTAGGAATGTGAACCTGACCCTATTCCTTTCTCCTCCCCAGTGTTTCCCATCCCACATCCTCCCGCCGTGTCTTCCAGCCCTGCTACGGGGGAAACTGGTCTAAAGCCTTCGACACAGGACCGGCTGGGGTGGTACATGGGCCCACTAGTGGCAGAAACCACAGTGTTGTCACCATGCCGCCTGCTGTTGGCCTTGCCGATTTGTACCTTTTTACAGGTGCACACCCATACCCATTTGGGGACACAGTCCTACCTCGACACTTGTCCTCTGGGTTGGGAGCCAGCGGGTTCCCAAAGTAGCCGGCTTTGCACTGATCGCAGTAGACTCCAGCTGTGTTGTGGATGCACCGGAGACACCTGCCTGTCAGACGGTCACAGTTCCCGGAGGTGCTGGGGTCCACGTTGTTGTTACACTGGCAGGGCTGACAAGGCCTCACGGGGCCACGTTCCCCAAAGGGG
This sequence comes from Artibeus jamaicensis, assembly GCF_021234435.1. Classification (NCBI taxonomy): domain Eukaryota; kingdom Metazoa; phylum Chordata; class Mammalia; order Chiroptera; family Phyllostomidae; genus Artibeus; species Artibeus jamaicensis. The sequence goes on along the minus strand of NW_026521772.1, from coordinate 6,115,447 downwards.
TCCCCAAAGTAGCCATCGGCACAGAGCTCGCAGCGGGCACCTGGAAGGAGCACATGGCCAAGCCTTGGAGTCATCCCTCAGCAGCAAGGCTGCACACAGGGGCAGAAAGCACATGTGGCGTCTAGAGACGCAGAACAATGGGCTCAGGAGCCGGCCCCGGGCTGGGGCAGGGGGGGCTAGCTCTTGCCCTCCACGGGGGTCATGGGTTTTGGAACACAGCAGCACCCCTCAGAGACTTCCCAGTCAACGGACGGTGGGCAAAGGCAGGTTCGGAGCACCATGCCCAAGGCTGCTGCTGAAAAATGAGCTCTCCTTTCCGACTGACCAGCAGACAGGTGTGGCATTTCAGAGGTCACTAAGTGTTCCTGCTTTGCCTTGGTTCATTTTTTAAAACACTGAGCTGAAGCATGTGTTTTGTCTAAAAACTTCATCTTCTAATTACAAACCTCTTCAGACGCCTTTAGGTGTCCCCCCCCCCCGTACATCCTGCCCTTCCTCAATCTGCTTCGCCTCTCTGGCATTAAAACAGTCCTGTCTTTAGCATGAGCCCATTGGGATGAGCCCTAAGTAGTTATAATTCCCTACAAATTCCTTGGACTAGAAGCTTTGTCCACGAACTCACAGCATCAGGACAGAGTGATGTAGGCGCTGGCCTTACCAGTGACCCCGAGCGGACAGTTATTGCAAACGACCTCCTCTGTCTCAGGCATCACTGAGCAGCTGAACCCATTGCGACAGGGGCAGGGCTTGCAGCTCCGGGGGTCGTGCGGGTCGTTGTAGAAACCCAGAGGGCAGTCGGCACACTCGATGTCAGGATTTTCATCCCCTGAGTAACAGTCTCCTGGGAGGCGGAGGAAGAACGGAGAGGCAGAGATGAGCAGGGAAAACCTCTCCACGTCCTGGAGGCTGTGGGGGCTCAGCGCTCGGGGCCCAAAGTCTTCCTGTCTGAGGCTTTCTTTGGAGCGTGGGTATTCGCCTTTGCCCTGGCACGGGCTCTAACCCTGGCCAGGACCCCTCCCTCTCCCATGCTGAGTAGACAGATGCTTCCTTTACTCCCCTAAGGTCCTAACACTGCACCCCTGCCCCCATGGCCTGACACTGTTTGTCGGCACCTTCATCCAGGCCCTGACACGGCCTTTGATCTCCCCACACAATTCTGGAACGTGACACCAGCCCCCCACTCAGCGCGGAACCACCGACAGCCATTTCCTGTAACCCAGCGCCTTTCCCACAGCCTTGTGGCTTTTCCATAGTGAAAAGGATTGAGTGTAACAAAGCACCGTGTCCATCGTCCGGACTCCAGCCCCACTTTCCTTAATCCTTTCCCCTCTCCCACATGAGTGCAGACACAGCCTTTCTTATAGCTGTCCCTCTCATCCATGGGAGGGAGGCCCCCGTCACCTGGCTGCCCCCAGGCCCCTGGTCCAGATGCTCATCTCACTCACCTGTGTCTGGATCGCAGGTCCCTCCCCCTTGGCAGTTACATGGAATACAGGTGCCAAAGGGTCCCAGTCTGGCTGAATCTCTTTTGTAGCCGGAAGCACAATCCTGGCAGAACTGCCCCTTGTACCCAACAGGACACACGCACTGTTCAACCCAGGGTGCTGGGGTTCCAGAGATGGGGCGGGCTGAAATCAGGGTCACGTTGTCAATGTACCCAGTGCCTGCAACAGAGAGAACGGGTTAGTCAGGGCCAGCGGTGAGGTCAGTCTGAGGGTGGTGCGTCAGGCCTGTCTCTGGGTTTCACCTCCTCTGGCTCATTGTCATAGACAGGTGGTGTTTGCTCACTGCGCCATGTGTGGAGGTACCACTGCCAGTCATGACTGAGCGCACAGGCTGTGGGGTCAGAAACATCAGAGCTAAAATTCTGGCTCCGTCCACGCGAGCCGTGTGCCCTGGGCAAGTCACACTACTGCATGGGTGTGTCTCCTCGACGGTGGGAGTAACAGTGTGTGCATCTACCTCCCACGCCTGTTGTGAGAACTGAGTGAGACCATGCATGTGTTCTGATGTGCCTGGCCCTTGGGGAAAGGTTCAGCAACCTGTCCGGAAATACATTTTCTACGTCCGGCTTTATCCGTGCATCAGTGCCTTGGGGGATGAAGTAAGCAGCCGCGGTTCCTTTTTACACAGGTGCTAACAAGCCGAAGGGACTCTTATTTAAATAACTCCAGTTGGGACCAGGAGGACACAAAGTGTGCAGTTCAGTAAGAGCAATTAACAGGGTACTTGATGCTGTCCGGACCCGGGGGCACTGAGTGTCACCACAGAGGAAGACCTCCCCGCAGAACGAAGAGGTCTGTGTCACGGGGCATGTGCCCATTTGTTGCAGATCATCTTCAAATTATCAGCTTTCATCTAAATTCAGAGACTCTTAGCACTTTTTAGAGAAACACTCTTCTTTAGTAATTTCTAGAATCTAAAAGTTTAATTAGAGACTCTACATTGAAACCATCAAGTCGTTTATTTATCTACTTGTTGGGGCCGATGAATTTTAGAGAGCTGAAGGGAATTGAACTAAACCCTAAGAAGAAGGACATCCGTTCTCCTCGCCACTTACTGTAGTCCCCGTAGGTGGCTCGGATCCACAGGGCGGTAAGGTTGCGCAGCAACCTCCGGTACTCAAAGTAGCTCAGCTGGGGGCTCCAGAGACTGCTTGGGTGCTCATTCAATCTGCGTGATAGAAAAATCAAAAGCTTAGAAACCCAACTCTTTTCAAATCTTATCTTTTGAACCCCTGGTACAAATTATTCCCGGGATTGTGGGAGCAGCCAGGCTCCTTCACGGTCCTGCTTGGGGATGGGCAAAGGACCAGCAGCCACAGGATTATAAGTACCTGTGGGGCCCTGGCTGGTGTAGCTCAGTGGACTGAGCACCAGCCTGCAAACCAGACAATCGTGGTTCAATTCCCAGTCAGGGCACATACCTGGGTTGCAGGCCAGTTCCCTGCAGGCCAATTCCCAGCAGGGGACGCACGAAAGGCAACCACACATTGGTATTTCTCTCCCTCTCCCCTTCCCTTCCCCTCTAAAGATAAATAAATTTTAAAAATCTAAAAAAAAAATAAGTACGTGTGGGGCTTCCTCCCTCTGTGGGAAGTGCAAGCCCCACAGGACATGATGGAGGGAGACCCAGGGGAGGAGGCCGAGCTCCAGGGTCCCTGGCTACCAGCGCCGGTCCAAGTCCTCAGAGACCACTTCTGCTCTTAGCCACACAAAACCCACTGTTAGAAACACCTCTGAGGTCGAGGAGTTCTGATCCTCAACTCTGATCCTCAAGAGCTACCGTTCATATTTGGGTTAGTTGTTTAAATGATTTGTTTATCTGAGCACACGTCACAGTCTTTTCCAAAGTCGGTCTCTACCTTCCACATTTAATCCACCTTAACTTGGCATCGAAGTGCCTTGCTGTGCACCATATCACCAGCCCCCGAAAAATTCTTTTTTACGGTTTTCTGTTGTTGGTTTTCTCCTGGACTAGCTCTTCCAGGAACAGCCCTATCCCTTTTGTTTCATTCACCGATTGGTTAAACAACCGTTAACTGTGCACTTGGTTTGGGCCAGAAGCTGTATTAGGATGGAAGACCCAGAGACACTTAGGCAAGGTCATCAGCGTCCATCCAGGGGAGTCGGTAGGCAAACAGATAATTCTGACACTGTGCAGTGAGTGTGTGTTCAGGATGTTGTAGAAACCCTCTACAGGGTGACTGTAACTTCACCTGGGACTCTGAAAGGCTAACGCAAAGGAAGAACCTATGAGCTAAATCTCAAAGAGTAAGTGCAGCCAGCTGAGAAGGGGGGGATGGGTATTAGAGGGAGCAGACCTGTGTGCGTGCACCATGGGAATAAGTTGCACTCAGTCAGTCAAGCACACATCGTGAATGTGCTGTGGGTCTTCTAACTCTACTTGCTTCACCGCTGCCCCAGGCTAGGCCTCCAGCAGCCCTCGCTTGAACCACTGTGTGTGTTGTGTCCTGATGGTCTCCTTAAGGACCCTACCTGAACCGTCCTCCACACCTGATCATACCGATCCCCAGCCTCCACAAGACATGCAAGGACCACTACACGGGTCCCTTTCTATTTTTCAGCCTCATCTGTCCATCTCCCCTGCACATGCTGTGTAGCAGACACACGTATCGCTGGCCAGTTCCCCCGATATTATGCCTTTCTACACCCCCACGTATACTGGCAGGCACGGGTGGTCTTGATTGTGTCCCTGGGAAAGTCCTGGGCGTCTTTCTGTCCTCCACACAGAACCAGGTACTCTTTCCTCTCCTTCCAAGTCCCCAAGACAGGCAAACCGCAGAAACCATTTTTGTGCGGTTATTATGTTTGCTTTTTGTTACACATCCTACCAGACCATGAACTCTTGAAGGACAAAGGCCATATTTCTTCATCTTGATTTCCAAGCTTCCAATCAGTAATAAGCACTTAGAAGGCACAGCCCCTTGCCCCAACTTCTCCGTACCCATCATTCAAAATTACAACCCACAGGATAATGTGCAACCCCCCCCCAAAACATGCCCAGGGGCATCCACAAGCCCCCTCCTGCCTCTTCCTCAGATCTCACTTCCCAGTGCATTTATTCCTCTCCCCGACTCCAGGCTCCACTCATGCTTAACCGCTTGGCATTCCCTAAATCACAAAACTCCTCAAGCATGGTCTTTTCTCTGTCTTGTTAGCCTTTCCCCCTTTGTCCCCTTAGAGTTGCTCTTCACTTGTCAGAGCTTCTTGAGACACTGCCCTTGGTCACTCCTATGGGTTAGTTGTGCCCACGTGTGCCCACCTTCTGTAGGGCATCACTTACAAGCTTCACTGTAACCATCTGTCTCTTTTCTCTCCCATTAGCTTGGCAGGGGCTTAGGGCAGGAGCCATGTCCTGTCTCTATGTTCCAGCACCTAACACCAAGGCTGGAACACGAAAGGTGCTGAGAAGCTTGTTGAATGATCACATGATGACTGAATGAATGAACAAAGGAGGGAGACTGCAATCACAGCTTGCTCTACTCTGCCTGCCGACAGCCTCTCCTCTTACCTGAAGGTGTAAGTCTTGGTGATCCCACAAGGCAGCGTCTTGCCAAGTGGCATCAAGGGGGCTGTGATCCGTAGACCAGCGCCTTCCAGGATGACGTCGTGGGCCGATGGGTGTCTGCCTCCCCTGTCCACGCGGTAGTCAAAGGACAGGGTTTGCCCGTAGCTCACTTGTTGATTCCCAAGAAATTTGGCTGTGAAATGGAATTTGAAGAGACTGAGACCAGTTGTAAAACTGGAGAAGCAAACAAGTGAGCGGGCCTGCGCTAACGTTGGCAGTTTCTGATGGAGTCCTCTGTTACCCACCCACCATCCTGTCCCAGACCACCCTCCAGAAGGGCCAGTTCATGGCACTGGACGTGGCCACATTGCTACCGGCTACAAAGGTGGGTGAGTTACTGAAATGTCCCAAGGGCCTCAGGATCAGACAATTCCATCTATTAGGTCAGGGGCTCCCAACCTCTGGGCTGAGGACCAATACTGGTCCAGCCCTGTTAGACATCAGGCTGCAGAGCAGAGGGTGAGCTTGAATGCAACGTGCTTGAATCGTCCTGAAACCATCCCCCTGACCCCAGTCCCTGGAAAAATTGTCTCCCATGAAACTGGTCCCTGGTGCCAAAATGGTTGGGGACCGCTGTATTAGATGATTCATAAATGGCCCTGTGCCAGACCAATAGGTTAAGATCCCAGGCATATCAGCAATAGTGCCATTTGTTAGCTAATGCTTTAGGCTCTAAAGAGTTTAGAGGATGCATTCACAAACATCATCACATCTGGGGGCAATAATTCTCCCAGACAGGCCTTATCATTCCCACCGAACAGCTGAGAGGATTGAAGTTTGCAAAGGCTGAGAGGACAACTCACCAGGAATCACGTATTAGCTAAGGACGTAACTGGGATTAGAATTCCAGCCAGAGCTTTTCATCACCACTGACGAATATCTATTTTTCCATGTCTAAGTGGATAAACCTTTGAGAAATGCCTCGTTTTTCCTTGTCCATCTGCTTTTCAACAGGCCAACAGATTTGACAATAGTTCTTACATCTTATCTCGATGGGAACCCTAGAAACTTCCACTTTGATTAAAGGAGGAACTGCCCCCAGGATCTGACCGCCCGGACCCCCACTTCCGCTCTTTGTGCCACAACTTCGTCAAACTGGACTGAATCCCCAACCCTCCTCTGGAGACACTGCTGCCCTGGACATTGAGTGACAATGCGGTTTCCACTTTATCCAACTCCGCTTTTCTATCCTGACTTCCTAGCCTTGGGAGTTGGCTTCTCTGGGACAAAGGCCACACACACCAGGAGCCACGAAGTAGATGGGGTCAGATCGTCGTGCTGAGCTGAACACGTCTCGGTGGCGCTGGGACCAGTGGAGCTTTGCCGGGGACCCATTTCTCTGGACAGCCTTCCAGCCGTCAACATCTGGAAGACAGACAGACCCCCTCCGCGTTAGGGCAAACCTAACTGAGATAAACCAGAGCAAGACTGGCGTGCCAAGAAGTCCTGGTGGTGACTGGGGTTTTCTTAACATTTCCACACTTATGCGCAGTCCTCAAAGCTCCTCAGGCACCTCTCTGCTTGGGACCCAACGTTACCTGCCCTCACCCCTCAGGCGCTTTGACTTCTTGTCTTTGAGTCTCTTGTGAGAAGAGAGCACGTTTTCATCTGCCTGAGATGTGGACTATTATTTTATTTACAGGAACAGTGTCTGGCCTTAGCAAGATAAGAGGGTCCAGTATGTTCAAAGAGAAATTCAGAGCTGGAATCATATCAATCTCCCATCATTTTATGGTGCTTTGTAGCTTGGGAACTAATTTCACGTAAATTAACTCATTTAATGTATGTGAAAGCAAGATTATTAGTGAATGTGAATTCCAGGAAGACGCTCGTTACTGCCCCTCCCCACTCAATGAATGATTCTTTGTGGTTTTGTAACAGATGGGGATGGGAAATGCAGGCAGCTGAAAACGTGGTCTCTTTTGAGTTATTCTTTTAAGGTATTCATACACTGGTATGAGTAAACTGTTCAGCTAGAACTTTCTCAAGACTCCACAGTCTGTGGTATTACCCTGTAAGAGTAATGCACATTAAAAGCTACAGGCCTCAAGAAGCCCATCCTGTGAATGGTGAGGTGGTTACTGTATTTTTAGGACCAAAAGATGCACTTGGTTTTAGAGGAGGAAAAGAGGAAAAAAATTTGAAGCAAAAAATGTGGTAAAATATTTATAACCTGTGACCCCACTCCACTGCTGCCGCCCACCCTCCACTGTGAGCCAAGTAAGCTACATTTGCATTATAAGATGCACCCCCTTTTTCTTCCAAATTTGGGGGGGACGTGTGTCTTACAGTCTAAGAAATACGGTATCTGTATGCACAGAGCTCCATACAATGTTAAAAGCAAAAGTTCCAGAAAACAAGAGTACTTCACCTTGATGGAAGTCCGAGGTGATTTTATGGACGCTGTAGTCCCCAGAGCTGTGGCAGCTGGCGGAGTGTCCGTAGCAGAAACATTGCGTACAGCCCTCAGGGTTTCCGCCATCCAGGTGATAGTAACCTGGCCGACACCTGCAGTGGCGTTTTAGAGTCAGGACAACATCACGGGTTATTTCTTGTTCCATAAAAAGACTACGATGACTGATCATCCTCTCTGCTTTCACTCCCACCCGGCCCTATGCATTCCCAGAGGTGGTCAATACCGACTTGCACATGCCTCCCCTGCTCTCTGACCACCTGGGGACAACGGCAGCGCCCTGGTGGCAGGGCATGAGGGACAATCACTTTCTCTCCCTCTGTTAAAGCACAATCACGTTTGAATCGGCATTTTGGAAACAGTGATTTTTCCCATTTGTGGTGAGGAATTGAGTGGCGGTCACAGGGACAACACAGGGTGGGGCTACGGAGCAAGGGCTTAATGGGGGCAAGAGGGTGGTAAGCGGGGGCCAGGGAAGGAAGGCAAATGCTCCAGCCCCAGCACGCACTCCGCCGTACTGACCCCCACCCCCAGGTGTGGCCCGTCACCCCTGCTCCTTGCACCTGGGCTCTGGCCCACTCAGGAAAGGGGCAGGTGAGGATATGACAAGGGAAGGCTAGAGACTGTCTGCAAAAGCAAAGTGTAGGCTGGAGTTCCACCTCTCCCACCTCGAGCTGCCCAGCGGTCACTCTGAGGACCACGGTGGCCAGACGAGTCCCAGATGTTGGCGTATACGAGGAGAGGTCAAGGGAAGCTGGGGAGGACTTGTTTCTTCTGGGTTCAAGTTTACCACATCCTTCCACGTGAAAGAAGGATCATTTCAAGTATCATTTACTTTAGCACTTAAATGATACACCAGGCACCAAATATGTGCTTTCTCATTTAATCCTCATGACACCCCTATGAGATAGGAATTGTCGTTTCCAATTTTCTTAGATGAACAGACCCAGAGAGGGTATGAGGCTTGTTGAAGGTCATTCAGCTGGTTAGTGACTGAGGCAAGATTCAAGCTCAAGTACATCTGTTTCTGAATCCTGGGGTTTAGCCCACCAGACCATAAGTCAGGAGTATGTTCATTTGCAAAATCACAGTAAAGCCAGTTAACCGTGGTGCTTCAGAGAACAGCTGTAGCTAAATTTTTTCTTCTCTATGGGGAAAGGGCTTAAAAAATCATTATGGTTTCTGTGGAGGAAACCTGTAAATTAAAGAGATTTTAAAACAAGGAAAGAAAGAGGTCGGGAAGGGTCCAGAAAGGACACGGAGGGCATGGGAAAGGAAGGGAGAGCTGGGGAGGAAAATTAAAAGAAGCAGGCAAAACGAAACGCCAGTGCTTATAGGGATGCACCCACCCAATAAATTGTGAAGAAAGGTAAGGACTCGAGGGCCTAGAGGTCAGGACTGTGGCTGCTTCTCAGAGGGAGGAAGGGTGTTTTGGGGCTGGCACAGTTTTAGCAAAGCTCTATTTTGTACAATTGGTAGTGCTGACAACTCTGGTTTCATGTGGCTTTCTATTTCTCTGTTACATTTTGAAATTAAAAACGTTTTCACAAAGTGACTCCTCTTTTCACCCTGAAGCTGTGTTTCCCTGCCCCCCACCAGCTGGGAATGTGTCTGGCGTTCTTTGCCCCTGCCCAGGTAGAAGTGATTGGCAGGGTGTCAAGAACTGCTTTCTTACTTGTAAGAAAACGAGGAGGGAGCCTCCACCTCTGGAGCCAAGCCGCAGCCCTCTGCCCGCAACCGTCCCGGGGGCGGGCCGAGGTCTGGGCCTGAGCAGTGTGTTCAGGAGGAATGTCCTGCGGCAGCAGCTGAGGGCGGATCTCGGCTCACGGGGCCACCTGCCCAGGCTTGGCCGCGAGCCCAGCAGGCTCTCCCGTCTCCCCGGTTCGTGTGTGTGCACGCAGCCACCATGCCACCCCTGGGTGGTTCCTTTCTGCGCACGGTGGTTAAATATGGCCGGGCGCTGCAATGTGCCCTTGTACTAGCATTTCCCCAACATGTTTAATTAGGTCAGGCCTTTCCTGGCAGCAAGCTGGGTCATGTCACCTCATCTCTGCACACCACCTTGCCCCTGAGCACCTGGATTTGGAGCCAGTGAGCGAGGGGACTGCCTAGGGCCCTGCAACTCTATCCTGGTGCCAGTGAAGAGAAGAGGCCACGGCAAAAGCATGGAGTCCAGTGAGATTTGAGGACTCAGTTGTATTTTTTTAAAGCCTCGTTTTTGAAGACAGAGGGCAAGGAGAAGGTCATCCACATCTGTTAAGTGCCCCATTTCCATAATTGCACTAGAGGACAATTTATGCTCATTGCCAAGGGATTCTCCCTACTGTGACTAGAGAGCCCCAGTTCACACAGACCTATCACAGCGCTCTCCCGTGACCGCCGGCTTGCAGACACAGCGGCCCGTGTCACAGGGCCCCGAGATGCCAGCTGGGTCACAGTCACACGTGGGGTTTCTGGGAAAGAAGAAAACAAAAGTTAGGGATGTTTCCGAATGCTCTGCAACTCTCCACATAAAGATCAAGTGCTCATTAGCGACTGTCACCAAACTTGAGCAAATCTTTCACCTTCAATGAGGCCTCTCTTTAGCTGTCCTTGTCACACTCGTGCCCCTCCGACCCTTAAAGGACCCATCTGTCTATGCTGGTGCTACTCCAAGTGTGGTCTGGGGTGGCAGCCAGTCCATGAACTGTTAGCTATCTGCCCCTGAAGAGAGGAAGGGCTTTGTGCCAGAATGGAGACCAAGTTCAGGGCTGAGCTGTTCAGTTCGGCTGATTGTTTGGCTCAGCTGACAGTTTAAAAATTTTTATCATCCTTGAGGAGATGGGTGAAGCGGGCATGGGGCCCCAGGAAGCTCTGGGTGGCTCTGGGGGCAGGGACAGTGCTCTGGGCCAAGGGCAAGGTTGGCTCCTTTCAAGGAGGGACGGAAGGCTGGTGAGGCTGGAGGGCAGAGAGCCTGGGGCAGAGTGGCGAGAAGTTGGAGGGAGCTTACGATGAGTGGAGAGGGTGGGGGGATCTCTCGGGACCTTCTGGCCTTGACGAGAAGTTAGTCTCATTCTAACTGGGAGAGGAGTTAACAGAGGGTAGCAAGCAGAGAAGTGACAGGCTCTACCTACTTTGTGTGTTTTTAAAAGATTTTCTTTCTTTATTTTCTTATTTATTTCTTTAGAGAGGAGAAAGGGAAGAGAAACACCAATGTATGGCTGCCTGCCACTCGCCCCGCCCCCGCACCGGGGTTCTGGCCCACCCTTTGGTTCACAGGCCCGAGCTCAGCCCACTGAGCCACACCAGCCGGGGCGATCTACTTCATGTTTTAAAAGGGTTACAAAAAGGGGACTGGGTTCAGGGAAGGACCTCTGAAAACAGCTGAAAAGTGGGCAGAGGGACGGAAGGAGAACAATCCATGCAAAAGCCCAGAGGGTAAGAGAACTTGGTGACCGCGACAGACCAAGCCTGGCTGGAGAGCTGCTCCCATACGGGCAAGGGGCTGGAAAAGCGGGCAAGGGGGACCCGCTTCCTCTGAGGGCGGCCTTCTAGCTGATGGCTTCACTGCCAAGCTCTGCCTCCTCTGGGCCCCGCCAACGCCCTGCCAGCCCACTGTCCCTGTGATTGGTTGCGTCATTTATAACACAGGCTCCACCTTGCTCCAGGGAAGAATGTGACAGGGGCAGAAGCTGCTTCAAAATAACAGGGATTAGAGCGATACACAAAAGCCCTCTACTACAAGTTCGTTTGGGTTGAAATGGGTCCGGGGAAAAAATCTGGAGTCTTTACCCCAATCTTCGTTCATCTAAAGCAGGAGCCATTGTCAGGGTGAAGAACCTGGGTTCCGGAACCGGGACTGTGGGCCTATTACGTCCACCTTCACCAGTAACACTGGACAACTTAGCCTGTCCTGGAGGGAGCTTCTTATCTTTAACCTGAGTATCATGGTAATACCGACCCCTTGGGTTATTGTGAGGGTTCAATGAGATAATCCACAGGAAGTCCTCAGAGCACACAGTAGGTGCTCGGGAACCGTCAGTGGTCACAACTGGTAATATAATTGTCACCACGTGTGGCGGGGGCAGCAGTCAGGGGTGCGGTGCTTACAGTGGCCTCTGGTCTTGGGTACAGCCGGCGTCTGTGAGCGTGTGGAAGCCTGGCAGACACCGGTCACACCTGTCCCCTGTCACACCTGGCTTACAGCTGCACCGTCCAGAGCTGTCACATCGGGCACTGAGAGAACCTGCAACCAACAAGGTAGGGAAAGGAAAGAAGAAGAGGAAATATGCAATTTATATGGCGTTAGGAAGCAACTGTCACCCTACCAGTGACAATAAATAATAAGAAATGACAACCACCTGCTGCCTCTGGCAATTCTCACATCATCCGAGTTCCGCATCGCCCACCAGGGACGGTTCCGACAGACGGGGCTGTCTTCTTCGGGAAAGGAATGGAAATCACTCCCGGGAGCATTTCAGTGTGTGTATCTGCCCCCTTTCCCCATTCGGTAGCGTGCAAGCCACCGCTTTTTCAAAGACGTTTGTCAAATCCTCAAGCTTTCACGAAGGAGGAAAGCTTGGGAGTGGGCGTCAGCGTTCTGGGAGAAGTGGGCACGAGAGAGTGAGCCACGTTCTCCCTTCTATCTCGCAGGCGAAAGCCAGCTTTGTGGGGTTAGTGTTTGAAGGGTGCGATTTTTTTTAAAGAGGACAAAAAGGCCTCTTGACCAAAAGGGTCTGTACTAGTCTGAGGGGTAGCGATTTTGAGCATCACTCCTCCTGAGCAATGAGAGGCATGTGCATCTTCTCCCGCTTAGTGCATCAGGGCACTTGACCTGTGATTGACCTTTTAGAGACACGCTCTGCCTTGTGAGTCCTCTCAGATGGAGCATTGATGACCGACAAGGGGTGCTCAGGAAAAGCAAAAGGGCCTCTCTGGAACCTATCACCTGCCCTTCGGTCACCCCAGTTCTCCTGGACCCCACCCCACCCTCACCCCCACTGCTGTCCTTGCCTCCCTACACTCCAGCTGCTACATAGAAGCCAGAGGGCTCTTTCTAAAGTGAAATTCAGATCATAGGATACGTCTAAGTCTCCAGGTAGCTTGAGCAGAATAAAATGCAAACTCTATCGTGGCCCGTAAGCCTCAACCTCTCTTACCTCGTCTCCTCCCTTCTTTCACTAGGTTCCGGCTCCCTGGCTCTTCAGACTGTTCCTAGAAGGTGCAAAACTGCTTCCCTCCTCGGGCATTTGCACCTGTGGCTTCCTGCGCTTGGAACTTCCCTAAGCGGGCTCCTTCTCAGCACTCAGGTCTTGGTTAAATATTTCCTCTCTGGAGAGACCTTCTCTGACTCCCATATCTATATCACCCACCCCGTCCCTACCCCAGTCCCTGGCTCTGCTTACTTATGACCTCAGCTTGTGGTCCCTGCCAGGTCCCCGGCACCCAGCACTGTGCCCAACACAAAGAAGACACCCAGCAGCTGGCTGAATTAATGCACATAAGCCCAGAAAGGGACGGGGCTGCTGTGAAGGGACTGAGGAGGGAGCCGACGATGAGGTGGAAGCTGGCTTGGAAGCAGGACCTCACCTACTTCCAAATTTTCCTATGGCTGGCAGAGTTAGAAAATAATCTGCGTATCGCCACTGTAATAACGAGACTCTCCATTCTCTGAACAGCCAACAGAACACTAACCAGTTGCTCCTTTTGACAAAAAAAGGGAGCAACAAGAAAAAGTCTGTTATCCTCTGTGAACTTTAAATCTGTTACTAGGTGCAATTCAACTCAGTGAAGTATTGGTTCTGTGCCCACACAAAGGCTTTTATGCCACACATGGAACCTGAAATAAATTAGTCCCACTCACAGTTAGAGTCTGTGAAAGACTCCAGGTCAACTCTGGAAGTTTGGGGAAGCCTCAGTGATAAGAGTCTAAAGTGCGTTTTTTGAGCACCCACGACATGTGAGACACTGGGTTAGGCATTTGGTACGCATTAGCCCGTGCCGGCTACCCGTGAATTAAACACTGGCAGAAGGGGAAGAGATCCCTTTGTGGGTAACAGGGAACTATCCGAGGTTTGGGAACTACCAGACCTGTGGTTTAAGAAGACAGCTCTAGAGCAATCTGCAGGGTGGCTCGGGGCGGGGAAAACCAGCAGCCTCCCGTGAAAGAAATTCCCCGTGAAGAATGGCCTGGAGCACAGGAGGCAGGGGAGGAGAGGAAGAAGGAATCCCAGGGAGAGCCACCGTGGATGCAGAATGAGCAGACTTTGGGGACCTCTGGGAAGTGGGTGATGGGGGTGGAGTGGGGGGTCACGTGGCTGACACCAAGGGCTTGGAGGGCACAATGAGATGGAATGAGATGCAACTGACCAAAGAGAAGGGAAAGGAGGAGTGGGACCTGGGGTTGAATCATCCAGACAAGATACTGAGTTTAGTTTAGACACGGTGAACTTGAGTTTCTAGCGGCGTGGTAGGTGGAAATATAAGTCTGGAACTCAAGAAGGAGGCGGGAGATGAAGTTTGCAGGATGAATAAAGAATCGTGACTTTTCTCTGGGGGCAGGTGGAGAAGGCGGGGTGCATGCCTGCTACAGAAACAAAACCCCACGGACTGAGGGAAGGGGATCAGAGAGGGAAGCGGCCTCGGGACAGCGCACGCCAAGGGGGCAGAGTTTTAAAGGAGAGGTGCAGGACGAGGAGGGTGGGGCCGTTTTCAGGATCTGGGGCGGGGGTGGAAAACTCATCTTCACCAGGGGCCACATCAGCCTCGCGGTTGCCTTCAAAGGGCCGCATGGAATTTCAACTCCTTAACAGTTAAGGAATAGTTACATTTATGCAGTCCTAAAATTATGTCGGCCCTTTGAAGGCAACCGAGAGGCTGATGTGGGCTCCCCTTGAAGATGAGTCTGACACCCTACTCTAAGGCAAGCGGACATTTGATGAGATGAGAACGGAGAGAGGCTGCTGGCTGGGCTTGCCATTTAGAGATGGCCAAACTCGCTCACTGCTCTACCAACAGCAAACAGTGCTAAGAAGGAAAAGCATTTAGAATTGCACGCTGACAAGCAACATTCCACAGAAATAGCTCTTTAGTATAATTTAATCGTTTTCAATACAAATGGGTGTCGATCTGGGACTCAGAAACATGTTTCTGACTTAATGGAAACCCACTCAGATGAATGGAAATGATGCTTTGACTTCAGAAAACTTCCTCCACAGTGTTTCAGAAATGAATTATGCTTATAAGATGAAAAGTATCCTTTGCTTTTGAGTTTGGCCCCAATAGCCCCAGACGGTACTCTATAAAACACGCTTCTGAGGGTTACGAACAGTCATGGCATGAAAGTGGGCATTCTATGCTCCAAAGAGTTAGGGGAATAGTACATACTAAACCTTTCAAAGGTTTATAACATAATAGTACATTCAGTCGACATGAAGCTTAACTTTTTAATGGCCGTGTTTCCAAACATTATTTGAATTCCAACAGTAAACACCTAACATTATCTTGAGGAACACAGTGTTTCTTAGGACATTATCTGGAAAATGCAGCTCTGGAAGCTGGGGGTCATGAAAAGAGCCCAGGCTTTGAAGTTCAACACACCTCACTTCAAATACCAGCTCCGCCGCTTATTGGCTGTATCCTTGGGTGAACAGCACATTCGTCACTTCTTTGAAGAGGGGCTAAGGACCTATGCCTGGTAGAGCTGTCGCAAGCCTTTGCGCTAAAGTATATAAAGCGCCCAATTTGGTATCTCAAGAATAGCAAATGCTCAGAAAATGTACTTTGTACTTTACCTCTAGGCCTCCTTCAAGCCTCGCAAAGCACACAGGCTCTGCTGGGAACGTGACTACTTTAGTTCATGTTCCAAAACTTCCAAAGTTACAGCATCAGGTCTCCAAAGAATCTCACTAACATAAAAACACCTGCCCCAGCCCTGGCCGGCGTAGCTCAGTGGATTGAGTGCGGGCCTGCGAACCAGAGGATCAAGGCTTGATTCCCAGTCAGGGTACATGCCTGGGTTGCAGGCCAGTTCCCAGCAGGGGACCATGAGAGGCAACCACACATTGATATTTCTTTCCCTCTCTCCTTCCCTTACCCTCTAAAGATAAATAAATAAAATCCTTAAAAAAACACCTGCCCCAATTCCTACATCATGAGGGGGCTGTGAACAGCTGGCTTTTAAGAACGGATGAGGAAAAGCTTCCTGCTTTAAGGCTGTGTCCCGATAAGCACTTTTAGGATTTATGTATATATAGTCTACATGCATCTGAGGACTCAGGAAGTATTCTAAAATGATTAACACTAAAAATTTGAACTGAGAGAGTATACTTTCTCTTGAGAACCCTGTATGTGTAAACACGCCACTTACATCTTACAATAACATGACTATCACTGAATAATTCTACCTAATAATAATGAAATAATTATTATTTAGGGCAGGTTTTAAATAATAACTCAAATGTTAGAGACTGAGTATCCCACTGTCAGGGTCATAGCTATGTAAAAAATAATAAAATTAAGAGAGTAATTCCATTATCATTGGTGTCCACATGATCTCAAGAATTTAGGTGTCATGGGAGAAAGAAATGCATACACTCACACAGAGTAAATTCAGAGTAGTTGCAAAGGAGCAGCAGGACTTGTACATGTGGTTATGAGAACTGAACACAGTTCAGCTTTGCGGCTGAGCCCACAAAGTCATTACATAAAAATAAGTCTAGTTGTGCTACGTTTATGAGAAATTGAGGTGAATTCCAAATCTGTGACCACCGCTAGGGACTATTAACACGGTTGGCTCCAGCTGCCATTCATGGAACGACAGCATTTCAGAGTAAGATGTATTCTCCTGCACTTGAAATTGAATCTACAACAAGCTCCCTTGTGAAGTTATTATTTGAAAGTGGAAAATATCATTGGGTTGACTAGGAGACAAAAATCCCATTGGGAATTAATCTTGTGCCGCTGGTTTAGTGACCTGTGCAGCCAAGCCGATGTGTAGCTGGAGATGACACACGGGGGGAACAGTCCCTGTCACCGACATGCCACTCGGCCTGGGAAGCTCGGGCCCAGGGGCTTGTCCCTTCATTTCTGTAATGCGGGGTGGAGTGTGTTGATACACAGATAAAGAAGACATGGTACGAGAAAGTGTTCCAGAAAAATATGAAGCATTGCCCAGATCTTAGGAAATAATATCCATGACATTTTTTCTGGATACCTAATTGTCTGCTGTTAGGGATAAAAGGACACCGTTCTGATTTTTTTCTTTCATATGGAGAAGATTAAAGGGAATAGTTCTGGATCAGAACACGTACATCACAAGTTTGGCTCTTGCAATCGCCCGCTGGGAGGTTTTAGGCCATGCAGTACCTCTGTTAAAAAAGATTTGAAAAATTCACTACTGATTTCAGGATGTTCACGATAAGATGTTAATAAATAGTTTTATTAAGGCTTCTTTCTAAGCTGGCATGTAATTCTTTTTTCAAAAAAGCCAGTGTTCCAGAGGATGGAGACCTGACCTCTGTCCTCATAAGAAAAATGACATTGCTTTACAGAGTTGTCTCCCATGTGCTTAATCCTGCAACATAAATAGCACAATGGCCCTTTTACAGATGAGGACGCTGGGGGCAGCGAGAGCTTAAGGAGCAAGGCCAGAGTGGCACAGTGGCAGCGGCAGTGCCAAGACTCGATCCCACGCCGTCTGGCTCCAAAATCCACCCCCACACTGCACGTCTGACCTCTGACGTCAGCACACCCGGGGCTGGAACATGCAGAGCCCTACAATCTTCGACGAGTTTGCTCGTCTCCCTTTCTAAGCCTCTGCCACCTCACTCGTTAAGTGGAAATAACAATAGCACCCTCTTCATAAGGCTATTTATGGAGATTAAATTAATTACTAGATGAAAGCACCTAGCAAAGTGCCTGGCACAGAGGAAGCAAGAGTCACGCACATCAGCTGACGCACAAGATGTAAGTCATCACTGGGCTCCACCTCCTTCCAGCAGGCTGATCTCACCGAGCCTCGAGCCTCGGGTGGCTGTTCCCCCCAAAAAAGGCAGAGAGCCAGGCTCATCGTTGCTGGATGGACAACGGACTACAGGTTCTCAGTACCATCTCTTTTCCCTGCTCGGCAGCATGCTCCTGGTCCTCAGGCCGGACTTTCCAGCTGAGCCAATTACATTTCTAGTTCCATTCTCACTGATCGCTTTGCCGGGACACCCAACTCCAGAGACTCACAATGAGGCTGCAGAACCCATGGGGATGGGGGCCCTTCAGAGAAGGTTCAATGCCCATGGGGGTGGAATGATTCTCCTTTTAGTTTTTCTTTTCAAAATTCTTTGATTCATTGGGAGAACCGCTAAGTCCCAAAGATCCCGGATGCTGACTCGACACCACACAGTGGAGCAAACCCCATCAAACGACATCCTCACAGGACTCTGGTGCCTTGGAAGTGGTTTCTGGAATGTGGGTCTGTGTCACAACAGGAGCACCCCAGTTCTCTACAAGACTCCCTAATACACTGGATCAGCAATGCCCAGTTGAACCAAAATCTGCTTCTTTTCTGATGCTTTCAGCTGCCACTATGAGTCGGTTCCACTGAGCTTCTCCGAGTCACTGCCACACACTAGCCTATAAATACCCTGTAGGTGGGTTAATATTGATCATAGGATGCTGTTAAACACTTTCTGGCAAAGAGATGAAACAGATACTGCTAAGATAAACAGACACGAAGGTCATTTAAGAAGAAAAAACCCTTCTATGAACCAGCCACCATGGTAGGTGCTTTCTGCTTGGTGATTCTACTTTTCCTTGTTAACAACCTGGTAAATGACACTAATTGGCCTCGTTATTTTTCTGTCTTTTCTATCAGTACCCCTTTCTACCCCGAGCACTTAACACAGTACCAGAAACAGATCTTTCTAATCCCTTACTTTTTGAGAGGCTGGGCAAAGGGTGGTTGTAGGTATGAGGAAATAGCACTGGACGATGGCACGCTTCCTTTGCCCCTGGGTCGGAGACTGTCACCTACCAGGACAAGTAATCCTGTATTTCTTGGTTCTAGAACTCAAACAACGTGCCCTAAAGTCACCAGTTGGTTCCTAGATCCAGATTTCAGAGAAACACGTTTGTTTCCAGATTCCCGATCGCTCTAGAAGTTGAAAGCCTCTTTCTTGGCCTGCGTGCCTCTCTCTCCCTCCCTCTCTCCCTCCCTCCCTCCTTCCCTTCTCCATCTCCCTCCTCCTTTGCCCTTCCCCCCAGCTACCTTTGGAATTACAGTTGCAGGGTAAACAGCGGTCTCTCTCTCTCTGCCGGTAGAAGCCCTCCTTGCACCGCTCGCAGTGAACGCCTGCCGTGTTGTCCTTGCAGTGGAGGCAGCGGAATCCGTTCCCGGTCCGCCGGTGAAGTTCCCCATCAAAGACGCATTGTTGGGACTTCCCGTTGCAATCACAGACTGGGGATCAGGAAGGGAAAGGCATTGTTAGCAAAAAACCACAGAGATAATTCTCACACGTGTTGTGTTCTCATTAGTGCAAGTTGTGCAAGGGTTCTACAGCTTACTTCCAGCCAGTTGATGGAGTAAGAGAACGCGTGAATGGGGCCGAGGGAGGGTACGTTCTCACTTCGTCTGAAGGAAACAGCGGGTGTGCAGTTGCTGGTGGGATACTGCCCGGGGGGAAGGAGAGTCCAGGGTTACCCGCCTGTCCGAGTCCTCAAAAGTCTTATACGATTTGTTTTTATGTGAAAATCCCAGAATTAAATATTTTCAAGTAACTCGTTTAAAAAGCCCCATTCAACACCATAGAAAAAGTCTACCGGGCTGGAGGCCTGTGTAACAGCTGGTAGCATCATCTGTTCAAGACACACAATATCCCTTCCTCCAGGGGTGGTCGAGGCTGTGGAGCTAATACAGCTGCCTGGACAGGCATCTCCTGCCCCGACTCACTGTGCTTTGCGTGATCCTCCCAAAGCCAAGTAGCAAGAGAACCACAGTCCCACAAAGAACAGCCTTTCCCAAGTGTCCAGGGAAGTCTACCCTGTGCACACTGCAAAGAGACTCATGGAGTGACATTGCCACGTGTTCCCTAAACAGCCAAGGAGGTAACACATAGAAGCACTGAGCATCAGACCTGGCACGCAGCGGACACTCAGAAAATGTTTCAGTCACCATGTAGAAGAGAAAGAGGCTTTGAGGTTAAAAGAATTGGGTCAAATACCAGCTCTGCCAGTTTCCTGGGCAAAGTACTTGAACTTGCTGAATCCTGGCTCTTCTCTTAGGAATGAACATGCATAGTCTGCCTTCCTGGATTGGTGAGCAGGTCCCACTGAGAAAAAAATATGAGTCCTTCCCCTTGGTTATTTTCTCCCTCATGCATGTGAAACAGATGAGAAAAACGTAACTTCACCCGGTGGAGAGCTGGGGTTTGAACCTGTCTGATGCCAAAACTCACTTTCCTTCCTCCAGGCACACTGTGCCTATTAGCCACGCAACCCCGAGGAGAGCCTGTTTCTAGACGTGCCCAGAGCCATGTCTTAGCCACGGCGCTGACAACATCGTCAACAAATGTGCCAAGACGCACCGAGCTGCTGCCTGCTGCAAACCGAGTCAGGCTCTGGAGACACAAACGTGACTCAGTAAGTCTTATGAGCTCCCTAAGTAACTCCCTTGTAAGAGCTCCCGACACTCTCTCAGGCTACTTTGGATACCATCTAGTCTAGGGGAAGTCAACGAACATCCACCAGAGCCACTCTATTTCTAGAACTTTCTTTATGTGCCTCGGTTCACAGTAACACTTTAACGTGAGTTTTATTGTCCCTGTTTAACAGACGAAGAAACAAATAAGACAAGGTAGCTATCTTGCTCAAAGTCATACAGCGAAATGGGCAAAGATATCATTTGCTCCCAGGTCTGCCCCTCCACAAAGCCCTTACCTTTCCAATTTACTCAAGAATCTGGTCTACCATGGAATATAGACATTCCTTTTATAAATTCAGCACCTCTTGCATCCTCCCAAACCCAGTATGATATGCTATTCCTCCTCAGACAGTACTGGCTGTCATAAAAAAAATCTTATGGAGTTTTAAATCTGCCTCCCTCCCTGTAATTTTTTACCATGTGTTCTTGATCTTTCCTGGAAAACAACAACATCACACACACACTCTCACACACACACACCTACCCCTACTCTCTTCTCCATTGGTTTACTTATTCCTCAGACATTTATTTCAGACATTGTTCTACAAGGCACGATGTCGGCCAAGCCTTTGAACATCCAAAGGTACTAGCTATAGTATCGCTCTCCTTCCTCTTCTCTTCTTCTGGTTAAACTGGAGATTATCATCCCCAAGACCTTCAACTATTTCCCATGTCATGATTTCTAGATTCTTCTTGACCCCCCTTCTAGGCACAAACTCCAGTTTTCAATGTGTTTCTTCAAATGACCCGGATTAATGACAGCACTTCGAGGGTGGTTTGAACAGCTCAGCTTCCGACAAGACTAGATAGTACAATTCCATGGATGCTGCCTAATGTTTCATTAAACTTACAACCTACTAAGTTTGCACTCAATTCAAGGTCCCGGGGCTTTTCACAGAACCGGTGCCAAGGTGAAACTTTTTCAATGAATGCTTGTGGAACTGATTTTGTGGATCTCGAACAGATGTGCCACGCAGCTGTTATGGGCTGTGAAATTTCTTCCAACTATGTCATCAGGCACATACAAGAGCTGTTGAAGTTGCACCAGCCAACGATCCTTGTGTGATTACTCAGCTTAATCACAGACAGCCAGTGCCCCTGTATGGCCCTGTATACCTCTGCGGAGCAATCTCAACACAATTACGGACTTTTCATCGTGCCTTTCTTATTCAGAACAAACTTTTTTGCTGGTAATAGTTAACTTCACAAGGACAGCTCATATACTGAATTAGAGCAACATTTAAAAAATAGAAAACCTTGCCATTATAGGGTTTTTTTTTACCCCCTCCCTCTCCTTCTGTCCAAGCTCTGTTCTGAAAGATCTGTGTTCTTCCGTTACAGTCACAGCCTTCCCCGGGGCTGCACCCCAGTTCCAGCAGGGGACATCTGCCAGCATCTCCACTCTGGAACTTGCCCAGCAGGCTGCTCCTCTACCCTCCTCCCTGTCTGCGGGTTTCCATTCAAGCCCAGGGGTTATGCTGGCTGGGTTGAGAGGACCCATGAGCTGCAGCTCCTGGGAGTGCACTGCCTCCTGTGTCTGCGATTCCGTGAAGATGCTCCCTCCAGCCTGGTCTGCGGGACTTGGGGGTTAGCAAGCTGTGCTGAGCCCAGCACTTTCCTGCACTGTACTCGGCTCAATACTGAGTCTTCTGAACACTCACACCCAGAGAACGAGGGGCCAGAGTTTGCCCTTTTGCACAGAATGACACTTTTTGTCACGAATGCATTTGAAACATGGTCTCTCTCAAGCCATCACTCAAATTTAGACTAACTCCCCTAAAACTAATTATTACTCAATCTTACTGCTGAGAAAAAAAAATCTCTATGTTTCAAATTCCGGATGATTCCTGAAACTGGGCTTACCAAAACGAGCCTCAAACAGCTTGTTCCTGGTCTTATTCTGTGACCAGTTTCTGCACAACCACTGCTACCACGGACACACTGGTTGCTGAAAGGCACTGCCCAGCTAGGACAAGGCAACAGGGAGCGGTGGGGACCCTGGCAAAAGGGCTAAAGGGAGAAGCTGCAGGTCACCCCCGGGGCAGCCTTGCCACACGGCAACAATGTGGCCTGTAGTCAGCGTTTCCCACCTGGGTTTTTAAAGAAGGCAGAAATCTGGCTTTGTGTAGGAAATGTGCTGATTTTTAAACACTGGCAAAATATATTTTTTTAATGTATTTTTGAAATGAAGCTGGGCAAATCTTTGCACTTGACTCTGCTCTTTAAACAGGCAGAAAGCACTCCCATGCTTTAAAAAAACAAAAACAGGAAGCCCCAGGTTATGGCACAGTGTCTGGTCCACAGCAGGAATTGAATGCTTTTTCACGGACA
Organism: Artibeus jamaicensis; assembly: GCF_021234435.1. Taxonomy (NCBI): domain Eukaryota; kingdom Metazoa; phylum Chordata; class Mammalia; order Chiroptera; family Phyllostomidae; genus Artibeus; species Artibeus jamaicensis. The sequence goes on along the minus strand of NW_026521772.1, from coordinate 6,092,942 downwards.
AATGAATGCGTGTTCTCTTAAACTTCAGGAAACTCCTAGGTGTGTTTCTACCATTCAAAGGACCCCACATGTCAATGCATGTCTGGACATGCCTTAAATACACAAATGCCGACAGTCACCCGACACTCTCTTCCCTGTTCCTGGAAAGGATGCTTTTCTGCACAGAAACCCAGTCTAGAAAAAAGCATTTCCAATAATTAACAATACAATCATTTATTTAGGTAAATAGACCTAAATACAAAACTGTAATATATTTTAAACAAAAGTCTAAACGTTTTTTTTAATTATCCTTTTTTTGCTTTATGTTTCATCTTACTCAATTTTATGTCTAGGATTTTTTCATTTTCCTTTTGTAATCTACTTGCTATTCTTTCCAATTCTGGGCCAGCAGCAAATTTCCTGAATATGTGCTCATGTTTTCATCAGGGAGCCCTGACACAAAAGCAAGTGATGGGAGTATAAAGATGAAGCAGGTTTTACCATTTCGGTCCATTCTTTCATTCATTTATTCAACAGTCCATTCATTATCAACAGTCCATTCATCCATCCATTCATTCAACAAGTATATGCTGAGCATCTACTACATGCCAGGCTCTGTTCTGGGAGCAGAGTCTACAAAACCAAAAGGTATCCAGCCTTCATGGAGTTTTTATGCAAGTGAGAGGGGAAGAAAATAAATAAGAATTATAGAGAGAGTATTGGGATAGTGATATTTTTTAAGGGAAAACACAGAAAGCAGTGACAGAAAATAAAAGCTAAGGGGTAAGTAAGGTAGCTAAGGAAGAGAGGGCTGCAAAGTACCATATGGCCGTTTCTTATTTTCCTTCTATTTTGATACTGCTCTGTTCATGCTCTGTGTCCATTTATCTCCCAGGCACCATGTGTTTCTTATGAATTATCATGACTTATTTGGTAACAAATGTACCAAACTATTTGCCTGTCCAGCTGTTGCAGATTTTCCTTGTCCCTCCTGATAAATCCCCTTTCTCTCCAAAGTAACTCATTGATCGCTTTTGCTTCACTGATTCTTCCTCCTTTTCCCTTCCTTCTTCCGTCCTTAGTCCAGGAGATGTATATACAGGTCATTCATTTAATAAACGTCACTTCACACCAAACGGTGAAGCTGCGCTGGCACTTAGACACTGGGGTTTCATGAAGAAGCAAACTTTCAAAAAAAAAAAGGGAGCTGCCAAGGTTTCATTTTGTCAAATAAGACATAACATATATATTTACTTAATGTATATTGGCTTTTGTCAAACACTCATCACATCATCCATGTCTTCCTCATTTTGCCAGCCATGGGTCCGGGACTTGACCTTCAAACATCATTGTCCAGAAAATACTCATAAGCCTTGGACCCTGATCAGACCTGAGCCTTACAGGGTCTTCCTCCCCCGGCCCCTGAACCCTGTAGAGTAAGTGCCACATCCCATCCATTTCTCATAGTTGACTATTCATTTGTACCGTACTCTTTCCAAACCAGAGCCCTCTCCTCACAATTTTGTCCTGTCCTCTCTCTGTCCCCTCACTTCAACACCCTGTAACCCTTGCCTCCGTCCGCTGGGGCTCTCTCCCAGCTAATAGAGTGAGAGCAGCAAGTTTACTTCCAGCTTCCATAAACGCAAATCCAAAACCAACTCATCGGACTCAGATTTTTCACATTTTTTTTTTCAGTCTAGGGAAGCGTGGGTGGTAATCGTGTCTGCCTACACTGAATGCTCCCTCTTTGGCACTAAAGTATGTATTATAATAATAACTATTATAGCATACCGCCGCTGATCCTCAAAGTGCTCCTTAGAAAAGCCCTCCAGGTGGCCAGACACAGGCTGATCCACCCACCACTGCCCCCCACTGCACCCCCAAGGTGCTGGAGACCCTCTGCCAACAATGGAGCAAGGTGTGCGGAAGCCCCCCAGGCTCACCTCACACCCCACCTTCTCTCACACACATTACCCCAATGGGTCGGGGCAGGAAGCACGGGGCAAAGGCTGTTTTTAAGCTGTATCCTTGGGAGAATGGAAGGAAACCGAAAATATTTCCTCGGGTTGCACTTGGGGCAGGCGAGGCCCCACAATAATCAGCACTGATGGCCACAGTTCATCCAGACCCCTCTTTAAATTTTCCATAGGAAACGCCGCCAGCAATTCCGAGAAAGTTTCATAGTTTGGCATACGTCGGGTCATTTGTGTGAAGCAGATCCTCTCTGTATTGTTCTGAAGTTCAAAAACATGCTCTTCTCGTCACCCAGGTGACCCCGTTGCCGTCTTCATGTAATTTATGGACTCATCATGCTCTTAACCACAACAACATAATTAAAAATTCAAACTTTTGTCAAAACCCTGCAGAGATTGGGCTCCGGCGACCTCTGCAACTTTAATCCCATTCCCCCGTCCCTCCCTGGTTCTCTGGCCTCCCGCACACAGACCTTCCCAGGGAACTGAGATGCATGAAGCTCTTCCTGACCAAAGGCCCTTAACTTTCACTAGTTCCTTTGCCCGGGGCACTACCCGCTCCACCCTCCTCAAACCCACGCAGCAACCACAGCGATCTTTTTAAGAATCAGATTGCCGCGTCCCTGCTGATAACCCTTCACCGGCTTCTGCCTCTTCTGAGTGCCCACAGGACTCCACACTGCCTCTCCCTGGGCCTTTATCACTTCTTCTCTCATGTCGTCACCACCTGCGCACGTGCCTTACTTCCCCACGGGATGGAACGCAGGACTTGGGAGGGTGACTGTTGGATGGATGGATGGATGGAAGGGTAGATGGACAAAGTGAATAGAAGGAGGAAGGAAGGAAGTCTGACTCTAAAAAATGCCAACCAAGACCCAGAACATACAGAAATCTCCCAGGAGTCCAGGCAGCCGACATAGATTACGTTGTCTACATATATGGCATTCTGTGTGAAAAAGCTACTGTTTCAACCAAGAAATAAAGAAATAAATCCACAGTGAAGTGAGAATAGAAAGAATTCTAAGAGGAACCTGGTACTTTAAGTTAGAAGGAGTGTCTGAGACTTTCAGACTTTTTTTGAGGTGGCCGCATACACCAGACACCCTATTTCCGCACCAGGATCGCCTGCCCTTCTGTGGTCTGTGAGCCTGGAACTGCGAAGGCCAGCTGCCTGCCAACTCAAAGGGCAGCCAGCCTAGGGCTGCGCGGGAGGAGGGGCAGGGCCTGGAGACCATGAGATCAGTTTGCAGTGATCTGGCAGCCTTGACAGGTAATGTACTTGGCTGGTGTGTGGGACTAGCTCACGAGCTAGGAATTCGAGCATCATGTTTAAACTTGACAATGTGTGCTGGCTGCTATTACGTAGAGCTTTGCTGTTCTCACTTCCATTTCAGCTGCTTCGTGCACTAATACTGATCCAGTTAAACAACAGCAAGTTTGTAAAAAAGTTACCTATAATCCCTCGCGGATGGGTCCAACTATAAACCATTCGGAGATGACGCACAATCCTCTTCCTTACTCAGAGCGATGCTCCATGCCTTGTTTTTCCTTTCCAGCATGGCGTGACCCTCATTCCCTTTCTGGGACATTGGATCTTTTCCTCTCCTTTTTTGGATATTTTCTTCCTTTCAGTATCATGATGCTATCCTGTCAGATTTCTTCTTGGTTTCCCAACTTGTTCCCCAAGCACACCAAAGTCTTTGCGGGCCCCTCTCTTTCCCCAGCTCTAAATGTTGGCATTCCTCAAGGCTCAGCCATGGCGAACCTCCACGATCCTCACTCTAGAAACCTCTCCTCCTAGCCAAGGCCTTCAGTGATCGTGACAGGTGCTGACACGCCAAGACTCTTCCCTGGCCCAGATTTCATTCTCAACTTTAGACCCTCGTGCTCTGCCAGCCACTTTACATTTCCAACGAGTTGTCTCGAGAGCTCATTACACAAAACGTGTTTAAAAGCAAACTCATGGTTGTACCCTGTCAAGTAAGAAAGCTGGGAGCTGTCCTTATAGGTTCTCTAGCTTTCTCTATTCTGACCAGATTCTATTCAACACCACATTTGATTGATATGACCCAGTAAAGAGCTCCAGTCCACCCAAGTCCACCTCCACTATGGCTACTCTAGACCAAACCCCAATCATCTCCAGCCTGCCATTGCCTCCTAACTGAATTCCCTGCACCTTCCCTTGCATCTCTCTGCTCAGTAGTCACAAAACCTTTTCAAAGGACAAATTTTACCACGACCTCTCTGTTTAAAACTCTCTGATGCCTTTCCTTTACATTTAGGGTAAATACCAGAATTTCTTACCATTGGCCACAAAGATGTCTGTGTTCTAGTCCTACACATTTTTCTAGCGGGATTTCCCAAAACGCTGCCCCTGGAGACCTCTTTCTCTCCCCTCCATTCATCTCACACTTCATTTCATAGACTGCTCCCTCTGTGTCTTTAAGTTCTTGTTTGTAAAAGGAAACACGTCGTTGTGAGGACAGGTGAGTTGGGACTAACAATCCTAACCATGGTCTTCTGTTTTGTTTGTGACACTGATAATAGAACATTACTTTGTCTTATTGAATACTGTTCCTTTTCTTGGAGACAAAGAACTGGCCTCATGTAAGTAAGTGACTGTCACCCTCATGCAAATAGCTAGATTGAAAATGGTGAATAATATTACGGTAATGGTGAGAATAATGTTTCCTGTTTAAAAAGTGACAAGTGCTTATTTTCAGAACAAAAGCAATGATTGAAAGTGTCCTTAAATAGCAATCTATTCTAATGTGTTTTTACAAATACTCAAATTGCGCTTTACCTACAAAGGCTAAACGCAAGATACATACCTGACACCTATTGGTTTGGTATCAAAAGCATCAGAAGTTATCATCCCATTTGCAAAACATCAAAGTCTCCACATTGGGATGACCACTTCATACCTTATATAAATATCTAAGCACTACAATGTACACCTGAAATGAATATACTATTATATGTCAACTGTAGTTGAAAAAAATTTATTACATTAAAAAATCAAAGTCTCTAAATCTGAGATACTCAAGATGACAAGATGAGTATGTTTACTATATTATACTTATGTGTTATGATGAAAATGCTCGTAAGTATTTTCTAGTTTTAAAACTTCCTACATGAAATTTTGCTTTCCGCTGTTTAATATGGTTCTCAGCTTGGGCGAATACTTTAAAACAAAATCTGAACAGTTCATCATTGAAACTGATCTTGAATTTTATGATTTAACGTGTGACTGCTTCCAGTTTTATCTTTTTAGGGGATGTCACAACATGTCTTCTAGTTAGAATAAGAAAACTGAACCAGCTAAGAATTCACTTGCTAAGAATTGAACTGAATTCTGTTTTCTCGCCCACATTTTTCACAGCTGCCTTTTCAGCCAGTGCAGCCAGAACCATATGCTGCCAGATTCTTTTGGTTCCCGGGACACGTAAATGCCCAAGCAAGTGTGCAAGGTACACCTGGGAGGCCTCCGGGCAGAGGACAGCGGAGGTGAGCCTTCCGCTCACACCGGCCATTCACAATGAAAAACACATGGGCAAATCTTTCCAACTCCAAATCGCCCAAAGTTATCAACAGTCCAAGAAACTCAGATCGATGCATTTTCCTTTGAAAGATTATGGCTGAAAAAAATTATCTATTTTCACTGAGTTTATAGTACATGTTGTTATAACCTAGCCTTGGAAAAGGCACATGTGGACTCAAATAACTCAGCCTCGGGAAGATGACAGCAGGAAGCCACACCTGGAAGTGTCTTCCCCTAACTCCCCAGCAGGGTCCAGGCAGCCAGTGGAGAGGGGGAAAGGAAGCCCCAGTGATTTTTGTCTGACTAGCAAAGGAAGAGGCAGAGGGCTCAGTGTGAGTGAGCTCAAAGGCAAAAGGGAAGAGAAGAATAGAATAGAAGAGATGCAGCAAAGCCCCCCCCTTCTCTCACAGCTGGCACCTTCAAGACCGGCCCCCCCAAGACAGCTGGTGTCAGCTGTGGCACAAAGACTCGGTCTGTGTCTGCAGTAAAGATTCTATGTGATAGTATTCATCCTCGCACGTGTAACCCCACACACGCCTGGCCACAAAAGGAGCAATGTCTGTATTTCTCTGAGCTCATCTATAAAGAAATGCACTCCAATACAGAAAGTGTATTTGATTGTTATTCTAACAGCATCGTGTCCACAGAGCAGTTTGTGTCTGGCCCGGCCAAACGTGTCATGTGCCCCTTTACAAAGCAGATGAAAGAAAGTGAGAGAGTCCAGGACTGGTAGAGGTGACACCAAAGTGAAGACCAAAAGGACAGAAATCATGTATGAGGCATTTGAATGAAGAAAGGTTTAAAAGGAAGTTCTGATTTGGACAGAAATTCTGATCTGTACTGAAATTTTTGGAGTATCCATTACATGTGGTATTTCAACCATCAACACTTGCGTTGGCTCCTTAGAAAAGCTATTCTCCCTCTTTAAAGGTTACTGCTTCTCCCTCTTTAAAGCTTTCATTGCTTTTATGAACAGCACATTTTTGCACATGGAGATTAGCCACAGGTTTTTTTGCTATAACCACATCCCTTCACAAAGATGCATACACTTAGGTGTTTGTGTGCTCACTACACACACCATCACAGTTCCCAGTTTTGACAAAGGAGCAGTGGTAATTCATGTAACACTTACTATGTTGGGAGAATATGTAAGCAATATATCAGAAAGCGAATTAAATGGTCTTTTAGGAGCCCGGCCATTTTTATATATCCACAACTACAAGTAACAAATACTCCAAGAAGGGTTTGAACCACGAAGCCCTCAGGGTGTGGAAGCCATGTGTCCTGGATCTCAGTGGGGCAAGTGTGCTACAGCTCTGCTGTCCCTTCCTCTCGGTCCCCACAGAGCTCAGCATGGGGGGACTGCCTCCCAGCACAAACAACCCCCTTGGTGAGGCCAGGGCAGGAGGTAGGGTCACTGGTGGACCCATTTGCACATAGACCTGTCTGTTCGGGATGAGACATGATCTGTAAACATTAGGAATCTCCTTTTACCAAAAGCAAAATGGCCAGTGATTTGAAATAGCAGTGAATTTGTGTGAAGGTTATGTGTTCAATGTCTTATCAACACATAGACATGCCAGCACATATTAACACATAGACATGCCTCTGAAAGACCCCATAACTTATACCCCTGGTCTCCAACAGGGAGAGGAAAATAAACTGGACACAAATCTGCATGTATAGATTCAGTGTCCACAGCCATTGAAGAACAATGACTGATAAAACGGAAAGGCTTACTGCTGTCCCTTAAACTGTCCTTTTTGACAATGAAGCCACTTGTTCAATTCCAAGCTGCATGACGCTCTGACAACAGAGTTGCACCAAAAAAAACAGAGGAAAAAAATCTTGATTATTGGAAATCTGTTCTCTTGTCAATGCCCCACAAACTACAGTTTACCCTTGTTTTTGACCTGATATTTTCACCTTTGAAGGAATGGCTGCTATGTTGACTCACATACACACCTAGAGACTTCCGATGTCCCACCTAGAAACATAAGGGATGTCCTTCACAATATTGATCATCAAGATTCCATCAAGTCTGGAATTAATTTAAATGAAAATTCTGAAGGATCAGAAACAAGCCAAGGAGGTCTCTTGTTAGAGCACGCTAGCACCTGAAGTCCGGTCCTGGGACCGACTGTGGGGCTCTCATCAGGGCAACTAGTTTTCTCGGCTGGGACCTTCCCATCTGTAGGAGAGGACCACATGTGCCTGATTCCAGCTCTGGTACAAGCACCTGTGGGAATTCAACACTTACTTCACCTCCCTGCACGTCATTCTCCTCGCCTATAAAATGAGAGGCTCTTAGAGAGAGCCCCCATGGCCCATTCCCATCCAGTTCCAAGATGCTGCAAAAAGAGAAGAAAGTGGTGAAGCCTGCAAGCCTTATGGCAAGAAATACCCACATGTGTGCAGCAGAAGATCTGTGTAATTTTTCCAAAGCCTAAGTTAGTGTGAGCAAGGACTTGGCTGCGATTTAATTTTTTTTCAGAATGTGAAGATCATATTCACACAAGAAATAAAAATAAAATCTGGGAGAGAGACAGTTGGAGTTCTGTAAATGGTATAGAAGCCTGGAGAAGTCCAGGGTATGTAAGTATGCGGTTGCTCAATTGAACTCCACCTCTCTGCTCAGAGAGTGGAAGGGGAGAGCTCCGGCCCTTCTCACACGGATCAGTGTTGGGAGAACCATTCTTTTCGTCTTCTGTAACTGTGATATAAGATGCCTAGTTGGTTGGGGAGGCACAGACACAGACAAACAGTCACCCACAGACACAGAAAAGACTTAGCTTTCAGTTTGGGCATGACATTATGTCATGTACCTGGAGGTTATATTAGAACACAGCCCAGGAATGGTCTAATAATTTAATAAGTCTAATTTGTGACTAAATTCGAGTATTCTAGAATCTATGGGGCTTTCTATTTCTGTACCAGTAATAGACGATCCAAGTCTTTGCAAATATCTCTAGGGGGAAAACATCAGTACAGGTGAGCCACTAAGAACTGAAATGGAACAAAGAGTCCCAGGATTGACACCTTAATTTCACGCTCCTGAATGTCCCATAAATACTGATTACAAAGCAACATTCTTCTTCAGTTTCTTGGACCAGTGGAGCTAAGCCAGTGGCTGGCTACCCCTAATGCAGGCCACCCAGAATTTAAGCCCACCTAGAAATTTCCAACTTGCACTCCAACCCAATTCTATACTCCCGTTTACTGTGCGCATTTGAATATAAGGTAAAGGTGTTTGTTTTTACATTTTTTAATCTCAGGGGAGAAAAATGTCACATTGAAGTCTTTTCATAACCTCTCATATCATAGGGCACTTTCTCAAGGATTTTATTTTAAAACTAACATATTGTTTGGGGAAAGACACATTAATTTGAAATGACCCTGATCAATGCTTTGGATAGCTATTCATGGGAAAGAGGCCGATTCTCAAAACTTTTTATTATCTCACAGTGGTCAGTGCTGAAAGTTGTCATAAATAAGCATTTCAAGATGATTATGTTGCAAAGAGCACAATGCTTTGAGCACAATGTATGCTCAAAGATGATTTTTAAATATTTTGAAAATTGTGTACTTTCTAATGACAGAATTAAAAAAGCCTCGAATAGAGTTGTTTCTCAAGCCACCTAGCCTGAAGTGAAGAAGAAACTGTATTAAAAGTGCTTTTAGGGATCCTAAAGCTATATGGAAAGAATTTGACTATAATTATTTCATGAAATGAGAATGAAATAACCAATACTTCTAAGTTAGTAGTTCATAAATTATGTGACTTTAAATATGTTCATGTAGCTAATTTACTAAATTAAATATAAAGAGACATGGGACCATTGCATCTGTATTGCTAAATATTTTCATAATTAAGTTGGCCAATTTTTTTTTTTTGGTGAGAGGAATGGAGATTAGTGGGGAGACCTTAACTATTAAGAAGTAAAAGACCATCTGCCATGGGGTCACCTCGTATCTGGGCATATTCTAGGGAGCAACAGATTTGCTGAATCTGCATGTGATGAGGTCTGGCAGTTAAGCAACAGGCATGGGGAAAACATGGTATAAAATCCAGTCTTGAAATTCCAATCTGGGTTCCTTGTCAGGTTCTTCATCGTTTGTTTGACTGGGTAAAACTTAGGGTGTGTTTCAGCTTAAACAGAAGGCTTCTCATCTTTCTCGAGCTAATTCGAAGAGCCTTCAAAAACGTCACCACTTAAAACCGAGAAGGCAACATACGGACATTCAGCATTGGCAGGCTGGTTCATTACATAATCATAATATTGAGGGCAGAGTGAGTGCTTACGAGGCACTGTGCAAAGTGCTTGATCACAACCATTTATTGTTATTAGCATCTTAGAGAGGAGGAGACAGAGGAACAGGTGCAGTAGCTTGCCTAAATCCCACCACTGGTAAATGTGGGAGCAAAATTTGAACCCAGGCATCTCACTCCAGAGCCTACACTCTTATGCATGATGCTATACCACTTAAACAACTCAAATAACAGAATCTATGAGAGTACAAACTCCCCACGGTTGCTCCCCACTGTTCATAGCACCTCTTTTTCAGCATCCGGCCACAGGAGAAACCACATTAGTGATCTATAATAATCCTGGAATCTGAGCTCGCCATTCAAGAACAGTTGCTTCAAAACTTACATGATGGCCGAATCCAACAGTGTATTTTAGTCCTCATCTTTGTATATTCATATTTTTGTACCTGAATTTCATTTGTCACTGCTACAAGGTTGAAACTCTTGTTAACTCTTTGGCTAACAGAACACACCTTTTTCTTCATTTTCCTCAATGCTCATTCCTCCGAGTCTCTTTCGTTGTTCTTGCATCCCCTTGTTAAGTGTTGAGGTTCCTCTTACCTCTGTGTCCCAGGTAGTCTCATCTGTTGTCAAGGCTCTGCTTTCCACCTTTGGGCTCCCTACTTTGTATTTCAAACGTTCCTCCTAAAGTTCAAAATCATAGCTTCGGCTGTTAACCAGGGCTGTTGGACATCTCTAGTCTCATCTCAAATTCAAGTCCCCACAGAACTCAGTCCCTCCCCTTCAGGCTTGCTTCCAAATCTCATACTTCTCTTACTGTCCTCATCTCTTTCCATGACTTCACTGCCTAACCAATCACATGACCTGAAGCCCTGGACCCATCCTGGACACTTATTCCTCCCAATTTGCCCTTACTGGTATTCCTAACACACTTATTAGATCACCCAATGCTTTCGATTTTACCTTCTAAATGTCTCTGTAACTTGTCTCTCCTCTTTGCTGTTCTCACCACCGTGATGAAACCCTTTATCCTCTCTCACTTGTACTTTTGCAGTGACTGTTCATTGGCCTCTCCCAGTTCAACTTCATCCTCTAAGCCCTTGAGCAAGTGAACTCACCCACTCCCTGCTTATAAACCATCTACATTTCTTTGTTTGTCTTCAGGGACTGCACAGCCTGGCATGTAGGTCTCTCCAGAACCAGACTCTTGGCTACATATCTAGTCTCCTTCTAGCCCCTTCTCCAGCCATACCCCTCCATGAACTGGGATCCGGACCATTGCAGCTACAGTCTCTCACACCAACCGAGAGCTCCTGAGTGGGAGTATTTATCTTCCTTGCTGATATCCGGATTATCTGAGTTCACTGTACCTATACAGATGGCTTTAGGCAGTTTTTAAAATATGGTCCCAGGCATTTTAAGACGCTTTACAATAATTGCTCATCCTTTCGATAGCTCTACGGAGTTGCATGGTACTACTGCCTCCATCTAACATCTAACAGGCGAAGAAGCAGACTCCGCGCCACTGAAGAGCCTGAAAGATTACTTATCAGGATGCAGTAAGTGGATGAGGTAAAAGTTGAAGCCAGGTCAGGCAGACTCTAAGCCCTGTGCTTTAGCTGAGACCAACCCTGAAAGCCTCACTAGTGACATCTAACACCAAGATTTTGCCTTGGAGGGGACAACCAAGAAGCAACGTTGTGGCTTTAGACTCTCTCAGGTGTGGCCCACAGGAGGCACAAGGCCGGTCACTTAGGGAGGTGGCAAGTCCCATGCTTTCCATCCAACTCCCACCCTAGCCCAGCGTCCCTGAATGGAAAAGCACGAATTATCCACCCTAATGCCAAATCTTTCATTCTCCTTGACCCCTGAATGATGGCCTTGGGGAAGGGAGTCTAATACTTTAAGCAGTCCATCCCCAAAGATGAGGATGGTCTAGAAATGAGCCCGAACGCTGCTTCCAACTCAATGGTCTAGAAGACAGAATGCTCAGAGCTGGTCCTTCCTTGAGAAAGGAAAGTCCACGCTCTGTCCGCTGGAGTCTGATTTCGTTAAGCAGTTGATAGCTCCCCACACATTTGCTTTTCCCATCTAATGCCAACACACACACACACACTCAACTATAGCCAAGGGGAAAGTTGCTTCAATAATTATCCAGTATGTAAATATGTACCTTGTTTCCTTATTACTTTTGTAACATGATTCCAAAAGTTTCGGCCTAAGAACCCTGAATCAAATTCTAATTCTGTCTCCGCCAGCAGCTGCCTGTGTGGTTTCGTGCAAATCCATTTCCAGTTTTGCACTTTTTTAGGCCAACAGAGTCTAGTAGTCGATCTATAAGCTGCTCCTATGGATGCTAATATTCAGACACTATTCAGAGAATTTTACGATGTTTTTCATTGGGTTAAGACTATTTATCCCAACTCAGGGGAAACCTAACCTACGTGATTATTTTCATAAATAATTTTTAACATGATAGTCACGATGATGGGGTTGGAAATGAACTCCAAAAACATTTTAGAAAAAAAAGGATCATATCAATGCATTTAAACACATGCTAAAATATTTGTGCCAGTCACATACATTCAGGCCAGCGTCACCCAGACTGCACCATAATGAAGGGACTATCTAAGATGACCCATGTGCAACTGAAAATTGTCTCAAGTTCACACATGCACAAGTGTGAAAACAGCTCTTAGCCTGATTGAAATGATTATTGGAATTGCCATCAGGGGCAGAAAGCAATATAGACATGGAAATTCAGGGTAATTACACAGGTAAGTGTCCCTGATAGAACTGAGTGACAAGGAAAACACCCCTTACGTGCTGTCACAGCTGATACATGCGAACGGCAGACAGTTGCTAGGCTGTCTGAAGGTTTTGTTTACATCTGGTCTGCTGAGCTTCTTACTGGGGCACCGCAGAGAAGAGCAAACGATCTATGACGTATGTGCTGATTAAATGTCTGCTGAAGAAATACTATGTGGAAATATTATAAAAAGCAACATTAATCAAAACTAAAGCGTCTTTACGGCTCTTAAGCCTCATTTCCCATCTCCGAGATGAAACGGGAATTTCAGAAGGATTATTGAAGAAGTTCATTTTCCATCTTAGCGGTGTTCCGTCACAGAAAGTGTGCCCACCAAAACTCCATCAATGAAAGCACGCGATGGGAAAAGGATTTCTACACCAACATACTACACTGATCGCACAGGGCGCCCTGATCAAAAACAGCAGTCAAGGAACATTTGTAAAGTAAGGAAAACCCTGGTCTGGCTCACCTACCGGCTTCACATTTTTAAGGCAGATAGCTCTATAAAGTCATACTAGTCTTAGTGAAACCCCGTCTTGAGAAAGCCCCAGAGGGGCGTGGGGGAGGGAGCTCTGAAGAGGTCGGGGCATAGTGGGCGTCCTGGGAGCTGCCTGCAGCCAGCACAGTCCGCACGGAAAGGCCAGTCCACAGCCCGGGGCTGCGACGTCTCCTCCTGGCAGCCGACTCACCTTCCCTCCTGGAGGTGGCCCGGGCGGCAGGCAGGAGCAGCGAGAAGCAGAGGCAGCAGCTGAGCCAGAGCGCAGGCATGGCCGGGCCGGGCCGGGCCGGCGCGCCTTCCGCCGCTGCAGGGGTCGCTGCCGGGCGCCTGGCGGCTGGTGGTTCTCACTCTGCGCTCCGCAGTGCCTTCCTTTTCCTGGATCAGGTGGTTTTATCGACTCTTCTACCTGACTCAGTCCTGACAGGAAGAGAGCCTGCGTTTCAGGGTGTGACTCACCTGTGAATAAGGAGGACCCAGCCCTCGGGAGGCAGAAAAACAGCGCACGCCGAGCTGTAAAAGCACTCACGCGGCCACGGGCTCCCCCCTCGCGCACACCTGGCCCGCCTTGGGTGTGGTGCCGGGGCTGCGGCCCAGGGATCCTTCTGGAGGACTGTGCCAGAGGGCTCCATCTCTCCCGGGTGGTCCAGGGCACCGAGGGAGCTAGCAACCCACCCCTTCCTCAAACTGGGAGGTCCAGTCGCATGTGCGCAAACTCAGAAATAAATCGGCAGCCCTGATCAGCTGTGATCTAAAAGGCACGGAGAACAGGTCAGTCTGAGAGGGACAACATGGTCCTCTTCTTCCTCTGGCCTAGGCTCAACCTCTTTCAGAAACACAGCAGCCCGACCCCAGCCCACCCACTCTGCTGACCCCTCATCCTTTCCCTCACCGTCACGGGCCAGGACTAACGGTTCCCTTCCGGGTCCCCGTAACTTCCTGATCGCTTGGGCTACCAACTCATTAAATCCCCCGTGGACAGGTGGGTCCCCATTCTGTATCCCTAACAACAGGTACAGCTTCTAGGTCACAGTTGGTGCAAAATAGATGATCTGCTGAATTGAATAAAAGAGGATGCAGATGTATTAGTCCTCCTTCATCATAGGCCATACATTTCACTGGCCATTGTCTATGGACCCATTAGAAAATGTTTGTTGACACCAACTGTGAATATCAATCACCCAAGGCCACCGTCCTGGCTGAGGTGAGTGAAATCTAGAAAACTGAACATCAGTTGGGCACATCCAACATTGTCCTTTCACGTCCCTGCATCCTCTGCTCCTTGTCTTGCCACCCGTCCGCAATGCCCCACAGTCCTGCAGCTCCAAAGAACAGAGGCTTCCTAAATGAATCTCAAATTTTCCAGACTAGAATTTTATTTTAGTACAGACTATTATTGTTTATTTTATCTCAAAAGGTGGAACAGATATTTGCATCCATCATCATTTTCGGATAGTGATAGTCCTTAGCACATACATAGTACCTACTATTCTATTTGTCATCATTGTTGTTAAGTCCTTTATCCATAATCACCTTTAGTCTTCCAAACAATGGTATGAAATAAGTGTGCTATTATTCCCCCTCTTTGCAGATGATAAAACAAAGGCTTGGAAAGATCGAGTCGCATGCATGGCCGATAGCAAGTGGCAAAGCCAAGGTTCCAAAACAGGCAACCTAGTTCCAGAGCCCATAAACCCTTCGTGAGGTCAGATTACAAAGCACCAGGAAAGACACGCTGACAATTTCAAATGAATTCAATGGCAGTCAGTGGTTACTTGTCTGCATTACAACCCAAGCAGGTTGTGGACTATTGGCCCATGTCAATAAAGCCCAGTCACAATGGACTCTGAACAAAGATTTCTGATTTTCCTAACACGTTAGCTCTGAAAGAATCCCGAGAGGCCTCGGGGATTAGAAAATGGACTGCAGGGCCCTGGGCACCAGGCCAGCCAGCAGCTCCCTTATGAAAGAAGTACTTGCCGGTGTTTCTCAGTCCCTCCCTCTCCTCGTTGCCTTATTCTGGGCCTCTTCACACGTCTGAACCCCTGTCTGGCTCAGGCTTGCAACCTCTGCTCCAGCCTAACCTCCTACCTCGCTCAGGGACGATATCAACCCCCTTTGCCAATTGGGAAATTTTTCTCTAGGGCATTGCTGGGGTTCAAAGTACTCTCATGATCAAGAGTCAAGGTTCTGCAGCAGAATCCCAGGGCTGAATCCTGGCTTCATCTCCCATGAAGTCAGGTTACTTAGCTTCCTCTGAGCCTCAGTCTCTTCATCTGTAAAATGGGGACAATAATAGGGTGCTTACCTGGAAAAGTTGTTGGGAAAATTGAGTTACTGATCTATCCACTGTTTAGAGCAGCCCCAGGCATAAACATATACTATGTCGACGAGCTATAATAATATTATTATCACTAAGCACTGTCAGTTTTTTCTTGTTATAATTACTAACAAATATCATAAGAGACAGACGGAAGTTTTTCCAAACTTCTGTGGAACTGTTGGTCTAATCCAGGTTTATGTCCCGATTACCAACATTTGCCCAAAAGTTGTTAATCAGTTTATATTTTTGCTGCATATCTGGACACTTTTTCACATTTGAGTTGCCTGAGAAATGGCTTAAAATTTGTGCATTTAGAGCTTCATTTAAAATATAGCATGGGGGGATCTTGTACTCAGAGGAACTGTAAAGGTCAGATGTATGTACTATATTCTTATGATTAACTTCAATGAGCACATACTTTTCAAACAGGCAACAAAACAATTGATTTGCTTTGCCACGGGACCCAAATAAATTTTTTTTTCAAATCCAGGCAAAAGTCAACTTGATGTCCATGTAGAAAAGGTTAAGATGATAAATTTTATGTTATGTGTATTTTTAACACCATAAAAATGTGGAAGAAAACACAACTTGATAATGCTCACCAATAAAAAAGAATTTATTATTGATACATACAGAACATGAATGATTTCAAAAGTGTTGTGCTAAGTGAAAAGAGGCAGACACAAATGCGCAGATTCTGTATGATTTCACTCGCATGAAATTCTGGAAGAGGTGAAACTACAAGGAAAGAAACCAGACCGGCGGTCAGCAGAGATCGGGGACTGACCACAGTGGGGCATGAGGACCAGTCAGGGGGACGAAAGAAACATCCTGAAGTATGACGGTGGTCAAAGGTAATCAAGTTGTACACTTGAAATAGGCCAGTTTGATTGTGTGTAAGTTGTGTGTTAATTTACATACAATAAATTAATATTAAAAAAAGAGGAAAGGCTCAAAAAATCTAATTGATAGTTAAGATGATACATTAATTCAAATGTGCAAACTCCAACCCAGAACCAGAAACAGTGCCTGCATAAGCTGTGATATGCACAGCCCAGCACAGGCTGAGTCCAACCTTGAATTTCGCTGGTTCTGATGAGCTCTCAGGAGCTACGTGCACAAAGGCCATTTCCAGCCTTCAGGCAGAAATACCACCCAAGAATTGCAGGGGGACCCCTCCTTCTGGAAAACTGTCTGTTTTGGCAATTTACAAAACTTAAGAGTTGCTTTTCTGAAAACGTTTGCTTAGGGGCATGGATTTCAAACCTGTCTAAATATTGTTCTAGGAAGTCAGCACTTGGATCCTCTTATCTTCCTCCAAGTCGGCACGTTCATCCAGAGCATAGGCTCTGGTCTCAGTGAGGGGCAATGGCCTAGCCAGAAGTTCCCCAGTCCTGGGAGACGGATGGGGCATTTCCACTGGGCGGGGCAGGAAGGCTGAGGCCCTGGAAGTCCCCTCTGTCCATTGTTTCATTTGCAGCTCAATCACCTCCCTGCCCCCACCCACCCTGGGACTTTCCTTTTTACAATGCTGTGTAAATCACCTCGCAAAACTGTCATCTCTGCACCCCAACCTCCCCGATAAAATGGCAAGTGACATGTTGATTTTCCCCTTGCGTTCCATCAACCTGAGTTTACTTTCAGAAGGAATGTCTGGCATGTCACCCACTTTCAAACTCACTTGTGATAAAAACTGAAGCACTGGCTGGCTGTTCACATGCCGGCAGCAGACCCGATTCCCTGCCCTTCACCTCCCCAGACAGTGCTCATGACGTCAGCTTTGCCAAAAATCTTAAATGCAAAATAAAGTAATCAGGAGGGAAAAAAAAAAAACAGCGACTCCCCATGTTCATTGTAAAGGAAAATGTCCATACATGGACAGGCAGCATTTCCTGGATCGGCTGGGCAGATCCGCTGAGGTTGGCCAGACTCCAGAAACAGTCTTCTCTGAACTGAGCACCCAGCTCAAGTGGCAAGCTTCCATTTTCTGCAGAAATGTGTGTGGCGTCCCCCCCGCTGGTTCCAGGGGGCTTGTAGAAGCCAGTCCCAGATGCAAGCAATGCCTTTGACTTTTGAAGGGGAGACAATCCTTTTTCTGCAGTGGGCTGGGGTACACCGGGACCGGGACTCAGTGGGAAATCACAGCTATGCACAAACAATCACTTCATTTGCATCTATTTTGGCATAGTTATTACAGATGGAAATAGTCACTTTAGTCTTTGCTTACCAGTAACACAGATGGAGGCTGTCAGAGAGGGAAGGGAAGGCACAGGCTCAGAAAAAGGACAAAACAGAAAAAATAAATAATAAAAACACCAAGAGAGTGAAAGATTCCAAGAGCAGGAAGTTCAGTAGATTCAGGGATGTGGCAGCTGTCATGTTCCTTTAGACTGGAATTTTGTCATCCACCCCCGTTTGAAATGCCCCGGATTAAACACTCCCCGTGGCTCCTTGGGGACTCTAATACTTGGACCAGAGATATTCTGATTCGAACGAGAGGCTACCAGATTTGAAGGAGCTCACGGCACCGAAGATTCTTCCTTGGGCTTCATTGGTGGGGGTCAGGGCTGCACAGGTGAGGAGGAAAAGCTGGAAGTGAGAGGTGGCCACCCTTGGTTCAGCGCTCCCCAGCCCTGCCGTTCAGAAGCCAGAAAGGAGTGTGGGCAACCATGTTTCTAAACCTGCTTCTTAATTTCAATCTGGAACTTTCCACCTTTCATAATTCACTCAAGAAGTCCGGAAAACTCTACAGCATTTGGAGTGTATTCCTCTGTCTTAAGATAAGAAACGTCGAATGCGTTTTAAACATCTAGTAATAATGTTGACAACTACAATGCTCAGAGTGCAGCTGTATGGAATGTTCTGGATTTGCCCAGCTCAGTGCTGGGAAATGCAGGGGTTCTGGAGTTTGTTCCTCACCACCACCCTAGGAAGTGGCAGGTGCTCTTCTGACACTCGTTTTGCGGTTATTCAGGCTTCCTCACAAATCCATGCCAACACCTCTATATACAGTTATTACTGAACTCTACTATATAAAAGAATTAAGCCTCACACTGGATACACGCAGCCTTTTTCCCATTAAAAAACAAACCAACAAAAATTAGTTGGAACTTCAAATAAAATATGAAATTCCAAGTCTTTACATATTACGTTCTGCAGTGACTTCTTTCCTGCAATAAAAGTTTGGTTGTTAGGGATACATTTCCTTTTCACATTACCTTTTTAAATTCTTCAGGGTGCGGTGACTTCAGATTCTTACGCAACATCCTTTTACGTCATCCAATCGAGCCTTCGTGGTTTTCTCTTGGTCTGATATCTTAATCCAGGTAAGGGCACTTTGTTGAGTAATTTAATTCTTAAACTCCTTGGGATAACTGGAAATTATTTTTGGCCTAGAGCAAGGAGTCTGAGAGACCCGAAAGAGAGTAGCTACCTCCCCAGTTTCAGTTTTTCTAGGGCTGGTTATACAGAAATCCCCAAACATTCCTGGGAGGTTCTTTTTCAGAAAGCCTGCAGATTGGATTAGACCTCGGTTAAAAGGCCTTAGACCACAGCAGTTATGGAAAGAGCTACTGATACTCACGGGAAAATCAACCGATACTCCTCACCAACCGAAACGTTTCTCATAGTCTACTTGGATTTAGTAGAATTAAGAAAGTGATTCAGACAACGTAAACCAAATGACACATTTCTTCACCTATCTTGCTGCTTTAGGTGACTGTATTTTAGGCCTGAATTATTTGAACAATTGTTTCGATGCTCTGCTCTTCATTGTACAAATATACAGCGGAGCAAGATTCCATTGTCGTTGCTTTATCAAAGCTACTAATGTTTTTACTGTTTTCTTACCTCAAGGCCCTCTTTTAATACAACCCTTGGAACTAACATAAAACAAAGCAAAAGCAGAATATGGCTACTTGGTTTTTCAGAAGAATTGTCTATATGGAATCGAATATATTTTATATGCTTCAGGTTATACTTAAAATGAATTACATCCATCCTAAAGATTCTACACACACACACACACACACACACACACTTTACATGAGCTCTAGGTAGAAAATGTCCTTTTGAGTAAAAATTATGGGCTTTGTCTGGCTGGTTTCCTCTTTAGGTTTTAGTTTCATATTCAATATTTTCTAAGAAGAGGGCAATACCATCGTGGAGGATGTCAAGTACAACATAAGGAAGATAGTCAGTAACATCGTAATAACCATGTACGGTGGTAGACGGGTACTCGGCTTATTGGGGCGATCGCTTCACAAGGTGCATAAATGTTTAATCACTGGGCTGCACACCTGAGACTAGTATAATATTGGATTGTCAACCGTGATTGAAAAATAAAAAAATTTTAAATTATTATCAGGCAGGACCCATACATCTATGAAACTTTGGGAGGAAATTAAACAAAAGGGGCGTGGGGAGCAATTCCAAACATCTGACCCTCAGGGCCTGACGGAAAGCCCATCTTACAGGTAACTGCACCGATACTATCAACATTCTAATCTTTCCTGTTGAACGTTTCTGAAGAATTATTAACTTCATCGATAAATGTATATTCATACAATTGAATTTAGTGAAGTTCCTTTCAGAGCCAGATCTTGTCTCTCTAGTCAAGCACAACACCGATGTTTCCCTCTGGGTCACAGACAGAGACAAAAGGGCGATAGCACAGGAAGGTGCACCCACTCAGCCAGCCCACCCTCACCCAGAACCAGGCTGTGGTCACCGGAGCACCAGCGGATGTCTTGGGGGTGGGTGGTGTCCAGGACACTAACCTTAAATGTTTAGGAAAACAGCTCAAAATACCATAAAATTTCCTTCTGAGCACATTATGGAATTATCGTCTATAAATTTAAGCAACTCTCTTTTAAAAACACCTGTATTTTCTAGGAACTTTTGATTGGATATAAACATAAACTTTGTGATATTAAAACAGCCTCTCAGTTGTCCTTGGTTCTAGAACTTTAGGATTTGCTAAACAAGAGTATATTTCACCATTTTCCAATACTTCATGACTTGGCAAGCTTTATCTATATGTCCCTTTGCCTTTCTGAAAAACCCCATTTTTAGAGTCATCTAGCAGCCTGTCCTGATCCTGATTTTGGTCTCTCTTTTTAGAATGTTTCTAAGCTTTCTTATGACTGTCTTTGCAAAGAGACTCAACTGTGGAAGATTCTTTCATTGGAATGTGCTCAGCTTGCAGTCATTCTCCTCGTATCCTTCAGGGGAAATTTAGATAAGGTATCATTTCCGTCACATAAATATTTAAACTGAGATGCAGAAAGGTGAGATTGGGCCTGGCTAGAAGAAGAACAGTTCTAAAATTCAAATTCTCTTATTTTATTAAAATAATTGGATAGATCACCAAAGCTATAAATTCCTACAACTAAGAGACTAAAATAAATCTGAAAGAATGAGCAACATACTTCAACCGGAGATGTTGCTTATGAAAGTGGTTTTTTTTTAAACATTTTATAAGTGGTTTCGTATTTTCTTCACAAACTCTTTTATTAAGACCTAAGGTTTAAAATCGTTTTCATCCTTTCAGTTTTCAATATGCTTTTGAAAGCTACTTTCTTACATATATAAAGCTTGGAGATGGTGAAAGGAACAGACCCACAGTTAAGATGGTCGGTGTTAACAGAAGGGAGGGAGAGTGTCTGTATCCTTCATGTCTCTTTACATCCACATTCTCAGTCTCATCTCAGAGAAAGTACCCCCAACCCCGACATTTCGTAAATTAAAGGTCACTTAATCAAATCTTTGCTGCCCCCTGGAAGGCCCACACTCACCAATCTAAGTAATTTTAAAAAGCTATTGTAGTTTTATCCATATTTTTTAATGGTCAAAAGGAACCTTTATAGAAATAGGCGTCAACTCTTTTTAGGCTTCGCAAGTTTTGAGAGTCATAAACTTCTTTTGAAGTTTTCTGTCAGCTAGGATGCGTTTAGCTGCAAGTAATCGAAGTCCCAACTCAAAGCAGTTTTTGCAATAAGCAAACCAACAGGCTCAAATAATGGAAAATCCAGAGGGCAGGTGGGACATGGGGTTATATCATCCTGGGGGCCAATGATACCATCAAGGAGGCAAGTTTTATCTCTTCCATCACTCGGAGAACACTTCGTGTGAAGGCTGGTTGCTCTCATAGCTATAGACTGGTGGCCAGTTAAATACAATTAGGGTTATATGCTTCCTTATTTATGTAGGCAGGAAGACATCGAAGCCCTCTCCCCCAAACTTCAAACAAAAATCTTTCCTCTTTATGGGGCCAATTTAGGTCACATACCTGTCTCTGAACCAGTAACTATACCAGGAAAATGCTTTATGCTGATTGGTTTACACCTAAATACCATAACCACTGATAAGAGTTTTGGGAGAACTGTGATTTGTTTAGGCCAGAGGTCAGCAGACAAGGCTGTGGGCCTAGTCCCGCCCACTTGCTGCCTCGGTAGAGTCTTTATAGAACATGGTCACACCGCACCCACTATCCACGGCTGCTTCTGCACAACAAGGGCAGAGTCCAGTCATTGCTAACAGAGATCATAGGGCCCAGAAATCCTCAAATAGTTACTCTCTGGAAATTTACAGAAAAGGTTCGCCAACTCCTGGTTTGGGTCATTGTGGGCCCGCTTTGGAGCTGAGTTCAGTCCTCTAATCACGGTGTACTACACAATGAGAGAAAGTTGGACTTGGTGGTGGGGTCCATGGAAGACCTCTGCATGCCAGCCTAAGTGGTTTTTTTCTCTTGTTTTTTTTTCCTGAGTAGTGCTGAAAAGAAACGAACGCACTAGCCTCAGAATGGAAGCCTTAGCTTTTGAAGTCCCTGGACTTCTCTCTTCTAGATTCATTGATAGCAGTTCCTCACACCGATCTGTGTTCCAACCTTGGCTATAAGGTTCTTTGTTTGGGTTTTTTGTTTGTTTATTTTTTTCTTTTCTGAACTGTCTTCAAGTTAGTTGTCAATTTCATGGAACCAGGCTACTCGGACTTTCTTCCAGACCTCCCACCCACCAAGAGCATTACTTGGAATTCCCCAGAGACCTGCCGCAGTCATAGACGAAATCTCCCGCAAACCAGGGCTTTGCCAGCCTGGTCAGTCCCAGGAAGAACCACTCCTGCCCACGTTTGCGTCATGCTTTTCTAGGTGAGCAATTTCCTGCCCACACAGCCATCTGGCCTTTCTTTTTCCGTAGCTTTTCTTGTTTGTGTCTATTGTGACAGGTGCAGTCCTTGTCCACTGTAGAAACATTATAAAACACAGATAACCAAAGAGGAAAAAAGAAAGAAAACTTGTCACCATCCCACACCCCAGGGCACTTTTAAAACATGCTCTGGCATGTTCCAGAGGTGCAGTCTTCCCTCCGAGTGAGCTCAACGAGGTTTGACTTTTCCAGCAGGAAGTCGTAATGGAACAGTTTATTTTGCAGCCCCCTGTAAAGTTACCGAATGCATCTCTTCTTTGACTAGCCTTCCAAAGCATCTTTAGCAAGTTGTGAGCTTTCTGACCATGTTTGGAAAAGGGTAGAGTTGGAGAAGATGCTGTTTCCAATTGCTTTCTTGGGGCCTCACATACATCTTTTGCAAACATGAAAGAGAACCTGCTTCTCTCCATTTGGGCTGGCATGTACAATTTCACCTTATTTTGTAAATAGAAGGGAGCCACCTTTCTGAAGTACAGGGTTGGGAAGCTCTGCTCAGCCTCACGAATCCTCATTTAGGCACACCTGTGGGTTTGCTCATGCTCATTATAGAAACCACTTAAAAATGCTCCAGGGTTGGGCTGTTCCCAAGACATCAGATGGGTACGACTTAGATTTAGGGCTACAATCAACTACAGGATGGGGTTCAGCGTCATTCCAAGTGCCTGTGGGGACCTGAGTGTGGGATCAGGACCAACAAATGTCGTGATTAGAATGCAGGCGGGACTTCAGAGGGGGGCACTTTCCCGCCCTGCTCACAGCACCCACCCTGCTCACAGCACCCACCCCACCGGCACTGCTGCTCTGCAGGGTCCACACAGGATCCAGCTGAGGCCATGGGCCCAAAGAACTCTGGCCATTCATGTCGTAAGGATAATTCCTGCTGAAGAGAGCGGGAGCTCCCAAAGGCCTGGAAGAGGGGTGGACGGAGGAAGAGAGCACACAAATGATGCAGGTTACAAGAACACTGACCATGGGCACAGGCTGCCCAGGTGTGTATTCCAGCCCCACTGAGACAGACAGATTGATCTTGGCTCCCGAAACTCCCTCGGCTTGATTTTCTTCAAGGAGGAAAAATAATGACCGGATAACACTCACCTACTTCATAGTGTCGGCTGCTGTGAAGGTGAAAGGCAATCAATGGGCTAAAAACTCAGCACAGTATCCTATGTAAGCCTGGGCTCTTATTTTTATGCGGAGGAAAGGGTCCAGAGTGAGAGAGCTGGGAGTTCTGGAACATACTTCTCTTTACAGAATTGCCTGTCTGGCAATTCTGTGTGGTCCATAGTTACAAGTTTCTGATGACCCAGAGCTGCCTAATTCATGATCAGGCTTTCTGCATCAGACTGACTCTGATAGCAGTAGAGTTTACCTCTCAGTCAAATAAAGTTTATTTATTTTTTATCCTCACCCAAGGACATTTTTTCATTGCTTTTAGAGAGAGCGAAAGGGAGAGAGGAAGGGAGAGAGAGAACCATCAATGCAAGAGAAAAGCATTGATTGGTTGCCTCCCATAAGCTCTGGACCAGGGATCAAACCTGCACCCCAGGCATGTGCCAAGACCAGGAATTGAACCCACAACCTTCCAGTTACTGGACAATGCTCTGACCAAGGCACACAGGCCAGAGCTCAAGTAAATTTTTAAAAAATAGATTTTAGTTTAAAAAAGTAGAGTTTAGTTTTTAGAAAAACTATAGATTTAGAGAAAAACTGAGTTGATAGTAAAGAGAATTCCAACATATCCACATCCACTTTTCCCTTTACATTGTACATCAGAATGATATACTTGTTATAATTAATGAACCAACATTGATACATTATTATTAACTATCATTCGTATTTTATTCAGACCCCCTTGTTTTTTTGTCTAACGTCCCTTTCCTGTCCCAAGATCGCACCCAGCCTACCACATTATTTATTTGTCATGGTTCCTTAGGCTGTTCTTGACTAACACTTTCTCAGACTGTTTATGTTTCTGATGACCTTGACAGTTTTGAGGAGTCCTGGTCACTGTTTTGTATAAGGTCCCTCGGGTGGGCTTTGTCTGATATTTTTCTCATCATTAGATGAGGGGTTTGGGGCAGAAGACCACAAAGGTAAGCACCCTTTTTGTTTGATCATGTGAAAAGAACGCGATTAACAACATAACGTATTGCTGATGATGTTGACCTTGACCACCTGGCAGGTTTCTCCACTGTGAGGTGTCTCTTTCCCTCACTCTGACTCTTTGGGAGGAAGTCACCATACACTGCCCGAAATTTAGGGGTAGCTGGTTGCCCTCTACCTCCTTGAGAGCAGAGTATCTGTGTAAGTTATTTAGAATTCTTCTGTGTGGGAGAATTGTCTTTTCTCCTCAAGTAACTTTTCTTGTCTGATCTTGGCTTGAGTGAATTATTTCATTTTTACCAACCACCACTGAGAAATAGTCTACAGCCAACTTCCCCCAAATTGATGACCTCAACACGCACCCCTTTCTGTAATGAACCATGAATACTTGGGAGCGTTCTTAAGCTGGGCATGGGGAGAATATAACAAAAACAAGATTTCTCAAACATGAGTTACCCAATGCCAGCGGTGGATTTAGCAGCTCCTTGTTAACCCTTATATGGAAAGGCCTGAAAATGAATAAGGAGTTAAAAATAAAACAAGTGGGATAGTCAAAACCAATATGAATGAAAAGCTGTGAGCCAAGTGGAAAAGAATCCGTTGGCAAGTTTGAACTGGTTCCCTCAGAGTGTTCTGAAAATGAGCTTTCGGTGTCCAAGCCACTCGGTTCCTTTTGTGGCCATAATCCTGCCCCTCCTCAGAAAGGAAGCCACCTCCGTGGCTCCTGAGACTCACACCTGTAGAGTGCTCTAGCGTTGACTGACATGCTCTTAAAAGATCACGCACACATACATCCACCACACGACTTGAGAATACATCCCAGGTCTTAGAAATTGGAATAATTACAATGAGAATCACTGGCTGGGTTGCTGAAAATCCACTGGGATGTTTCCTTAGGAAGATTTCTTGTAAAGCTAAGAAGTGCTGTATTTTTAGGACTATAAGGTACACCGGACCATAAGACGCACCTAGGTTTTAGAGGAGGAGAATAGGAAAAAAAATTTTTTGAAGCAAAAAATGTAAAATATTTAATAACTTGTGAGCCCACTCCACCGCCACCCCCGCAAAGTGAGCCAGGTAAGCGACATTTGGACTATAAGACGCACCCTCCCCTTTCCTCCCAGATTTTGGGGGAAGTGCATCTTATAGTCTGAAAATATGGTACACATTTGGGGTTCTTCATTGCAAAGAACCCTGGGTTTCATGAAATTTGGGGGTTTGTGAAAATGTGGGGTTCATGAAATTTGGGGGTTCACCTTCAAAGAAAATAGGGGCTGAGTCTTGTTGGCTCAGCCTATCAGATTTCTACATTTTGTCTGGTCGGCTCAAAATTTAGTGACCATTGTCGTCATATTATCAGGATTTTTTTTTCTCTTAAAGCAATTCAAAATTTGTTTGCAAAGCATTGGCCAACAGAAGTAGGTGAGTGAGTGATCATTTCTTCAAAGTTCACCCCAAGGCAGAGAGAGACCTTTCGTGTGCACAGCGCATCCCTTTCACTCCCCATCAGGTGGCGCGCAGCCTGGTCGCCCCATGCTGACTCCTCTCAGTGGTTCTGAGATGTTTCTATGGAAACCCACCCACTGCACAGTGCACGGAAGCCTCTTTTTCCCTGCGGTGAATGGCTGTCTGTTCCGGTTTTGGGCTCTCACAAACCCCTGAGGACAGGCCTTCATTTTGATCTGGCGTCTCAGATCACTGCAATGAGCAGATGGACAAAAGCTTCTGACCAGCTCCAGGGTACCCTCACTAAAGATTTCTTAAAGAAATGACTCTGGCCAGTTCAGCGTCTCCTCAGTCTCCCTCTTCCTACAAACAGAACAAACCGAGAACCCCGGATTAAACAGAAAGTCCAGGACAGATGCTGTTGGGGTTGAATATGGTTTCTGGCTAATTAAACTCCTACCAACAATTTGTTTCTGCAGTATGGCACTTCGCTTTCCAAACTGAAGTTTTCGTTTCTTCACTTAACAAATTGGGGGTCCTCTCTGTGTCCCCCACATGGTCTAAAGTGTGCTTACTGTCATCTGTCCGGAATATTTGGGACCTTGTTTGTTCTTAACCATTATTTTAACCCTTTGGCATTATAGTTGACAGAGACAATATGAGCTAAATTTTTGCCCACCCTCACTTCAAAATTTTGGATAGTTCTCTGTCATTTTTTTTTTCAGTGAGATCATTGGTATGAGTTTATATTCTTGAGATATTTTTCTTTTCAGTTAACTCAGTTGCTGAGAAACATCCAGTCAAATTAAGGGTTCTGATTAAGAATTTCTAGGTAAATGGTTTACAAACTCTTTGCCTGGAGAGGTACATTTAAAAGGTCGATTTGCAGGAAGCTCATGGCAACCGCAAAGGGAAATGCAGTAATCCGATACTTGGTTAGGGCAGATTAAGTATTCCATCATAAACCATTGGCTTTACATAAATTCCTCAAGTGTACTTCATCAGCCCTAATATATATGCTTGCTAATGCTTATATGAAATTCAAACCCATCCCTTTCCATCACGAACTCTCCTCACATGTCCCAGTCATATGTCTGTATGCAGGATGCAGACAGCCAGGGCATCTGTGAGTCATGATGGGTCATTCGTGACTTATGGGCTGCCCGTAAATGAGGATCTCGTTGGGCTTCATTTGAGAACTGAGACTTTGGACAATTTATGAAGGTAACTCCAACAGGCACAGAACTGCAAGAGAAAAATGTGACTGCTTAGCCAGCTAAATGATCAGGCAAAACACACCTTGATCACCAGCTACTCACTCCTGTGATCACATGTCAGTCTGGCCATTCCAGGTAACAGGAAGCCACCCAAGGCTCAGGCCTTGGACCTCATCTCCTTTCTGTCTGTACTCACTCCCACGGTTTTCTCACTTGTCTCATAGCTTTAAGCATATCTGCTGATGACTTTTAGGTTTATATCTTTGGTCCGCTTGCACTGCTCGCCTGAACTGTTAAGATCATATTCAACTGCCTAGCTGGAATCTCCATTTGGGTGGGTAATTAGTTTCCGCAATATAATCAGTACAACGCTGAGCCCCCGATATTCTGCCCTCTATGCCTTTTCTGCCTCGTCTTCTCATGCTTTGGGCCTTCAGTACAAGCACTTCACTCCATTCTCTCCCAGAGAATCTTGCCATCTCATTCTACCTTCAGGTCATCATCCGAATTGGATCACTTCTCATTGGTCCCACTGTAATTGCCTTAATCTAAGTCCCCCTCATCCTTGGCATGGATGATGGCAATAGATCTCCTGTTTCAGCCCTCTGCTTTTGCCCTTGCCCCTCTCTAGTCTGCCTTAACACAGCCACCAGACTTCTCCTCTTACAGTCTCATTCAGATCGCATCACGCTTCATTACAAAAGCTTCCGATGGCATTACCTCACTCTGTATAAAATCCAAGGTCCTTGGAAGAGCCTCAATACCCTACACTGTGTAGGACCTCTGATCTTTATTTCCCTCTCTGTCCTCCTTTTCGCTCACCCAGGCCATGTGTCTGTTTGCACCATGAGAGTTTGCTCTCCATGTGGTTCAGGTCTCTCCTCGAATGCCACCTTCCCAGGGAGGTCTTTCCTGACCTTTTGGTATAAACACTGAAAGCTCCACCCCATGCTCCACACATGACCTTTCCCCTTCCCTGCTGTATTTCTCTCCGTAGAACTTTCTGCCCTGCTGGACGCTGGTGAGCTACTTGGAAGCGTTTTGATGTGGGGGGTGAGATACAGGCAGGGGCTGGCGTCCATCTACCTGAGTTCCATGCCTGGCTGTGTCACTTTCCAGGGAGTCAAGATAGAATCTCTCTGTTCTTTATTGTTCCCATTCATAAAATGGGAATAAGAATAATAGTACTCACCCCATCAGGTTGTAGGCTCAATATTAAGTTCTTAGAACAGTATCTGAAACACAGTGCATGCCACATAATTAGCTCACATGTTTCATCCACCTTTGGTTTATTATGCCTCCTCCACTGAGAGGTAAATGCTATCAGGGCAGAGCTTTGTCTGTCGTGTGCACTGCTCTGTCCCCACCACACAGGCCCGGGCCTCGCACAGAGCTTCCCAGTATACAGTTGGAGATGGCAGCTCATCAGACTTTCTCCTCTCAAGCGTCAGTAAGAAACACTTGCTAGAAAACTGCTTACTGTGGTGATGTACGCATGAACGAAAGTTCGAGTCCCCTCGTGCGGACGTCGGCATGGGCCTAGGTGCATGGGCGTCAATCAGCCACGGCTGGCGAGTCTCTCTCCCGGTTATCTCGGAAAGTCACAGAATAGACTCTCAGTCTGCCAGGCTGTATTGCTAGATCACTGACCATCATCAATTGTCATTTCCCTGTGACACAAGGGAACTCACCGAGGTATGCCACTTCTACATGAAAGCTCCTGTCACTATTTTCTAACTAGAATATTCTTTGCAGTGCGCCTGAAGAGAGCCGATATCCCAAGGGTCCTCTGGGGTCCCCAGTGAAATGGGATCCCCCAAATAAAAGACACTGTTATCATCCTGGACCATCTGACAGGCTCCAGAAAAATAGACTCAGAGGGGTAAGCTTAAGAGTTCAGATCCTTTAACTCACTGAAACAGCCTTATTTCTGTTATCGTTGCCATTCTGTTTTAAGAAAAGTACACCCATCACCAAGTCCTGGCGGAAAGGTCAGGGTCTAGGCTGTTCCTGCCCAGAGTTCATGGGCGAAGTATGAGGCGTCCTAAGAGCAGCAGACTGGGGCCTGAGAGCAGCCCCCAGCAGCCCCAGTACTGGGCTGTCTCTGCTCTGCAGTTCCCTGAGGACAGAAGTGGATGGAGGTCCATCGTAAGAAGTGATCTTTAAGAAGTCAGTTTGGCCTCTTCCCTGTCTGAGATAAAAAGATGAACGGAGAAGCTAGTGAAAGCTCTGCCCGGCCCAGCCATGCCTAGTGGCCCCTGTGAATGCGCACCTTGGGGCGCCCTTTCTTCCCCGGGCAGAAGTCTGATTTGGCAGCCTCTGGGCACATTCTGCAGGCCGGGCACTCCCCGGGGAGCCGCACCCACGTCGTCATGCAGTGAGCACAGCAAACAGGTTCTCCTGGCCAGACGGCCGCTGAGGTGTCTACAGCACAAAGGAAGTACAGTCACGCACACGCCCAATGACACAGTGACATAAAGGCAGCAAGTGCCCTCTGCCTTCCCTGGCTTAAAACAAATAGAGTACCGCCACCGCTGCTGGGTGTCCCACAATGCAGTGGGGGTGATGGAGCGCACGGGCCCCTTCCCAGCCCTGTACTTAGTTTTGCATTTGTGATTTCACATACTGTTTTAAAAGAAGGCCCCAGATCAGACAAGCTTCGGGCCCTAAAATAACTTAGTGTACCTGGCTGCACTAAATTCTGTGTGGTTTTGCATACTTACCCATTCACGTGAACAGCTCTCTAAGGTTGCACTGGCCCCATTTGCAGGGAATGCAGGCAGAGCTGACTTAGTTGGGTGCATGCCACTAACTCGCCCGTGAACTCTGGCCATTCCGTAGGGCCTGAGGTTTCCTTTGAACTTCTTTTGATGCCTTTCAGTGTACTCGTTGGTTATCCTGTTTGCAAACGCATTGCCCACATGAAATGACTTGGCTCGCATTCATTTTATGCTTGAGGAACTGTTCAGGATGAGCTTGCCGGATTCATGGCCTTAGGTAGGAATGATGAATCATAAAAAGGCCTGACTACCCCGTGATCTTTCGGTCTGTTCACAGCTAGTGGATGGGAATGATTATTTAAAAGATTTCGTGGAAAGTAGAGCATCAATTGGCAATGAAAACCTTAACATTAAAAGATCTTAAAAATAGATGCATCAATCTCCATCTATTTTTTGTGAAGGCTTTTGTACTCCTTGGAGGAATGTCTTCATTACGGAACCAACTGGATGTTTATGAAATACTTAGGGTTTCTTTGTCCTTTTAAGAAGCACAGAGAAGAATGAATATTGATTGCAGCTAATACTGTGATTAGCACAGGCACTCTCTGAACTCCTTCCTTCCCAATTCAAAGAAGTTACAACCTGTTTCCTAGCAAGCGTGGGGAACAGCGAAGATGCTGCCTGGTTAAGTCCAGCATTGCAGACATAGGAAATACACCAGCAATGAAGACGAACACAGGGGGAGAACTGTTAAGGACTATACATAGCGCTCTCTGACGCTAGAGACAGCATCAGAATCCCCTGCACAAGGCTTGTTCACATAGAGATTGCACCTCCCAACCCCTGAATTTCTGATTCCACAGGTCTAGGGTGGGGCTGAGCATGCACAGGTCTAAGAAGTTGCCTGGTGAGGCCGGTGTTGCTGGTCTGGGGGCCTGACTTGGAGAGCCACTGCTCTAGGAGATATTCAGGGTCCACAGTCCTAGGTGAACACAAACTTCACTTTACTGCGTATCCACCTCTCAAGGCTCCGTGCAAGAGCACGGTAAAGCCCATGGCAGTTTTTACCGGCCTTTCTTAGAATCCAAGGAGACACCAATAGCCTATCAGCGGTTCGGTAACTCCCTTTTTTGATCTCAACATGATCTTTCTGGTTTGGGCCAGGATGAATGACCAGGCACTCCTTTCGAGCCTTCGTAAAGCAGTGCGAATGTGAAATGACCAAATAATTTGCCATGTTGTCGTAGGTCTTGTGAGATGATGATGTCACACCTGCAAGAGTAGCCAAGTACGGTTAATCAAAAGCTGGAAGCTGGAAAATGAGCAAAGAGAACATGGGAGTTCTCCCTGGGAGGATGGACCACAGGGCCGGGGTTCCAGAACACTTTCAATATGCAGGGAGCAATGAATGGGAGGGAAATCCAACTACTCTGTTCACATCATGGAAGTCTCTGTCCATGTGCTTTCATATCTGTCCGGGTCAATGCCCCCAAGCCCATTTCCAGGTCATATTCTCTCCAACACAGCTGGAAATATATCCTGTCAGACAGGTGTGATCTGTTCTCCAAAGACTTCCCCAAATGAACGGTCCTGAGCATTCACTTATTATACATATAAGTAAATGCATGTTATATATAAATACATATTATACTGATATTTTTAGAAATATATGAAAATATATGTAAAATGTAGAGTATTATTATAGATTATATATTTCACATTATATATTTTATATAATCTGTAAACATAAAATATACATATAATACCCCTAGGCATCTGTTCACCAATATTCTTACTTTATAGAGATACGTGTTCTTCCATTTTTGCTTGTGCTATAATTTTATGTGGTTTTTTATCTGTTTAAATACATTCCTCAGAGCAAGACTAATGGCCTTTGTTGCACCGTAAGACCCGAGAGTACCAGCTCTAACCGCTGGCCGCATGAGCAGTGGGTGCCCCGGGAACATCTGTCTGGGCCGCATCAAAGGCAGGAATCATCCGTGGCAGAGAACAGGCCACAGCGTCGAGAGCCACACAGCCTGATGAACAATTCGTTTAAAATTCATTTTGAGAGTTTTTGCACACATCTGATAGTCTGCTTTTATTGCTGCTTTTGGTTATTGACATTTTGGGAACAAAACCTAATTTTCCTCTTTTGAGAAGCAGCTAATTTCAGGATGAGGGCAGAGAAAGGAGAAGATACATTTGAAATGTCTCATTGTGCCAAAAGTAAGACAGTGATCAAAGAAATGGAACATATCAAAAGGTCACGGGGGTCAGCTTTAAGGTATTGGAAGGTTTTCTCACTGGCCAAGTAAGGGACTGAGAATCAAGATAAACAGACGGATGCTGTCAGAGGCAGGCGTTGGGAGAGCTGGGTGAAAAAGGTGAAAGGATTATGGGGAGAAAACCATGGACACAGACAACAGCATGGTGATCACCAGAGGGAAAGGGGGTTCAGGGAGGTAGAGGAGGGTAAAGGGGGGACAAATGGTGATGGAAGGAGGCTCGACTTTTGGTGGTGGACACACAGTACAATATACAGGTGACGTATTATACAGAATTGTGCACTTGAAGCATACAAGTTTATTAACTGTCACCCCAATAAATGCAATTAAAATTTTTTAAAGTAAAACAAGAATTCAAATAAATATCAAGAACATATGGTAACTCATTAAATTAGAAAGGAACCCATGACTCTAAAATGACATAAATGATATAAATGTATATATGAAATGGGGAGAAGGAAAAGCTCTGACTCACAGTAGGATGCCGATTATTCAATATGGGTAGAAGGATGGACGTAGGAAATGTCTGTTTGGCAGCCAAATGGATGATCAACAAATCATCACTGATGATCAATAAATACTGAAATTGATGGGCAAAAGTATGAGGAGTGACAGGATATGTGTATAGTCTCAAACTATCTCCCCGTAAGATGCTCATTAATTACAAAGGATGGCAGTACCTGTACCATGGAGAAAGCTAGAAGACACCACCCCAATCAGGTGTGAGAGTTAACATTTGCTGGGAATGACTTACGTGCCTCCTGATTTAATGTATTGAAAAAATGTAGCATAAAAAATATATATAGCATCATTTCTATGATTTCCTTGCCAAATGTACATAACCTGAATCCAATCAAGAGAAAATATTGGGTGAACCAAATCAAAGAATATGGTACAAAATAACTGTAACTGACATTTTTCAAAAATGTCGACATAAAATACAAAGGGTCAGGAATGGTTCCAGGTTAAAGGAAAAAGACCTGACAAATGAACACAACTCGTGAGTTCAGATTTTATTTTTCTATAAGGGACGTTATTGAAATAAATGGCGCATTAGTTGTCTGTGGCTGTGTAACAAATTACCCTAAATTTAGTGGCTTAAAACAACACAACTTTATTTTCTTATATTCTTTCAGCAAGAAGTCCGATTGGGATCTCCCAGCGCTAAAATCAAGGGGTCTGCAGGGTTTGTCTCCTGCCTGGCTCCAGGGGAGAATCCACTCACGCCTTTTCCACCTCCTGGCAGCTGCCTTGTGCTTCTTCCTTGGCTCCTGACTCCTTCTTACATCACTTCTACTTCCTTTCCTGTCTGGCTCTTCCAATGCTAAGAATCCTTGTGATTATATTGGTCCACAAGATAGCCAAAATTCTCTACTTTAAGATGTTTAAATTCCTCTTTGCTGTATAATCTAACCCATTCACAGGTTGTGGGGATTGGCATGTGGATATCTTTGGGGGTCCAGTATTTGGCCTACCAGAAATGGTGCGACCTGAATAAAGGCTGTAGATAAGGTAAGAGCAGTGTGACAATGGTGATTTCCTGATTTGGACAACTGTACCGAGGTCATGTAAGAAAGTTCCCTGTCTTTAGGAAATAAACAATGAAGTATTTGTAGGTAAAGGGAGAGCGTGCTGCAGTTTAAGACAGTCTCTCTCCCTCCCTCCTTCTCTCCACAGAGAGCAAGAGTGAGAGCAACAGAAGAGCAAATGCAGTAAAATATTAACATTGAGGGAATGTGGGTAAATAGCGTCAAAGCCTGCTTTGTACTATTCCTGCAATTTTTCTGTAAGTGTGAAAATATGTAAGGATGAAAAGTGTTAATGTAATCTTTGTCGTAAGTAAATCTCCCATTTCTAAGGAATACTTAAATTTGTCGTGTATTATTACGGATGACATGTAGTTCATTTTGATGGACCTTTAAAATTCTCTTTTGAAGCTTTAAGAACATTTTAGCAATTTGTGTAATGACATCCTTTGCAATTTACTGTGAATATGTTATACATTGGCAAATCCTATGTGCATTATGAGAGTGAAATCAGTTATTTCAGGCTCCGCCCTCCTGTTGTCCCATAGCTTGGGCATTAATGTTGAGTCTTCTGTTTCTGGTTTAAAATTCAGGATTACTTTAAAAAACGGGGGCCTTGGAAAACACAGTGTTTAAAAGCAGGCAAAAGACTGTAGTTAAGAGAATGCTAGCAATATTAATTTCTCAGTTTTTATCAATGTACCATGGTTCGATCCCATGTTAACATTAGAGGATGCTAGGTGAAGGTCGAGATAGGTGAGCCAGCTTTATACTCGTTACCCCTGAACTTAACAAGGGGGAAGAGAAAGGGAGGGACACATTAAGAGCCGCAGGAGAGGGGCGTGAGCTGTGTGGGGTATGTGGCCCAGGCTGCTTGAGGGGAACCAGGTTCCAAGTAATGCTGCCACTAACCGTCTCTCTAGTATTGGGCAAGTTACTAATATACAGGGGTGGACGGAAGTAGGGTATTTGTATTACAGTTGTAATACAAATAAATAATTAACAAATAGTAATACAAGAGTAAAGTGTGTTTCATGTACTTGCAACTGTAAACCTTTTGCCCTACCTTTGTATTTAAATTCTGCTTTGGTCTCTAAAAAAAAGGGGGGAGGATTTGAGGAATCTTATAATAAAATATATGTGTATAGCAGAGGTTCTTAGCGGGGAAATAGATCAAAATCACGAGACAGAATAGGGGAACAGGCTAAACCGTGGTTAGGATGACGGAGCAGAAGATGATGTTCAAAGTTCCTCACTGGGCAAAGGGAGACCCAAATCCGATGAGGGGCAAATGAAGGAAAATAATCCCGAAGATGCCTTTTCAAACCTGGCATACGGTGCAAGCTGTCTTGATAGCGCCAGTCCTTCTAAAGTGCCTAGAAGCCTAATTACAGAGGGCAGCCCATCTGCAATCTACGTGGTAAACCTCACGTCTCTGGCCAGTTCTGAGCCTCTGTATCAGCCCGACGGAGACAGCATGGAGGGCAGACTGTCTGAGCCAAGAGACATCAGCAAGTTCTAACACAGGCTTCCCTGACCAGGCTAAACATGTAATCATGAAAATCGCAGCTGTCTGTCCTGAGCCTTTATCTCGGCCGCTGGCTCAGCAACCCTGGAGGGTGTAATCCACCCCAGACAGCTCTGCTGAGGCTGGATTGTGCTTGCATTGCACGAGCCTTAATTTAGAAACTATGCTCAGGAGGAAAGAAGCACCCATGGAAGAGATGGTGGGGGTCAAGGGACAGAGAAGAGCAAGGAAACTCAGGAAGGCAGGCACTGAATATTCAGAAAGAAATTGCACTAGAAGTTCTTAACTCTCAATTGCTGTGGCACAAAATTTGATGCTCACAGTTAGTTACTGCAGTGACAAAGGGTCTCCAGGCGCCAGGGATGGGCCCCAAAAGCATCAGTCTGAGGCTCCTCCAGTAGACTTTCTTGTTACTAGCCAGGGTAAAAAGGGACTATGGGAGGGTGGAGGGGTGGTCCTCAAAGGTATGAGTACGTACCATTCACAGAAAATCACTTAGATTGACTCGGACATTATCGTGGGAACATTGCAGAGGGTTACACTGTTGACCACGACGTGATGCTCAACTTTTTATAGAAATAAATGCAAACTGTCCTGAATTAATCATGAGCCACGCCACTATGGCTTCCATTACAAGGCATTCTGAGGAGCTAGAGAGAAATAAGGGGAATTAATGTTGTAACTAGGGCCAGAAGCCAGAGATGCCTGGGGTGGCTATGGGGAGGTGGGGAGCCGGACCAAGGGGCCTGGCAGACTGGTCACTGACTGCATAGTCCCGTGCGTGGTGTGTGCAGTGCCATTTGGTGCCATTTACTTCCCTTCCTGCAAATCCCGGCTCAGGTGAGCAGGTTGGGTACTGGCAAGTACCCATCCATAAAGCCTCCCTCTCTGCTCACAGCAGGGAAGATGTACCAGGAATTGGAGAAAAGGCAGATGACGAAGCTTGATCTCCTTCACCTCATTTAAGACAACCCAAGTGGCTGCTAGGCCTCCTCAGCCGTGAGGGTGTGGCCGTGCACCTGCATCTGGGGGAGGGGGAGGAGGGGGAGGGGGAGGGAGGTAGACCTGGGTGAGACACCTGATCAATAAACACGTGTCCCAGGGCCATGCTGGAAGCCAGTCCAAGGCTGGGAGGGGCCGTGGGCACAGGGCTGGCCAGTTTCAACAGAACCGGTGACATTCTGGTAATGGGGGAGGGGAAGGACACTCCAGGCAGAAAGAAAAGTTAAAACGAAGATGGAGGTTTTATAACACTTGAAATGCTGGATTTTCTTGCATTTGAATTGCAAGTCAAAGACTTTTAAGCTTTTCTTTGGACTTCTGCTAAATATTGAATGCTCTGCTTTCTGAAGCATGCATTTGATTTCTACTTAGAATTTTATTCATTCGTGCAAAGCGGGTACAACCCTTCTTCTAGGGAACCCAGTACAAACACAAGGCGCTCTGGCTGGTGCCTGCTGAACCAGTGGAGCCTCGGGGGGCAGAGTGCTAACTAGAAAGTTTCATATTTTCCACTCTAACTATTAATACCCACTTCATTCAAACCTGTGTAGCGTGAATGGGCAACATTACCTACCATGTACAACTGTGTCATTTGTTTCCATCAGCTACGGGCCTGGAGAGACTTGATGTTCCCCAGGGCTGGGTCTCCCCTCACCTTAAGAAGGTGCCACCTGGCCCTGGCTGGTGTAGCTCAGTGGATTGAGCGCGGGCCTGCGAACCACACGATCGCGGTTCGATTCCCAGTCGGGGCACATACCTGGGTTGCAGGCCAGTTCCCAGCAGGGAACTCACGAGAGGCAACCATACATTGATATTTCTCTCCTTCCCTTCCCCTCCAAAAAGATAAATAAATAAAATCTTTAAAAAAAGGAAAGCACAACACCTTTAAAAAAAAAAGATGCCACCTGCTTTTCCACCTCACAAC
Source organism: Artibeus jamaicensis (assembly GCF_021234435.1). Taxonomy (NCBI): domain Eukaryota; kingdom Metazoa; phylum Chordata; class Mammalia; order Chiroptera; family Phyllostomidae; genus Artibeus; species Artibeus jamaicensis. The sequence continues at coordinate 6,055,588 of NW_026521772.1, read as the reverse complement.
TGTCCTTGGCTCCAGGGGACTTCTCCAGGATTCTGCTTTGAGCTTAAGGGAGTGGAGTTGGTGAATTCAAATTTATTTGGGGCTACAATGCTTATTTAAGGATTAAGCCTTGGGGGCTTGTCTCCCTATGCTGGCACCAAATTTTGGGATATCGCTGACCCTGAATCCAAAGGAGTAGGAGCAAGGTTTTAAAATACCACCCACCACTGACCAGGTAACTAGAAAGGATGTGTTTGCGTTTGAATCGGATCCTGCAAATAGACGTGTGAGGCGCTAGTGACTAGTGCCCTCTAAAGCTCTCTTGGAGGAAGTCGAATGGGAGAGTTCAGGTTTTTCTTTACAGATTACACAGTGACAGGATTTATACGACAGGAAGGTGGCACATCACCCACAGGGACGCGGGGCTATGAGCAGAAGAGCAAGGTGAAGCCCTTCTGCTGTCTCTGTGGCGCCAGCTCTGCCCACCTGGGCTCGGGCGTCGCCTGCTGCCCCAGCCCTGCAGATGGCCTGCTCGTCCAGCCCATCCTTACTCACCTTCTCTCTCTTTTTTTTGAAGATTTTATTTATCTTTAGAGGGGAAGGGAAGTAGTGAGGGAGAGAAACATCAATGTGTGTTTGCCTCTTGTGCATTCCTGCTGGGAACTAGCCTGCAACCCAGACATGTGCCCTGACTGGGAATCGAACCATCATCCTCTAGTTCGCAGGCCCGTGCTCAATCCACTGAGCTATGCCAGCCAGGGCTCACCTTCTCTTTTTATCCCTTTATATGTCTGAGAGTTTCTCATCTGAAGCGACCGCCTTTAGCTATGACGTGTGTATTTAAAAGGTGAAAACTTTTTTCACGTGGTTACTAATTTAGGAAGCCCAAATGAGTTAAAAATGGTCCTCAGTGGTCACCCATCAAGCTTTAAGATCGTACTAGGCAGTAAGCTACAGCCGGCAGGCTCATGGCCTGTGTTGGGAAAAGTCTCATAAGGACACAGCCACACGTTTTTGGTCACAGGCTGTCCACATCTGCTTCTCCTACAGTAGCAGGGCATTGTAACAGATACTGTACTGCCTGCAAAATCTCAAATAAATATGTGCCAACCTCTGGGCTATACCAAAACACCCCAGTCTGAGAAGGGGCAAAGACGAAAATTTCACACATCCCCATGGGATCGTGCTCAGCAGAAAAGGCAACCCAAAGAAAACGAGTGGTTTACCTTCATGAGACCTCTTAAAATATCTTGTGTCCCCCAGTACTCAAACCACACCACATATGAAGGGTTACAAATATTCAGATTTTATTATAAATAAAATACTGGTTTTTTTAAACATAAAAAATGCCAAGTGTTGCATTTCATTCACCATCCTGGAGAGCAAGACTGTAGAAATGAAGCCAAACAGCTTAAGCAAAAAGGCACATGTCAAAGGGCCACAGGTGGAATTTTTAAAAAGCACATCCCCAGGGAGCGGCTGTGGGTGCCCGTGACACCCAGCAGTCCGCCGCGGCCACCCTGTCAACTGTATTAACGTAAAATACAGGTCACTGGACCCGTACAATAAAACAATGGTTATATTGCAGAAGTGTAGTCAAGGTATCATCTTATAAAGAACTTTCATTTAAAAATAAAATTCTGTTTAAAAATACACCACACAAATGGAGGAGAAAAGCCAAACAAGAAAAAGAAGAAAGAAAACCCCCAAAGCCAACATATTCTAAAAATTTCACCACGGCCTAAGACTTACTGGAGTGAACCTGACCCATAGGCTAGATGGAAAACTACCCTAGCAGTCTCTCTTCAGTCCTTTCCCTGTGACCTTGACCACAGTGTCTGGTAGGAAACGGCACTTGACAAGAGGAACTAGCTAGGAAACGCCGATGTGACAAGTTGGCAAGAGCAAGCCGCGCCTCCCGGGCTAGTGGAAGAGACCTGAGAGAAGCAAGAGAAAGCTCGGGGTCTGACAGGTGAAGGCATATGAAGTTCGCTCTGGGGCTCGAGGGCAGATGGGAAAGGGCAGAACTGAGCTGCACGGCTCTCCCTCCACCTGTAGCACCATCCCTGATGCCACTCGCTCTAGGTAATCATGCAGTCTCTCACAGAACTGACCCACCAGGCCCAAACCACCGCAGAAAGGGCCTTGCTAGCCCATGCCTGGCTGGAGCCGCCCCGATGTGGGAGACACCCTTCTGCACAATGTCCTCAGCCCACCATGCCCCCACAGCCCAGCACTTCTGCTCTGGAGCAGGCACGAAGCACAACGTCACACTGTCGTTAGGGTCACCAGGGCCACAGTGGCATAGGGGGTCTAGGTTTTTGTTTTTGGACACGGGCTGTGTGTGGAGGAACAAAGGCTGATGTTAATGCTGGAGAACGGGCCCGCTGCAAACACAAGGTGAAGGGCACAGCAGCGGGGAACAGGCGCAATCCGAAGAACTGCAGACAGAAGGGGAGGAGGTAACCAGACACATCGTGCTGGGGAAGAGGAAGAGTGACGTGCACAGACAGTGCCATTCTAGAAAGAGGAGCACGTATATTTACATAAATTCCTTACTCTATAATCATGATAAACAAAAAAAACATTCACACAAAAATATAAATTTGAAATAATTAATAGCACCAGTGTGTCAGATAATAGTTTCTTTCCCCCGCTATGCAAAGTACAAAGTTGCATAGTGTTAAAGGCTATATATGAATCTCAAAGGCAGGTTGGAAGGAGGATGGAGAAATCGTGTGGCAGGGAATTGTCACACTGTGATCTTAAAAGAAAACCACAGAGCTGCGGATCAGAAGTTGAGAAGCCCACTAGGAAACTCAGTGTCAGGGTCTTCCCTCGACACGTCAGAGGGAAGGGTCAGAGTGGGTGTGAACCACAAAGTGCAGGAACTAGTTCGTGTTGGCAGCTGCGTGAGCTACTGAGTGCAAGTTATCTGCCACCTGGATTTGGCAAACCCTGTGTTTTGGGGGGATTCTAGAAGGTGGGGATGTCAGAAGAAAACTGAGGTTAAGGGTCAAAGGTTTCATCTCTTCCCAATAGAAGGAAAATGGACACACGGGATCCCAATGATAAAAGTCGCACCTACGTTTCATCCATTTGCCAGAAAAGAACGGGGGCTTGTTTTCCTTTTGTTCTGTTTGTCAGGATCTTAGGGACCAACTGCTGTTCTCCGCCAGATAACAAGACTAGTTCCCATCCTAACCTACTAACAAAGCTCTAAGAATCAGATTTCGAGAGGAAAACTTTAGTGGTTATCATATCCCTATTTCTTCTGCATAAATTCCACTGACTGAAATACCAAAAGATGTCTGTTGGCGAGTACTAGTTGCCCATCCAGATTTCAATTATCGGCTGCCCATAGACCGGCAAGAAGTTGATCTCCCTGGTCGATTACTGCCATAGAAGACGATGCTGGGCCTACTTCTGCAGTCTCACGCTCTTCCGGAGACTGTCATAAATAATTGCCTCCTTACCCGTGGATGGCTCAGTGGCCTACACTCAAAGTGGCTACAACAACCGGTGATGGCTCTCGACATTCTAAAGGAGCGATACTTTTGGCACAGGATGTTTTAGTTATTTTTGCTTAAGAGGAGGCGGGGTGGGAGACGGAGAGGCCTTTTCTTTAGCTATGGACTCCATACGCTGGCCACCTCAATGCCACCATGAGCAGCCAAACGTTTCCTTCATAGAAACACGAGTACTGAGACTGAGGAGGTTCGGTTGGTGCCAGTGAGCAAGGGAGGGCTACTTGCTCAGCCCCGGCAGACAGTGGTTCCCACGAAGTGCTTATGCCACTGACCAACAACGCAGGAAGCCACGCCCTTACGTGACTCGGATGGGGGAGTGTGGGTGAGGGAGCGCCGTTAGGTGGAAGAGAGACTTTATTAGATAAAACCCTTTGTTCCCGATTCACGATGTTTTTAATTTGCTTCTCTTTAAACTTTGTGACTTTTCCTGGTTCAGAAGGACAGTGGTAGAGAGCAGCAGAGAAGCGGGGGTCTGAAAATGTAATCTCTGTGTTAAGGCACCATCTGGCCTCACGAGGGCTCCCGGGCGGGGAGCGCTCCTTCCAGCCCAGAAGGAAGACACTCCTAGGGCTTCTCGATGGACGGGGTGTTGAAGCAGCCGGACGGCAAGGTCTTCCTGATGTCCTCCAGGTTGCGGATGTCCTTCAAGATCTCCTCGATGTCTCTGTTGTAGTCCATGATGGCGGCTTCCTGCTTCCTGGCTTCGTTCTCCAGGTCGGACACTTTCCTGTCTAGATCGCTGACTTTCATTTCCTCTTTGGCTTTGTTCAGGGTGCCTTCGATCTCATTGAGCTTGTTCAAGTCCACCGTGTCCAGCTGCCCTGTAGAGTCAGAGAGGACACAGAAGAGAACAGGTGCGTTCAGTGAGGATTGTAACTTCGCTCCTCTGACACCCACTCCCCTTTGTATAAAGCCCACAGCCGCCACTGTGGCGAGGCAGCCTGCAGACGTGGATTGTTCTCGTTCATTAAGGGCGTACGCAATGCCAACCAGGCACCGACGCTGGCCTATGCCGGCAGGAATGGCACGAACAGGGAATGACTGTTGGGCTGGCTGTTCTCTTCTGAGAAATGGCTTTTGTGACATGTTTTCTAAATACATGCCTACCGTGTTTTAGACCTTAAACCTCATTTGTGGTTTTGAAGGTCATCTGGTGACATACAATGCCTTTTTCATGTTCATATACGTAATCTGTGTGTCATTTTAGAGCCATCTAATGTACACAAAAGCTTGTGTGCTAGAACCCGAAGCCCACAGTGTGCAGACTCTGGGGAAGCTGGGCTGGTTCTGGGAGTCAGGTCCTGCCTCCAAGAGGTAGACCCTGTTAGGAGCCCTCCTGTGGAAAATGGCCAGGGTTATAATGCTGAAGTCATTTTGGCGAAGCTTCATTTTAAAATGCGCAAGAAAGCCCTGGCTGGTGTGGCTCAGTGGACTGAGTGCCAGCCTGCAAACCAAAGGGTCGCTGCTTGGATTCCCAGTCAGGGCATATGCCTGGGGTGTGGGCCATTGGTTGGGGGCATGTGAGAGGCAACCACACACTGACGTTTCTCTACCTCTCTTTCACCCTCCCTTCCACTCTCTAAAAATAAATACATAAAATCTTTTAAAAAGTGACTCTCGGATGCTCAGTAATCTGCCCAAGCTCACACAGCTTATACACAACAAAGCAAAGGTTCCAGCCCAAGTCTGACGAACTTTCAATCCAGCTCCTTCTGTCAGGAAAAGTGACCTCCTTTACCTTGCTGTCATTTAAAACCCATCTGCCAGCACCTAATTCATTATTCTTGAAATGTGCGACAGATCCCCCAAAAGAAACACTGACCAAACTTTACAGGCTAGGAAATTAATGGATGCTGCCCAGCCTCAAAGGCGAACTGACTGGAGTGTTCCCACTTTATAATGAAGGCTGGTAGCGAAATACTTCTGTCTTATAGTGACGCCTGCTCCCTATCAAACTGGATTAAAAGAGCGTTTCCTAGACAAATCAAGCCTTTTCTTTCTCTTGGTATATAACTATTAATCAAGTCATCAGATCATCCTTTGACTGGCAAATGAGAATTTCAGGCAGCGAAGTCCTAACCTGTTCAAAGTGTTCTTTTATCCCATTGCAGAAACCCTTTAAAGACACTCTGTCGGCAGGATGTGACAAGAATAATCAAGCTGCATCATAAACCTCGACCAGAAATGGGCCGCCCTTACCAGCAGCCCATCTCCAAAATTTTGTGAGTCCCTGGACCACAGTCAGACTGCAATACGAGGTCCGATTCCACGGAAGGACTGCGTAAGTCCTTCTTGAGTTAATACAGCGTAACGTCAGGATTCAATTCACACAACACTCACCTTCTATACAGTATCTATTTGGAGTCAACTAGATCAGATCCCAAGAGCAGTACACAGAATCGGAGGAGGCCTAAAAGGACTCCGTGGCCACTCACCCAGCTGCTCCAAGAGGTCATTAACGAGGTTGAGGAGGCTGGTAACGGAGTTCTTGGCCTTCCTGGCGTTGATCTCGGCTTCCTGCGCGGCCTGCGAGGCCTGTATGGGGGAACCACAGATGATGCACACGGTCCTGATGGTCTGTTTTCATCTTCCTGAAACACCTTCCCACAGAGCCAACGAATGCAGTCGCTTTCCCCTCACTCATAAAGCCACAGTCTCTCACTTAGGTCTTCTTTTTGTGTGGGGGGCGGGGGGACGGCAGGGGGGCAGGTCATATCTTCATGTTGAGGATGTTGTTACTTTTAATTCATATAACACTCATGAATAGGCCCTTGTTACGTATACATTAGCTGTGTTTGTATTTCGAAGTTCAAAATGATCTCCTTTTATCTCATCTCACTCAAGAATACATGGAGGTGTATTGGTAATAAAACCCATCAAGCAGAAACAAGTTATTTTTAAAGAATGAGCATAAGAACTATGTTTCAGACCCCAAATATGTCCTTTAGCACACTCCTTGGGACTTGATTATTGAAAATGTCCTATTCTGAGTCCTGGTCAGGTGGCTCAGTTGGTTGGAACATCATCCTGAACACCAAAAGGTTGCAGGTTCGAGCCCCAGTTGGGGGCGTGTACGGGAGGCCACTGGTGGATGTCTCACACATCAACGTTTCTCTTCTTCCCCCTTCCTCCCTCTCTAAAATCAATCAACATATACTTGGGTGAGGATTGAAAATAATAATAAAGAAAGGGAAATGCCCTACTCTCAGAGAACCTTTATAATCACATGACACTCCTCTACAACTGTGTCCCTGATCTGCGTGTGCAGGTGTGCACACAGACACACACACTGGGACAGAACAATTTACGTTTTAAGAATAGGCCCAAGGTAAATATATTTGGGAAAATTCCACGAAACCTGAATAAATACACTTGTGTGTGAGTCGCAGGCGACGGCCAGGGAAGGGGAAGTGTCTAAACATCAGAACGCAGATGCTCTCAAAAACAAACCCAGTCGGGACCCAAACGGGCGGCTTCGGGCTCCCTGCCGCGTAATTGTTTTTCCTAGTTTTGGGGTCAAGGCGATGCAACACTTTGGGATAGGAATAGTGTCAAAATTTTAAACAGAAAAAGAAAGCAAGGGGGTAAAGCCCTTCCCAAGTCAATGCTTAACCTCTGTTCGGAGCACAGCCAGGCGCCCCTACGGAGCCTCTCCGGCTTTTCTGGGCACGCGAGGACCCCGCCAGGACGGGCACAGCACGGCCACGCTGGCCCTGCCACCCTCGCCCTGCCACCCTCGCCCAGCAACAACCTCGAGCCTGCGCTCTTTTGCTAAAAAAACTAAACAAACCCTGTTACAGACTCAAACAACACTGGCCCAACTCAGGCCGTCCAGGACTGAGAAAAACACAGACGGGATAGAGTGTGTGACGATGCTTTGTGCCCCTTAGAGGTTATTTACCAAAAGGAACAAAAAGGAACCTTCCTTCTACCCTTTGAATTGAGCCTCTACCTTTTTTGGAAGCTTATGAAGAACATAGCTTTCTTCTTTCACTAGGCTCTAAAACGAATGTTTCTGCTGCCAGATTACAGATGCAACCCAGAGACCATCAGCAAATACGAGAAATATGTATTTTTACTATGTGGGAATTTCCACTTGAGCCACACCTTGGTAAGGAAATGAGGATAATCCAGGAAAAAAAAGCATAATAAAATAGGGTGTTTGCACAGGCATGCTTCCTGTTATCACTTCCAGAAAGTCTTCTTTACCTATAATAACTGGCTGGTATTTCTCCTCCCCATCCCAAGGTGAAAATGACCCACAGAAGAAGGCCTGTCTTTTAGCACATGCCCTAACCAGGGATCGAATTAGCAACGTCTCGCTTTCTGGGACAACCCCCAAACAACTGCGCCACCCTGGTCAGGGCAAACCTGGGATATTCTGTCAGCTTCAAAAATGTCTTCTAACACAAGAAACTGATCTCTGGCTCTAGGGAGCAAGTTAGCTGGGAGAACAACAGCAGGAAGGAAATTAACTTTTCATTGCATCCTTCTTAGTTCCTTTCTGATTTTCTACTCTCTGTGAATCACCCATTCAAAAATATAAATGCCTGCTCTTCAACATCCCCAAACCTCAGATGTGCAAAACAATGTTTCAATTTTAACTGAGAGCAGCTTTGGGACAGGACCGTTTTGCAAGAACCTGGCAGGAGGTCCAAATTCTTTGTCTTCTATGTAAGTTACTAACCCAGCTCTTGACTATAAAACACAATGAAAAACAGGAGTCCCCATGAAAGAGACTCCTTGTTTATGAAACACCCTCCACGTCCTGCCCGTGGGCAAGGGTGTCGCCCCGCTTACCATCCCTGCCATCATCATATCCTGGTCAGCCTCGTCTTGCTTCCGCTTCAGCTCCTTTTCCGCTTCCTGGAGCTGCTTCAGCATATCGTTCACCTCGTTGTCCAGGTCGGTGACTTCTGCAAAAGTCCTCTCCGCTTCCGCCTTGGTGCTGGTAGCATTCTAGGCACAGAATAGGTAACGGTTTGAAAAGCTTTCCCTTTCCTTAATCTGTCCAGCGGCTCAATAGAACAGGGCAGTAATCTACACTGTATGTTGATGTATGTTATAACTTATTTTTGTCTCTTCTTAACCCTGAAAAGTTCATGTTCTGTGACTTCCATTTCTAGCTGTGGTCACACAGCTGGCAAATGCTCGACATTCGAAAGAGGTACATTTCCCACCACATCATACTGGTCAGACTCGCTTGGATGAATTCGAAATTTAAAGCGGGTCTTGTTCTACTTAGCAGTATGTACCAAAGACTGTGATTCTGAAATATGAGTACTTTATACGATACAATCAGAAACGGACCATTTCAAAGAAACTTAAAGAAAAAAGTGTGATTCTCAAGTACGTAATTTTAAAACCAGCACCAATCTCTCCTTTCAGTAAAATAAACAGACTGGCCTGCATGTAGGGAAAAAGCCGAGTGTTCTTTACAAAGGGTCGAGGAAGCCACAGAAATTCTCAGCAAGCGGGGCTTAGACACAGCACCATGCTTGAATGAGCGGCTTGAAAGTTGCACTGACTCAACACTCTATACAAGATTGAGGAAAAGATGCCAGCTGTCCAAGTCAAAGAACTATGTTCATTTAAAAAGAGTCTAATTTTTTGTGGGAGGGGCTCCACCGGTCCCCGAAGCCATCCACTTCCTCACAGCTCGGACGCTGCCCCTGAACCAGCAGGAATTTTGGAGTCGAAGACCCTTTCGATGATTCTGCCTCCTTGGGCAGTGTGGTCCCTACTCCAATGCCTGGGGGCGGGGGGGAAACACGGTCTGTTTAAGATCACTGGACTGAAGTCAAGGAAAAGATTAAAATGGCTCTTAGGGGTCTGAAAGAAACCAGAAAACGAACGGAGAAATCCATGAGCAAAGCCTTTGTTTGGGGAAGAGGCCCGTGCACACCTTCTGGACCGCGCTGGCGATCCTCTCCGCCTCGTGGGCCTTGTTCTTGGCCTCGGTGGCATCCGCGGCTGCGTTGCCCAGGGCCAGCTGTGCCTCCCTCGTCTTTTCGTTGGCTTCAATTATGGTCTGGTTGATGGCAGGGATTCTCTTTAGCGCTTCCTCTGCAGCGGTCTTGTTATCATTCACTCTCCTATCAAAGTCTGAAACAAGTTCAAGAAATGCATTTGAACCAAGTTCTCGACAAGCTCAAAGGGGTCCTTTCGGGGAGCTGCCACTGGATTTTATGTTACAAACCATGATAGTCAGGGGAGAAAAATGAGAAAGAGCAGGGACTGAGGTCTCCGAAGAACAGAGCACACAGTTCTACATGGCAGAGTCACAGGAATGAACACCTGATCCTGGAAAGCAAGTTCCTACCTGAAAGTTTACTTTCATGCAGGGTCTGACCACGCCGTCACTACCCTTGAACCAATGTTAGAAACTGCAGTTTACCTGTGTTCACTATGTGTTCGGTGCTGAGTGAAGAGCTCTGTCAGCCTATGATGCAGGCACTGTATCATTTTTACACATGAGAAAACTGAGGATCGAAGAGGCAGATAATTTCCCCAAGGAGTCCCAGGAAGACAGGGACGGGGATTCCAACTCTAGCCCACTGAGCCCAGGACCCTACATTCACCCACATTTACAGATCCTGTGGCTACTTTATCAGAGACAAGTCCAGGGCTACATGGTGAGTTCATAACATTTCCTTTTTACCTGGGCGATAAAAGAAGACACAAAGACTGAAATGTAATTGGCAGAGAAAACTGAAGGCAAATTCACCAGAAGAGGTCAGCCAATAGGCACAGCTGGGTTATGCGTGTTATCCCACAAGAGAATTTCTTTTCTCCTTACGAGGTACGCAGGGGTGAGATGGCATGAGCTCGGGGATTCTTCTCTGAAATACTTCACCGACAACGTGAGCTGGGTGTTGGGGGATGAAGCAAGCGCAGTAAAAATCCTAACTGTTGAATGTGGATGACAGATACATGGGATGTATTATGTCCACCACCAATGGTCCCCCCATCTGTGGTTTTGCCTTCCACAGTTTCAGTTATCCGTGGTCAACCACAGTCCACAAATGTTAAATAGGGAATTCCGGAAACAATTCATCACTTTTAAGATAGTGTGCTGTACCCATATAGTATATATATGCTTCAATAAGATTTTGAGAGAGATTGCATTCCTCTTATTATCACACATTGTTCTATTTCATGATTAGTCATTGCTGTTAATCTACTACTGTGCCTGATTTATAAAGTTTATCATAGGTATGGATACTATCCATGGCTTTAAGCATCCACTAGGAGTCCTGGAATGTATTCTCCTGCCAATAATGGGCAATGGCTATATAACCTTTCATATTGTGTATGATCAGAGACTAAAGGGGACTAAATGGTAATGGAAAAAATACAGTAACATTTTTTGTAAAAAAAGAAAGCGAAGAAAAAAAAAAGGAACTTGCCCTTGTGGAGGAAGTATACAAAGGGGCCCTTTATTTGACCCTCTCATACCTTTCAGGTTGTTGAGAATGTCATTGGCTTCTTGTAATGTGTTTCTTCCCCTTTTGGCAGCTTCTTCCGCAAGAGCCTTGGCAGCGTCAGCTCGAGCAAGCAGTTGGTCGGCAGTCTGCGAAGATGGGGCAGATCAGAGGACAGCCTGGCCAGGGCTAACCACCTCTCTCCTGACTGATCACGCCACCAGGCCACCAGCCTGAGACTGGCCTGGGCGTCCCGCATAAGGCCCCCTCTAAATGCCTCGTGGTTTGCCGCCTCTGCAACTCGGGTAGCATTCTGGACACAGCTAACACGTGACGGTTTCCAATTTTGCCCCAAGCAATGGAGCACCCTGCCAATCAAACCAACCTGCTGTTCGACCTTTCCGCTCTCCAGAAGTTTCTTCACTTCATATTCCTTCTCCCTCATGTCGTCTCTGAGGTCCTCATAATCTTTCAATTTCTGGTCAATCAGACGGTCCAGGTCCTCAGCTTCCTTCTTTATTTTATTTGCCTCGTTCTGTGAAAAGCAAAGAAGATCATTACATTTAAGATAAAACAGATGGATGAGAAGGCAGGCTTAGTAACTCAACAATACTCATTCCTCAATAGGTATTTTTAAAAGAACAGCATTGGTCAAGATATGCACCTCATTGTAAAAAGTGACGTACACTTTACACACGGCGACAAGCACAACACCTAGTCTGATGAATCTAGACAAATACATTCACCTGTCACCAACACCCCAATCAAGATACAGAATATTTCCACCCCAGGAAATTCCCTTGTATCTCTTTCCAGTCAATTTCCACACCTACCTTTCCCATAATGCAGCTCACTGGTCTGGTTTTTATCCTCACTAATGAGCTCTGCCTACCGTGTGTTGGTCAAATCATACATATGTAAATATCGAAAGAGGCCTAAACCTTTATGGCAAAAATCAAGTCAACGCCTTGGATGTAAGAGGTGAGACTTATAGTAAGTCTCAAGTTTAGTGTTGAAATACACCATTTATCCAGAGCCTGGTAAGAGGATTCATGATTGGAGTACAGGTGAAATAAAATATTTGATGGTATATTTTACTAATCACACAATGTTTTACCTGGCCCAGAGCATGCTGATACATACATACATACATACATACATACATACATACATATATATATTTTTTTCCCATTTAAACCATTCTCTTTTATTTCTCTCTCATTCTCACCAGATGGTGCCTAGAAGTTAATGGTCCAGGTATACTCTACTTTAATGAATGCAAATGTATTATAATCTGGACATAGATAAAAAACTCAGCAGGGACCACTCATATCACTACAGTAGTCTTTGCTTTTTAATGCTTATAAGCACAGGACTCTCTACTCCCATCAGTTCTATTGTGTATCTGAAACAGCACTTGACCGTCAGTGGGTGGGCTGCAGTGGCAGGTCCCTGGGGCCGGTGCAGGGCAGGCAGAACAGCTCTAACCCCGACTGTGTGTGTGTGTTGGGGGGGCTCGGGGAGGGGGACTGCAGGGGTTGACAGCAGCGACAACCAAAGCCCTGTGCAAGCAGGGTGCCAAGCCCATACCTCCAGGGCCTCCGAGTCCACGGGCGTCAGCTGGGACACGCTGGCGTAGATCTCCACCGCTTTGTCCCCTGCCCTCTTGGCTTCCTCGTGCACCCGGGAGGCTTGCTTCTCTAGATCCTGCGAGATGTTCTTCGCCTGTTCGTACCTGAGCAGTTCGAGATGGGGTTTGGTGAAAAACTCGGTTGTTGTTGGCATCTCAGTATTAACTGGATTCATTTTAGTTGAAATCACTGTGACAGTATTTCCAAAAGCTCAAAGGAAATGCCACATTAAAATGCTACTGCCTAATACTGACGTAGCTGAAATTAGTATTTCATCTCATCTCTTCTATTCATAACCCAGGATTTACCTTATGCTTCTCACATTTTGGACACACTTTCAATATTTACCGCTCAAGTAAATTTTCTCTGTCATGATTCTTTTTCTCTTCTATTTCCATTTATGTACAATTTTAAGTAATCGTGACTAGTCTTGTTACCATTTTCTGCAGTCCAAGTAACTGGATCAAATAAAATCTTCATCGCTCTCCATCCCCTGCTCTAATTATGAAACCATCTGAAACGCATGATTAACAAAAGAACTCTTGCTTCAAGAACACATGCCCTGAACGCGCCAGCCATGAATTTCTCACCGAACCGGTGTTACTTTACAAGAACAACCGAGTGCCTCTCGGCCACTTTTCAATTTCACTCACTTTCTATTAAGCTCCTCGATCTCCAGCGCTGTCTGATTTTCTCCCGCCAGCGTCCTCAAAAGCAGATTGTATGCCTCAGTGGATGTGTCACTGGCTGTGTTTGCCACTCGTACGATGTCATCAGCTTCCTGCTTATGGCTGAATAACACAGAAGGGAAAATGGCCTGTGAAACAGAACCATCTGATAGGGAAAGAAGCAGAACTTAGGTAACGGTAACCTTATTGTTACATGTCCGTATACTAATGCATATATATAACTACAGGTACCAGAAAATCTTATAAACTTGGAATTCTGTAATCACTTCAGGGGGCCTGAGTGTGTAAATAGCACTCTGTAATTTGAGAAACATAGTATTTTCCCAGGAAATTAATGGTATAAAATTTAAAGGAGCAAGTGCTTACATCTCTTCAAAAATTCACTTATAATTGTTTAGGGGTAATTCATATATATGAAACCATGTATGATAGCAACAATTCCCGTGACTACTCATAAACACAAATCCCAGACTGAGCCTGTTTAGTCACGACTCTGGTTCCGTTACTACAGAGTCTTGAAACAGCTTTGACTATTCGGGTTTCTCACAGGCAACCCAATCACTGGCCCGGAAAAGCAACTCAACCCCAAACGGCAAAAACATATCAACAGGCACTCCAGGCAAATTATGCATTTTAGCTGCATAACCACTGAGGTTTTTTAGCTGTAAAATTTCATATTACATTTCCACACTGCACTAAGTAGCCCCCCTTCGGGGATGACAGACTTTCCCTCCAGATCCATGTACGAACTGCCCTGAAATGAACTCATCTCCAAGAGCCTAACTCGCTTGGGAGCCTTCCATCCCATTCTCAGCTGTCTCCTTGTAATCGGAAAACCCAGCCGTGAAGCCACGAGTGTCCCGTGAACTGCACCGCACAGCTCACACAGTCACACATCACAGAAAGAGAGCTCAGGTTTAAGCAAGATGCCAATGTAACTGCTCCCGACACGGAGGCTGAGAGTCCCACATCAGGCTTCTTCACGCCCTCCCTGCACACCCATGAGGCCGCCAGGCTGCTCCGCAACGCAGTCAGCGCACACTCGCCGAGTGCTTACCGTGTGCCAGGCACTGTTTCGGGCATTTAGGACTTTGGCAATGAATAAAGCACAGAAATGCCTCATGAAGCTTACATTCTAGCAATTTCATTAGAAAAAAATTTAACTTGATGCCCTCTATAATTTAAAATGTTAAGAAATTACATGGCACTTAACTTTTTTTAAAAATCAAGAGTGAAATAGTCTGTTTTCTTTGGCTGATTTGCACATGTGCTATGGCTTAGTAAATCTTTTCTATTGAAAATCAAACATTTTTATTAAAAGTTGAAAAAATTTTTAAATAACTAAATTCTATTGAGCTTCTTAATTACCTATTAACTTTAAGGTTTTAAAATTAAACATCTAAAAATGTTATGTGTTTTTTTCAGATGTGCAAATATAATTTCCCTTCAAGTCATCAAACTCGAATGTTCAAGGTAAATATCCTAATTTCAAATTAAAGGGAAGAAAAAGCATAGCTGACGGCATCTCATAGTAGAGAGCAAGCTTTGCAGGAGTAGGTTATGGGAAAGGGTCTGCCTCGTGGGCCCAGGGTGGGAGGGCACCGCCCCAGCGCAGGAAAAGCCGTTAAACAGGGATCCGGAGATTACCGCTCGGCCAGCTTTCGAGCCTCTTCTGCCAAAAGGGTCATGTTGTTTGGGTCTCCCGTAGACTCTGGCTGAGTGATTGACTGAAGAGGGAATAAACAAAGCACTGGTTTTAAAGCACTGGATTATTTAACGTCAATCAAGCAAGTTCTCAAAACTAAATTTTTATAGTATCATTTAGCAAAAAGAACGCCTCTTCTTGATTTCAGAGATCTTCAACCTCAGCATCCCTGACTGCAGTTTATGACTTCTATCTTCAGTAAGGGGTAAAAGAAGCTAAAATTGCATAGTGCTATAGAAAGAAGAGAGCTAGAGAAAGGACCCTCTGGTTTTCATCCAGTTCCCAATAACAACTGCATGACTGCTATGAGCAATGTGGCTTTCTCGTTCCAAGCTTAGAAACAAACAAAAGGACACAAGGAGTCAATTTAGCTGAAGGAGCACCCCACCATGCCTCCTGCCAATTACCAAGGGTTGCCCCTGTCCCCGCCCTCACCCCCACCTTGGAGCCTCACGATCACTCACCACATTGGCAACGGCAACCTTGGCTTTCTCAAGTTCCCTAGACGCGATTTCAATCAACTGCTCTGTGCTTTCTACCCGGGCACGTGCTTGTTCAGCCAAGTTTCCAGTCTCTTCGATGGTATTCCGGATATTCTGTAAACGGCTAATTTGGCTGGATAAGGTGTTATTCACTCGCTGGAGGCGATCCAACAAGTTCTGGTCCACATCTGCAATGGCAAAGCAGAAGAAGGGGCACAGATTACCTGCAGGGCGAGCGGGGCACATCACCTCCCAGGGAATCCGAGCAAACACTCCACCCTTTCTGACAAGTCTCCCCTAAGCCTGTCAGTAGAGTGGGACGACCGGTCACACAGTGTCCAGTTACATTCATCATGCTGTCTGCTGTCTCACACTTGACCATGAGCTCGTCTTTCTTTTTTTAAAAAAGATTTTATTTATTTATCTTTAATGGGGAAGGAATGGAGATAGGGAGAGAAACATCAATGTATGGTTGCCTCTCGTGCATCCCCTGCTGAGAACTGGCCTGCAACCCAGGCATGTGCCCCGACTGGGAATTGAACCTCGATCCTTTGGTTCGCAGGCCTGCGCTCAATCCACTGAGCTACACCAGCCAGGGTAAGCTCGTCTTTCATGCTCATCACTGTAATAGCCCCAGTTTCACACAGTAACTGGCAAAGAGAAGACTCCTAAGAGGTGTCTGATGAAGAGAAGGTTTTCATAGCCTAGCACATGTCAGAGTTCATCATAGAAACACTGTTAAAAGCACCCCTGGGCCTGGGAGTCGGACTTTTTTTTAAACTAAGAAACAAGTAGATTCGGATGGTGAATTGTGGCAAGTTAAATTCATTTTTTGTTTTTTTGTTTTAAACTAAACAGACTCCTGCTGTCACTGCCTACTGCTGGCATATTTGTGTAAAAAACCGATTTCTGCTTTTGAATAGTTCTTCAAATTGTGCTTGATTAATTCAGCCCATTCAACTGAAGCCTCATACCCAGGTCCTGGTAAGTCAAAAGATAAATATAAGCCCCTGCAGATATAATTCTGTCATTTTTAAAATTCTCACATCATGAGAGGCGATTATATGGTGCCGTTGGGTCCTGTAGTGAGCGATGTGGAATTGGAAGGCTTTTGAAATGATTCTACCGGTTGGGTTATCTGTTCTCTCATCAGAGTCTTTGTTGCTCTAAAGAACTGTGCACAGAGATTGATTCTGTTACATTCTTGAAGCTCTATTCATATTCAGGAACCAATAGGTAAGTCCTATTCAAAACTGACCAGCTCATATTGCCAGCATGAGGCTCAGTGTTGGCATCTAAATGTTCCAAGGAATGTATAAAAGAGGAGAGGTCAAAGTTAAGATCAATAAAGACAAATTACAGGTTTGGAGGACAGCAACTTGTAAGCAGGGCCGACAAAATCCATGTGCAGAGTTGGTCTACTGCACACCTTTTACGTAACTCCACCCCAGTGGCCCTGCTTTAGAGTCTTACTTAAACAAGTCTTGCCTAAGCTAAGGATTTTAAAGAAAATACAAGAGATAAAAACAAGCTGAAGCCACGGGAAATCATTTAATTTAGGAGGCGCAAGCAGCCAGCGAAGTTATGGAAGCCCCTTCCCCCCAGGGTACCAATCTGCAGCCCTCAGGCTGCGTACGCTCAGGATGGCTAGGAATGTGGCCCGACACAAAATCACAAATTTACTTAAAACGTGGTGGGATTTTTTTTTTTTTGTGATTACGTGTCTCAATGTATTTAATGTGTTGCCCACGGCAGCTCCTGTTCTTCCCATGTGGCCCAGAGACGCCAAAAGGCCAGACACCCCTGCTAGATCTTCAAGAATGTAACAGAATCAGTCTCTGTGCACAGTTCTTCAGAGCAACAAAGACTCTGATGAGAGAACAGATAACCCAACCGGTAGAATCACTTCAAAAGCCTTCCAATTCCACATCGCTCACTATAGGACCCAACGGCACCATATAATCGCCTCTTAAAGCTGCAGAATGAACACAATGTGGAAACTACAAATGACTACCTAGGGACAGTCTGAAAACATAAATCGCTGCAGAGGTATTTTTATTTTTGGCTCGTTTGGATCCAAGCAGGAAGGTCAGCCAGGAACTCCAGGAATAAGGCCTAAGTGGGAGTGGATTTTAACCCCAGCCTTGCTATGATACTCCCAGAGCTCTCAGAGGCAGCTACTCATTTCGTCCCCCACTTTTCAGGTGGCTCAAGAGGAATATGATGGCCATGTCCTACCAGAGCCCGTGTCCAACAGAGACATTGGCTTGGCAGAAGAGGGAGGTGGGCACTGCGGCCTAAGGGAGCTAGACACAGCTGGGGCTGCACTGAGACAGGACCTTAGATGAGGGGCAGTGCTGGGTGGCCCCCCTTTCTTGCCCGCCCCCCCATCACTCGCATGTGTTGGTGCTGCTGCCGCCAGAGCTGTGTGCAAACCCCACCTCCCAGGCGGATTGATTGGCACTTCAGAACAATAACCCTACATTCAATCCTTTAACACATATGGCAGGACAGAGGGGAAGTTGTTGTTACAAAACAATGCATTAAGGGTAAAACATGTGTCACCCACTGTTGCTGGGGAATGGATATCCTAAAACCGCTTTTGTTTATAAAGAACAGGAAACATTTAATTCCTCTTAATGTATGCTTAATACTCCAAATGTTACAATCAAAACAAGACAAACACCTACAGTGGACATGAGCTATTGCCTTCTTCTTTTATACTTCAGTTTTTAAAGATTTACCTCATAGGACACATTCTGGATTCTCACATAAAATTAAGCTGGCCAAAAGGAGACATTCCCAATGACTTCTCTGTGTTAATAATTTTATAAATCAAAACTCTAGATATTAGAGATGTTTACAACAAGAAATCAGCAATGTGTTTCGTTTTTGTTGACCTGTATTTTAACAGGAAAACTTCTCCAATCCCAAGTGGACACAAATTCGTACACTCAGCAGGGGAGTCCACCACATGGTCCAACTGTGAGCTAATGTTAGTGCATTTACCCTGAGTGCCTGGGGACACTGTGTCTCAGCGATGGAATGCCCCA
Source organism: Artibeus jamaicensis (assembly GCF_021234435.1). Classification (NCBI taxonomy): domain Eukaryota; kingdom Metazoa; phylum Chordata; class Mammalia; order Chiroptera; family Phyllostomidae; genus Artibeus; species Artibeus jamaicensis. The sequence goes on along the minus strand of NW_026521772.1, from coordinate 6,037,095 downwards.
AATCAAAGTGACCTCAGCCGCACGGTGAGTGAGCACCTTGACAGAAGCAACAATGTCTCACTCATCTTTTGACCACTGATTTTTTAGCAGTGCCTGGCACACGACAGGCACTCCATAAATGTGGGAAAGGACCTCTCCAAATATAGGGAAAAGCTTAAGTCGGAGAATAAGAAATAAAAATCAAAGTCTAAAGGGACTTAAAAAGCAAGTACATTGTTTAACCTTTCTTTACTTTCGAAGTTTCAGAACTGTTTCTTTTAAAGTCAATGAAGTATTTTAAAATAAACTCTTTTCTAAATCTTAAGTCAACCCCTCTTCTGCCTGTCGTCAGTCTCACTGGGTAATGTACAGAGGCACAGAGATTGTACCAAATCACAAATGATATTACATGCGCATGCAGTATATAAAAATACATACTTCTGTATACACTAGCACATGTGTTTGCTCTATAGTAAACAGAAAATTTCACAAGCAGGCGCTACTTTCTAATCTTTACTTTTGCAAACACTAAGTGTCACACATTTAGTTAGCTGTTCTGTCAATACAGGAAGACCACAATTTTCTTATGAGAGTCCTTTCTAAAGAACAGAGCAGAGCCTAATGGGAATTCTTACTCACTAGACCAACAGAAAATCGATGTTCAAATTTTCTCCTTAAAATGATACACACCTTCAATGATTTTAAAAAACTACTTGGAACACTTTAAGACAATTTATGAAACAGTTGGAATTTTACCATCTAATTCTATTTTTATGGGAGAATTTTTTGTTTACTGTTTCTTAAAACATTAAGTGGATGACTTCTTGTATTTTCACATACTGTTTAAAAAATAGCTCATAGCCTGTAAGTGTAGTTGAAAAACCGAGAAAGAAGTTTCTAGAACCACACTAATCCACCCTGAGTTAGGAGCGACCTCTAATGCCTGGCTTGCCTCCAGGAAGCCGCCCACGGCCGGGTCCTGTGTACCTTTGGCTTCCTGGGCCTCGCGAAGGAGCGCCGTCACCTCCCTCTCTGCTTCCTTCAGTCGGTCCTCAAAGGCTTTGTCCGTCACCACCTCACCCCCAGCTCCGAGGTTCGCGACGAGATCCTCTAATTCCTGCAGTTTGACCCGGTGGTCTGCAACCTAAACATAAGGAAGGGAGAAAAGGAAAAGGTGGGCCACACGAGTGTCCCTGAGGAACTCAGTGGCACTTCCTGCAGGAAGGACACTCAGAGGCGCTCGACAAAATGCGGTGTGGACACTCCACGCATGCCCATGTGCACACAGACGGCACGGTAGTTGGTCTTGACTCCTCTGGCTTCGAAGAAAAAACTGTCGAGCCCATTCCATGGACTTCATTTTCATCTCTATTTTTTAATTTCATTTTTCAATGAGAGTTTACATTCAGTATTATTTTGTATGAGTTTCAGGTGCACGGCAGAGTGCTTAGACAGTCACGTACTTTACAAAGTGGTCCCCCCAATATTTCCGTACCCAGCAGGCACTGTGCATAGTTACTGCCGTACTGACTATATTCCCGATGCTCTGCTTCATTCCTTTGACTTTGAACACTACGTGCGATGACCCTCCAGTTCTGACCTCTCCCTTGCATTTCAGATTACTGTCCTGATACCTCCACCCGGCTCTCTGACAGGCATCTGCACACGCATCCCCGAGAACAGGGACTGTGTCTACCTCGTCCACCGTGATTTCTACAGAACTTGGGACACAGGGACAGGCCATTCAATGTCTGCACTATTAAACGAATGAATGTCCGCACTGTCGACAGCTCACCTTATCCTTTACCAGCCGGTAACACGCTGGACATTCCTGGCAGCCGGGCCAAGACCGGTTGTAGAAATAGTTCTCTTCGCACTGGTCACAGCGACTTCCCACAAAGCCCTCTCGGCATTCACAGCGGCCGTTGTCTTTGCACTGAAGTGACAGGGAGCCCTCAGGGTGACAGTCACAGGCTGCAGGAGGAAGGGAAAAGAGGACGTAATTCGGGAAAGGAGGAAGAGAACGTTTTCTTTTAACTCAGGCCACCAGTAAGCTCACTGAACGATCTGTGTAAGCAGACTTTAAAAAAAAAAAAGGGTGATTTACAAGAATTTTAGTGGTTAAATCTGCTTAGCTAAGAATACAAAAATTTTTGCAGCAAAAGTAAATTTTAAAATAAAATGTGCATCCTTTGGAGGGAGGGTTACATTTCACGTTACTAATAATCACAGACATCAGTCTATGAAACAAGTCAGTGCCTTTTGCGCACTTCAGGAATCCATCCTTCTGCTGTTTAACATTATTTCTCTTACTAAGGAACTAGAAAGCCCAAACGCTAATGCTTATTTTATATTAGTTTATAGTTTGCCTACTTACTTTGTTCTCTGAACTGAGTCAATGACTTATGCTATGTTCCACGGGAGAAGTGAAGGAATTCAGAGAGCAAAGCCCGGAGCTGTTCTGAGGCCTAATTCCAGGCACGTGTGTGTGCCAGGGAGCAGCAGCTGTTTACATGTAACCGCCCCAAAAGAGCCCCGAGGGTGGGAAGCAGCCAGCAACTGCAGCCAGCGAGTCGACAAACATGTCCTGAGCAGAGTCTCTCCCTGTTTCATTATCTGCACTAAGAATGCGATCAATAAAAAGTTTTACCAAGCGCAGTAGAAAAGCTAGGCAATCAAAGGCAGGCTTTTCTTTGGGAAAATAAAAAGCTGACAGAAGGAAGAACCAGAAACACTATAAAAGACGACGTAAATAAGGAGGCTGCAAAGAAATGGCGGCAGCTCTCAGCTCCCAGAGTTGTAGAAAAGGGTACTACTCAGCAAATCCAGCATCAGCGATGATTTCGGGACAGCCCGGCTGCCAGCCCTGTGGCCTGAGGCTGTCTGCGTCCCTTCGGGACCTATCTGTGGCTCCGTCTGCAGTCACGGGAGCCTGGGGCTCCGCGCCAGCACCGGCCCTTACGTTTGCAGCCTTCGGGTCCGAAGCCGAAGTGGTTGACCTCGCAGCGCTCGCAGTGCTGGCCGGTGATGCCGGGCTGGCACTCACACTGGCCAGTGTGGACGTCACACTGTCCGTTGGTGGAGCCCAGAGCATGGCAGTCACACCTGGAATGAACATGACAGGTAAGAAAAACGGATTTTAAGCAAACTTTTCTCCCCCCTTTCAGCACAGGACTGACATAACTGGTGATAGAAAACAATGTTATGGGCTGCTGGCCCCCCTGGGTTCAGGTGATCTCCAGGAGTTCTACTCAGAAGTTCCTCTTTTCCTAACTTTACACACAAACACTTTTTACAGTGTTTAAACAGCACTGTCTGTGTAACCCACCACCTGTGGCTCTCCAAGCTGGCACCGCAGAGGCACCGGCCAGGCACTGTGCAAACCAGAATTCCCCACGCGCCACTCTGGGAGGTCTGATTCTAAGCATCTCTGAAAGGACCTTATAATTTGCGTATTTTTTTTTTCGTTTTCAAAAGTATTTTATCTAATTTTAGAGAATGAGAGGGAGAAAGAGATGGAGAAAAACATCAGTGTGTGGTTGCCCTTTATACGCCCCCAAGTGGGGGACCTGGCCTGCAACACAGGCATGTGCCCTGACTGGGAATCGAACCAGCAACCCCTTGCTTCGCAGGCCAGTGCTCAATCCACTGAGCCACACCAGCCAGGGCTGTGCATTTTTTAAAAAATGTTGCTCAGATGATTCTAACATAGCTGGGGCCACTATATTTCACTCTTTCCTCCCATTAGCTTAATCCCAACTGCTAGGCATTGCCTCCGTGGGCGCCTAGCTTCTCTACAAGGCACTCCAGTGATTCCCGGACAAAGCCAAGCCAATGGTATAACTTGGAAAAATGCACCTCTTCCGATAAGGAAAGGACAGGCTGCTTCTACCAAGGGCGCCCGCTGTCTCACCTCTCACAGCCTTTCCCGCTGTGCAGGTGGTAGAACCCGGGCTCGCATGCACCGCAGTCCCGGCCGGTGACGTGAGGCAGACACTCGCACTGCCCAGTTATGGGGTTGCAGGTGCCCTGCTGCCGTGTGGTCCCATAGGGGTTGCAGCTGCAGGCTAAGGCGGGAGACAAGACAGAGAAGGAGGCGAATCACCTGGGAGAAATACTGAAATGCAAACCACTCAAACAGGCTCTTTGGACTTGTGTTGTCCGATGCAGCAGCCATCGGTCGCCTGTCGCTACTGAGCACTTGAAGTGCGGCTGCCCTGAGCGGCGCTGAGGAGGGAAACACATGCTGGACCCTGAAGACTTGGTGGGGGGCAGGGCGGGGAGACATGCACCTCAATAACGTATTCCTGGCTGCTTGTTGAAATGACGATGTCAGACATAGGAGGTTAAATACGATAGATCATTAAAATTAATTTCACCTGGTTCTCTTCATTTCCATGTCTCTACTAGAAAAATTCAAGTGACCTAAGTCCTGCGCACCTGTTTCACTGGGCAGGGCTGTTACAGACCAAAGGACTGTAAGTATTTAAAGAGACCACACGGCACGTTCTCAGAGAGAGAGCGCGGCTGTGACAGACCCTGGCGGGCGGCAGGTCACCTTTGCACTTGTCCGCTGGGTTGGGAGCCCGCGGGTTCCCGAAGAAGCCGTCCTTGCAGCGGTCGCAGTAGAAGCCGGCGGTGTTGTAGATGCACTTCAGGCACTCCCCCGTCAGGCGGTTGCAGTTCCCGACCGCGTTGGGGTCGATGTTGTCGTTGCACTGGCACAGGCGGCAGAGCCGCACGGGGCCGTGTCTCCCCAGCGGGTCTCCGAAGTAGCCGTCGTCACAGAGCTCGCACCTTTTACCTGGGAATGGGACAACCTGGTGTTGGGAAAGGGAGGCCTTGGGGACTTCTGGTGCTGCTGGTTACCAGGAAGTCTGCTCACGGATGACCATGGTGACAGGCAAGCAGCCTAGTGTGACCATCAGCTGGGAGGCCACGTGGCCCAGCGCACAGGACACCAGCCTAGGAGAGTCCTGGCGCGGTGCCAAACCCCAGCGTGACCCGGGGCACGGCTCTGTTTCCTTATTGGAAAGTGGCGCCTGGTTGGCCCACTTCACGCCAACGGTTGTGAGGGTCACCTGAAGCCACACGCTGGAAGTTCTGTGTGAGTGAGCCGGGCTCCGGCCCAACGGACGGCACGTTCACACATGTTCATTTGTGTTGATGTCAAGAAAGATGAAAAGTGAGTCTTGCTATGATGGCCGTCCCATACAGCAGGGTACAGAGGATGAGTCTTTTAAAAACTGGAAGGCTTATGTTAATCCTGCTGGAGCAGCGTCAACTAGCAGGCTCTGAGCATTCTACCAGGGGACCTGGAGACGGTCGTTTGCCGCCCGCTCTGTCACAGCTATGGGGACAGAGGTTAAGGAACTTGCCCACAACCCGACAGCTGACAGACAGTGAGGGGGACAGAGCCAGAGTCCAGGGCCCTCTGCACGGTACTACGCTCAGTACTCAGTGAAGCAGAGTTGGGTGCGGACCCGGCGGTGGCAGTGGAAGGAGCGAAAAGTGGTCAGACTTGAAGTGGGACCAGTCGCAGTTGCTGGCTGGTCACTTCTGGGAAATGAAAGAAGAAGGCGATGCCTAGGGTTTGGGCTTGAACAGCTAGGTGGGTGGTAGTGTTTTTACTGAGATGAACGAGACTGGGGATGGAACAGGGCTGACAGAGGAAAAAGAGCAAATCAAAGATTTAAGCTTGAATTTGCTGAAACCTGAGATTCCTTTACCACCTGAATCAAGATCACGGCAGAAAAGAATCGGCGCATTCAGATTAGCAAGACTTGAGGAGCGTTTAGTAGAGATACTATCCACAGATCGCAGGGGAGGGCAGGAGGGTGGAGCATTTGCGACAGTAGCCACAGGGCTGGTGGGGGGAGGGCACCAGGACCGGTACCCAACAGTGTCTAACTGGACTGGAAAGGACTGTTTGGAGAAGGCCGTCTGCCAGGAGCTGAGAGCCTGGGTTAAGGTCACCAAACCACGAGGACCCTGCAGAGAGGGAGCCTGGAATGAACTCTCTGCCCTCGCCAGGGAGGCTGCCGGCTGATTCAGTGTGTGCAGGTCTCGTCGGAGTGGGCACAGATGACGAGTGGACAGGAGGGGTGCGCAGAAGGCTTCCAGCCCACCACCCACGTGGAGCTGGCGAGTGGGCGGCCGGCGCTCAGGAGGGGGAAGTCGGGGCTGAGGGGCAGATTTGGCAGCTTGCAGCACAGAGAGGCTTCGAGGCCTGAAGATGGGGTCTGCTCGGCTATGGGGAAGCATCATCAAGTCGACGTGAAAGCCTTAGGTTGAGAATCAGATGTGACAGGAGACGCAAAAGGAGAGGTAGGAGGAAACCCAGGGGAGGGAAGTGTCGAAAAAGGTGAGAGAAGAAAAGGTCTGGAGCAAGTCAAGCAGTCCGTAGTGGCCAGTGTTGCAGAGGCTGGGTCAGATGAGGGCTGGAACTGACCACTGCAGTCGGCCACCGGCAACCAGAAAATGTGGCTGGGGCGGCACGGGGGTGGCAGTGGGGAAGTAAGATGCTGCGAGGGGAGAGGAAGCAGGGGCCTGCTCGTCTCTGCTGTAAACAGTCACCAGACCCTCACCCAAGATCCCTGTCCAGATCAGCATGAGGACAGCATTTTAGTTCTGCTTTTTTGTCAGATAATTTAGCTATTCTAGATAGTACCCCCATTTAAAATGTCCCGAAACCTGTTCTGAATAATACTTAATTTTAAAAATCTGGTTAAAAAACCTAAAACACAGCTACATGGGAGGGTATGAAAGGCTCTCACTCCAAACTATCTCCTGGCAGCTAGAGCTTGTGCACCCTCTTGCCTTCGCGTCTAGGACGTGGGCTAAGGCCCTGGCTGTACAGCTTGTACAGCCCTGCACGGGTTATAACGCCTTTGGGCCTTCGTTCTCCTTGCCCTCTCACCCCCTTTCGCATGCTGTGTGCACCCCTCTGTGTGAACTAACCACACTGTACTCGATCATCCCTGCTTCCCTCCACACTCTCTGAGCCCCTGAAAAGTCGGGACCATCCCTTAGTCGTTTTTATATTCCCAACACCATGCGCTCAAAAAGTGGTTGAAAAAAGATTGTTATTAACTTACCTCAAAGTTTTTAACATTAAATGTAAAAAACCATGTTTTAGATCTCAGTGACTATCAAGTTATTTACATTCTTGAAGTTTTCTAAATGGAGAAATCTCACCTTGTCTCTGCAATCTCTATTCCTTTAGTCAATAAGTATTCGTATTCATGAAACAAACGCGTATGCCGAACACTATTCTGAGCGTTAGGGAATCAAAAGTGTGTAAAACAGTTACAGGTTTCTGCTTTCAGAGAACTTAAGTGGGGGTGGAAGAGTAGGAGGGGAAGACAGACAATAAACAAACACATATAAAAATATCAAATGGTTAAAGACTGCTATGCAAGACATAAAGCATGACAAGGGAACAATAAGAGTGTATTTTACAGCATGCTGTTTTTATGGATATCTACGCCCTAATTCACATCCTCAAGAACTGCTATAGACCATTCTCTTCAAGCCAGGTGGTAACTAATAAACCAAATATATTTCACAGGCTTTGTGTAAGAAACATCTGATTCGTGACCAACAGGTTTATAACATTTCCCAAGGCCTCCTACATTATACGCCATCTCTCCATGAAGCATCCCTCCAAAAGAGTCTCAATCTACCATTGGTATTATTTTGTATAGATGTGAGAATGGCCCCACTGTGCTTAACTGTTTCATCCTGCAATCGCCATCTGTCTAGTGAAATAACAAAGTGAGTAAGGGGACCTACCACAAACGTCGCATGAAGCCCTTCCGAGAATAGCTGCTGTAAGTGGGACACTCACTAGCTGCTGTGGCAGCCACTTGAAGGGCCCTAAGAACCTGGGTAGGAGCGTAGGGAGGGTCCATGAGAAAGCCTTCTTGGGAAAGTGATGTTTCAACCCAACCCCACAGAAGAAGCAGGAGTTGGCCAAGGAAAGGGAGGTGTGGATGGAGAGAGTGGGGAAGGCACTCTGAAAGAGAACGGTACAGGGCAGGCCACAGAGGCTGGCCGTCGGTCAGTGGCTCGGTGGCGGGAGGACAAGAAGCCCAGGACGGGTGGAGCTGTGCATGTGAGCCGGGGGTGGGGTGGGGGTGGGAGGGGTGGGGACGGGGCCAGAGCAGTCTCTGTGCAAGACTGTCGGGCTTGTTTAAAATGAAAAAAGGGCCAAAAAGAGTCGGAAATATGAAATTCTAGACTAATGTCCTCTCCTTATTTTCGCAACTGCCTTAAGCAAATGACCCAGTCTCTGTGTTGCAATGCCCCATGCTCGGGAGGGGTCGGTGGAAGGACAATGGCGTGTTTGGATGCTGCCCAATGAACAAAGAATGTTTGGGTGGAACACAAGAGATAGAGATTACTAGCTTGGTGTTTTGTGTTTTTTTCACTTATTTTTACACTCTGTAGCAACATCGCTGGAACAAAAGGTTTGTGATGTAGTCAAGGGCTGTATCAGAAGCCCAGCCAGAATCTCCCCGGGAGTGAAAGCTGAAGTCGATGGAAAAAGTCAGACTGCACCAGTGAACCTCTGTCTCCTGGGTCGGCCAGCCCCGGGCGGCCGGGGGGCAGCTCCTTGAGTAGCTGGGAAAGATCTAATTCTGTGTTCTTATCAAAAAGAAAGAAACTCAGAGAATGGAAACACTGGCCTAACACACACACACACACACACACACACACACACACACACACACACAGACACAATAATGCATTTTCCCAACTGCACGTGATGGGCTCTGATACTCTGGAAAAACTATTCTGAGAAAGAATGTAAACACATTTTTTCATTACCACCTTACATCGAGACGCCCAGGATAACAGCCCCACAAAAGTACAAGCCAAGTCTGAGCTCTCACCCCGTGAGGGAGAGTGCACTGTGGTGGCCTGGGGACTGTCGTGCCTGGGTTCAAACGCTGGCTACTCCCACGACTGGCCCGCACGTGGGCTTGGCCACGTAACTGCCCACCTCTGTGCCTCAGTTTTCTTAGCTGGAAAGTGGGGGCAGCAGAACCCACCTCCCAGGGTCGTGAGGACTCATGAAGCAGGGAAGTACCTGGTCATAAATATGTTAGCTATTAAAAGAACCTGATATGCATTTGGTAAATCTATAATAAACCTGTGTTCTGTAATACTTGGCCTACAAGGAAAATTGCAATGATTAAGCCAAACAAACAAACAAACAAAAATTTGGATGCCCCCAAAGCCGTTCTCCCAAGATGTCTTTGGAGGACAGAACCCTGCGAGCCGATGGGAGGGGCAGACTCACCAGTGGTGCCAGTGGGGCAGTTGGTGCACACCACCTCCTGAGTCTTAGGGACGACGGCACAGCTGGAGCCCCCAGGACACGGACAGGGCTGGCAGTCGGAGGAGGTGCCCGCCGTCGAGTCTCCGTAGTAGCCATCACTGCACTTCTCACAGTGGGGGCCCGCTGTATTGTCTCTGCAGTGACAAACACCTACGTGGAGAGCGGGCGTGAGATGACAGGCCGATAGGACAATGAGCATTGCCTCCCCACCTGCTACAGAGCACTCAGGCCTAGCGGCCCCCAAGGAGAAGCCCCCACTTATCACTTACCCATCTCGGGGTCACAGGTCTCACTGTGTCCGTTGCAGGTACAAAGCACACACGGACTGTACGGCCCGAGACTCGGAGTTTCTCTTCGGTAACCCGGGAGGCACGACTCACAAAACTGCCCTCCGTACCCCACGGGGCAGGTGCAGGTCTCCACCCAGGTTGCGGGGACCCCAGGTCCAGGGCGAGCACTTGCCAGGGTGACATCATCCAAATATCCAGCACCTGTGTGTCGTGTGGGAAAGAGAATCCCTGAAACTGCTTCTGTTTTCCAAAGGCTCGCGAAAAGTCAGTACCATTAAAGAGCAACCAGACCCCAAATTTCAGAGATAATCAACCACTAGTACATTCATTTATTGGAGAAGATAAGCGGAAAATAGCCTTCAGAGCAATCATGTGGTGGCTGGCGATATGTATGAATGACAGTATAGCAAACTTAGGTTTTCACACACACACACACATTCCCCCAGGATTGGTGGATTTTACAGTTTTCCCAATCACCAATATTAGCAATGAAAAGCATCAATTGGACCATAATCTGGGGCGAGATGAGATGTAAGAGCAAGAACACAGAGGACAAGAAGAGTTTCAGTCTGTAGTCACAAAGCAGTGTTTTTGTTCTTTTGTGACAAAAGCAGACACTCATCACAGAGTTCAAGGATAAGAAAGCAGGCAAAGCACCTGTCAACAAGTACCACTCAATTATATTTTTTTGCCCTGCACTGAACAGCAACAATAAGCAAACGAGCTCTAATACTCAGGGCTACTTCAGAGAGTATGCAGTTCTTCCAAAGCAATTATAATCATCATGTATCACAGTGCTTTCCTGTTGTGGACCACCCTGCCTGGTTTCAGGAATTGTAACTACCTCCCATGGCTAAGGATGAGTGAGCGACCTCAGGAATGCAAGTCACAAGAGACAAAAGCTTGTCTTTGGTAGCAAACGCTGCCTCAACTTACTCGCCCTGCCCCCAAAGCATGGTCAGTGTTGATGATGGGTAAGACTCCTCACAGCAAGAATAAACCTAAGCCACTTGGGAGTCCTTCATGGAAGGACTGGGGAGGGGAAGGCTGCAACAAAGAGGGAGCAATGGACCCTTGCCTCCTGGCTATGTGACACAGCCCGAGTCTCCGCGTCCTCAGGGAGAAGCACTTCCTGGCTCTAATCCACTTAAGCCTGAAAACCTGATGGAAAGAGATGCAGCTCCTTGCCTTGCTAGAGGGGATCCCAGGGAAAAATCTGGGATCACAAAGAATTCCTAAAAAACTTGTGAAACCTGCTCTGCTAAGAATGCTTTCATTCATATGATAAGGGTCCAAGCAGGAACCCTAAAGTTTCTGTAAACTCCCTTCCTGACTGACTGACTCAGACTAAGCCCTCAGATTTCTTTGAAATGTTATCTACTGTTTGTTCCTTGCCGCCCGTATTCCTGTGTATTACAACCCAATAAAAATCCCTGGAGGAAGGGGCTCGAGGCCCTTCCCTTTTCAGGGATTGGCCACCTCTCCTCCCCAAGCAGATCATGTCTTGGTAGTGTTTACTTTCATCCATGGTGGTCGGGGGGACTTGCACGAAAAGTCACCCCCACACTTTCCAATCTCCAGAAAAAATAAAACATAGAAGCAGCCTTATGCTGCCTTAGACCAATGGTTCTTCCAACCCCACAGCAGGAGCGCACCATGTAGGTGGCAGGCCTGGATCACTCCTATTCCGTGACATTTCCCGTTCACTTCCACCCCACTCCTGTCTCTGGCGGCCTATCGTTCAAGTGTACTTCCCTATGTTATCACGTATCATTTGCTGCTTATATATTCTTAGAACCTGATAACCTGAGGTTGAAGGACATCTCTCCTACTACTGCCTTGAACTTAGTTAACTTTTAATATGTTTGTGGGTTTTCCCAACAATTAGATCATGAGAGACATTTCCATGGGCTAATATTCTTCCAATGCTACACATTCTTAAGTCTCTCCATCCTAAAAGTATTCCTCCTTCTATCTTGTCCCTAAATAATCCATCTCTTTCCCTTCCCTTGTAGCCAAACTTCTTGAAAGAACAGTCCTTACTTCTCGGCCTTCAAATCACTTATCAAAGCACTGTAGTTTCAACACTTCCTAAACAAACAACCCCCATCCCCACCCCAGCCAGCGGCTCCTTAGTCACCCAATCCAAAACCCAGTGGGGTTATCTCCTTAAACTTGTTAATTGTTTCTCCTCCTTAAAATTCTTTTTCTCTCTGGTGGCTCAGGGCATGGTCCTTAAATAACTGTTTCCAGAATTGCATGTTCTCTTCTCTCTTCCAAGTTTCCAAGTTTAAAAACTACTGCCCATATATTGACAATCTTTTAATTCTAGATCTCCAGTCCTAAGCTTCAGATCCGTATTTCTAACTACTGTGCCTATAAGACGTTTTCATCTGGGTAGTCAACGCAGGCATCTGAGAAACCGGCACGTCCAAGGCCTTGCGGGCATGATGCTAAGTGAAGTAAGTCAGACAGAGCAAGCAGAACCCCTAAGATCTCACGTATACATGGAATCTTTAAAAATAAAGCAAAAAAACACTTAACTCATAGCTATGGAGAACAGAGATTGGTGGTTTACAAACTTCCAGGTATAAAATAAATCAATCGTGGGGATGTGCAGCACAATGTGGCAACTACGGTTAATACCGCCTATTTGGAAGTTGCTGAGAGTAACTGTTCTCATCACAAGGGGAAGGAAAGTTCTTATCACAAGGGGAAAAATTATGCAGCTACGTACGGTGATGGAGGTTACCTATACTTATTGTGGCCATTATTTCACAATATATACAAATATCAAGTCATTATGTTGTACACCCGAAACTCATATAGTGGTGTCTGTCCATCACACCTCAATTAAAAAAGAAACCAACACCTCCCAGCTGCCGATGCCGCTCCCAAGGCCGCTCTGACCCCACCGCCCCAGGTCTGCCTCTCCCCAGAAAGGGCTTCATTATAATAAAAAATTGACAGGAAGAAAATGTAAAAGCATACTTAAAACAGCTTTGTTTATCTAAAATTATAGTAAATGTTCATTCAGTAACTTACCCTTTTTCATAATTTAGCTGGTGGTTAAGAGGCCTGATGATTACAGAGCAATAAATAAAAATAAATAAAGGTGAAGACCTGTGAGTCAGTAAAATTATATTCAGAAATTTTCTGAATTTAATTTCTGAAATAGAACAATCTATTTACATATAATCAACCACAATAGGCTTATCCATGATAAAACAATAGTATTTCCTAATCTGAACAAGTTTTCTCCAGGTTCTTAGGAGTTGTTAAAAAAGTACATTTTTTATACATAATTCATGTACAATGCGGTGGTTTATACCACTTCTTTAGCATCGGTGTTATAGAATTAGGACTTTAGAGATACCCTTTTGCTTAATACAACTCCTTCTACCCAATCATCTTGTTAATCAGCTCTCCTCACTCATATCGTAACTTACTCCTTTCACTATATGTCCCACGGATCTTGATAGAGGTCAAGTTGTTAAGGAGCTTCTGAAATTCAAAGGCAGTAAGAGTAGGCCTCCAAGGGTAATCTGTTGCTTCATGGAGCCTGGAAAGAAAGGGGAGGCCACATTCACTTCTGTAAGGACAAATCTGGGGTCCAAGAAAGCACTTCTTACTCATTTAGGCCACCAACAACACAACACTCCGACAGTTTGAGTGAGTCAGACACCAGTCTTGTTGGTTTGACAGTGCAGTCGGCAAGGGTGTAGGAGAACAGGGGGAAGGCTCCCTTTTACAAAGACCCCCTCAGAACCCTGAAGTTTTTTTTCAGCATCCACTTTGAGGCCTGATAAGCTCGGGTAAAGAAACCACTTCTGTAATTCTGGCCAAGTCAGACTGTACAGTGACGAGGTCTTACCGGAAGACGTATTTCACAGTGGTCTCGCTTGGGTAGGAGTTGCCCTGCGCAATCAAGGGCACGGACACTCTCAGGCCAGCCCCCTCGAGCACCAAGTCTTCTGCAGAGAGGCGCGTGTCTCGTCTGTCCACCCGGAAGGAGAAGGAGAGGTTCTGCCCGTAACTGAACACCTGCTTGCCCAAGAACTTGGCTGGAACGCAGACACATGGGGCAGGAACGTGAGGATGAGACTCCGGAGGAGCACGCCCCCCCCCCTTCCCCTGCAAGACTATTCACCAGCCTCACTTACCAGGGGCGATGAAGTACCTAGGAAAGTAGCTGTCTGAGATGACGGCGATGTCTTGCCTCTCGGAGGACCAGTCCAGTGACGCTTCGGAGCCGTCCCTCTGCTCTGCACGCCACCCATCCTCGTCTGCAAGCAGAGGAAGGGAACGCAAGCACCGTTACGTGGGAAAGACCCTGGACTCACCTCCTCTGAGTGCCACGGAAGTACAGAGAGTGCAGAGAAGGGCATCAGTGAAAGCTTCTGAATACGCGAATCCCACAACAGCACCTGTACACGCTGTACCTTTCCATTTACCTTTGGCTTTACTTTAGGTAACATTTGACTATGGTAAATTAAAAAAAACCACACGTATGTCTTCATAAAGTGCAGCACAGGAAATACAGTCAATAACACTGTAATAACCATGGGTGGTGACAGAGAGGCACCAGATTCATTAAGGTCCAATCACTGTGCTACACACCCAAAACAAATAGGATATTGTCTGCCAACTGTAATTGAAACATTAAAAACTTAAAAAACAATGACTAACCACAAAAAAAAAATTACACAGGATGATTAAAAACAAACCAAAAAAGCCAAATAAGAAAAATGACGTTCATTAGAGAAGTGTTGCCACCCTCAAAAAATCCTCAGAGAGTTACCGATTTTTTTTTTTAATGGCCTAAGTCTAGTCACACACTCCTAGGGGGTGGAAGGTCCACGTTACCAATCTGAAAGGTAGAGCTTATAGAGTAGACGCTGTAGCCGACGGCGTTTGTGCAGACAGAAGAATGCCCGAAGCAAAAGCAGGGTGTGCACCCCCTGGGATTTGATGATTCCAGGTTAAAAAATCCAGGTTTGCATCTGAAAAAGATTAAGGTCCCACCAGGTGTTATTTTTTTGGTACCCTGAAACAGGGTAACAGTGAAGACACAATCCAGGGCGAGAAAGAACGAGCTACCTCTCACAGTTGAAGCCTTCCACGTTGTCTTTGCACACACACCTTCCTGTTTCGATGTTACACTCGTCCGTGCTGCCGGAAGGGTCGCACGCGCACGGCCTGATGCATGGAAAACGGACGGGGCGACGTGAGAGGGAGGGACAGGAGGGAAGACACGGCACGCTTACAGTCAACCTCTGGCTTTACATGTTAATACTTTTCTTTTTAAAGGAAAAACATAATCCAGCCAAACGAGTATTAGTGTCATTTTTGGATTTAGACCCGGTTTCAATCAAGGATGCCCATCACATTTACATATTCAAACTCTGCTTCATGTCTGTACAAAGAACCCTGGATCATGATTATAGCCAGGAGTCTTGAATCTGGCCGACAATTATTTTGGGAGAAAATGTTTACATTGCTGCAGATAAGCCACAGGACCTTTTATTATGAAGGGGGCTACCTTTAGATTCTGCCCCCTCGTTTCGGTTCTGAAAAAGTCTCACCTGCATCCTGCCTCAGTGAGAGAATGGAATCCAGGCTGGCAGCGGTCACACTTGTCGCCCATCACTCCTGGCTTACAGCTGCATCGGCCGTAGCTGTCACACTGCGTGCTGAGGGAACCTGCAATTTAAAAGGCATCTCAGCCACTGGATGGGGAAGCAACATTAATATGTCAAAGAAAGACAATCGGTAACTAAAGACAATGCCGGAAAACCAACATGTGATCTCCAGATGGTAACTGAGAACAAAGATCACATTTTTAATCAGAATTCTCTCAAAATCAGACCTCCTTACGCCACCCCACTTCACCTTTCCAGACGCACACCCTACTGGTCAAGGCTGAAAACACTAACAGGTCACCCCACACCCAGTGGTAAACTAGACATGTAGAGCCTGTTCCTTCCCCGTGAGAAAGCACAGCTCCTTGAGGGTCATGCCCAGAATTGAAGTCTGTGCCAGCACGAACACCAAATACAAAGGTCAAACTCCTGAAGGAACAGAATGGCCTAAGAGCACGTGACAGCTATGAATATACAATAACATGAAAAAAGTTCAGCACACTAAGGATTTCAGACTAAACAAAGTCATTAACAAGGAAGAACTCACGGAGCAGCTAACATTTTACAGTCGAGTTCAAATAGTTCTCTAAGGTCTGGCTGCTAATTCTTTCCAAACCATTACTCAGGCCAACCCCAGTTTTATACACACCAGAAAACCATCTGAAAGTCCGACAATGGGATTCAAGAGAGTGGAGGTGGGGGTGCAGGCAGATCCTGAATCATTTACATATCATGGTAATGTCCACACTTCCATACTGAGCCTGTGCAATTGCCTAGGAGGCCGCTCTATTATCCAGAGATAATGAAGGGGATGCTCCCCCACCCCCTGCCACCTTTCACCCCGTCAGGCCGAAGCAGACCCTGCCCGTCACTTACCCACTGGACTGCAGTAGCACGGGGCGCAGGCCTCCGTGCTCCCAAGGCGGAAGAAATTCTCCCGGCACCGCTCACAGTTGGGGCCGTCGGTGTTATCCTGGCAGTTGGTGCAGTGGCCACCGTGGCCGGTGGAACGGTAGAGTTCAGGGTCAAAGTAGCATTCCTGCGCTCGGCCATTGCAGTTACAGGCTGTCGGGCAAACATGAGTTAACTGACACTCGTGTCCCTATGCAAATAGTGTTTTTACAAGACACAAAACAAAACAAAACAAAACACCCCAAATCGTAATTTCCCACATCTCTGTGACGGGTGGTGTTGGAAGAAGAAGAACACCAGAGCCCTGACCGGTGTAGCTGGGTTGGTCAGGCCTCATCCCGCAAAGCAAAAGGTTGCCGGTTCAATGCCTGGTCAGGGAGCACATGGGTAAGGCTGTGGGTTCAGTTCCCTGTTGGGGCATTTATGAGAAGCAACCGACTGGTATTTGTCTTCCTCTCTTTCTCCCTCCCTTCCCCCCGTCTCTCTATGTTGGCTACCAGATGCGCTGTTCATTAAAAAGAGAAAGAAAAGAAAAACAATATGTCAATATGAGCCTTAGAGAGCCAGGTTATCAGCATGCTAGGAAATGCTCATCCTTACCGAAGACAGCACTACCATACAAGGCATCTCCCAGCCACTGTTTGTACTCAAGTAAAAGCCAAGTCGAATCACAGTTTTTCTGAATCTTTATCCTTCATCCTTATCCCAACTCCAAGAACAAGGTGCCAGTGTGTAGGCAGGCTTCAATCCACCTTAACATTTCAGGCCACAGATGATTCAAATACGGTAAGATACTAACTTTCAAATGAGAGATTATGTGCACGTCCAGACTGGGCTAACCTGAGACACGTGCATTAAAATCAAGTGCCTGTGCAGATGTGAGCAGAATTAACGGGGACCCAGCAGGTCTGTCCATCCACTGGGGAGCCAGCCACAGTGCCAACTGCGTCATCTGTGATGTAACCAACGGTGCCCCTACAGGGCACAACCATATTTGAAGACCAAGTATCTGTAGTCACAGAAACACTTTATCCTATTTATAGTCAGATGATATTCTCAGAATGACTGACTCTGTCCAAAGTACAGGTGGTATCTTGAGCACTAAAAGTAAAGCTTTACTTGATTTCTGAGAGATCAGGAAGTTGTTGTTTTAAAATATCTGAATACACGTATTTTCTTTTTCTTTTCTTCCATCATTCACAATCAGTTCTTTTATGGTATTACCCTTAAAATTTTGTGTAAACTTGAATCATTGGCAATAAACTTAGAGCTGTTAAGTAACTTCTATACCTTCCTTTCCCTTCTTTGGTTGCTACTTCTTTCCCCTCAATTCTCCCCAAATTATCCCACCATCACCCAACCACCCACCCACTGAAAGAGTCTGGTGCTTGGAGACCATGAGCCAGAACATTCCTGGTCCCCATTGTTCCAACCCATAGCTACAGCACAAGCTGCGGCTCCCTCAGCGGCAGCTGGTAGGAGAGAAGGCAGCTGTCATTTTCTCTTCTGCAGCTTGAGAACCTGGAAAATACTGGAGTCCCGTCACAACCTCCAGAAACTTCATTCTCTGAGGGGTCACAGTGCCGAAGGGACAGAGAGGAAAGCAAACTGACTCCGCTCCTCATCAGTCTGTCAGCTAGCATAGTCAGCTCATTTGCTAGTGGTAAGTGGGGACAGAGTGCCTTTGGTGTTTCCATAATGTTCCTGGACAGCCTCTAAATATGACCGCATCGTTAAAGAGAATGCTTTGCAAACACATGTGTACATTTATTTAGATGGCACATCTTAGGAGTATTTCCTTCTTTCTTTTGCCAGCCTCTGCTATGTAGCTTCCAATACTGGATGTTAAGGGTCAGTGAAAGAATTAAAGCGGCTCGAGCAACTGCTTAGGAATGCTGGAGGAGGCTATAAAATCCATCTGCAAGTCTGGGATTAGTTAAAGGAAAGAAAAGATGAATAAGAAAATCTGCTCAGGGCAGCTAATGGAAATAATCGTAAGTCAAGATATCAATTCTTTCTCAAGGTTTCTGCCAGCAATTCCTGCAAGTTCAGAGTGTCTTCTTTCTAATTCCCTTTATTACCAAGAGAATATGATAAGGAATATTTATCATATTACAGACATAAAAAATTACAGCTGTTTTAAAATTTCTTAAGAGCAGTTCAGAGTGTCTTCTTTCTAATTCCCTTTATTCCCAAGAGAATATGATAAGGAATATTTATCATATTACAGACATAAAAAAATTAACAGCTGTTTTAAAATTTCTTAAGACCTTGGCAAGTCAAAATCACATGTTTTCGTAGTTTCTTTCTCCTGAGATTCCTTCCTCTATCTGTTTGGAATAAACAAAGACACTGAAGGAATAAACAGTGTGTTATCTTTTCCAGCTCACCCTGTCCTCGGAACACGAGTTTCTACTTTTCTTCCCAAAGCCACCCATCTCTGCATGAGAGGAGTAAAAAAATTCTCCCCATTGTGCCCTTTAGTGAGATTCAGGAAAAATAATTTTGACAAATAAGCTTCTGAAGGGTAGTCTCGGTCTAGAACTCACTGCGGTGGACACATGTGAATCAACAACCTTGGCTCTAGAGTCAATGAGCATTATAAAAAGATGAATATTTTAAAAGGCAACAAGGAAAAAAACTAGAAAAACCGTTACGTGAGAGCAGGCTACAGTGGCCCAGTATCTGGACCTGAGCAAAGCGCCAGGCCTTGCAGATTAGCGCCCATCCTGCTGTGTGTTCAGGAAGGAAGTATGCGACCAGCACAGTTCATGTTTATGGCCAACCGCCCTCCTCTATGACGTGCCTCTGGCATGCGGCTGACTGCCCTATGTCCTCAAATCACGGGGAGAGCACTGCCTTTCAGAGTTTTCCTTTCAAGGGGACAGAGGAGGAAGTCACCCGTGCCCTCTTCCACCTCTGGAAGTTCTTAGGGTAACCGGGCGGGCCCACGCCGCGGGCACTCACGCAGGCACTCGCTGGCGCTCTCGGCGGTCGCCCGCCTCCACGGCCGGTCGTTGAAGAAAGGGAGGCACTTCTCGCAGTCCACTCCGTACGTGTTATGCTTGCAACTGCACACCAGCTTGTCAAACTCATTCTTCACACACTCGCTGGCGTGGCCGTTACATTTGCACCTGCAGAGGGAAGACACGCTCAGAAATAGGAAACTGCTCCAAAGTCCTAGAAATGGATGCAGGAGAAGGACGCACACAGGGAACTCACAACAACCTCAGCGAGTGCTCGAGATTCGCAACTGGAAACCGAGGGACTGAGCAAGATCAAGTAAGGGCTGCCTGCGCTTTCGGGTGTGAGGAAAAATTAAACAGGGAACAACAAAGGCAGGTCTACTTCACAGGGGACGGGGCATAAACCAGGCATGAGAAGAGAGCCCTGACAGTATCTGAGGACGTCTGCAGAATCGCTTCCTGAGGTCAAGTGTGTGTGTGTGTCAAAAAGCAGCCAAGCGTACTGGTTAAAAAGAACCTGGATTCGGAAGCCAGGCAGCCTGGTTTTCGAGCCCTGCCCTGCGACTTAGCTGTAAAACATGGACGATGATGATGTTTATTTCATAAGGTTACTGCAAGGATCAAGAATTTGCTTAATTTATGTGCCCAGCGTTGTGTGGGCACATAACGGGTAAATAATTAGGTCAGCAATTATCTGCCATAATGATTTTTAAAGTATTCTGATCTGAAGGTAGCCAAGAACCACTGGATTCCCTGCTACCAGATGGGTCTCTGGCAGCCGGCTATCCCCACGAGTGGTCTGGGGTAAGGACCCCTGAGGGAGCCCCTGGCTGCAGGTGAAACCACCAACGGAGGTCTCGTGGACATCCCCATGAGTAAGCCCGGTGAGTGCACTAGCGTGTGCTCTGGCACACTGAAGTTTCCCTCACTTGCTTCCTTGAGGACAGCAATTGGTTCCAGAGCTCCAACTACCACTTAAAAATACACCCAAACACTTCCGAAATGTTGACAGCACGACAGGGATGAGTCACAGATAGACATCTCCAGCTCTCATGCCTCTTCCACACTCCTGAACTGCTGTACAGAGTTAGATGTTTATGTCTAAATTTCACATGTTTACAACCAAACTCATGACCTCCCCGAATCGGCTCATCTTCTTCATCTATTTTGGTAACAGAAACACCGTTATCCTGCTCACTAACCCTTACGGTTGGTCACCTTTGACTACATCCTGGTGATTCCTCCTTCACAACACAATGCATCTAAATGTCCCTCTCCATTCTAAGGTTACCACCCTGATGTCCCCCACCTCCTCGCTCACACAGCATTGGAGCCAGAATATCACGCACACTCTGCTCTTACATACATGCCCACAGTAACCTTTCTAATCCACTGTTTTGATATCAAGCCCATCTGCAAAAAACGACATCACTTCTCATGGTAGCATCTTCCATCCACTTTGAGCATCCATCCACACCAGGAACGCCACGTACAAAAATGATGTTTCCACCCCTGAGGCCTCATAGTTTAATACAGGGGATGCAAGTCCAAGATTCTCTCCTGCTGTGGGAGGTCTCTGGCTACCAAATTCCCTCTCTGGTTCATAGCTCTACAAGTTCATGTAAGAGCTTTTCCTTAAGTCAAGTAGGTTTACACTCTCCCAACTCTAAACTTCTGTCCACAACATGCCCACCCTCCTGTACTCAACCCAGATGTCCTCCCCACTCACCCAAATCCCACCTGTCCCTCCAGACCCAACTGACAGTCCACCTGCTCCTCTAGCCTGCCAGTTCTGTGGTGTCCTCAGGCATATGGCCTCTTGTCATCTAACACATGGGACTAGGCCAGTGTTTAATTTTTCCCATGTTCATACACTGCCTGCCCAGTCATTTGTAGGATCCTGGAAGGTCAAGTTCTTCTCGGATAGGTGCATGTCAGTCTTGCACTTCCCTGACAGCTTCACAGTGCCTATTAAAGAACTTTGTATTTAAATTGTCAGTGAGAATTCACTGTTGATTTGAGAAAGGTTTTAGAGTACCTAATTATGTACTTTGTTTCCATGATAATGAGTTCTATCAACATTATTAATATAACTGTAAACAGTTGCTGCATTCACTTCTCAACCAAAGCCCCAATCACTTTCAAAGTTCTTAACAGCGTACTTACCTACCACCTACGGCGAAATCAGAGATTGCATAATAATAGGACTTGAGAACTTTGGGGTCGTTGAACACTTCATCTCCAAAGGTGTTCAGGCGATTGAGAGTCACTCTGATGTCAGTGGCTGTTACCCATTCCTGTCAAGAAACAAACACAAATCAGAAAAATCAGGGGCTGAAGATAAGAGGCATGAACGCGACAATGTTTTCTAAATAGTTCATGTGGCGTTTGACTCATGCCCTCTTCCAGCATGGCATCTGTTGTAATCCTCAAGGGTTCCTTTGATTTCTTAACAATTTTTTCTTTCTTGACTCTTCCTTTTTTTGATCTTTGTTGTTACTTTACTGCTCAGAGTCCCCCAAGCAGGAATAAAACCAGTCTCTTCACAGGCTGTTGTGAGGCTTAAATGAAACATACTTCTCAATGCCTGGCATGCACCAGGCCCTCGATACACGTGCCCTTCTCCCCAGCCTGTATCCGCACCCCAGACCCAGTAAGAGATGGGAGCACACAGCCCACGTGATGCCACACTCGTGCAAGACACGCTGGTCATTGTCTCCTCCTGCCCATTGGGTACCATCTCTCCCCCCCTCCACACCCGATCCACTATGACAGATCTGGAAGAGACATCACAGTGGCCCAGACCAATCAGGGTTGGCCTTGTCTGGATCTCCCCCGCAGTGCCACTTTTCCGTGAGGCCTCCCCTGGCTACCGTATTTAGAACTGCTCCCTATTTCCCTCCCCTACTTATCTCTATCGTCTGCTTCTGCTGCCATCACCAGCAAACTGTAAGCCCCACGCAAGCAGGAAGCTTTTGTTCTGCTCACTGCAGCTTCTCTGGCGTAGGAGGTGCTCAAATAACATCTGCTGAGCAAATGAACGAATCTGAAGAAACCACAACTGAGCCACGTGGTAGATGCACCATGATGGCCAAGGGTAAGGAGGGAGGCTACAGTTTTCCCAAGATTTTAGGAGATTGAAGCCCTTATAATAAATGCCCTTTCACTGAGGACATGTTAGTCAGATGTTTACATCTGTGGTAGGCTGTTATGATACCAACGCCAAGCAATCGTGATTGCCAGCGCCCACACCCTGCGTAGCCCTGTTCCACGCGGAGGCCGGGCCTGGGCGTGTGATCTGCGTTAGCTGAGGGGACGTTAGCAAATGTGACACCAGCAGAGGCTTGATATTGGGACCTGTCCTCTTGGAATCATCCCACCGTCCCGTGCAGAAGCCTCGTCGGGCCTCCTAGAGGATGTAAGGGACAGGGATTGAGAAACCCAGCTCCGAGCTCACCTGCCAGGAGCAAGCCCAGGGCTGCACAGAATGAGCAAGGAATAACAGCTTGTGGCTGTTTAAAAGGCTTCCGTTTGGAGTAGTGGGTGACGTACACCCACCCAAAGACACCACTTCCACTTCCGGCCCCTCCTGGGAACCCATCTGGGAATCCCCTCTGCAGGCGTATCCAGCTAGTGCAGAGCCGGGGCGTCTGTGCTCCGGGAAGGCTCCCGTGCAACGGGAGGCACACCCGACTAGGAGCCAGCGCTCAAACCGCGCCAAACACCTGGCAGACAGGGCAACACAGGGCGCTCAGAAAGGCTCTTCCCCACGAGGCCTCCAAGTAGAATTAGAGGAGAAGAGATGATGAGTCCACCCAAACTTGGAACTCCAATAACAACTCCCACTCGTGGCCACAAGGTTGGGAACCTTTGCGTCTGTGATGTAAATAGCGAAACCTGTCTCTGCATTTCACGCTTACTGTGCCTCCTACAGCCTCCCCCTTTATCGCAGCGCTCCCGAGTGACAGCTTCTCAGGGCTGAGTCTAAGCTGTCTGTCTGTTCCTTCACAGTGGGGTCCTTCCAGAGAGCAGACTTTCTAGTTCTGAACCCCAGTTTGGCCACTTACAGCTGTTTGGTTTGGGGCAGGTGATTTTATCCTTTCTGGGTTCTCTGATTGCTCATCTGTGAAATGGAGATAATAAAAGCGTCCACCTTACAGAGTTGTCGTGAGAGTTAATTGAGTTAATTTATCTAATACATTGCCTGGACTGGTGTGGTTCAGTGGGGTGGGCTTCATCCTGCAAAGCGAAAGTTCATCAGTTTGATTCCTGATCCAGGTACATGCCTAGATTGTGGGTTCGGTCCCCAGTTGGGGTACATTCGAGAAGCAACCTATCGATGTTTCCCTCCCTTTCTCCCTCCCTTCCACTCTCTCTAAAAATAAATAAATTCTTTAAAAGAACCCTAATATATCTAAGGGGCTTAGAACACTGCTTGTAGCATTGTGGCACATTACGGTTAAGTGCTGTAGTAACTGCTGATCACAGTACCATTCTAAATCAGTGCATGCTCAGTAATACTCATACAGAGTGAAACGAGGAGGGGTCTCCTCTCCCAGACAGAAGACCACAGCTTCCAGCGGGCAGCACAGGGACAGAGGAGGGAAGGACACTTGGCTTCTCTCTCCTCACTGTCAGATCAGCTGAAAGGCAAATCGGCTCAACCCCACTGGCAACTGGATCTCGGAGCCAGAGCTCTGCCATCCAGAGCCACGCAATTAACGTTTCTGCCTAACACCACCCACCGAACAAACCCGCGGCAGGTGTGCACAGCACTTTTGCTGCGTTGAGTGAGCCTCGTGAGCTCCTGTGGAACAAGAGCAGCAAACACCAGAATCCCCAGCGCTGGGGAAACAGCTTCGAGACAGGCCAACAAGGCACAGAGTTAGCAGAGCTGCCGGCAAACCAGTCACAGAGTAACGCCACCGCTTTTTCCCACTGCCTATGCGGCTGCCTCTCCAGGGGAGTAAAACAGTAGTCTGTGCGGGAAGAAGCGAAGCCAATGTTTGCGGGACCAACTTAAAGAGTCTGTGCAGATCCCTTCTCTCCCAGGCACGCAGACCCCTGATCTTGCACCTACCAAAGTCGGCTCTTCTTCCTACCCTTTACTTTGAACGCCTCTTATTGCCGACACAAGGAACACTTTCCTGAAAGACCACTGCAAACGTATTCATTGCTCACTGTAACCTCAGAGCTCACCAGAATCAAGATTTATAATCTCCCAGACAGCAGCTTACAGAAATACAATGGGAGAGAAGAACGGGACTCACAGAGAAATATATGCTCATCTCTGGCCACCGTCCAAGACAATACAACCAAACCAGAAAAAGAGTCTTGAACATCCTAAGTCCCAGAGAGAAAGAATGAGAAGAGACAAAAGCGTGAAGCCCCTCCCCCAAGTGGGGCATTCCCTACTGCGAAATCACAACAGCTTTTCATAAAATGCACATGGCGTTTGCAAACCCACATCCAGTATTTCTTGTTTCAGTCGATGAATACAGGACGCCCCCGTTTGGGGGTTACTTTACGCCACATGACAGAAGTGTCTCCAATTCTGGCTTAATGTACTGAGTACAGTGTGAGGCTCACCAGTCTCTCCATGATATAAAAAAATTAACAGAAATCTAAGCAATACAGAAAGACTCCTCATATTGCTAAATAGGGAACAGTTTCTATGATAAGGCTTGAGCACTAGACCGGGGTACCCAAATTTTTATCTTGTCACAAACTCCAGTGCCTTCAGGAGATGAGTTTTCGTGATTGATGACAGTGCCAGAAAAACCTGGTCAGAATTCCCTTGCACAATAATAAAGGGGGTGGCATTCTTAACTGTCCTGTTTCCATTGTTCCCTCTTGCTAATAAAATATGGGGGTGGCCAAAAAGTTCATTTGGTTATTTCTATAAAATGGAGACGCTCTAGTAGCCCTTAGCTGTCTTTAACTTTGTTCGAAACAATTCTGTTAGACTGCATTGTGACAGCTGTCATATCAGCATGCATTTAAAAAGAACTTCCAAGACTGGCGAATTTTTGTACAGCCATTTTAATAGTGAAGAGGGAAGAATATACGCAACGTTTTTGGCATATTATGCTTATTATTTTAAGAAAGAGAAAAATGTAACTGAAATGCAAAAAAAAAAAAAAAGATTTGTACAGTGTATGGAGAAGATGCTGTGACTGATCAAACATGTCAGAAGTGGTTTGCTGGAGATTTCTCACTGGACAATGCTCTCCACAGACGGGTAGACCAGCTGAGGTTGACAGCGATCAAATCGAGACATTAATTGAGAACAATCAATATTATACTGTGGGGAGAGAGCTAACATACTCAAAATATCCAAAACACTAAAGTTATTGGTGAAAATGAAATATGTGTCTTTTATTTTATGGAAAAAACCCATATGACTTTTGGGCCAACCCAAAGCTTTTTTATTTTGTCCAATCAAAGAAGAGATAAGAAAGGATGCAAAAAAACTGGGTAGATTCGTTCAAATACCCTTTTCAGAAGGTCAGAAGCAAACTGTTTCCACTTTAAGTACAAACACAAAAAAGTTAAAACTGTCCAACTTTTTAAAGTGTATATATAGCCCAGGACATATCTGCAAGTGGATGAGAAGATAAGAACAGACACGAACTTCGGAACGGGAACAAAACTGCTTTCCTTCGAGTAGTGAGGGTGCACGGGAAGGCAAAATAGAGTCCAGCCATCTGTCTTGCTGGGGTAGACTCCACCTGTACCCCCGACCTTAGAGGTGGGACCACAAGGTCCCCATTATCACAGTCTTCCTCTTCCCGTACCTGAAGAGCCAGCCGGCTCCAAAGCCAACCTCTGGACGCCTACCTGCAGCACGGGGCTGTTGTCAAAGTTGTAGGCGCTGGGTCTCCCTTCCAGGGTGGAGAAGGCCACGTTGCCCCCGGTGAGAGGCGAAATGTCGCTGAACTCGTCTGTGCACAAGGCCTGCTGCTCGTCCTCCCCCGTCCTGATGAAGCCGCGGTTGGCCTTGAAGTAGGTGTTCTGGCAGGAGCCACTGTAGTACTGGTAGGGGGTCCAGGGCCCGTCCCCCCGCGTGCGCTTGTAGATGGCGAAGCTCTCCGGCCGGCTGGTGTGGAACTTGAGGCGCACATACGTGATATCAAAAGCTTTTCCTGTGGGACAAGCACATCAAAGTTCTCACGTCAGGTGTGAAGCCAAGAAATTCCTTCTCTTCCTAGTGTGGTTTGGTTCTCGACAGAGAAAGAGTGTACAAACCACCCCGTGCACATTAGGCTAAGAAGGTTCCAGAACACACGACACACTGGCTGTGCCCCATCGGCTATTCTACACCTGGAGGCGTGCACAGAAATGATGAGTTCAGTTCTAAGTTAGCCAATAAAAGCCTACTTTTGACGTAGGTTGTTTGCCATGAAAACTGTTGCATATATTAATACTGTATTTACACGATTAAAAATAAAACTGAATTTAAAAAAGCACATTTATTCTTAATGTTGGTGCCTCAGCAAAAGCTTATTAAAAGATAGAAAACGTTTTTTGACTTTCTAAATGGGTATTCTGGGTACTTTCAAAAAATTTTAAAACGTATTCCTTATTAACTGCAACACTGCTTCTTGATGCAGGAAGAATATCATGACCACTATGATGCTACGGTTCTACCAGGCTGAGAAAGAGAAATCTGGGACAGGGAGAAGGACAGTGACTGAGACATGGGGTGAGGAGCAGAGCAGAAAAGATGGAAAAGGTTCTCCCAGTGGCTGAACAAAGACAGGGAAACAGAAAGAAAAACGGGGAACAGTGGCTTCCAGAAGCTGTGTTTCAACATGTTCAAAAGACGATACGTGAGCGGTGAGCTCCGATCGCGAAGGGCGACAAAGGGAGGAGTCAGGGGCCTGCCAACCCTCGGGGAGAAGAGTCACCCGGCACCAGGTCAGCAGCTCGCGGCGGCTGCCAGAGCAAGGTCTGACAGCCAGGGCGCTGTGGCTGCCTGCCAGCCAGCCAGCCAGCGTGCCTTCAGGTGGGTAAAAGAGGTCATGTGCAACTAGTTTCCATCACCATTCATCCATACGCTGGGTCTTTCTACCTCAGACATTGTCTGTACTCTGCTACCTCTGTGCTAGAGTGAAGCTCACAATTTGGCCAACAAGTATTTGTTGGGCACAATGACGACACGCTCAGTCCCCTGCTACACACTTTCAGGGACAGGATGTGTTAGACATCAAGGGTCCTTGTACTGTCCGAGTGAATTAACTGCAAGAGAAGACCCACCCGAATCCTCCCCTACGCAGCCCCCAGGAGAGGAGCTCCTGCACCCTGAAGTGCTAAGGACGGACTCCTGCCCGTCTCTCACTTCCTTGTACCCACTCATTCCCGGGGGGGGGGGGGGGGGTGACGCTCACGGACAGCCTGGAAACTGCTCAGCTCTCTCTCCAGCTGCCTATCAGAGTCCGTCTTCCCTCCTGCGCTCCTCAATGCGAGACGGCACCTCTGCCTCCATGCGGGGAAGGCCTGCTGCTGTCCCAGTACGGATCTGAGACTTAGTGGGTGAGTTCAGGGGGGGCAAGGAGGTGGAGGGGGAAGAGGAGGCACCGGGTAAGAGCAGGAAGTCCGTGCAAGCTGGGTGTCTAGGATCTGTTCTTCGATCCAACTACTTACAATAAAACTGCTGCGATGAGCCATATCTGACTGTTTGTCAACTGGTCCTGATCCTAAAAGAGAGCCTTAATTACCTGTCCCTCACATACATGAAACACACAAAGGCATGCGGCGTGGTGGGAAGAACACAGCACTGGGTACTGTGAGACCCAAGTTCGGGTCCTGCCCCCACTCAGTGACCAGCTGTGTGGTTTGACCAGCTGTGTGGTTTCTGCTTCCCTGTTCCCCTCTGTAAAAATGAGGACGCTATTCCCTGAGCCACCTGCTTCAAAGAGTAGTTATGAGGTCAGACAAAGACCTTGTATGTATTTGGTTAATTGTAAAACTCTACACAGATACAAGGCATTAACACAATAGAGTTTAGAAGAAAACCCCTGACCTAGGATCCTGGACATGTGCACCCACAGGGCCTGGCCGTTCCAGGGACTGTCAGGTACAGTGTCAGAGGGCGTTAGTCCAGCCTCGATCTTCTACCTGGGAGGAGGTACAACATTTCGCCCGGACACAGGCCATGGAAACACAGTTTACAACACTCCTGTTAAAAGAACGCAAATTTAACCTGTCTCTTTACTATGCAAAAAATGTCAAGTCACCTTTGAATGAGAGCGAGGTTATAATACAGTACCTAGGACATTCCAGAGACTTATCTAAGACATTCTAAAATGGCAAAACAACTCAGCATTTCTCAGGAGCAGGTGGCTTGGGACGTCCAAGGGCGCGTTCACCCATCTCTAGATTACAGATCGTTCTCACTTTTCTACTTCCTCTGTCTGCATTTCTGACATCTGTTTAGCAACCCAACCTGCAGGAACTTGGGTCAAAGGAGAGAAGGTAAAATGCAACAAGGTGTCCTGGGTTCCAGACCAACAGCTGCAGCACAAAGCCACACCCTGAAAGAAATGGACAGCAGTGGTCACTCTCACTGCTGGCACCTCTGGCGAAGCAACTTGGCTAGCACTGAACTTGGATGCAGCCCAGCTTGCTGGTGCTGGCCTTCCCTCCCCAAGCCTCTTCTTCAGAGCTGCCTTTCTCATCCCAACCTGTGGCCACAGTTGGAGGAGGAAAAGCCACTGTGGCAATCAGTGCACTCACCACGAGGTAGCCACGTGCACTGCCCGCTGAGTCGCGAGCAGGCCAGTGGTGGCCAGACCACTGTGACTCCATGTGATGGGTGCTATGACAGGGGCAGTGCATCATGTTTTGGGGGCATGGAGGAAAGTCACAATCCAGATTTGTGAGGTCAAGCAGTGGTTTTTTGTTGTTTTTTTTTTTAAAGGATATGACATCTAAATCCAAGACCCGAGGAATGCAGAGGAGCCAGTTAAGCCAACGGGGATCAATTGTCCAGGCAGACGCAAGGGCGTGTGTGAAAACCCAGAGGGCAGAGGAGTGGTCACCGCAGGAATCGCAGTGGGGGAGTATGGCCAGAACTGGAGGGAGCAGCTGGAGGTGAGCTAAGCAGGAAGAACAGGCCAGGCCAGAACCCGTGCTAAAGAGCAGCTTCGGTTTACGGACAATGGCAAGCCACTGGGGGATTTGTGTCAGGAAATACATGACCTGGTTTGACTTTTAGAAAGATCACTCTGGCCACTGTGTGGGGCCTAGGATGGAGGGGACAGGACTAAGGGTCGGGGGAACAGTCACTAAGAGGTGGCAGTGATCCTGGAGAGATGACACTGATTGAACTAGGAGTAGGGACGGCGGGAATGGATGTGAGTGAGATGTAAGCAGCAGACATCAACAGCAACTTGGCAACTGATGGGGGGTGACGGGGAGCTGGCGCCCTTCTGAAAGCCTCCTCTGCTTTGACCCTGTTGACATTCTGTGGCACGGTCAAATCTTCTTTTACTCATTGCATAAGGTGGGAGGATTAAAAATAGCACTTAGTTTTCTAATTTAAAACCAACTCGGTGAAAAGCAGTAACGCCCACTGAAACAGAGAACAGAGGAGGTGAAGCAGGACTGGAGGCAGGGGCGGAGGGCAGCATGGGGGGATGAGTTCAATTTTGGACACACTGGTTTTGAGGGGTCTGCGGGTCCCCCAGACAAGAGGAGACATCTAGCAGGGAGTTGGATGTGCGTGGTCTGGAGGTTCAAGAGAGATGTCTGAGTTACATGAATAGGTGTGGAATTCATTCGTACGTAGACAGATAATGAAGACTCGGGCTGGTCGAGACCACGGAGGCCAGTGTGTTAAGCGAGAAGACTTTCGAGGTTACACAGAGGAGCATCACCATGTGAAGCACAGGTGGAAGGCGAGACACAGAGGAAACTGTGAAACTAGAGGGAGAAGGACAAGTGAAAGAGTGTAAATGTCACAGACGCCAAGAGGACACTTTTAAGGACATAATGGGCCACCATCTGCTCAGAGAGTCAAGCAAGGTGACTGAGAAGCGTCCACTGTCTTCAGGCCTCAAAGGTCACTGCTGCACTTGGTGGAAGGGGTCCCATGGGCAGGGACAAGATGGGTGACATGGAGCATGAACGGTAGAAAATAGGGGGAAAAGGGACACAGTGAGTGTGGTCAACCTGCGATGACATCCGGCTAAAGGGAAGGGGAAGGAGAACAAGGACAGGATGACAGCTGACAGAGGTGTAGGCTCAAGAGAAGATGTTTCTCTTTCTTTCAGGGACGTTCAGATGGGAGATAAGAGACTGCATTGCCTGCTGCTGTACTGAGTCTGCAGAGAGGGGAAGACGGACTGAGTCGGGGCAGGGACGCAGGAGCAGGCCTGAGTGCCCTGCACAGACCAGACCGCCTGCAGGCAGGAGGGAACTCTCGCCCTTGTTTCCCACCCGGGTGCCAACGCAAGCAACCTTGCGGGTTTTACGGGATGGGAGTTGAAAGGATCCTAACCGATGATCTTTTATTTCCAGGCATTGAAAATCAAGGGCGTCTGCTCAGGGGCTGGGGCATGTTTGGCAGGGGATATTTGAAGAGAGTGTAGAAAGTTCCTAGAAGCCACTGGACAGACTCGCAAAGAAAGCCGACTAGAGACGAAGAAGGCTTGCTGGGCAGACAAGACCACAGAAGAGGGAGGGAGGTTATGACTTCACATGGACACCTTTGTGCGGGCGTGATTACCTATAGCTGCACGTGGTACCCCCTTTACGGGTACCACGGAGGGACAAAATAAGGGGACTAAAGTTACTTCAGGAAATTTGGAACCGATTCTGAATAAATATGGAAGCAAATAGAGAAAATAAGGCAGAAGAGTCAAGGCTTAGTTCTCTGTGCTACCCAGAATTACCTGCGACCACAGATAACAAAGAACTGGAAAGCTAGGGGCTGCTTTTTACCCCATTCAACAGATCCAGCTGTGCTCTCTTGCCACACTGCCCTTCCTGGCTCCTTGTCCGTCCTCATTTCACAGCGGACAAAGCACGAAGACCTCGTTAAATGGCAGATGGGTAGGAAACAGGGCCCGGTCTCCTGATACCCCGTCACTGGCAGCCACCTTACTACCTTCACACTGAGATGTGTCACAGCAGACAGGTAGAGAGGCCACGCAAACAGTGAAGAAAATCAGTAAGTGCGCGTCTGGAAGGAATTCCAGCAACGGCACAGCCAGGACCTCTTGTACCCCCTCCCCTCGCACCCACGTGCATGGAGACTGACCCCGGACACCCACACCCTCAAGAAAATGTTTAGCTTCCGAACGTTCTACTGCCTTCCCCCACCCCCGCCACATTCCTCCCATAAACAAAAAGCCTCAAGTGCAGATGTTTAGAAGGAAGCACACAAAATTAACTAATACTTCCTGCTCTGAATTCATGCTGGTGAGGGAATGAGAGAAGGGGAAGGGGCCGCCAGAACAACGAGAATCAGCCTTTGTTCACACGGGGCCAAGCCAAAGAATTCCGCTTAAGCCTCCCACGTGGTGAAGTATTTCTAATTGCTGAGTCGGGAAGAAACCCTTCCTGTCTTAGAACTGCATTCAAGGACTGACTTCTGGGGAACATAAATGGTTCTCTGTTGTGTGTAGCTCAGGAGAATTCCATGAGTTTCTTGTAAAATCGCCCTCTTCACAATGAAGTAATGAACGACAGTGGCCATCCAGAATTTCACAAAACTTCAAAATGCCCTTCAGGGGCCTGAATTAGACAAAGAAAGTGATTTCATTCTGAAGTCTGAAACGAGGCGTCGCTGAATCCCTGTCGCTCCTAAGGGCAAACTCCCTAGAATCGAAAGATGACCGTTTTCCTTGCAGTCAGATGTGATCTTCGGAATATAACAACCTTAATAAGGTCGTAGTACGCAGAGTCCACTGGAGACGACAGATGTCTAGCCTGCGGAATGGGATCCTCCAAACAACTAACACACACAGTAGTCACCCACAGCAACCACTCGGAACCGTTTTCCACTCTGAGCGTAGCTGCTGGCTGAGGAAGAGTTCCCAGGACGACGTGCACAGCTGTGTTCCAGCTGTTGTCGCTTCACCCCGGCAGGCAGATCGTCCAAACACAGCCTCGCCAATGAAGATGACCAAGGGCCAAGTTCATGCGGAGTGTGGGATCCTTAAGTAGACACAGATGGGCGGGCAGGGAGGGAACGGCCAAGCGCACGCAGCAATCTGGACACAGGGGGTCATCCCAACGGCCGGAAAACTCAGTCCTAGTTGCCTGTTAAAAGGCTGGTGACTGCTGCCTAAAACTCATCTTCAAAATCGCTTGTTTTTGAAAAGTTCGTCTCCCGGTCCCTTCCCTTGTCCATCCCCTTTATCATGGCCTCTCTCCCAATCAGTGAAATGCCAACAGTACGAGGGCACAATCCCATAGGAAATATGTCTAAATCGGCACAACTTACGAATGAGGATAAGTAGCCTTTATAGTTTGGTACAAAATAGTCATTTTTAAATGAATTTTTTTAAAACAAATACAATGGAATTTACAATTTGAGAAAGCACCCACAATGAATAAACAAAAGGATTCAATGGCTCGCACTTCCTGAACACATACAGTAAGCACTTCCTGTCACACCTGTCACTGTTGTGACAGAAAGACACGCTAAGATGCTCCAGTGTTGGCAAATGGAGCATTTCAATCCCAAGCCGCCCCCTGAGCTATAACAGAGCAGGTAGAGAAAGCACGGTGAAGAGAACCATTGGAATGCTGTTTAAACCACAGACTATGAAGATAACAGCATGGCAATGACAAAGGATGTAAGGGCAGTACATTGGCATGATGTCGGGAGGACAAACCCATAACCTCTTAGGGAAACTGGATGTTTCCGTAAAGCACCAAATTTAAAGTTAAGCCCAAGAAGACAGTTCGACCCTCATTTCTCAAAACTCCCAGTTGGTGCTATCGCTGGGGAAGGACATGGCGGTAGCCCAGGGCAGCGTGATACAAATCTCAAAACATAAAATCTCTCTGCTTTTATCGCCCACATGCAGCATCCAGAAATGCCACCTACTCTTCAGCAAACCGAAGGGTCAAAATTGATTTGGGTTAACACACTACTTCAATATAAGATCATCAGACAGCTCATGGAACAGAGTGAATTCTTAACTACATGCCAGAACATCGAACACTCCCGCAGAGTGATTTCAAATAGGTGGATATTACTGTTGGAGGCTACAGATACTGTCCACTATCAAAACATACAATAAGTTTATCCTCATTTGTAGACCTCTGTCATTTTACCTGAATCCTTCACCAGAAGAGACAAGATTTCCAAATGAAATGCCACGCTCAGGACAGGGCACACACCTTCTCAGCCCAGACCTCATGTGTCCAAGACTCACTAGCAGCCCTGATTCGGGCCAGTGGGTCACGAGCCTGCCTGAGGTCCGTGAGCGGAGTGAAAGGAATGAAGCCAGCACCCCCACTCGGCCGAGCTGAGGCACGAAACCCGCTCTGCAGAACAGGGAACTGACTGACAGGCGGGGTACAGTGGAGTCCCCTGAATGAAGCAAAGAAGTCAATTACAACTCCAAGGCAATACACTATAGAAAGAAAGAGGCAATCGAATATAAGCTGCAAAATTATAACACATACTTTAAAAAATGGAAAACTGTTTGGCTGTAAGAAGAGACACTACAATTTTATGGGAAGCTATGTCTTTTGCAACATCCATATACGATCGAGAACTGGCTGTGTGTGGATCTTCATCCACCGTAGAAAAGTAGACAACGTAAAATAGTGAGAAAATCTTACTGGGAAAAAAGACATTCTTATATATAATGGTGCAATAACAGATTAAGGTGAATTCTAAAAAACCTTCCCATCCACACACACGCACAGTCCCAGAGAGCTGAACGATAGTGTGCTTTTATTTATGTGTTAAGTACATTTAAGCCAAAGTTCGCCATGACATGCTATTTAGACTAGTCTTCACTTTGCTTAGGATGCCTTTTACTCTCCAGTTTCTTTCATTCCTAATAGACCTGGCCCCTTACTTCCCTAGATCTTCTCACTACAAATACCATAAAATATCTTAAATACCAAAATGTCTTTCTCAGCTTTCACAACTGCTTAATTTCTTACCACAGCCACCCATTAAGTCAAGCAAGGTTAACAGCCATAACTAGTCTTGATAGTTCCGAGTCCAATTTTTTTCATTCATTCAACAAATATTTATTGAACACCTACTATGGCACTGTTCTAGGCACCGGGGCTACAGTAGAGAATCACACAAGCAAGGTCCCAACGTCGTAGGGCTTAGGGTACAGGGGGAATGGAGGAGGGGAAGGGATGGATAGAAAGCAAAATCAAAACCAAAAATTTTGTGTCACATGAGAAATGACCTGGTGAAGAGCAAAGTGGGGATGGAAACCAAGGGGCAGGAATGCCATTCAATACAGTGTCCCCAGGGATGGCCTGGGGTAGACAAGGACATCTGAGAAAAACCAGGAAGAAGTGAAACACATCTGGAAGAAGAGCATTCCAGCAAGGACAAATGCAAACACCACGAGGCAGGAGCCTGCGGGCAAGTTCCAGGGAAGGTGACAGGGCGGGGAGGGGGAGAGGGCGCAGAATGTACTAGGATAAGGTCAGAGCAGCTGAGGGGAGCAGGGCCTGCCCATCCCATAGGCCTTACGGGCCCCTGTAAGACTGGCTTCTACTCTGAATGAGATGAACACCCACTAGAGGATTCTGTACAAGGCAGTAACATGATCTGACTCGTATTTTTAAAGGATTGCTCTGGTTGCTTTATTCATAAAAGATGACACAGGAGCCTAGAGACAAGAAGGCTGGTCAGGGGTCTTTTGCAACCATCCAGACACGAGATAAAGGTAGCTTGGTCCAGGGCAGAAGCCGGGAGCGGTGATCAGATTCCAGCCATATTTTGAGGGTAAAGAAAACCACTGTTACTGATGGATGGATGTAAGGTGTAAGCTGTTCCGTAAGCAACTAGAAAGAAGCAGCTGCCGTTTGCTGAGATAGTGAAGAACACAGGAGGAATGGGAGTGGGGATGGAGCGAGCGCAAACTGGGAATTCAACTCTGGACATTTTCCGTTTGAGATGCTCATGAAACTTCCAAGTGGGGATGTGGAGTAGGCGATGAAGTCTGCATTTCAGGGAGAGGTCCAAGGAGGAGAAGGAAGTCTGGAAGCCATCAGCATTCAGACAGAACCAAAGGCTGCGGGGCTAGATGAAAACACCTAGGGGAGGGACGCCAGTGAGGGAGGGGTCCCGAGCTGGGTCTTGAGACATGCCAACTTTTAGAGATTGGGAGGGGGCAAGAGAGGAATACTCGGCAAAGGAGACTCAAGAGGAGCAGCCACTAAAGCAGAAAGAGAGTCAACAGAGTTGAATTCTAGAAGCCAAGTGTTAAGATTTTTTTCTAGGAGAGAATGATCGACTGAGTCAAAGTCTCCCAAAAGGTTGACAAAGATGAGGAGTGAGCACTGGCCGCTGCATTTAACAGCCTGGAGGTTACCTGACAACTGGCTGGGTAGAATGACAGGGGTCAAAGCCAGAGAATGTTTGGGAGGGCTTTGCGGGGATGAAGGCAGAGATTGGAGACTGCTAACAAAATCATCTTTGCTAGTAATTTTGCTACAAAGAAATGAGATGGTGGATGGAGGGGAGAAGAGGGAGTTCAAGGAGAAACAGCTTCTAAAGGTGGGAAGAGAGCACGTGTTTCACTGGCAGGGAGATTCAGTGCAGCACCGGACAGCGGGCGTCTTCTCTGGCAGCGTGGATGGATTACAGGGGGTACAAGAGACCCACTCTGGTCCAGGATGAAGTTCTTTTAGAGAGCCTTCCCAAAGACCTCCTTCAAAAAAAAAAAGTAATAACAGAATTAACAAAAATAAAGGAATTAACAGGATTACTTAAGTATCTGGATTGAATAGTTATCTGGTACCAAAACAGCTCAAAACCCGCAGGCACTGCAGGGCACCTGTCCAGTAGACCAGCCCAGGTCAGGGCTTCCCTGCTACCCTGGTTCTCATAATGCTGCCCAAGGTAAGGTTACATACAGCATGGCTATTAGGACCACGTGGAGGGCTTCGGAAAGAAATGCAAACGGCTGCGCCTGATCCCCCAGAAGTGTCTGAAGGAGCTCCCCAAATCTGTGTTTCAAAAAGCACTCCAGGTGATTTTTGTGTGCATTTGAGAAATACTGCCCTACTGTAAACTCTCCACACTGCTTCTCGCCCTTTGAAGATTCGAGTAGGAAAAGGCTTCTGAGGCTGGTGCCGCTTTCACTGCAGAAGGAACCGAGGCACTCACGGATGGCGACTTTGACTGTCACATGCCGTGGAGCTCAAGGTAAAATTTATTGCAAGTGTTAACTGCACGGGCCAGAGCAGTGACCCTGGATAACAGCAGTTCATCTTCTTTAAGACACATACAGATGTTAAACTCCACATCGCACCATACCCAAGAAGGCTCGGGGTGACTGCGCCAACTGAACCCAAACTCTCCACCAATCTTCTCCATGCCAGTTTCGTCTGTCATTCAACTTGAATCCTCGAGGCTCTATTTCCCACACAAGTAGAAATATATGTTTGATCTTGGGAAAACGCGCCTGCTGCTGGAGATGTTCATGGTGCTACCACTCTTTTCAAGCTGCCAATGGTCATGATTCTCGGTCCCTTCTGGCTCCTGTCCTTCCTACCTCCTCCCAACGATGACTGGTATTTAATAAAACGACACCAGACAAACAGCAATTCTCAATGGCAAGGGGCTAATCTGGGAGCAAAGAGTTAACTTCTGCTTCGGCACTCTCAAAAAGATAAGAAAGCACTTTTTCTCCTTTGTCTGGAAGCCGAGACTTGCTTAATCCGTCTGTGTCGGGAGCGTTGGCATTTTCTGGGAGGGCGCTACGGGCTGCGGGTTAAAGACCGATGTAGAAATATTT